>NC_030812.1:64186592-64811592 GCF_001704415.2 Capra hircus
GACCTTTATGGCTAGGCTTCAATTAGTGCTATTTCTGGACAATTTTGCCTCATTTTCCCCTACCTCCAGACCTCACTAGACTCCACCAAATTATTAGAGATATACAAAAATTAATATTAAAGTGAGCTAACAGAAACATTGAACTTTTTGATAATTTGAATAATCTCACACTATTTACTAGAGATAGGTGTTTTTTAAAACCTATCTGTTCTGTGCATGGACCAATGGGGTACATGTGATCATCCTTTGTTCTAGGTTTTATACTATTATACTTTTTTGGAGTAAATTAATAATATCTATTCAGAAGTCTTCCATTCTTCAAATGGTGGTGAGATATAAATCTTAATCCTTGAAATGTTCTCAGGCAATATTCTAAAAAATGTTTGAAAGTCAGAATGATTTCTTTTAAGTTACTATCCACTATAAATATTATTAGTGCTACAAAACAATCTAAATTTAAGAAATAGGGGGTGATTTTTCAAAGTATCTGAAAATTCAATGTAGGGTTTCTTTTGGTGAACTTAAATAAGTATTACCAAATAGAATGAGTGTAATTAAAATATCAGGTGTTAAAAATTCAAGCACCTAACTTGTAAATCAGTGAGTTGGCCTGGTTTTACATCAGTGGTGGAGATTATGGTAAGGAAGTTAAATTCAGTTTTTCTTTAAAACACTTTGTTAATAACCACAATTAAAAACAAGCAAACAAAAAAACACCAGGTGGACCAAAACCAACATATTGTGCCCTTTGGCATCCTTAGAGAAAAGGTTCTTGCTTCAGAGAGAAAAGTCAGATGGAGTTTTTCAAGTAAATAAGATTTTCCTCTTATCAGTGAGAATTTTCTACCAACAGAGCCACGAGGCTCCTTTCTATGAAAGGAAGCATTTGCTCCCAGTCTCTGGGAAAGTTCTTAAATAGTGTGCCTTCCTCCTTAATTTTGTAAAGAACATAATTTTTGTATGCCTTCTCTCAACTATGGTGTCTTTTCTAGGCCTTTACTTTCTTACAACTACTTTCACAGGAATAAGGAATAAGAAAAGTATATGATGGAGTGATTTCAATTCTAATGACCGACAGCCCCTTCTAGTAGAAAATTGGTGGCTTTGTTGCACAGCATAAAACTGAAAGAATGTGGAGTCAGAAGACTTGAGTTCTGTTGCTTTTCAGCTTTTGTAATTTAGTCTAGACCTTTTATCACTCTGAGCTCAGTTTCTGAATCTGTGAAATACCCTGCACATTCCAGAGGACTACAGTGACGGCCAAATGCAAACTATAAAATGTAGTATTTTTGATGAAGAATTTTTGGCTAAGGTTTGAGATTAGGGGGTGGAGGACAGCAAAGAATAGCTGCTACTTCAGAAAAGATAGACCATAATCCATTTTATATTTTCTTTTTTTCTTTTAAAGGTCATTTCTTCACTTGATATGATGAGGTACTTTAGTGCTTTGTGCCTGCAAATTTCAAGACACCTTCATCTAAGTATCTTCAAGACTTCATGTCATCAAGCACCTGAACAGGTTCACAAGCATATTGACTAATATCCCAAGGAAAAGAGGAGAAGCAGTTAGGGGAACCTATGAGTGAAGGAAATCCCTCTTTGCAGGAGGCCAGTATATTATCAAATAAGGTTATATTTTAGTATAAAAATTAAGTCCTATAGATCCATTGTATCTGTCTTAGTTGCAAAGCCCTCATTATCAACATTTTTTTATCAAGGTATTATCAGAGTAATACAACCTATAAATTAATTCTAAACAAAACCAAAGAAAGAAATTTCAATCTTCTAAGTATAAAACAGTTCTAAAGAGCAATCTGTTTGTCTCATAAATCCTTTTCAGACAGTTGTGGTTTTCTCTGCCAAAGGATTACATAAAAATTCAGGACAAAGGATTTTAGCCATCTTGAGAGAGATGCTTACTTTGATTGCTAAACACTGATAAATGAGTTCATAATGTTGCATAAGTGCATAGACTTATAATTATTGAGTGAAATGTAAGCATCTTTACAGTGAGAGCCAATTATTCCTTGATATTCTAAGTTTCATTGTCACCAAAAAGTGGATATTAAACATTTCCATTTGTGAAAAATAAAAACAGTAGCCTAAGCACAATTGACATATAAGAAAATCAGTAATTTATGAAACCATGACAAAAGTATCTTTCCTTTAGAATATCAGCTAAAGCTACCTCAAGTACACTTTCACTCATTTGAGATAAAATGGGGATAAAATAAGTATCTTCTATTCAGTCTCTAAGTACATTATATATTGATTCTTATCTTTCCACTCTCAAAATGTTTCTATTGCTCATTATGAATAATAGAACTGTCATATGGTTCTTTGGTGACCCAGATCCTCAATTCTCATCTTACCTGTTTGTAATTTTTATCTAACAGTTCTGTAGACCATAAGCCATATGTTGAAAACATTTCTTTAAAAAAGAAATAATGAACATGTACTATATCTTATGGAGAAGGAAATGGCAACCCACTCCAGTACTCTTGCCCGGAAAATCCCATGGACGGAAAAGCTTGATGCAGGCTACTGTCCATAGAGTCGCAAAGAGTCTGGGATGACTGAGCGACTTCACTTAACTATATCTTAAGCAAGAAAAAGGCATATTGTAAAAAGAGCAAAAGTTGATATTTCTTAAAAGGAAATATGTTACTTAAGTACAATGAAAATACTCTGGAGTACTTATTTTGCTTCTAAAACAATTTGTAAATTCAGTAAGAACAGCTTATTGAATAATTTGAATAGTACTTAAACAATTTGAATAGTACTTAAAATGTATATTCCAACATGTACTTTGGCTTAAAAGGGAAATCCTTTACAAAATACAAAAATTTAGGAAGTAAACTCCTAAATTTTGTCAGATATTTGTTAACAATGGAGGACTAATTTCTTCCAATATAACTGATCACAGAAGAAGAGAATCAGTATGTATATGTTTTTTAAAATTTGGAGAACCTAAAATAAAGGTGGATTATGAGACAAAAATTAAATTTAAAATATGGAGAAACAAGACAAAGTTACTCTTCTCTCCTTCTATCGGGCATATTGTTTTGAATGACTCGGAAAGTATTTTCAGCAAAAAATAGTAAGTTTAACTCATATTTCAAATTTATTTTGCTGAAATATTTATTAAGTGTTCAATATGTTTTTCTCTGCTTAAAAAGTGTACATTTTAAAATACCAGGTATAAGAATTAACTGTTAGTTTGGAAATGAATGTAAAAACTTCCATATATTTACTGAATATTGAAACTGGAAAACAAAACATTCTGTGTAATTTATAGTTAAAGACAGATGTGAAGTACTTAAACCATAATAATTAGGTATGTTAATGAAATGCTCTTAATATTTACTAAGGGCATGTGTCATTTAATTATGGACTGAGCCCAGTTAAATGGCATTTTGATGTCATTGTAGAAGTAACATTCACAAATCCATGCCTTAAAACAGTATTTATATATCCTGTTTGGTTTTTTAAAATGGATTTTAGCAGTTCAATTTATTCCAGAAGGGAAACTTAAGTTGCTTTTAATAAGTTTTATAAGTCAATAGAATGTATTTTTTGAAATCTTATTTTCATTAGAATTGGCAGTGTAACTTCATGAGTATGCATGAAAGGATGTACATATAATAAATTTTTGTTTTTTTTTCCTTAAATAAGAACATTAACCGTCTAACTTGTGTCTTCTACCTTTTAGAAGTGATACAAATACATGAAGCCAAAACTTGCAATTAAATCATTTTTATTGCTAAAAGTTAAATGACAAATGTTAGAAAAATTCACTATTGCTATATTATCACTAGTATTATTAAAGAGCTGAAGCACAGTGGTACATATAAGTTAGGTATTGCTGCTCCTCACAGAAGTTCATATTTGGAGGTGAACAAAAAGAATGGTCTTGCAATGATTAATACTATATAATATTTTAAACCAGAATCTTATCACTCTAACGACTTATTAGCTAATGTTATAATTGTATCATATTACTTAGGTTCAAGTTCTTCCTTCAAAGAGTCATCAGAATAACATGGATTGAAGAGACTTTCGGACACTTGCCATCTCTTGCTGCTGCTGTTACATGAAAGGAGATATTAAATACTGGTTTAATTTTTAGATAAGTGTTAATACATATTTCAGCAAATAAAATATTTCAATGCTTACATTAATACTTTTTTTTCAGTTCTGAATAACAACTTACAGTTTCCATCATAATTTTTTTTTGCAACAAAGCCATTTCTTTTTTAAGTTCATTTTGTGCACCAGTAAGTAGATTTTCATGATTCTTCTCCAAGTCCTCCATACTCTAAAACACAAAAAGCTAGGTCAGTTACAAACCACTACTTTTCATCTCAGTTTCAAAACTTATGCAGTTAATTTTCAAAAGTAGGAACTTCTTAATATTCAACAATGCACATTATTTATCTCAAATAAAAATATTCTAATACATGAAAACCAAAATATCCACTAAAGGAATAGAAAACATCATCATAAATCAAATATTATTAAAGGAGCTACAACAGTAATATACGTTCTCACTGGAAGAAACAAAAAATAACAGAATTTTATAAAAGGAATAGAAGCACAACTTGCTGTAGCTATGTAGTAGAAAATGGGGATTAATTCCAATTCAGTTGCCAAAAGAATAAGGTTGAAAAGATAAGGGAAAAGGAGTTAAAAGTATTCTAGGGCAAGCACATAAACAACAGCATGAAAGTGCAGAGTTCAAAGAAAGCAATTATGTGGAAGGGTGGAAGTAAAGGATGAATGTAGTAACTGAAGCATAAAAAAAGGATCATATTATTGGGGGGTGGGGGTAAATCTTGAATACCTAAGAATTCAGAATGAGAATCTACTGACAGTTTTTCAGGAGGGAAAAGATAATGTTTTCAGAAGATAGTATGGCAAACCCATGAAGGATAGGTTGGTAAACAGAAAAATCAGTTAAGAGTTTTTATAGTATAAGCAAAGAATAACAAGGTTCTGAACTAGGGCAGTAGCAGCGGTGAAGAATAAGGGAAATGGAGGTGTCAAATATAGTACTAAAGTTCCTACCCCAAGTGATAATAATGTCCAGTGATAGCATTTAGCACTTAAATAAAATATAATGAATTCAGAATGGAAAATAGCTAAGAATTTAAAATGTGTAAGCAAAATGTTTTCCCCTTAAACTGAGAAAAAAGTTATATTCTACTTCCACATATAAACTATATTTTAGAAGAATGTATTATGTTACCAAATACAACAAACCTTTATGAACTGCTCATACAACTGTCTAATTGTTTTCAGTCTCTGGCTCTGAACAATTCTAGATTGTTGGAAAACCTTTTGTTGCTGTCGAAACAGATTCTGCAAATGTAAAAGAAAAAATTATGTAATAACTATTTGGGTAAAATTTAGGAAAAAATAATTCTGTGTTAAACTTAAAAGGAATAGCTTTTTAATCAGTATTTTTAAGATTTTTTCTTAACGTTTACTATGAGTTTAGATAATGTGTTTACCACTTACATACAATAATATAATAATCCAGCTAGTCACTGAATAGGAAATCTCAACAGTGCTCAAAACATGTCTTAATTTTTCTTGCTTTCTAAGTCAACACAGATGATCCTTCCAATATTGCTGATCTTTCAATTTCTTGACCTGTTTTCAACCAATGGTTTTTGCCCTTCACCCTACTTTATCTATTACTTACATACTCATAACCTAGATTTTGTCATTACCAATAACTATAACCTCTACACAGTATTAATAATAGCAAACTTCATATTAACAAAGTGTTAGGTAGGAAGCAAACACCAACAGCTTTTATATATGGTATGTGCCTGTACTTACAGTTTACCATTCAGCAGAACCAAACTCACAGCCAGCAATAGGTAATGGAACCTGGCTGAGTTCCATGAGTGTACTACAAGGCCAGGCTTTCCACTTCTACTTGAAACTTGGTTATAATACATTAATTATAAAGCTACAAAGCTAAGCATAATACTAACAGCAAGTTTTTCTTCTTGTTCCTCAGCTTTCTGCATATCCATATCCCACTGCTGGAACAAAGTCAGAAACTGCTGAGAATATTCTTGGTTAAGCTTTTGCCTGTAAAACATAATATTATTATATTTCATATCAGCATGGAGCAACTATCAAAACAAAATTGACTTGATGTAATTATGCTATATAAAAGAGAAAGTATCAAATTTCCAGATGTGAAATCAAGAAGTAAAAGTATGACTTACGCTGATTCCAGAAATATTTATTTTCCTAACCAACTAACAGAAAAACCCTCAAAATCCTCTCACGTACTTTAGCTCTTGAAAACTAGTGGTGTTTTATTACATATATACATTTTCCCAGAAAAGTCCATTTTATCTCCAAGCAATTTACTTTTCATTTTCTCCTATTGAATATAGGTTATGATATGATAGATTCACTGAAGTTACTGTAGAAGATTTTCAAATAGAAATATTTCACTTAATTTTCCCCCATTTTGGTACAATGATTTTGTACAAAAGAATAGTTAATTCAGCTAAAATGTACGAATTGTTAATAATATATAAGGTTGACCATTTTATACACTGTGAAATAGTTAATTGTTATAAGACCAGTGGTTTATATGACACTGACTTTTTATTCAGCTAGCGTATTTTAAAATGAAAATAAATTACTTTGTTTAAAAAAAGCCTCAATCATTTTTAAAAGGGGAAAGAGGTCATCTTTATTGATTTCTAGGAAATGTATCTCAAGTCTGTGAAGAAATAAAGTTATAGGACTAAAAGACATAGAGGAAAATCAAATCAAATATAATTTTTACTAGAGATCCCAATAAATTGAAGATGATAATACTTCTCATAATTTGTACCCATGAGTAGTAAGGAATGATACAAATGTGGCAGTGAAAAAAACCAACAACTTTACCTTTGCTCTTGTTGGATTTTCCAAACATTTTCAAGTTTCTGGTTACTGGTTTTGAGAGAAGCCTTGGTATACATTTCTAGTCTCTTTCTCTTGGCAAGAAGAGACTTGTTAATATCAGCTATAATGAAAATATATATTCATTAAACTTAATGTGAAAGTAAGTTATTTATTCCCACATATTCAAATAAATATGGATAAAGCTGGTTCAAGAATTTTGAAGATATTTTAAAACTACACATACTATCAAAAAGCATGATTAGTTGCTTGCTTTTTTTCTGAGAAAAATTTTAGTTATTGGTATCTCAATTCTTATTTTCTTAACTTGAGATAATTTTAATTTAGAGATGATTAGAAAGAGCTAATGACAAAAAAAAAGGTCTCAAGGACAGACTAATTTTTTCATAAGAAGACACTAATAAAGACTAAATTTAGAACTCATTATATAAAACACAAAACTTTTTTAAAAGCCTAAAAATAAAAACAAAATGTTTTTTAAAATATAGTGATACTATTAAATATATTTTTTACTAAGACAAAGCATAGGTAAATCTTAATTTAAGTAGGTATCTAAATAAGTTCATTCAGGAACTCTTTTAAATATGTTCATGAAGCTTTTTACAGGCCATTTTTTACCAATAAGTACTGCATTTCATAAACATTTTAATACTTTAATAATTCTCTGCTAGGCACATGCATATGGATCTACTGTCAATGGTCCATTTTCTTTTTTTTTTTTTTTTTTTTTGATTTTAGATCTTACTTTATTTAAGTCCATGCTAATGTATTTCAATGGTCCATTTTCAGCAACCATGATGAGGTTGCCTATACTATTGGATATTTGGTATTTCCAAGTGAAAGTGAAAGTCAGTCAGTCGTGTCCAACTCTTTGTGACCCTGTGGACTATACAGTCCATGGAATCATGGACTTCTCTAAGCCAGAATGCTGGAGTGGGTAGCCTTTCCCTTCTTCAGGGGATCTTCCCAACCCAAGGATCGAACCCAGGTCTCCTGCATGACAGGTGAATTCTTTACTAGCTGAGCCACAAGGGATTTCCAATATCTATCTCCAATGATACATTTAAAAGGTCAAGTATTTTGCTACTACCAAATAGGACAAAGCTTTCAAAAAATATTTGATTATATGAATGATCTATAGAGAAGAGCTAAATATTTACTCTTTTTCCAGAATACTCTCCCCAATACAGTTAATGTAACTAATATTTGACATACAATTTAATGATTTTTTTTCAATTTAATGATCTTTTTATCTGATTATACATCTCTTTGGAGAAGGAAATGTCAAACCACTCCAGTATCCTTGCCTAGAAAATCCCATGGACAGAGGAGCCTGCCGGGCTGCAGTCCATGGGGTCACAGAGTTGGGAGTGATTGAGCGATTAACACTTTCACAGTTTCATACATCTCTTACTAGCAACACTCTTTAATTCTCAATTACATAGTTTGATAATGTAAAAATAACAATAAAGTTATTTTAAAGGTTTCAGTTTTTACTACATTTAGTAAAGAACACAAAAATGTCATAGAAAATAACCAAAGAGAAAAAATGAAAAACTGACACATGTACAGATATGCGTGTGTTTGCATCACTTAGTCCATGAAAGTCATACAAAGAGGGATAGATATTTTTCCCATCCATTTTTGTTCTAAAATTCCATAATCTATTAAACCCACACATGTATAAAGTAACAGGACCATTCTTAACCCACCGTTGTTGGTACCATTCTCTTTTCACATCAACAACTGGAAAAGGTTAATAAGGAAATCTATGAAGCTGAGTCACATATATCTGTGCAAAATCTTACATATAAAAACAAAGCATTAAAAAACAGTCTTACAGTCCACTGATTATTTACTATTATACAAGTTATATGGTTTAAAACAATGTTAAACACAAATATCTCCTAAAACATACCTCCAAATCTTTCCAGCATATTCTGTACTTCACCCCTATGAAAAAATTACATCAGAAAAGTTTTAAGGATCCATAAAATATTTATTGTTTTGGAAGGAATACACATACCCAGTATTTTACATGCAATACTCATTGGACAACCAAATAGCTGCTTCTTAACAGGTGAAAATCGTTTGACCATATTACCCCATATCTTCAACTACTGCAGAAGTCCTTTTCTTCCCATGTTTCTCAAGTGTTGAGGTCTTCTCTGCATGACAATAAAAAAAATTTGAAATTAAGTGTGTTATTTTGGTAGTTTTTTAACGGTATATCTTAATTTTGAGGGTTTGTGTTTTTTTTAAGCTTTCTGCCAAGACAAGTTTTTAAAGCAGATTTATAAATGCAATACTTTCTCTGCAGGTTTGTTGTGGTGTTGTTTAGTTGCTAAGTCATGTCTCTTTTGCGATCCCATGGACTGCAGCCCACCAGGCTCCTCTGTCCATGGTATTTCCTAGGAAAGAATTATGGAGTGGGTTGCCATTTCCTTCTCCAGGGGATATTCTCCTGACCCAGGGATCAAGCCCTAGTCTCCTACATTGGCAGGCAGAGTCTTCACCACTGAGCCACCAGGGGGAGCTGCCTCTACGTAGGTTGTTGCTACTGCTGCTAAGTCGCTCCAGCCATGTCCAACTGTGTGCGACCCCAGAGACGGCAGCCCACCAGGCTCCCCCGTCCCTGGGATTCTCCAGGCAAGAACACTGGAGTGGGTTGCCATTTCCTTCTCCAATGCATGAAAGTGAAAAGTGAAAGTGAAGTCGCTCAGTCATGTCCGACTCAGCGACCCCATGGACTGCAGAGGAATTAAATCAGGATCAAAGACCATTTTATACGAACAATTTTGCAAGTCTTCCTATGTTAATGTCATAATAATCTCTCTACTATTTATCAGACATCAGGTGAAAGATACTATAGAAGCTTCACTAGCCCCAAAACAGAAACATGAAATACACGAAAATGCAGGACATGGTCAGTAAACGTCAGGTCTGTACCTTCAATGGCCTCCTCCTCTGAACCACTCAGATCTTTTTTGTCTTCTTGCTCAAATTCATAGGCTCTTATAGCCTGATCCCCCACGGATGGTTTCGCAGACTTCCCGGAATGTTTTCTTCCAGAAGGCACCATTTTTCAATGTTTTCTGATTGGAAAAAAAAAACAAAAAACAAAAAAACAAACACGAAAAAAACCCTTCTGAATCCAAAGACACGATTTAAATAGACTGGCAAATTTCAAAATGAGAGCTATCAAAGATAATTTTAATTGAATTCCACTTTAGGAGTCTCTTCATTTACTTTGTTGGACCAAAATATAACAAGATAATGACAGCACTGCCCCTGACTCCTGGGGTGCCTTAATGGAGAGTTCTCCTCTGAGGATGGGGAGGGCGGCAGAATTCTAGATCCGCTTTTGCCAGCTTCTGGATAAATTGAGGCCAATCTAGATTTTGCATTTCAGTCACAGAGTGAAATCAACGACTGACAGGATCAATCACGACCCCACCCCAAAGAAACTGCTAGCGACAGAAATACAAAATAAAATCCACAGAAAAAGACATCCAGTAAGAATTCCACGACCCAGGCCTCGAGGACCAGTGAGGGGAGCCCTGAGTTAATCTAAATGGTTTCTGTGGATTAGCGGCGAGGGGTGGGGGAGGCACGCGCGCGCGGAGACTAAAGCCCACCCTCTTCCCCTGCGGTCAACCTGTCCACCCGCCACATTCAGCCCCAGTTGCCCAACCTGGGCCTTCCCGCCCGCTCCCCGCCACTCACAGCTCTGCCCACTAAGAGCTTTACGGCCTTCAACTTTCCTGTCAGAGGCTCCCGGGAGAGCCAGCAGGAAAACTTTACCTGGTCAAGAGTAGCCACTGGCTCAGACTCCCACGCAGGACAAACGCTTCCCTCCTCACGCCCGAAAAGCACCTCAATGGCCGAGGACCGCAGTTAATGTCTCCGGACAGGCGTGCCCTCCACTCCCGCTGCCCGCTGCCCAAGTACCTTACCTGAAAGGTCCACTTCGCAGGCCCGACACTCCTCTGAGGAAACTCCGAATTCCCGCGGGAGAAAAGTCAGCCGCGCCTCCCGGGAGCGTCGCTGATTGGCTGGCTGGAAGGCGCATGCCTACAGTGGTCCGAGGGCTCCGCCCCCTCAGACGACGAACTGTGTGAGATTGCTGATCCTGAGTGCGTTTTGGGCAGCAGTTTGTGGCTAGTACAAATGAGGCATGGCGCTTTCCAGTAGCTTTTTATAATTTAAGTTAAAATTTTTCAGAATATTTTAATAAAATGGCGAAGTTCAGTTCAGTTCAGTCGCTCAGTCGTGTCCGACTCTCTGTGACCCCATGAATCGCAGCACGCCAGGCCTGCCTATCACCAACTCCCGGAGTTCACTCAGACTCACGTCCATCGAGTCAGTGATGCCATCCAGCCATCTCATTCTCTGTCGTCCCCTTCTCCTCCTGCCCCCAATCCTTCCCAGCATCACAGTCTTTTCCAATGAGTCACCTCTTCTCATGAGGTGGCCAAAGTACTGGAGTTTCACCTTCAGCATCACTCCTTCCAAAGAAATCCCAGGGCTGATCTCCTTCAGAATGGACTGGTTGGATCTCCTTGCAGTCCAAGGGACTCTCAAGAGTCTTCTCCAACACCACACTTCAAAAGCATCAATTCTTCGGCGCTTAGCTTTCTTCACAGTCCAACTCCCACATCCATGCATGACCACAGGAAAAACCATAGCCTTGACTAGATGGACCTTTGTTGGCAAAGTAATGTCTCTGCTTTTGAATATGCTATCTAGGTTGCTCATAACTTTTCTTCCAAGGAGTAAGCGTCTTTTAATTTCATGGCTGCAGTCACCATCTGCAGTGATTTTGGAGCCCAAAAAAATAAAGTCTGACACTGTTTCCACTGTTTCCCCATTTTTTTTCCATGAAGTGATGGGACCAGATGCCATGATCTTCATTTTCTGAATGTTGAGCTTTAAGCCAACTTTTTCACTCTCCTCTTTCACTTTCAGCAAGAGGCTTTTTAGTTCCTCTTCACTTTCTGGCATAAGGGTGGTGTCATCTGCATATCTGAAATTATTGATATTTCTCCTGGCAATCTTGATTCCAGCTTGCGCTTCTTCCAGCCCAGCGTTTCTCATGATGTACTCTGCATTTAAGTTAAATAAGCAGGGTGACAATATACAGCCTTGATGTACTCCTTTTCCTATTTGGAACCAGTCTGTTGTTCCATGTCCAGTTCTAACTGTTGCTTCTTGACCTGCATACAGATTTCTCAAGAGGCAGGTCAGGTGGTTTCAGAATTTTCCACAGTTTATTGTGATCCACACAGTCAAAGGCTTTGGCATAGTCAATAAAGCAGAAATAGATGTTTTTCTGGAACTCTCTTGCTTTTTCCATGATCCAGCGGATGTTGGCAATTTGATCTCTGGTTCCTCTGCCTTTTCTAAAACCAGCTTGAACATCAGGGAGTTCATGGTTCATGTATTGCTGAAGCCTGGCTTGGAGAATTGTGAGCATTACTTTACTAGCATGTGAGATGAGTGCAATTGTGCAGTAGTTTGAGCATTCTTTGGCATTGCCTTTCTTTGGGATTGAAATGAAAACTGACCTTTTCCAGTCCTGTGGCCACTGCTGAGTTTTCCAAATTTGCTGGCATATTGAGTGCAGCACTTTCACAGCATCATCTTTCAGGATTTGAAAGAGCTCAACTGGAATTCCATCACCTCCACTAGCTTTGTTCATAGTGATGCTTTCTGAGGCCCACTTGACTTCACATTCCAAATGTCTGGCTCTAGATTAGTGATGACATCATCATGATTATCTTGGTCGGGAAGATCTTTTTTGTACAGTTCTTTCGTGTATTCTTGCCACCTCTTCTTAATATCTTCTGCTTCTGTTAGGTCCATACCATTTCTGTCCTTTATCGAGCCCATCTTTGCGTGAAATGTTCCCTTGGTATCTCTAATTTTCTTGAAGAGATCGCTAGTCTTTCCCATTCTGTTGTTTTCCTCTATTTCTTTGTATTGATTGCTGAGGAAGGCTTTCATATCTCTCTTTGCTATTCTTTGGAACTCTGCATTTAGATGCTTATATCTTGCCTTTTCTCCTTTGCTTTTCACTTCTCTTCTTTTCACAGCTATTTTTAAGGCCTCCTCAGACAGCCATTTTGCTTTTTTGCATTTCTTTTCCATGGGGATGGTCTTGATCCCTGTCCCCTGCACAATGTCACGAACCTCATTCCATAGTTCATCAGGCACTCTATCTATCAGATCTAGGCCCTTAAATGTATTTCTCACTTCCACTGTATAATCATAAGGGATTTGATTTAGGTCATACCTGAATGGTCTAGTGGTTTTCCCTACTTTCTTCAATTTGAGTCTTATTTTGGTAATAAGGAGTTCATGATCTGAGCCACAGTCAGCTCCTGGTCTTGTTTTTGTTGCCTGTATAGAACTTCTCCATCTTCGGCTGCAAAGAATATAATCAATCTGATTTCAGTGTTGATCATCTGGTGATGTCCATGTGTAGAGTCTTCCCTTGTGTTGTTGCAAGAGGGTGTTTGCTATGACCAGTGCATTTGCTTGGCAAAACTCTATTAGTCTTTGCCCTGCTTCATTCTGCATTCCAAGGCCAAATTTGCCTGTTACTCCAGGTGTTTCTTGACTTCCTACTTTTGCATTCCAGTCCCCTATAATGAAAAGGACATCTTTTTTGGGAGTTAGTTCTAAAAGGTCTTGTAGGTCTTCATAAAACCGTTCAACTTCAGTTTCTTCAGCATTACTGGTTGGGGCATAGACTTGGATTACCGTGATATTGAATGGTTTGCCTTGGAGGTGAACAGGGATCATTCTGTCATTTTTGAGATTGCATCCAAGTACTGCATTTCAGACTCTTTCGTTGACCATGATGGCTACTCCATTTCTTCTGAGGATTTCTGCCCGCAGTAGTAGATGTAATGGTCATCTGAGTTAAATTCACCCATTCCAGTCCATTTTAGTTTGCTGATTCCTGGAATGTCGACGTTCACCGTTGCCATCT
The DNA here is from genome assembly GCF_001704415.2 of Capra hircus. NCBI lineage: Eukaryota > Metazoa > Chordata > Mammalia > Artiodactyla > Bovidae > Capra > Capra hircus. Next base: position 64,200,529 of record NC_030812.1, read on the forward strand.
CTTGTTTGACCACTTCCAATTTGCCTTGATTCATGGACCTGACATTCCAGGTTCCTATGCAATATTGCTCTTTACAGCACTGGACCTTCCTTCTATCACCAGTCACATCCACAACTGGGTATTGTTTTTGCTTTGGCTCCATCCCTTCATTCTTTCTGGAGTTATTTCTCCACTGATCTCCAGTAGAATATTGGGCACCTAATGACCTGGGGAGTTCCTCTTTCAGTATCCTATCATTTTGGCTTTTCATACTGTTCATGGGGTTCTCAAGGCAAGAATACTGAAGTGGCTTGCCATTCCCTTCTCCATTGGACCACATTCTGTCAGACCTCTCCACCATGACCCGCCCGTCTTGGGTTGCCCCGCAGGCATGGCTTGGTTTCATTGAGTTAGACATGGCTGTGGCCCTAGTGTGATTAGATTGACTAGTTTTCTGTGAGTATGGTTTCAGTGTGTCTGCCCTCTGATGCCCTCTTGCAACGCCTACCATCTTACTTCTCTTACGTTGGGCGTGGGCTATCTCTTCAAGGCTGCTCCAGCAAAGCACAGCTGCTGCTCCTTACCTTGGACGAGGGGTATCTCCTTACCACCTCTGTTCCTGACCTTCAACGTGGGATAGCTCCTCTAGGCCCTTCTGTGCCTGCGCAGCCACCACTCCTCAGGTTGCTTCTCCCCGCCGCTGGCCCTGGGCTCGGGCGTGGGTGGCTCCTCCCAGCTGCCGCCCCTGGTCTCAGGCGCGAGGTGGCTTCTCCTGGCTGCCCCTGACCTCGGACGTGGGGTGTCTCCTCCCGGCCGCCACTGACCTCGGATGCAGGGTAGCTCCTCTCGGCTGCCACCCCTGACCTCGGGCTCAGGGTGGCTCCTCCCGGCCGTTCCTGCACCGTCGCAGCCTGGCACTCTGGGCCACTGTTCCTGAGCCATCACAGCCTGGCACTCTGGGCCGCTGTCCCTGACTTTGGACTTGGGGTAGCTCTCAGCTGCGCTTAGTGTGGTGGCCCACCGCCGCATCCTGGGGTTAGTCCTATTCTATAGTACTTAGTCCTATAGACTAGATGAAATAAGGCAAAATTGTTTTCCAATTTATACTCCCACCAACAGAATGAGTTTCCATTGTTCAATGTACTCATCATCAGCTGGTATAGTCATATTTCTTAATTTTGCCATTCTCAGAGGCGTAAAATGATATTTCTTTAGGCTCTTCTTTTGTATTTCTCCAATCACTCGTAAGATTAAGCTCTTGTTATGCTTATTGGCTATTTGCATTTCCTTTATCCTAAAATATCTATTTGAGTTTCCTGCTCATTTTTCAATTGGATTATGTGTTTCTTATTGATTGGTAACTTTTTATATATTGGGTGAGTGTTAATAAATATTTGTGACTGCTTTCTGTATCTTTTATCCTGAAGCCATAAAAAAATAAAAGTTTGAAGGTTTTATTTTTCATTTTTAAGCCTTTATTCATATAGAATTTTTGTGCCTGACAGGTAGGATCCAATTACTTTGCTTCACTCCTCATTGTGGAAACCAGTTTACTGAATAGTGCATCCTTTCCCTTTAACAGCTACATCATCTGTCAAGTTTCCATATGTCCTTGAGTCTTCTTCTCTAGCCCGTTCCACTGGATCAGTTTGCCTATCTCTGTGCCATCATTCCATCTTTATTAAAGGTTTGGCATCTAATAGGGCAAGTCACACCTAATCTTTTTCTTCAAGAGAATCCTGTGTATTCTTGAACTTTGCTTTTCAAGCAAATTTTATAGTCAGTTTTCCAAGTTCCAGGAAAAAACAAAACCAAACAACTTCTTGGATTTTAACTGGAAAGGCAATAAATCTATAGATAAATTTAGAGAGAACTGAATCTTTCTCTTCTTGAATGTGGCATATTTTCCATTTATTTATAACATCTTAATATAATTCAATAAAGTTAAATTTTTTTCTCTGTGCGGAGTTTTCACTTTTATTGAATTTTTTTATAAATAACTTATTTGCCTCTATTTTGCTCTAATTGTTCAGTTGCTCAGTCGTGTCTGACTCTTAGCGACCCCATGGACTGCAGCCTGCCAAGCTTCCCTGTTTTTTTACCATCTTCCAGAGCTTGCTCAAACTCATGTCCATTGAGTCAGTGATGCCATCCAACCATCTTGTCCTCTGTTGTCCCCTTCTCCTCCTGCCTTCAGTATTTCCCAGCATCTAATATTGAATTGATTTCTGATATGGGTCTTATTTCTTTTAAAATCTGCATTTTAAAAGTTTATTTATCTGTTTATACACAACATTGTTCCAGAAAGGGATTAAGGTGGCTTAAAAGACTCTATAAAATACACGAAGGAATTAGTAATAGAAGGACCAGGAATGAAGCATATGCAAAATGCATATGCAATCCTACTCCTTTACTCTGGGTGAACCGACCACAGATCTGGCTCTAAGGTTTTTAGCAGGAAGTCAGAAAAAGAAACTTAATTACATCATTTGCAGTATCCAAAAAACAAAAACAAATCAATTACTCATGCAAAGCAGTGTTATTCCTAATATTAAGACAGAGAAAAATTTCTCTTGAGAGGCTTTATAAAGAGGTCAGTGAATGATGTAATTAATAATCAGTGTTCTCAGTAGCAACCTAATGGGAGACCAAAATTTAATTTCATAGGGTTCTTTCTTCAATACAGGCTGATGGCATCACATCACATCAACTTTTTCTTTTTTCTTCAGGGAAAGCAATTTTATCATGACTCCATAGAAGTCTTGAAACTCTAAAATTCTATTCAACACTTTCTGAATAGTTGTGTTTATTCTTCTTGGCAGAGCAAACATAGTTTATCAGATGCACGCACGGTATGAATCATTTCTTTAGACAATTGAGAGAATTAGACTACAAATCATTCATGCTATTCAGATACTTAACGGTTTTTTCTTAACAGCCAAGCATTCCGCCGCTCCCCCCGCCCCGCCCCCTTCTGCAAAAGGAACCTTTCTTGTTTCCATTTGGTGCCATGGCTTGGGTGAAGGTTTCAGAGTGGTTAAAAAGTTGCCTCCTGGCTGGAGGCAGCGGCTCTGGCAGAGATTTCGGGACCAGGGAAAGCAGAGGGGTCCAGCCAAGGCCACCAGATTCCGGAGATGCCTAGTCGCGCTGGCAGGAGAGCCTTGGAAAGAGATACTCGCCCAGCCCGGCCTGGGGGCGGCCAGCCTGCACAGGTTGGTCAAGTGGACGCCCATCTTGACACGCTTCTTGACGAGCTCCTCCTCCAGGAAGTGGTGCTCCAGGAACTCGGAGAGCTGGGCATCTGCGTTCGCAGAACCCAGGACGTGTAGATCCTAGAGAGAGCCTGGTTTGGGCTCTTCTCGGGGGCCGTGGCGGCCTCCGTGGCTTCCAGGGCGGTGCTCCACTCCTCCGGGGCCAGCACCTGCCGGTCCTGGATCAGGGCGCGGCCACCCCACTGCTTCCGCGCCTCAAGGAAAAGCTCAGCACCCTTGCACTTCTCTTCGGCCAACGTCCAGAGGAAGCGGCCCACACCTCCCAGAGCCACGTCGTTGCCTTTGAAGTAGAAGCTCCAAGAGGTAGGTGGAGGAGGCCCAGAGGTGTGGCTGATGGCAGCCTCCTTGGTGGAAGAATTGCGCCGGATCTGGGTGCTCACAGTTAGTTAGCAGTGAGGACTTCTCTCCACTGTAGCTGTGAGGCTGGTCCTGGAAGCAGGGTATATGGGGCTTATTTTTCTATCCAGCATCTTGCTAACCGCGTGTGTTACTTTTAATGATTTCTCTGTAGAGTCGGGGCTCATATCTGTGAATGGTGACTTTTGTCTTTCTAGTTCTTAAGCTTTTCTTTTTTCCTCTCACTTTCTGCTTGTATTCATTAGGCTCTTCAGTAGAAAGATGAATAAAAGTATCACTATTAGACACCCTTTCTAATTTTAAAGGGCATGTTTCTAAAGTTTCTATTAACAATGATGCTACCAAAACGTACGTTAAATCCGTTTCACCTGCCATCACTAATCAAAGTCGTTTTGAGACTCGAAGGTCTTCTTGGCTACACTTATCCCAAACAGTAAGGTGTCTGCCCAAGTTGTTTTCAGGAATTTGGAGTCAGCTGGGTATAGTTTGAGCTGAGCTGGATAAGTCTGGACCACTGACCCACCAACTAGGCATTCAAGGGTGGTTGCTTGGTGACATTTTTGACATCAGAGGAGTGAAAACTCTACCCTTAAAACTTGCATAGGCCTGTAGCCTAGTTAACATGCTCAGAATGGCAGAGTCTATACCTCTTTCCAGTCATCTTTCTCCACACTCCCCATGCCTTGGACCGCCCTGTGTTTTTATTCTTTATCCCATAAATAACTGAGCTCCTTGCCTTGGGGAGGCAGAGCTGAGACTGGTTTTCCTGTCTTGTAGCTTGGCTATCTTGTGTATAAATTCTCTCTTGGCTGCAAACCTCAGCATCTCAGTGTTTTGTCCTGCTGGACTTCAGGCAAGACAAACCTTGTTCAGTAACAGTACTGTTTGTGTGACTTTGGTATTTGCCCTTTTTGAAAGCTTAGTTTCTATTTTCAGTTGCTAAGAGCTTTCTTGCTTGCCTATCACTTTGTTTTTTTAAAATCATGAGTAAGTGTTGGATTTTACTAAATTATTTTTCTCTATCTATTAAAATGATCTTTTTAATTGGTAATGTGATGAACAAAATGTATATATAGTTTTCTAAGGTTAAACCAAATTTACATTCCTGTGATAAACCCAAGTCGATCACAAGGTGCTAACTTTTTTAAGCACATTACTATATTTGGGTTGTTCAGTGTTTTGTGTACATTTTCATGACTAAGGTTGGCTTGTGGTTTTCTCTTGTCCATGCTTCTGCTCCGTCATGTCTGACTCTGTGACCCTTTGGACTGTAGCTTGCCAGTCTCCTCTGTCCATGGGATTTTCCAGGCAAGAATACTGGAGTGGGTTGCTATTTCCTCCTCCAGGGGATCTTCCCTACCCAGGGATCAAATCCACATCTCCTGTGTTTCCTGCATTGCAGGCAGATTCTTTACCACTGAGCCATCCGGGAAGTTTGTAATTAAGACTATGCACAAAGCTTGCTGCCTCTTCAGGTCTTTGCTTAAATGTCACTGTTCATCTTAATAAGGCCTCTCTGCCCCCATTTTTCGGAGAAGGCAATGGCACCCCACTCCAGTACTCTTGCCGGGAAAATCCCATGGACGGAGGAGCCTGGTAGGCTGCAGCCCATGGGGTCGCTAAGAGTCGGACACGACTGAGCGACTTCACTTTCACTTTTCACTTTCATGCATTGGAGAGGAAATGGCAGACCACTCTAGTGTTCTTGCCTGGAGAATCCCAGGGATGGGGGAGCCTGGTGGGCTGCCGTCTATGGGGTCGCACAGAGTCAGACACGACTGAAGTGACTTAGCAGCAGCAGCCCCCATTTTTAGATATTGTAATTGTAAACTCTGCACTGTAATTCCTCTTCTTTCCCTAGACCTCTTTCCCAGGTACTTTTGTTAGGCACTTACCTCTTTTTAATGTAATAGTATATAGTTTGATAATTTACTAATTCTTGGCATCTGGTCCCATCACTTCATGGCAAATAGATGAGGAAACAGTGGAAACAGTGGCTGACTTTATTTTGAGGGCTCCAAAATCACTGCAGATGGTGATTGCAGCCATGAAATTAAAAGACGCTTACTCCTTGGAAGGAAAGTTATGACCAACCTAGACAGTATATTGGGAGAAGGCAATGGCACCCCACTCCAGTACTCTTGCCTGAAAAATCCCATGGACGGAGGAGCCTGGTGGGGTGCAGTCCATGGGGTAGCGAAGAGTCGGACACGACTCAGCGACTTCCCTTTCACTTTTCACACGTTGGAGAAGGAAATGGCAGGCCACTCCAGTGTTCTTGCCTGGAGAATCCCAGGCACGGGGGAGCCTGGTGGGCTGCTGTCTATGGGCTCACACAGAGTCGGACACGACTGAAGTGACTTAGCAGCAGCAGCAGACAGTATATTTAAAAAGCAGAGGCATTACTTTGTCAACAAAGGTCCATCTAGTCAAGGCTATGGTTTTTCCAGTGGTCAGATATGGATGTGAGTTGGACTATAAAAAAGCTGAGTGCCGAAGAATTGATGCTTTTGAACTGTGGTGTTGGAGAAGACTCTTGAGAGTCCCTTGGACTGCAAGGAGATCCAACCAGTCCATCCTAAAGGAGATTAGTCCTGAGTGTTCACTGGAAGGACTGATGTTGAAGCTGAAACTACGATACTTTGGCCACCTGATGCGAAGAGCTGACTCATTTGAAAAGACCCTGATGCTGGGAAAGATTGAGGGCAGGAGAAGGGGATGACAGAGAATGAGATGGCTTGGTGGCATCACCAACTCAATGGACATGGGTTTGGGTGAACTCCAGGAGTGGTGATGGACAGGGATGACTGGCGTGCTGCAGTCCATGGGCTCACCAAGAGTTGGACACAACTGAGCGACTGAACTGAACTCCCATTAGAATATAAATTCCAAAGGACCAACAGAATTGTCTATAGTGTGAGGAAGAGATCTAATTTCATCTTTTTGCAGATGCCTATCCAGTTATCCCAAAATCATTGACTAAAAAGTCAATCTTTGTCCCCAGTGACTAATAACACTTCCTTTATTAAATACACTAGATTTCCATAGAGTTGGGTCTATTTCTGGATATTTTGTTACTGGTTTATCTGTTCATGTATCAGTACCACACTGGATTATACAAATTTATGAGTTTATTTTAGTATCTTTTAGGCTACTTTCTTCCCCTCAGAGCTATTCTTTTTCAGGGTTTTTTCTAACTAGTGTTGGGTTATTTTAAAAACATGAATTTTAGCATCATCTTGTCTCTCTCCAAAAGAGAGGGGAAACCAGATATTTTATTGGGATTGCATTAAAATTTGTAAATTAAGGAAAAATGACATTTTGGTGATGTTGAAATGTCCTAAGAAGGAAAAGGGATGTCTTTCCACTAGTTCAAGTTTGCTTTTGCATCTTGATGAAGCATTTACAGTGTTTTGAATATAGATTTTGAATGTTTCTTATTTAGGTTATTCCTAAATATTTCATCATTTTTGTAGCTAGTATAACTCAGGTTTGTTTCCATTTCCATTATATCTTCTAACTTGTAATCATTTGTGTGTATGAAGACTTGAGGTTTTTTAATTTTTTATTCTTAATTTTTATTGGAGTATAGTTGCTTTACAGTGTGTTAGTTTCTGCTGTGCAGCAATCTATATTATTTTTTGTTATATTTCTTTTTTTGAAAACTTTTGAGTTTTGTGTGTTACTTTCATGTCCTGCTACCTTATAAAATTAATGTTTGAGTTTATTCACTGAGTCTCTAGAGTTCTCCAGATGTATTTGCATGTCATCTTTAAATAGAGATAATTTTACTTCTTTCTGATTCCTATGTCTCTGTTTTCTCATCTAAATTTCACTGGCTAAAGCCTTCTGTACAATGTTAAATAGTAGTGAAGGTGGTGGTCAATTTTTCTTTGTTGTTTAACTTAGTAGGAATACCTCAGGCATTTCTCCATTATTTTTTTTAAAATTTTAATTTCTTTTAACACCAAAAACATTTCTTACTGGGGTATAGCCGATTAACAATGTTATGGTAGTTTCAGGTGAACAATGAAGGGACTCAGTCATATGATGACTTTATGGTTGAATGTTTTAAATGATTATTAGATTTCTTTCAAAAGTTTTTTTTAAACATCCATAGAGATAATAATACATTTTTTCCCTTATACCATTATTTTGGTAAACTATATTAAAATGTTAATATTAATCTATCTTTGCATTTCTGGAATGAATTCTAGTTGGCTATAGTGTATTATTTTCTTGTAGTATTGGAGTTCAGAATTTTTGCATTAACATTTATAAGGGATGAAAGTGAAAGTCTCTCAATCATGTCCGACTCTTTGCGACCCCATGGACAATACAGACTATTGTATTCTGCAGGCCAGAATACTGGAGTGGGTAGCCTTCCCCTTCTCCAGCAAGTCTTCCTGACCCAGGAATCGAACCGGGGTCTCCTGCATCGCAGGTGGATTCTTTACCAACTGAGCTATCCGGGAAGCCCAATGGCCCGTAATTGTCTTTTATGTTTGCCCTTAACAAGTTTTGATGATAATGTTATACTTGCTTTATAAAAAGAATTTTAAATTTTTGTTTTTCATTTTCTATGCTCTGAAACAACTTATTAGTATTGGAACTCTTTGGTGCCAAATGTTTGAAATTCTTTTGTGAAACTTTGTGAACCTGATGATATCATGTATATAATGACTCAAAAAGAAATTATTTCTTTTGTAACAGTACTGGGCAAGTGAACAGGTCCTTGGGGCAGTTTCCATAGGACCACAGTTCCAATGTAGTCAGTCAGGGGCCCATGCTGGTGGAAACTGCAGTGTTCAACATGTGACTTACAAGTTTGCCCTGGAAGTGGTTGCCATCCCAGACATCTAGAAGGGGAAAAGAATATGGAGGTTGTTATGAGCGAGGCTTGGAAGTGGCACAGATTATTTCTGCTCACATTTTATTGGTTAGAGCTCAGTCACCTGGTCAACACCTAGCAGCTGGGAAGGCTGGCAAATGCTGCCAAGCTGAGGACCCAGGAAAGGACGAATGAGTATTTAGGTGAGTAGCAATCACTGCTTCCTATTAAGAGGAATTCCAAAAAGAATCTTAGAAGTTAAGTATCATATTATTCAAGGAGAAACTCCATAAAAATGTTTTAAGATGTGGAAAATCTAGGAAAAATTAAATTTGGCTCTGCCACTTATTTGGAGGAAATGGCAACCACACTCCAGTATTCTTGCCTGGAGAATCCCATGGGCAGAGGAGCATGGCAGGCTACAGTCCATGGGGTCACAAGAGTTTGACACAACTTAGTGAATAAACCACTGCCACTTATCAACTATGATACCATGGTCAAATGACTTTAAGCCTCCATTTATTTCTTCACTAACATAATTGCCGTAAGAATAGTATTTATCTCATAGAATTTTTTATTTTAAAAAGTGAAGTAGGGGGACCTCCCTAGTGGTCCAGTGGTTAAGATTCCATGCTTCTGCTGTCTCTGGTCAGAGAAGATCCACATGCCACAGGCTGCGGCAAAAGAAAAAAGGGGGGGGGAATGATGCATAAAAAATCTTAGTAGGCACTCAGCATATAGCAAATAGTAGATATAAGATATCAACACTGATAATATAATGGGTACTTGAGTCTCTGGTATACTATTTCCCGAATATCAAACACCAACACCGGAAATATTTAACATAAAAAATAAAATTTTTATTTTAAAAATTCAAATGTTTTATCAACAAATGGAGATTTCTTTTAGATGTAAAATATAACAGTTCTTTCAATATCAGTTGCTTAGATTATATAGAATGTCACAAGGAATTTCAGTCTTTGAGGAAGTATTTCTCAAAAAAGATCGAGAAGTTGGCAGCTATTTAATGAAAAGGAAAATTGCATGCATAGTCTGGTTTGGAAGAACCCTATGGTAGTCACCCTGCTCTCACAGTCTTAAAACTAGTCTCACACACGTTGTCCCATCCAGTTCCACCTATGATTGGCAAGTTTATGTTGATTTGTATTAAGTTTAGTGAACTGACTCTGCACATCAAACAGAACAGCTTCCTAGATATCCCTTTAACTGGAGAGTCCTTCTCCTCTAAGGCCCCCTAGGAGAGCTTCAGGACAGCTGCCAGGCCCCTCCCACTGTGTCTCTTCCTTGCTCGCCTTCCCACTGTACCTCAGGTTTTCCGTTTCCCCATTACCCTGGTTCTTCCCTTTCCAGTCCTTCTATCACTTTCTTTCGTAAACAACATAACTTTCTCATGCTTTTGCTGCATCCCCCCCATAACTGCACTCACCAAAACAAAGGAGCCTCCTAAGAAGGTTTGAAAAGGACAAGATTATATATAGCTAGTTGATATTTTTTGCAATCACAGTTTAAAAGAAAGCTTAATTTGGAAAATTGAACTTGGCAGACATTCCAATCAGCCTTGATAATCGGCCTCTTGGTCACCCCTGTTCATTCACTGAGTACTATGACATCTGGCACAGTCTTCTCAGCTTGACTCTTTCCCTCTTCCTTTAGCCTCTGAGTTCTTTAAATGGCCCCCTACCCCTGCACTCCACGCAAAGTCCTCCAACTCCTATGGATGCACCTGAAGCAATTCCACCTTCAAAATTCCTTTCAGATATCCTGCTGCCACTGCTAAGTCACTTCAGTCGTGTCCGACTCTGTGCGACCCCATAGACAGCAGCCCACCAGGCTTCCCTGTCCCTGGGATTCTCCAGGCAAGAACACTGGAGTGGGTTGCCATTTCCTTCTCCAATGCATGAAAGTGAAAAGTGAAAGGGAAGTCGCTGAGTCGTGTCCGACTCTTCGCGACCCCATGGACCTCAGCCTACCAGGCTCCTCTGTCCATGGGATTTTCCAGGCAAGAGTCCTGGAGTGGGGTGCCATTGCCTTCTCCTCTTCAGATAGCCTACCCTCAGACCAATTCCTCCTACCTTGCCAGCTTATTCAGTTTCATCTGTTCCCACTGTAACCATCTGCCAGATTCACCAGAACTTGCCATCCTTTACCTTTTTTACTTTTCCTCTCTTCATGTCTTAGATTCAGAGTCCATCATTTCACTCAGTTTCTTGCTAATAACTACCTCTGCTGCCACTGCATTTGTCTGGCAAAGTGTTGCTTCTGCAGAAATTCAGTTATCTTTTCTCTGTGCCTACCCTCAACTTAGGCATCTCAGAATAAACTTACCCAATGGGGCAAATGTGTAACATATAAATTTACGAGTCCTAGCTTCAACTGAGCCCTCAGCATTGCCCCCAGACTGTTCCATTTCCCTCTAGCTTATTCATTCTCTCCAGTAAGCCTTTTCTACCCTATTTCATGTTCAACCCTGTCACCTCCCTTCATGCTTAGTATTTGATCCTCTTCATATTTTTTTCCTGAGGAAATAGTTCAGACTGAAACCTCCAAAACTCCTGCCACCCAGCTACAACCTCCCTGCATCTTGGCCATGCATTCTTCCTCTTAGACTTTTCTGTGATCTGGGACTTCCTTGATGGCTCAGGGGTGAAGAATCCACCTGCAATGCAGGAGACACAGGAGTCGTGGGTTCAGTCCCTGGGTTAGGGAGACTCCCTGGAGGCAGAAATGGCACCCCACTCCAGTACTCTTGCCTGGAGAATCCCATGGACAGAGGAGCCTCGCAGCTACAGTCCATAGGGTCGCAAAGAGTCAGACATGACTGAAGCGACTTCGCATGCATGCCTGCCTGTGATCTGAATTTTATGGCATCTTGTCTTCCAAGAATCTTACTTTATCCATTATTTCTCTTTTTCTCAGCTCAGTCCCTCCTATTAACATTTGTTGTTGTTCAGTTGCTAAGTCATGTCTGACACTTTGTGACCCCACAGACTATAGCACACCAGGCTCCTCTGTCCTCCATTATCTCCTGGCGTTTGCTCAGATTCATATCCATTGAGTTGGTAATGCTATCTAACCATTTCATCCTCTGCTGCCCCCTTCTCCTTTTGCCTTTAGTATTTCCCAGCATCAAGGTCTTTTCCAGTGAGCTGACTCTTCGTATCAGGTGGCCAAAGTATTGGAGCTTTAGCTTCAGCATCAGTCCTTCCAATGAATATTCAGGGTTGATTTTAGAATTGGCTGGTTTGATCGCCTTGCTGTCCAAGAGATTCTCAAGAGTCTTCTCCAGCACCACAGTTCAAAACCATCAGTTCTTTGGTTCTCAGCCACCAACTCTCACATCCGTACAGGATTACTGGAAAAACCGTAGCATTGACTATATGGACCTTTGTTGGCAAAGTGATGTCTTTGCTTTTAATATGCTGTCTAGGTTTGTCATAGCTTTTCTTCCAAGAAGCAAATGTCTTTTTATTTTATGGCTGCAGTCACTATCTGCAGTGATTTTGGAGCCCAAGAAAATAGTCTATCTCTGCTTCCATTTTTCCCCCATCTATTTGCCACGAAGTGATGGGACCAGATGCCCTGATCTTCATTTTTTCAATGTTGAGTTTCAAGTCAGCTTTTTCACTCTCCTCTTTCACCTTCACCAAGAGGCTCTTCAGTTCTTCTTAATATTTACAAATAGTCAAATCTCTCATCTTAAAAAATTCCTGAGCCTTATTTCCAAGCAAACTGCTGTGCTCCTATCTCTTTCTCTTATCTGCCAAAATTCTAGAAAGAATTATCTAAGCTTGTTGCCTCAATTTCTTTTCCTCCCATGTGTGCTTTAAGCCACTTTAAGCCAACTTTGACCCCTCCTACTAATTTGAAAAGGTGTTCACTCAAATGACCTCCACGTTGCTGAATCCAGTGGGCATCCTCTGGTCCTCACTCACTTGACTCTGAACAATAGTCAAAGTAAACTTCCACTCCTTTCTTCTCTTATGCTGTCTTTCTTCGATTTCCATAGTTATACATTCTCTTGTTACTCCTCTTTTGGAAACTTCTCAGGACATTACTAACTCTTCCTCCTCTAATGGACCTTTAGATGTTGGAGTTCCCCAGGAATTGGTTTTACTTGTTTTTTTCCTCTCAGTTTGCACTATGCTAAATGTTTTCATATATACATATGAGTTCAAATACCAGTTTTTCAAAGTATGGTTCAGAGGCCAACCTGTATCAGGAACACTTGCAGAAGACGAAGTGGGGCACGTGCTGGAGTGGGAGAAAGGAATGTTGAAGTTCAGATTCCCAGGCCCCATCCACAGGCTACTAAACTGTGTGGGCGGAGACTGGGAATCTGCATTTTAAATTCATTCTCCAGGTTATTACCATGCTAACTAAAGTTTGGAACCACTAATTTGATTTGTCACATTAACAAGGGCAGCTCAACATCTCCATCTGCTGACTTATTAAAACCATTACCTATTTTCTCAAATGTTAGGAAACTTAAAAATGTGGGGGAAAAAAAACAAGAACAAAGGAGATGAAAGAATTATCTGCTTTGTGAATAATCAAGATTGGGTTATGTCATCTTTTGACTTTCCTAGCTCCAAATGAGATCTATATTTGGGTTTCAATTTTTAATCCATATCCCACTGTTAATAAATATGTAAGCACTAGAATGACTGTTTCATCATATAGTCTCCTAAAATGGAGCTAGGCATTTAAAGGATTTTCAAAATTAGCTTTCCTGGAATTGGCTGATAAAAAGCATTGTACTTTCCATGAAAAAATTTAACATGGGTCATTATAATTCTACCTAATATTTACTGTTAAATTATTCTAGTTACAAAGTATTCATTCTAAAACAACTTTTAAAAAATAAATAATTTATGAAGGAAAGGAAATTCACTCATAATCTCATTACCAAGAGACAATTTTAAGTTTGGGGTATTGTTTCCTTTCTTCTCTACATATATGCATTTTCCCCCAAATAAATTAAAAGTATGTTTTGACTTTTGTACCTACCAGTTCTCCAACAATTTTTCCTGGTTTTAATCATGTATTTTTACCTCTTTAAGATTTGGCAAAGACTTCAGGATTTTATTGACTGATCACACTTAACTAACAAGTTCAAGTCTCAGGGCTAGTAAGACTGCATTGTTAATACTTCTCCATATATGTTGTTGTTGTTGTTCAGTTGCTAATTTGTGTCTGACTCTTTGTGACCCCATGGACTACAGCAGACCAGGCTTCCTCCTTCACTATCTCCCTGAATATAATTGCCCAATTATTCCCTCTAATTACCTGGATTCCTGACAAAATATGAATAATTCTTTCATCTCCTTTGTTCTTCTTTTTTCTAATTGTTGCAAATTTTATTATTGAAGTATAGATTTGTAATATTGTGTTAGTGTCAGGTGTGTAGCATAGTGATTCAGTGTTTTTGCAGCTTATATTCCATTATAGGTTATTACAAGATAATAGGTGTTATTTCCTGGCCATACAGTATATCCTTGTTGCTTAGCTATTTCATTTATAGTAGTTTGCATCTATTAATCCCATACCCCTAATGTGTCCCTTTCCCCTCACTTCTTCCCTTTGGTACAAGTTTGTTCTCTGTATCTGTGAGTCAATTTCTGTTTTGCATATACATTCATTGGTATTTTTTTTTTTTTTTAGATTCCATGTATAAATGATATCATATAGTATTTGTTTTTCTGTCTGATTTATTCTCTTTTTGAGAGCACATTTTTTTGGAGGGGTGGGGGCCATGCTGCTAGGCTTGTAGGATCTAAATTCCCCAGCCAAGGATTACAGGCCCATGACAGTGAAAGCATTGAGTCTCAACCACTGAACCACCAGGGAATTCCCTACACCACATCTTTTTTATATTTATTTAATTCTGGCTTTGCTGGGTCTTCGTTGCTGCTCCGGCTTTTCTCCAGCAGCAGAGAGCAGGGGCTTCTCTCTAGTTGTGGTGCTCGGGCTTCTCATTGCGATGGCTTCTGTTGTTGAAGAACACGGGCCGTAGCGTGCGCTGGCTTCAGTAGTTGCAGCTTTGCGGCTCTAGAGCACAGGCTCAGCAGTTGTGATGCACGGGCTTAGTTGCTTTTTGGCATGTGCGATATTCCTGGACGAGGGATCAAAGCCTGCACTGGCAGGTGGATTCTTTACCACTGAGCCACTGGGGAGGCCCACCAGATCTTCTTTATCTGTTGATGGGCACTGGGGTTGCTTCCTTTTTTTTTTTTAACTATTGTAAACAGTGCTGCTATGAACATTTTGATGCCTATATCTATTTGAATTAGTGTCTTCATTTTTTTTTCTGGGTGTATACTGAGGAGTGCAATTGCTGGATCAATGGTATTTTGATTTTTAGATTTTTGAGGAACTTTCATACTGTTTTCCATAAGGGCTACACCAGTTTACATTCCTATCAACAGTGTATGAGGGCTCCCTTTTCTTAAAAATCAACATTTTGCTATTTGTAGACTTTTCGGTAGCTATTCTGACAGGTATGAGGAGATATCTCATTGTGCTTTTGATTTGCATCTCTCTAATAATTAGTGATGTTGAGCATTTTTTCATGTGCCTCTTGGCAATCTGTATGTCTTCTTTGGAAAAACGTCTATTCATAATCTTCCCATTTTCTTGATTGGATTGTTTATTTTTTTGATAGTGTATATTTTGGATAGTGACCTTTTGTCAGTCACATTGTTTGCAAACATTCTCTTCTGTTCAATTTTGAATGGTTTCCTTGGCCTTGCAAAAGTTTGTTTGCTTTCATTTCTTTTGACTTAGGAGACTGATCCAAGATAACAAGGCTACAATTTATGTCAGAGTGTTCTGCCTGAGAGTGGTCCAGTGGTTAAAGCTCAATGCTTCCAAGTCAGGGGGCTAGGGTTTGATCCCTGGTCAGGGAGCTAAGATCGCGCATGCCACAAGGCACAGACAATATTGCTTTTAGGAGTTGTCTGTATTGTTTTTTAGGAGTTTTATGGTTTCAGGCTTCACATTTAGGTTTTTAAACCATTTCATTTTTGTATATGGTGTAAGTCTGTTTCTGTTTTGTAGATTGGTTCGTTTGTGTCATATTTTAGATCCCACATATAAGTGAATATCATATGGTATTTGTCTTTCCCTTTCTGACTTACTTCACTTATTATGATAATCTTTAAGTCCATAAAAGATCTAGTTTCTATTCCCTTCCTCCATGTTTTGTTTTTCATATCATATTTTATATCCTCATGCTTATCCCTTTACAGTTTATTGTAGTCATAGTTGCTTTTTGATTTTTAAAAATGTTTAAATCTATGTACTGACTTATTTAAGTGATCTTCAATCCTTACTACATATGTGTCTTTCCTATTAGGATTTTTTTCCCTTTCAGAGAAGACCCTTCAACACTTCTTTCAGGGTAGGCTCAATATTGCTGACTACTTTGTTTTTGCCTGTCTGAGAAATTCTTTCTCTCTCCATCTATACTAAATGATAATCTTGCAGGGTAGAGTATTCTTGGTTGCAGATTTTTCCATTTTAGACTGAATGTTTTGTTACTCTCTTCTGACCTTCAAAGTTTCTGCAGAATAATCAGCTAATGGCCTTATGTGACTTTCCTTGTGTATGCCTCTCTTCCTCTCTTGCTGCCTTTAGAATTCTCTTTAACTTTTGCCATTTAAATTATGATATGTCTTGGCGTGGGTCTGTTCGAGTTCATCTTTTGGGGGACCCTCTGTGACTTTTGTACCTAAATATGTTTCTTTCTTTAGGTTTGGTAATTTTTCAACCAAAAGTTCTTCAAATACATTTTCAATTTCCATCTCTCTTCTCCTTTTGGAGTCCCTTATAATGTGGATATTGGCATATCTTATACTGTCATATTTTATACTCTTACGTTGCCGTGGGTTTTCTTTCAATCTGTGCCTTTCTGCTGGCTGTTTCAATTGGGTGATTTCCATTATTCGATCTTCCAGATCACTCATGTGTTCTTCTGCATTATTTAGTTGTCTGTCATTACTTCGAGTGCTTTTTATCCCAGAAATTGAATTATCTATTTTTTATTAAGCTTTAAGTTTCCAGTTTCTTGTTAAAATTATCTGTATTTAGATTGATTCTCCTAATTCAGTTAGCATTTTTATTACCAACATCTTGAATTCATTGTGTGGTAGACTGATTATCACTGTTGCATTATTTTTTCAGGGGTTTCCTCTTACTCTTTTGAGAGTAATCCCTCTGCCTTATCATTTTACTCACCTTTCTCCATTTCTATGAATTTAGGTTAAACAGTTATCTGTTGTCTTGATGGGATGTTTTTCTTTGAGAGCATCCCTGGGTAGACTTCGTGTGCCCAGTGTCTGGTGTGAGGGCTGGATTTGACGTAGATGCCAGCCACCCCTTTCCTCAATGTTGTACTGTCTACTTGATAGGGAGTGTGGCTGGTGTTGGCAGAGCTAGAGCCTGCACAGATGAGATAGACTTCCTCTCTGCTCAGTGGCAGGGGTGGGGGTCTGTTCCCAAGTGACTGCACTGCCCTGAGGGTCACACTTGAGCTGGCTCTGCTCCATTTAAGGGTGTTTTTTCCTTCTCCCTGCACTGGGGTCTTTGCCCCAAAGGAAGGTACAGTTGATATAAGTGAGTATAGCTCAGAGGCCCCATGTGCTGCCTGCATAGGTGCCTGCAGCTCTGCTCAAATGTAGCCCAAGGTCGCATCTTCTCCCCGACTCTGGTTGTCACCGATCTAGAGCAAGGTTATGGTGTGGAATGGGCAGGGCTAGAGCATTCGCTTGGCTGGGGCTTGTGGTATTCTGGTTGTGGGAACTGAAGCAGCCGGGACACTGTCAGAAGTGTGGCTTGCATCTCTGATGAAGTTGGAGTAAATGCCAGTGGCCCACATCATAATCCCTAGACCACTTCTGCATCCTAGATCTTTGCCCAGGACCTGGCTGCCCTAGGCCCAGTACCAACTGGTGGTGTGGAGTGAGAGAGGCTGGGATGGTCATTCAGCTCAGACTGGGGAGCACGGTGAGACAGCAACCATTAGGGTAGACACCACTGGATCTGGGGACACGCCAGTGCCCTTGTACTTCTCAGGAGTGGAGTCTAGTTTACTTCTCTCCTCTGCATGAGATGCCTAGCTTGTGGCTTGACCCACTCACTCCCCAGGCAGGGCATGTGTCTGCCCTTGTGATCACCCCTCCCCTTCTTTGTGAGTCCCATCCCAGGGCAACAGGTCTCTACCCGAAGCTTTCTTTTTTGTTCCACCCCACCACGTGGGAATCCTTCTTGCATCCTTAGTGTACAGGAATTATTCTGCCAATTCTGTTTTCTATGAGAATTGTTCCACACATAGATGTAGTTTTCATGCGTTTGTCGGGGGAGGTGAGCTCCACATCTTCTTACTCCATCTTGATCCCCCTCCCTCTTTAGTCAGTGGGGCTGTAGAGTCTTGTCAAGGTCATTTGAAAGCCTAAACATTATATCCCTTATTCCTTTAGTCATAGTCGTAGCTAGTCTTACAGAAACTTTCTTAGTAGATCAGCTATTGGTGAGGGAACCTGGAGGTACAAGGAGGTATGACAGGTAAGGAGAGCACAAGCACGGGTAAAACTGTAAGAACAGCATCTATAAGGGAACAGAGGCATAAAAGTGCCCGACATGTTTTGGAAAATGAGATGTGTGTGGCCAGGGCAGGGGAGTAAAAGGCAGCAGGAAGATCAAGAACTTGAGACTAATTGTGAAGCATTTTGGATCACTTATTTCATGACAGCTACTGTATTCTGTATTGATGCTTTCCATACATTTCTTTGAATCTTTTCAATAATGAAAAAATTATAAGGTCCACTGTATTCTTGCTTTCAAATATGGCAGTTTGCCTTCAACTTGACTCAATAATCTAGAAACCTGGTTGTTCACATGTACCCAATCTCTGTTCCATGAAGCTGGAGTGGTGTGTTTTTATTAGCCCAACACCCCTCCCCTCCTTTTGGTAAAAGTCTGCATATTCTGGCCACAGATGTGTGGACAGAACTTAGAGTAAGCCAATCACAGTAACTCATCTCCACCAGGGTTTTCACTACCTGAGTCAGAGAGGAAGCTTCCTGCCTCTCGGGGAGATTGGGGCCAGGAACTGCCACTTCTCCACGGTGGGGAGAAATGCTGACATGCAGAGAAGGGCAGGGATGGGCAGTGCTGAGCCATGGTTCTTCAGGGTATGTCTCCTGTACCCTTCTTTTCCTTAAGCAACTTGTTAGATTTGTGCATTTAGCACATAAAATGTGTTCAGTAAACAGAGCTGTTATCAAGGCAAATGGGAAAGAGGAGCAGTTAGACTGATAAGAAGCCCTTCACCTCCCCTGTCTTCTTGTCTCTAGGAAGTCTAGGATTTACTTTAAAATATACCAATGAAGAAAAATAGTAGAGCAAACAAATTGGCAAAAATGTTGAAAACTATTGATAAGTGGGGAAGTTATTATCCTAGACGCTCAATTATTTCTTAGTCTCAACGGACCGTGCTTTATTTTTTTTTAATTTTTAATTGGAGGATAACTGCTTTACTGTGCTTTCTTAAAAAAAAGATTATCATGCAGTTTCCTTTTTTGGTCCTACTGATGTGAATTACACCGATTTTCAAGTGTTGGCCAACCTGCATTTTCTAATGTTTCAGTTGGAATTCTTATGAGGTAGACTGCCCTATGGTTTTCCTTTCTTGTTAAAATTCTTGAAGACACGTGACTGCCCATGACTTCTGAGGCTCCTTTGTTCTACTGATTCTACTGAATCATTAGGTAAATGATTCTATATTGTAATTCTGTTATCCATCTCATTATCTATTAAGCTCCAAATAAAGTGTAGATTATGTTCACCTAACCAGAAATCTCCATCACACCCAAATGTTCATTTCTTGAACTCTTCTAGAATTATTCACTTTAAGAATGATACCCAGATAACCTCTAAATTTTTACCAAATAAATCCTATTTAGAACTTATTTTCCCTCATATAATGACATTCTCCAGGTAGTAATACTATCAACCTGTCCTTCACTATTTTCCACTTAATTTCAGTCATGGAAACTTAACTTCCACTTAATGTTTAGTCGCTAAGTCATGTCCAACTCTTTTCTAACTTGATGGACTACAGCCCACCAGGCTCCTCTGACCCTGCGATTTTCCAGGCAAGAATACTGGAGTTGCCATTTTCTTCTCCAGGGGTTCTTTCCACCCAGGAATCAAACCTGCGTCTCCTGCATTGCAGGCAGATTCTTTATTACTGAGCCACCTGGGAAGCCCCTGACATGCCATATAAGCACTCAGATGATTGCTGAATCTAGATAAACTCAATCCTCAAAGATTAAAAATTAAAGCATCAGATAAAATTTAAGTTTTTATCTTCAGTTTTTGAAATACGTAACTCTTACAGCACAAACACAAGTTATTTACACGTTCTTTTTACAAAATGTGTATGCCATTTTGAAAGAATACTGTTAAGATCATGATCTAAAATACCTGTCAAGAGTTCAAAAAGGACCCATGGAATCTGGTCTTCATAAATCCACAGTACAATGACATAAAACACGGCTGAACATCAAGGGTTACTTACACGTAAGAATACTAATTCTGTATCATGGCCTATGGCCTGTTTTTGTACAGCTGCAAGTTAGACATGGTTTTGACATTTTAAAAAGATTATTAAAACAAAAGCTTTAAACAAAGAATATGCAACACAGACCCATGTGGCCAGCAAATATTTACTCTCTGTGGCATTTTAAAGAAAAAGTTTCCTGACCCTGCATTACATGAAGCTGATTGAGAGACAGCTACTGGAATATACTGATGAGTATTTTAAAAAATACACCACTGTTATGTGCCAGTACCATTAGCACTACTCATTTCTAAAATGAGGCACTTCTTTTTCAATATGTACATTTTCAAAACATAATTACATCTAGGAAGTAGCTCTGCTACTTAACTCTAGCCCTTTGTAATCAGGTCTCCACATAAAATCACAGTATTCTTAGGGGCTGAAGAAAACAAGCACAAATATCAGATGTCTGCCATTGAGTTCATAAGTCATGGCAAGTAGGTTACGATCACATAGTCTTCAATGTTAATAAAACTTGTAATTTAGATATTGTCAATAGGATGTGTTACTGCTGCATTATTTAAATAATATCTATAAAAACATGTTACACATCCTAATTCATTGTTTTTGAAAGGAAGAATAACTTAGTTAACTTAGTAGCTACTTTAAAAATGAGAGATGGAAAAAAGGAAACACCCCCCCCCCCAAAAAAAAAGGTAAAACCACAGCAAAAAGCTTTGGAATGCAAAAGACTGGGGACTCTTAGCAACAGCACTCAAGGAGGCTTAGGCATCTCATT
The DNA here is from genome assembly GCF_001704415.2 of Capra hircus. NCBI lineage: Eukaryota > Metazoa > Chordata > Mammalia > Artiodactyla > Bovidae > Capra > Capra hircus. The sequence goes on from NC_030812.1 coordinate 64,221,348, forward strand.
TAGCTAGCTGATCAGTTCCCATAGCAACCTCTGTCTCTCATCCATGAGCCACTTCATTTCAAGAATGACAGACAGGTCCATGAGCAAATGTTTTAGAAATAAAACCAGAGCTGCTCAACACGCAAGTCTTCTCTGTGTGGGTTAAGCAGTTCCTGGTCAGCAGGATATGTTCACGCCAGAAGTACTGTACTGGGTGTTTTCCCTTCTGCAGGCTAAGCTGGCTGAGCATCACATCGTGAAGACATCTCTGATGCCGAGTTTTCAAACGCTCAGTGAATGCTGAGGTAGATTTTCTGATGGAGATCTTTTATACCCTGATTCGATCAGGACTCGCGTCTTTGTGTATCCTCCTCCTGGGAAATATCTTCCGCTTAAGTGCAATTAACTAAAAGATGAAAGACAGAAGATAAATTGTAATTCTCCAGGTTGACAAACTTTAACTTTCTTGCTGAGGGTCATATGACCTTTATCTTTTCCCTAGCCCTATACATAAAGAACAGACAGCAAACAAGGCTCCATCATTCCTCCCCTCAAAACAAAACTAATGGCTTTTTATATTTCCCAAGTTTCTTTAAGACCTATAAAAACTACATATTTTTATATAACAATTACCACATGTATTTATTTTCAAGATGTCTGTCAAGTCTTTCCACTGAAGGACACTGACTCTTCTTCACCCATCAGGATACTCTCTCTGGGTCTGAAAACAACTACACGTGTTATCACTTCATGGGAAATAAATGGGGAAACAGTGGAAACAGTGTCAGACTTCATTTTTGGGGGCTCCAAAATCACTGCAGATGGGGATTGCAGCCATAAAATTAAAAGACACTTACTTCTTGGAAGGAAAGTTATGATCAACTTAGATAGCATATTCAAAAGCAGAGATATGACTTTGCCAACAAAGGTCCATCTAGTCAAGGCTATGGTTTTTCCAGTAGTCATGTATGGATGTGAGAGTTGGACTGTGAAGAAAGCTAAGCGCCAAAGAATTGATGCTTTTGAAGTGTGGTGTTGGAGAAGACTCTTGAGAGTCCCTTGGACTGCAAAGAGATCCAACCAGTCCATTCTAAAGGAGATCAGGCCTGGGTGTTCTCTGGAAGGACTGATGCTAAAGCTAAAACTCCAATACTTTGGCCACCTCATGCGAAGAGCTGACTCATTGGAAAAGACTGATGCTGGGAGGGATTGGGGGCAGGAGAAGAAGGGGACAACAGAGGATGAGATGGCTGGATGGCATCACTGACTCGATGGACAGGAGTTTGAGTGAATTCCACGAGTTGGTGATGGACAGGGAGGCCTGGCGTGCTGCAATTCATGGGGTCACAAAGAGTCGGACACGACTGAGTGACTGAACTGAACATGTGTAAGCTAGAATTTTAATTTTTTTTTTTTAAAGAATTCTATCACCATTGTTTTCCTGTACTTAGTAATCATATCAACAGTCATTGGGCATTACTTGTATTTTCAAGTTTATGAATAGGCTGAAATGCAAAAGTTCATCTATGACTTAGTAGATTAGAACTTGGAATACATACTTCTAACAGAAACAGTTTATCCAAGATACATCTGAAATAGAAAACCTGACCACTGTTAGAAGAAAGTTTCAATGAGAAAAATGTGTTCTTTACGGTTTGAATTTCTAATCCTCCATCTTGAGGTGAGAGCTGGCTGGTGCCTGCATGGACTACAGTGTTCTGGACGAGCTGGATTCCTGGGCAGAGGAAGGGGCAGCCTTGGCTTGTTTGTGAGTATGGTAGAAGGTAAGGAATTTGATTCAAGCAGGTAAAGAAGAAGGTGCCAGGGAGGAGAGGGGATTTATTCTTCCTTTCCCCCTCCTCCTGCTGGTATAAACAACAGTAAGCAAAGACCCTCTTGTTCCTTCCATGGCCTCCAGCTGCTCCTTTCAGCCAGCACACAGCTGACCCACAGGCTCCTCACTGGACTCTGTTCTAAAAGCAGGCACAGCATAAGATTTCTTCCTAAGATTTTTACTTGCCAAGAACAATGGCGACATAATCAAGAGTGATGTTTCTATTCCCTGGGAGGTGGACAAAGGTGAAACTGCTTGCCTGCCAGACCTTTCTTTCCTGAGTTTCCTTCCATCCACAGCAGGAAGCCTGGGAGTGTTTATCCTAAAGCTCTCAGTTCTCAGGCCGCCGCTGCCTCCTCAGTGTAACTTAACTCAGTGAAAACATCCCACTGTGACTGCCAGATAAGCCTCACTCCAGCATCACCAGGAAGGAGGCTGAGGTGGGTTCACCTGCCCAGCACAGGTCAGGTCAGCCCGACACTATTCCCCCTTCCTTGAATCCTTTTTCTTCTTTCTGAGAATTTCCATCTGCTGTGGCCTGAAGAGGATTCTCTTATTCCTCTTCTGACCTCACAAATCACCCTCTTACTTCCGGACTGTCCCGTGAAGGAGGCTGTGTGCTCGCCTGCCTGGGGAAGAACTGCCAGCAATTCAAAGAAGAAACATAAATGGGAGAGGATGGCCTGGCGCACAAGCCAGGCAGCATCGCCAGAACTGGGGGAGGCCTGCAGATAAAGACACTGTGGTCTCTTTTAGAAAGATTAAAAGAAAGAAAATTGGAGACCCATAAAAAATTAGTATCAGATGCAGATTCTGGGTGTTTTTTTGGGGGGTTTAAAATAGTTTGACTTGTAGACCTCAGGCTAAAACTGAAAAGCTCTATTTACTGAACTCCATGAACAAAGAATATTGGTAATAGGTTTAGAAGATAGATTTAACTGACTGCTGCCTGAATAGAAATATTTGAAATATGAAATAAGAAATATTTGACATATGAGCTATAAGCCAATAGGAGAAATAAACATTTTCTTGTTACGAATTTATATCATTTTCTTTAAAAAAATATTAGATGCCAAGAAATTGACATCCACATAAAATTGATAAAACTTACCTGTTCAGCAAAAAATGAGAATACAGTAAACATAATCAATGTTGCTAGCACACAGTGAGTCCAGAACTTCAACTTGTCTCGATACGCCCGCCTATTCAGAGAAAAAAGAAAGCAAATATGTAGTTCTGTGTAGGGTTTTACTATCATTAACTAGTAAAACTAACTATGTAGTATTACTAGTTTAGCAAACTATACTAGCTTAACAAAAACAATGTTGTGGAACACAAAAACAATGTCTGAAGGCAATTCTAAGACGTTAACATAATTATACATTTCCCATGTGAGTTCAGATTTTTCATTGTTATAGTAAATATTTGAATCAGTAATAGTTCCGGCCAGCTTGGCAAGGCTGGTCACCACCACACAGTGGCTTGAGCACCTAGCCTCCGCCCTCAACCCTGCTGGACTGTTAAAATCCTCTAACAGAGCTCAAGTGAAGCACTTGCACTTCAGCTCTTAGTGGAAGCATCACCTGGCAGCTGCAAGCAGAATTTGGGGCCATGTCTCAAGTCTCATAGGAACTGAGCTTAGAACTGCTCTTTCTTGACCCTAAAAGAAGTTTTTGGAGCTAAGATCTTCATGTCTGCTATTCAAACTGATGGTAAAGTGTGTGCAACTTGACTGTCATATTGAATTAGGGCTTCCCTGGTGGTTCAGTCGGTAAAGAATCTGCCTGCAGTGCGGAAGACCTAGGTTCAATCTCTGGGTTGGGAAGATCCCCTGAAGGAGGGCACGGCAACCCACTCCAGTATTCTTGCCTGGAGAATCCCCATGGACAGAGGGGCCTGGTGGGCTGCAGTCCATGGGGTCACAAAGAATCGGACCCGACTGAGCGACTAAGCACAGCACATTTATTCATGCAGTCACCCAGTAAACACTTCCTGTGGATAGACAAGTGATGAGGAGAGGTCCCTGCTCTAAAGCACGTGTGAACCTGGGGAGGTGCTGATGTGCAGATAACCAGCCACCACACAAGGCGGACAGAAATACCTATTATCAAAAGCAGTCTTGCAGAGAAACAGTGAAATGAGGAGTGCATCAAACAGATGGTGACGCTTCATTTCAGCCTTGAAGTGGGGCAGGAAAGCCTGTGGCTGAGAAAGCGGAGGAGCATGAGCAGAATGGCAACCCAGGCCCTGCAGAGCCGAGTCCAGTCTGGCCTGGCGGACACAGCAATGCGCAGCCAAGAAACAGCAGGTGGGTGTGGAGTGCAGTTGTTCTGGAAAACCACACACTGTGGGTTGGACACAATGCTCTAATGGGAAGGGGGATGATATATAGCATATGTGTGTGTGCACACGTGACAATCGGGGTGGCTGTTTGAAGGTCACAAGCAGGTGACCAGAGGCAGGCAGTCCAGTTAGTCCAGGCAAAGGAAAGAATGAGGGCTGGATGAGGGCAGCGAGGATGGAAGGAAACAAGCAACATAAGAGAGGATGGAATGAGGATGGAATCAGACTTGGTGAGAGGATAGTAAGGATAAAGGTAGGGTGGGGTTGGGGGGGTGTGGGACATGGGGAAGTATGGCAGGTTTCTCGTCTGTAATTTGGAAATAATAATTTTTTATGAAGATTAAATAAATGCTTAACATAAGGCTTATAAGATATGCTAACAGCCTCTGCTGAGAAAGGGGAGAATTCCAGAGTCATTCATAGCTGTCTGGTAGGGGGTGTCTCCAACCCAAGCCACATATTCAAAATGGTACCCTCCCCTGTACTGTTCTTCCTCCTGTATTTCCTACAGTAAGAGGATCAACAACCAGCTCAGAGAGAAAATCACTCACTTCTATTCCTGTAACTCTCATCTCATCTGTGGCAGTCAGAGTAGCACTTTTCATTGTAGAATAAATATACTACCCAGCACAGTGTTGGCTGTACAGCAGGTACTCAAGAAACAGGGAAGCCACTCTGATGGCAATGATGACAAATAAGGCTCAGCAGATGTACTGGGCCAGTTAGATCAATAAAAACTATACATGTCTTTTTACAAAGAAATTAGAGAAAATAACACCGCAAAGAAACTTCATCACTCTAAAAAAGAAAAACATACGTGTATATGAAACATGGACACTTACCATTCCTGCAGCTCATGCATATGAAGGAAACGGTTTCGATACTCCCTTGGCAGCTCAAACTGGGATGGGATGGGGAACATGGATTCGTAGAAGTCCCTGAGAACAGCCTTCACTGTCTGGGCATCTTTATGGTTGTGGTCAATGTTGTCATTCAGACAGACAAACTTCCTGGAGACAACAGAGACCCAGGGTTGTTATTGGTTCTTATGAGGATGATCCTTACCTAACAAAACAAGAAGTGTGGATTTGGAATATGTTTTAAATGGACTTATGTCCCAAGTTGTGGCATTTACTGATTATAATTCTCTGGGGGAATAACAGTCTGTAAAATTTCTCCTTAGATATTTCTCTCCTGTAAAACCAGAAGAACTAGGGATGAGAGATAATTTTGAATATGCCTTCTAGCTATAGGAGTACATTATTTTAATTGCTGTTTGGGGTTGGCACATGTCCAGTTTAGTGTTAACTGACTGAAGCATTCTGTTAACATCCAGGGAAAAAACTAGTAAGTGCCTACAACTAAGTTCTCTGAACTGACAGAGTTACATTACTAAGAACTGTCATGTAGATAGCTGAGATAGAGATGGTTCCTTATAGCTACAGATTTTATGAGGTTGATGACTTCTTAATATTGACATGTCTCCAACTAGGCTGTATGATGAGTTCTAGCAAAAAGTAGATTACAGCGGTGCTTCCCAACTTGTTTCAAGTTCCTTCAAGGCAAAAGTCAATAAGTTGAGCCAGTAATAAGTACCGGCCCATTAAAACAGTCGGTAGAGATAACACCACTTTTGAATTATGTTTAAATTTTGTTTTTACAATTTTATCAAGTATAATAAAGTCCTCAGATCCTGTCACCAACAGGAAATACAGAAGACACAGGAACACATTAGATAACGGGGAGACAATCAGAAATGTCCAAGGTTCAGGAAATCTACAGAATATGTAATCTGATTTCCTCATGTGCGTGCATTTTAAGTTGCTTCAGTTGTGTTGGACTCTGTGACCCCATGGACTGCAGCCTGCCAGGCTCTTTTGTCCATGGGATTCTCCAGGCAAGAATATTAAAGTGGGTTGCCATGCCTTCCTCCAGGGGATCTTCCTGGCCCAGGGATCAAACCCATGTCTCTTACGTTTCCTGCACTGGCAGACAGCTCTATACCAATGCACATGCAAAAATGTATACGGATTAAAGAAAAAGAGAGAGAGAGAGATGGGGGAACCTATAGACATAATTGTAATGAATGGACTTGATACCATTTCAAGCCAACAAAGTTAAAAACATAAATGCTTATAAAAGACAATGGGGGAAAAATGTGTACAGAGGCCAGATAGGTTATCATGTTAAGGAATAAATAATGGTATTATGGTTATTTTCAAAAAATCCCTTTAGAGATATATACTGAAAATTTTACAAAAAAAAAAAAAAAAAAAGGATACAGTGACTGAAATTTACTTTAAAATAACCGGGAAGTAGTAGTGAAGGAGTGGGTGTGTTCAGATGAAACAAGATCAACTAGTTGCTTCTTACTGAAGATGAGTGATGAGTAAGTGAAAGTTCATGGCCCTATCTCTTCTTTAAACTTGGGGAATGCTTTCGATTAAAGGATATTAAAGAGTTATGTCCATCAGATACAGTGCAGGAGCCCTGACTGTTTCCTAGACTAAAAACAAAGAACAGCTAAAAAGGGCCTTTGGAGGCAACTTGGGAAATTTGAGTATAGACCATCTGTTTGATGGTATTATTTAGTTGGTGTTAAGGTTTTTGGATATGTGTGAACAGTCCTATGGTATAAACAAGAATGACTTTGTTTAGAAGACCTATGCTATGATAATGAGGGTAAATTAGCGTGTCGTTGTCTGCAACTAATTTTCAAATGGTCCAGCAAACAAAAGAAAAACCAAACCTATGTGTGCGTTAGTCTGTATAGAGAGATGAAGTGAGAGATCAGACATAACAAAACACTAAAAATTTAAGAGTCTGAGTTTATTGTACTATTGTTTTCAGTCTTTCTGTATCTTCAAAATTTTTCCAACAGTTGGGAAAATGTAAAGAAGAAAAGTATGGGTGTGAGACAAAGAGAATGTGTGGCTGCAGGGTAACCAAAGCAGACCATGTGGGGCACCCAGCACACACTCCCTTCTGTTTCCCAAGAGAACTTGCACTTTGCTCAGTATTTCTCCCCGTGAACTGACTCAAAGGGAGGCAACCTCACCTGACCCAGAGTCAGCTTCTGACTAGTATGAGTCCCCTCGTCACAGACACTGGTGTGGAAATGGTGGGGGGAGGGGGGGGCGGGGAGCGGGGCGTACAACACATGATACACAGGGAGGGACAGTCCCCTGCCACCTCAGAACATGGCTGTGTCTGCAGGGACATAAGAACTGTGGCACAGGCCTACCTCCACCCTGGATGAGCGACATAAGGAGGGCAGCAGAGCCCAGGTACAACTGCCTATCCCAGACTCCCTGTTAATGCGATAAACCTGTCCTTAACACCAGTCAGTCAAAAGGCAAGTTTTCCACTCCTGACTTTAAAGTGAGCCTCAGAAAAGTAAAACAGAGGAGCTAAAAATGGTAAAATCTGTTCAGGTCCATGGGAAGGATCTGAGCCTAGTAGACAATGCTGGAAAAGCCTGTCTTGTCTTGGATCTTCTTAGCAAAACCCGAACCCTTTAAGTTACATGAAGATGTCTGTGAATTTTCTCACCCAGTGACTTTTAAACTAGCACAGGACATGAAAGTGTTTTCTAACACTAAGTTCTCACTTGGTTTTACTACAGATAACCTATGACTGAGTGAGCACATTAACAGGATGGGGGAAGCAAAAAGCAAGTATCAAAACTGGCTCTTAGTTTTTAAAAAATGAGAGCAGGGTATTCTGAACAGAGGGAGGAGCATATACAAAAAGCTGCAAACTGGGTGGTTCTTAATTATTATGACTTATTGTTTTCTTAGCTTGTGGGAAATGTTATTTTGTAGGAAATAAAATATTTTATGAATATACTATGTAAGTGTTAAACATTTTCATTTTTCTTAAAATTCTACACCTCCTCCCCACCCCACCCAAAAGAAACGAGAATGAAATTTTAAGGAAAAATTCCCTGGCTTTAAAATGCCTGGAAATTTTACACTTCTGATCATGTATAATTAAAATCGTAATGTAAATGAGGTGCAACTGAAAACTTCCAAAAGCATTTAAAAGACTCAGTTGAAAACATTCAACTTCACGTACCAATGGTCTTTTCTCAAGAAACTACTTCTATTTCCCATTGAAATTCAAAACTCAAAATGCAGATTTTTAACCAATTTTATCAAACTAGGGCAATTGTTGGAGGTGAGGGTGGAATTTTACAGGGCTATGTAAAGCTGAACACTTCATTAATTCCCCAAAGAATGACTGCAGTTTGCTGGATTAATTTTCACAACTATGGTAGCATTCCTTTTTCCTCAGAAGCTAATTTGAACTTTCCTTTGAATTGCAAAGACAGGTCTAATCAATCACACAATTTCTCTGGAAGCCCCTATTTCTAAAAATAGAAATCTATTTTCTGTAACAGAAATATTTCTTTTTAACTGTAAAAGAAATAGAAAAATAGAAATTTCTAAGAGTCCCAGTCATGTTGCCTCACCTCCCCCACAACGCAGTTAACCTTCAGCCTCGCTGAACAGTCATGTTGCTGGACTCAGAGATATCCATGCCAATCCCTGTGCATGGGGGGGGCCGATCTCAACTCACAACTCCTATCTCTTAATTCAAACATTACCCCCACCATTAGAGGTTTCCATCTGCTCCAAAGAAAACGAAGGCACTCCTTTCTCTCTAGTACTACTGACTCTTTTTTTTCATGTTTACTTGCATGATTAAAGATATTTTCAAAGTTATGGAAATTCTCTCCATTCTATTCAATTGTGCTGTGAACCTAAAATGTTCTAAATTCAAAACAAAACAGTACCTGGGGTTTTTTCTTATATCATCCAACTGGCCAACTACATGAGAAACATTGGTACGAATCATCTTAAAAGCAATTTCTTCTTCTCCCATGATTTCAAACCTAATTATCAAAACATAATGAGTGTAAATATGTATATGAATATGTAAAACAAAATTTCAATAAGAAAGTTTTATAAAACTTTAAAGAACCAACGTTCTCAGGATGACTTAATCTTTCCATATTACTAAGGAGAACAATCACAAATAAATTTCAAAGGATGTTTAATAGATAAACTATGGTAAAATTATGAAAATACCACACTCATCATTATTCTTAAAGAGAAAATGTATACGGTACTTACCTGTATTTGTTTTTGTCCTTATATGCTTTGTGGATTTTATCAGTTACTGGTTTACAGTTGGTTACTAGACTTTTAGTGACTGGTGGCTGTGAGAAAACATAGACATTACATCAGGGCAAAGCCTGGGGTGAGGCAAGGGAGGCATTCATCTAAAGTGCAAGTTTTAAGGGGGCATGAAAAGATAAACCAAGATGAATCAGTGATCAAGATGAGTATTTTAATGCAATATTAAAAAAAAATCAAATTGGCATACTATGGCCCACATATTAAATGTCTATTTTTTAAATAAAGTTTTAATTTTTTCAGAATGAAAATAAATTTCTAACAAACTGTAATGGACTGGTCTATAACGATACTCATAGGCTAAGCTATCATTCTTATAGTCTAATGAGAAAATACTTTATCCTGTGTGTAATCACAGGTAATTGCAGAAATGAAGTCAACATCTGGCTAAGAGTTCATTCAAGTAATGTCACCTAATGCTGCCACTATTACTAGCGCTTGTACTCTAAACAGCTTATTTGCATGAGCCTCAAGACTGACTTGTAACTGTGAGCAAAGCAGCCCCTACCTAATTCTTAGCTTTCAAAGGATATTTGCTGATTGTAAATCTTATGCCAGATTATTTGGTAAAATAATAAAATACTCTGCTAATAAATTAAGATGTATGTATTTCTTAAAAAATTAAAAAACCCAACACGCTAAAATCCCTCAATAACCTTTCATCATGCCTATAAAAGGGAAGATGAATAACTGCATAGATCATCTTCCTTAAAAAAAAAATGCTTCTGTAAGTTCTATGTAAGTTCAGGGGATTGGCAATTGTACAGTCTTACTAGGAAGCCAAAGTTTATAGAGAAGGAAAGAAGGAAAAGTGAAAAGACGGATGTGGAAATAAAAGGTGGTGAAAAGACAAGTTTGGAGTGAGTGCCAAAGCAGGCTAGACCTGGGGTGACTTCAGTGGCCTCTAAGGCAACCTGTCAACACAATCTCAATGTGGTCCTGAGGACAGTGAAGACCAGAGAGGCCTGGTCCGGGGGAGAGGCTGAGGGGACATGGTTTAGGAGCCCAGCACACTTCCTCCTCTCATCAATGCTCTGGGATTGCCCACCAAGAAGATACCAGAAGGGACAAATCAGGACAGCGTGGAACTCATGGCTCACTGTCCCCTCCTGGGAAAAGGGTGTACCCAGATCTTTGAGAGAACTTCAGTTATCCTGACACATAATAAAGGGTGTTTTAAAACCAGGATACTGACATCCAGATGATTCAGAGTTGATTATATTAGCTTTGTTGGGGGTAATTCCAAATTTGGGGAAAACAGAAAAAAATTATCACTATTTGATAGAATGTCTTTTAGTCTACACAACCTAATTTCTTTTTTTAAACTGTGATTCTGTTCTCTCAGGAGGCAGGGCAAACACCTACAAGGATTACAAATGTGCCTTTTTAATCCTTAAGAACACACTTGTAAAGAACTAATGTGTGTAACAGTCTGGGTTTTATAGAGCACTTTTCACTGTGTGGGCCTAACATACCAGAGAAGCTGCTGCGCCTCACGAGACAAGCTGCTGATCCGTTATCAGCCAGGCCTCCCGAGGGCCCACAACCAGAGCTAGCCTCAGACTCTGGCTGCTGATTCTTGCCTGTTTACCCCACTACAGCAAACTCCCTTAGGCTAACACCAGGTTACACCTTATCTCAGTTTCATTGATTTCACAGTTTAGAATATTTAGAGAGCTGGCTTTTGGTGACACATATCTATACACCAACCCGTGTCATATGCTGGACTGACCAACACATAACCAGCAATACGTATAGCTTGTCTGCATATTCCAACAGCTGTCAAGGTGCCCCTCACATGTCTCCTCATGGGTGGGCTTTCCCGGGCCCTGAGAACACGAGTGAGAAACACCATCCCCGCTGTGTGCAGTGAGTGCTAAACGAATGACTGCCTTCTTTCAGAAATCAGACTTGTAACTGATTACTAGAGTTACTTGTAACTGATTAGAAGAGTGATTACATTACTCTTCTCTACATTCATTTACAAACATCTTGTCTCCAGATAATTATAGGGGTTGAACATTCGCAAGGTGGTCAATTTTTAAAAACACATGTTATTTTAGACTTCCCTGGTGGTCCAGTGGCTAAGATTCCCATGCTCCCAACACAGGGGACACAGGTTCAATGCCTGGTTGGGGAACTAAGATCCTGCATGCTATGTAGCCAAATAAAAATTTAAAATTAAATAATAATTACTTAGGTTTCCCTGGTGGCTCAGAGGTTAAAGCATCTGCCTCCAATGCGGGAGACCCGGGTTTGATCCCTGGGTCAGGAAGATCCCCTGGAGAAGGAAATGGCAACCCACTCCAGTATTCTTGCCTGAAGAATCCCATGGACTGAGGAGCCTGGTGGGCTTCAGTCCACGGGGTCACAAAAAGTCGGACACGACTGAGTGACTTTACTTACTTAGGTTTGAAAAAACATTTTGATTATGAAAGTTATCTATTCGTTACAGAAAATATGAAAATACAATGGCACCCCACTCCAGTACTCTTGCCTGGAAAATCCCATGGATGGAGGAGCCTGGTGGGGTGCGGTCCATTGGGTTGCAAAGAGTCAGACACGACTGAGTGACTTCACTTTTACTTTTCACTTTCATGCACTGGAGAAGGAAATGGCAACTCAATCCAGTGTTCTTGCCTGGAGAATCCTAGGGACGGGGGAGCCTGGGGGGGCTGCCATCTATTGGGTCACAGAGAGTCTGGACATGACTGAAGTGACTTAGCAGCAGCAGTAGCAGTGTGAAAAAACATACTAACAACTACCAGTAAAAAAAAAAAATAAGCCAGATACAAAAGACTATATGATTTTAAAAGAAAACTACCTACGATTTAACCCACCACCTATTTTGTAAACATTTTTTTCCATGTGTGTGTGTGTGTGTGTGTGTGTATGTATGAGTAAAATTAACTGTAAGCACCACATAAATGGCTGTATCATATCCTTGTTCCATCAGTTCTAAATGCACATTTTCTTTTTTTTACATTTTCATTTCTTTGAAACTGGGATGCATCTTACAATCAAAAAAGTCTTCCAACCATTTCAGCCAAGTGGCACTCTAATACATTTGTGTGCAGATCATCTACTGCCCCTACTGGTAAGATCCAGAAAGTTCCATCATCAAAGCAACTTAGCTTTGAGGGAAGATGGGGTTCAATTTGATGAGTAGGCCAGAATACTGGAGTTGGTAGCTTTTTTCTTCTCCAGGGGATCCTCCTGACCTAGGAATCAAACCGGGGTCTCCTGCATTGCAGGCAGATTCTTTACCAATTGAGCTATCAGGGAAGCCTGACTATTTCCTTGGTTAATGTTTAACAGGATTGCTCTCCTGAGTAATGAGTATACACATCCTTAGTAAAAGGTTGTCTGTTTATAGAATATAAGCAACTAATCTCAATATTAGCTTAACATCCATTAGGGAGGAAAAAAAGATATTCCAAAGAAAAATATAAATTATTCTAGATTATTGGTGGTGCTACTGATTTCTACCAGAGACCTATAAACATAGAGCAAGCGTCTAGTTTTTGAAGTGCTGTACAGAAATGATAGTAACACCCAATAAGGATGGACTCTCTGTTTTACATAAATGAACCCACATCACTCACCAGATTCGGATCATAGTACGCTTCCTGAGTTGGCGGGATGTTGTTTAGCTGAGTGATATTAGCAGGAAGCATTTTCGAACAATTTATTAACATGTGTTCCAGACCTGTTAAATCCTAACAAAGCAAAAATAAAAGGATAAACCTTCTACATACAAGTAATGCTTGTGGTTTTAAAAATATGTTAAAGTCACCAAAGTGTAAGTGCTACCTTCAGAGTTTGACTGTAAGATTCTAAACAGAACAGACTGAGACAATACAAACAACTCATCTTTGCCTCAAAGTGGAACGTACAGGACCGGGAGGCCCCACTGATGCCAGGTGAGCCAGGAGATCACCAGATGGGTGTGCTACAGCTGGAATCCTCTTGGTGCCCATTATTCCTGAGTGTCCCACTCCTGGGACCAGAGGATGCCAAGGCAGAGGGGATTCTGCAGCAGCGTGGGTCTGGCTGAGGGCTCCACTCAGCCACATCTGAAGCCCCTGAATGAACCTGTCACGAGAATCTTCTATGCAGTTATGGTCTGCCTCTTCTCCACACAATACCATAGCAATCCCTAACAAAAGTCTTAAAAAAAGTCATCCTATGAAACACAAACTTCAAAACTGATTTTAATCCTGGCATTAAAAAGGGACTAGTTGTGAACACCCTCGTTTACTTGTACTTGCATTACACTGAAGTATGCAGGGCAAAGAGAAAGTATCAAACTTAAAAGTTTCATTTAAAATGTCACAAAATTTGGGGGCGGGGGGATAAAATTACAATACCTGCAAACTTAAAGGCAAGTCATGAATTCTGGTGGCCAGCGTGCGGATTTCTCTGTCAGACAGGATACCAGATTGGTCTGTGTCAACTTCATCAAAAACTTGAGATATGTTCAGCGGCTGAACTGCACTCATGAGATAATAAAAATAAGAGAAGGCAAACTGCATGTCCTCGGAGTGGCGCACTTTGTGAAATGACGTCTTGTCAAATTCTTCAGGGAACCTGTCCAAATGTAACACACTGTGAGATCTGGATACTTACAATATGTATGGTACCCGACACTTGTGGCATTAGAATCTTCCTTCCCTCCTGCTGAGATAATACTTTCAACACACTAGTCATCACGTGTCAGAGCCATAGACGCAGCATGGCGAGGATGTGAACTTCAAGCTGCCCTGGCTCTGAGCACAAGCAGAAAATTCAGACATAAGCGAGACTTACATGTCTTGCAGTTCCTGCATCACGATTCGGTCGATCATGTGAGGCATGTGTGCAGGGACTTTCCGAGATGTGAATCCAAACTTGCTGTTTAGAATTTTGTTCACGTATCGGAGGGAATCGGCGAATGTGTCTTTTAGCTGCCTCCCGGTGTGCTTGCTGTCAGTAAAGTAGGCCAGTTGTATCTTCAGTGACTCTTCTTCCTGAAAGGAGAATTCCACCCAGCACAGCGTTACATTTACTGCACAAGTGTCCTGTGTTAACAAGAGACGGGGGTACTACTTCAGGTAGCATGGCAATAACTAGTCACTGTCGTGTGGGGAAAATGAGCACTAAACAGGTCTCCTTCTGCATCCTAAGACCAGGGCTCACCTGGTCGAGTTCAGTGAAAATACTGCAGACAACAGTTGTTTATAGAGTTTTCTTCAGGGACTAGTAATTGACAGTGAGATTTCACAGCCTATCTCAATGCAACATTTAGAAAATCGATTTATAGTCCATTTGAGAGTGCTTTCAATATGAAGTTATTTCTACTGGTGAAATCAAAGCAGCAAGGACTTGAGTTTTGAAGACACAGGCTAGAATACAAAATTGGTTTCACCATATAACAGTGTTAATATTATGAAATGTAAAGAGCCCTGTCAAAACCACTAAGAGGTAAAAATGAATGGGCAAAGAATATTGGCAAAGAACCTGAACACACTTTACAGAAGATGAAATATTTTTCCTTCTCAAACTGATGAAAATATAGATTGATATTAGCTGCTGTTGGTTAGTCTGTGGAGAAACAAGCAGGCTTGCACACTGCTTGTCAAAGGAGGAAGGGGTGCAACATAAAAGGACGTATTTTATACACGCTAGACCCTTTAACCCAGCAATTCTACCTATAGAAATAAAGCTTCCCCAAGAGTAAGACATGTACAAGAATATTTATTGCAACATTAGGTATCTGTAATTGCAAAACACTGGAAACAACTTATAGCTGTTAAAAAAACAATGGCGGTTTGCCCACATACTACCACATCAAAGGTGACTGCAGAGCAATGTATGTATAACTTCACTGCTCCAAAACAAACTATATAGTTTATATCTCTATAGGTAAATAGTTGAAGAATACCCACCAAGCTACATATTCATAGTGACTGTCTCAAGGAGATTAAGGAAGGGAGGAGGAGGAGACCTTTTCCTTTTTTATTGCCTTTTTTTTTTTTTTTTTTTTTTGCATTGCTTCAATTTTTACCACAAGTTTATAGTGCTGCAGTTCAGAAAAAAGGAGGGTGGTGGTGGTGAGGACTCAACCACTAGTAAATGCTACCGTGTCAGGGACAAAAAAACACCCTGGAGTCAATGAAAGGAATGAAACTGCCTTCCCTTCACCACCCTCCTGCAGCCTAACGTCTGCTCAGGCTGTGCTCTATTCATGACCCAACCTAGACCACAAGGTTTTTACCTCGGTCTGTTGACTACTCCCCACTTTTCAAAGGTTCCACACCTCCATGGATCCTTATCACACGGCCGCAGTTCTGGCCTCCCAGCTTGCTCTTTGCGCCTCTAAAAGCACTGACCCTACTGACCATCCTGAGCCCCTGGATGTTAGCAGAGGGATGGCGCTCCTGAGATGCACAAAGGACCCCCGGGCACCGTGAAGGCTGTGGTCAAGGAGGGACAGCTCCAACTCTGAGGATCACCTCACACTCATCTGCTGTTGTGACACAGGGAAAGCTAATGAATTTGTCTGTGTCTCAGGCTTTCCGTTTTTGGAAAAGTACGCGATCTGACTGCACAAGGTATGCAAAAGTGGTTTTTGAAATAACATGCCAAGTGAAGATAAGATACCATCACAGCTCTCTGCTAGGAACTCAGGGTATGCCCCTGGCTGATCTCTTACTCACTCACACAAAGGCTGCTTCTGAAACTGCAAAATGGGGAGAACAGCCAAGACCCTTACAAGGTACTTTTATGGTTAGAATTATTGGGAAGATTCCTGGAGGAGGAAATGGCAACCCACTCCAGTATTCTTGCCTGAGGAAAATTCTTGCCTGAGAAGCCCATGGACAGAGGAGTCTGGCTGGCTCACAAAGAGTTGGACACAACTGAAGCAACTTAGCCACATGTGCTGAGTTCAGTGGCGGGCACAGGGAAGTTCTGAATAAACAGTAGCTATTACTTTATCACCACCACTAACAAGGTTACTTTTTTCCTGAGCATGGGAAGGAATAAGGGTGCATGTAACTTACATCAAGCAGATCTTGGAAATACTTTTTCTTCTCCCATGGCAAAAAGCCCAGGTAACTGTCTGTGTAGTGCTGCAGTTTTCTTCCAGGTACTACTTCATTGCCACCAGGGTAACTGTTGGCATTTCCCTCTGTTTTTCTCTCTTGTTCTTTCCCTGTGATTACCTTTTCCTGCGTGTCCTTGCTTTCCAGTGGGAAAGTCAGAGATGAGAGCTTTTCTCTTGACACGTTTCTGTCTCCTGCTTTTGGAGTCACGGTTATTGCCCTGAATCTTGCCCCCAGGGGTGGAGTCTGGCTCTGGGAATGGTTGTTCACTGTCACTGTCACTGTCACTGGAAAAGGCGACGACCCCTGGAGTCTTTCAGATGTTCCTAAGTTGCTTTTGTGAACCTGTTTTGCCAATGGGGCCTCCAAACCGCCATTTCTTTGCTCTGTCGTTAGAGGGTGATTTACTGTTAACTTTCCATTTTGTGGGTTCATCAGAAAGGACCTCAGCAAGGCTGACTTGGACAGGTTGTATCCTTTCATGGTGATGTCTCCACGTTCTAGTTGCAAATCCAAGTTATTAAGGCTCAACTGGGTCTCTTTTGGAAGGAGTGAAATATTGACCTGTGGAATTTCCACCTCCACTTGAAATCTTCTTGTGTTCACATCATGTCTCTTGACCTTAGGGAAGCGTTTTTCTTCGGGGATATCCTCAAACAAGATTTCCGCCTCTGGATGAAGTGTTGTGGAGCTCACCGAACTTTGGTAAGCCTTCTGGGTCGTAGAATTCCGTTTGGGCTCCTCCCTCGTGTCAACCTCTACTACTATCTGGATTTTGAACTCCTCATCATTTTTACCTTGAAGTGTGAGATTAAAATGTATTGTGGTCGCGTTCATTCCACTGTGCATTAGGAGGTGGATGGTCTTCCACTTATTGGCGATAGAAGCATGTCGGATAATTGGGTTGTCACTATACGCACCTTCGATCCCCTTTTTGGCTATTTCTGCAAAGCTGAAATAAGGCAGGCATTCACCTTTTGGAATAACATAGTGAGTCTGGTTTGGGAGAAGAGTTACTTTATACAATTCATGAAAATGATCTAGAGGAAAAAACACAAACATGACTTTTAAAAAAAACTACACATTTTCCCCCTTTTCATTTAATTCTTAGGGTTTTAGTTTTCACTTTCTAAGAGTGACTTTAAGTGGACTTTAAAATAATCAGAAATTCTATCACAAAAGCTATTGGTCTAGGGCTCTTTTGTACTTTCTGAAGCTATCACTATCATTGACATGGAATGCTGGGGCTGGTTCACTACCAAGGTAAGACACAATTCTGGACAGCAAATTCCAATGGTCAACTTCTATAAAAAACAAAACAAAACAACAACTTTCTGACCAAAAGGACCTTCATTAATAATCCAGCAACAAGATCCAATATTCTACCATGCTTATTTAATCAACCACTGGTCTCTTTTTATTGTTCCCCAATTAAACCCTCACTGTATATTTTCAACTAAGATAAATCTGCTTAGTTTAAGAAAAAAAGCAGACTAGAGCAATAACAGGAATAGATGCAGCTTCAGTGTCTGTGGCTTTCTAAAGATCTGTGTCCTTCTCTTGTAACTCACAATTTGTTTGGATTTCAGGCTGGAAAAGGGCTACCTAGAGAATAATTAAATAAGAAAAGTGATCCAAATCCCCTCTATTTATCAAGGATTGTTATCCCCTTACTCTAAATATGTTTTTATGGCAGTAAATATACCTTGCCCACAGTCGCCAGCATCGAACCCACAGGATAAGACATTGCAGGCTTGGTCACAGAACTTATCGGCCAACCAGGAATTTGCACATCCTTGATTACAGTAAGAGACGCCGGTCATTCCAGCACCAAAATGCCAGGGCTGTCCGACTCCGATACTTCCGGTGCCCCCAGCTCCTGCAATATAGCGGCTGGCACCACTGTTACCTGGAGGAGGAGGAGGAGAGAATCCTGTGGTGCTTACAATCTCGGGGAAAAAAACAGCTCCTAGTTCTCAATCAAGACTGATGCATGAATTTCTACCAGGAAAGGTTCACCCTGTTCTTCAATAGAAGATTTTATGTAGCTTAAAAAGACAACCTGAAAAGGGGGCGTCACCTGACAGTGAACTGGATGTGTGATGACCAGGCCTTGGCACTTAGAGCTGTGCAACCTGCCAGCACAGGTGGATGTGCTCCCGAGGACACATGCAGATGTGTCCGGAGAAGCAGATGATTCTGAGCCTGTGACTCTGTGAGGACTGATAAGAGCACGTCCCAATGCAGGCGCCAACCCCCTGCCCGAGTATTACCGCTCTACGAGAGGCCGAGCTCTCCGGGCTGCACAGGCCCTCCGGCACGGCTGCATTCTCTGCCTGTGGCAGAGTGTATTTTTCAAAAGTGCCTCTGAAAGATATGACTGAAACACAAAGCCTTGTTTCTTCCAACACTCTTCTCTTTTCCACACCTGCTTCCTCACGTGGACTAGGGAGATGACAGTATCTACACCTACTCTCTTTTCCTCTGGCGGCTGAGAAATTTAAGTGGATAATGGAGGATGCTTTCTAAGTTTAAATGCTTTATAAACTGAAAGGCAATAAATAAATGTAAAAACTTATTTCCTCGACAAGTCCAAATATAAGTGTACAAGACAGGAAGAAGAGGTGCTAAGGAGATGAGATCGTTTATTTCTTCCACATCTCTTTAGTCGTTCACTGACCTGGAGCAATCTGCTGACAGTCACTGGCCATGAACTCCTACAAAAACCAGTGAGAGTGAGTGATTCTTGCTCCTGTGCTCACATATTTAAGGGTAGGACTGATTTTCATATTTTTGAATAATAAAGAGCATTTGCAAGTGCAGGGTCAACATGGGAAAATGCCCCCAACAATGAAAACATGAATAAACTAGGTCATGGGTCCAAGAATGATGACTAATGAAAAAAATTCCAACAGCATAAACAAGCTACACCTGAACACATCCTCACCAGAGCAGTCACCACCGTCCCAATCACAGGCCGAATTATTACAAGCCTTGTCACAATAGCCGTCTTTGATCCAGGATCCTGGGCAGCCCTCAGCACAGTTGGGCACAGGCCATGTCAAATACACCTAGGATAAAGCCAGAGAGAAAATAAAATGGTTTCTGACTTCTGACACTTATTATTCTTAAGCTAGGATTCCTTTAAAAGAAAAATAACACAAATGGAGCCTGTAGAAAGGGCCATCCTGTGGTGGCTTCTTGGTCCCGCCCAGCTGACAGGTCTCAGCAGGCACAATCACTCTTTTCTGTTACTGGAGGACAGCAGACAAGGACTCAGCTTACAGCTTTAGTCTCACAAATGGTCTTATAAATAATCTATTGGTAAATAAAGCAGCAACACGCCAGACTTAAATCCAAGTACAAAAGCGTGCAGGTGGAAAGTGCGCAAGAAGTCACCGCTTTTCTGCGATGCTGTTGTCAACTCCTGAGTGGATTCATGTATCGTCTCATCGCAAGGCTGAAAAGGGGGGCGGATGACCTCTCAATGTCCTCACCTCCACACGTGAGGTCGTTATGAATTAATCAGCATAGCATCTTGAGCTGTGAACAACTCTGCTTTCAAAACAACTGACAGGCTATATGCGTGGTGTGTGCTCAGCTGCTCAGTCATATCAGACTCTCTGCCACCCCATGGACTGTAGCCCAACAGGCTCCTCTGCCCATGGAATTTTCCAGGCAAGAATACTGGAGTGGGTTGCCATTTCCTACCCCAGGGGGTCTTCCCAAGCCAGGGATCAAACTCTCATCTCTTGTGTCTCCTGCATTGGCAGGCAGGTTTTTTTTTTAACCACTGTGTCACCTGGGAAGCCCTGACCTGCTATATGGTTGCTTCCTAACATTTTTGAAAACTTTTAAAATCTCTCTATCTTTGCACGGTCCAGCTACTTGGAAGGGCTTTCATCATCTGGTTAACTCTTACTTGCTCTTCCAAGCTCATCTCACTCCCAGGATGACAATGCCTACACAGCTGATACCTAGAACATCTGTGCTCAGGACCAGTTTTTCCATCCTGCCCCTCAAAGCCAGAGTGACACTGGCTGCCTTGTGACACTTCATCCATGTCTTTAAAGCACTGCTGCTGCTGCTGCTGCTGTTAGGTTGCTTCAGTCGTGTCTGACTCTGTGCAACCCCATAGATGGCAGCCCACCAGGCTCCCCCGTCCCTGGGATTCGCCAGGCAAGAACACTGGAGTGGGTTGCCATTTCCTTCTCCAATGCATGAAAGTGAAAAGTGAAAGTGAAGTCGCTCAGTCATGTCCGACTCTTAGCGACCCCATGGACTGCAGCCCACCAGGCTCCTCCGTCCATGGGATTTTCCAGGCAAGAGTACTGGAGTGGGGTGCCATTGCCTTCTCCCTTTAAAGCACTATGTTGAGCTAAATTTGTCTTGGGTGTTTTGCTGGCGTGGTAAGCACAACAGTTTCCCAGTGATTTTGCTTTTCCCGCTGTTGCAGTAGCAGAAAACACACAGGGTGGGTTTGGGTGTTAAGAACATAAGGAAGCCAAGTTCCTGCCACAGGAACTTTTCTTACTCCCTGATCGTTACCTCTCCTGAGCTCAGCACTCAAAACTGCTCATTTGGACAAATTTAAATATGATATATACACCGATTTCCCTATGTCCCATCTACAACTTCTAAGTGACTCTGAAAGGGTAACAGGCAGGAAGGCCACGGGTCTCCAAACGGAGGAAATAGCCTGCAAGTGTCAGACATTTTTATCTCTCTTAAGCGGCAGGAGGAAACAAACTAGCGATATTTTTTCCTTCTCTATACAAATTTAAAAGGAGGTTTCTCTTAAAATTCTGTGTTGCCATAACACCTGGTTTCACCTGAAGTTAACTATTCTCAAACCTAGAGATAACCAATGCCTTTTTCTTATGGAAATGTTTATCTTAAGCTATGCTAATGTACTATGCATTTACCCCAAACTCTGTCTTCAAGTCGGTTCCTCCGCCTTTTGGCTCAGAACCTACTTGACAAACCAGTATGTTATACTCAGATATTGTTCCTCTAATCTATGTAAATGAAACTATTTGTGTGGTAATCTGCCCTTCTGCAAGATTCAAATTAATCATTTTATGGCCCAGGATAAACCATTTGGTGCCAAGATTATCCCAAAATGCATCTTACAGGTGAGGGGCCTTGGTGCCATTCTGAATTTTAAGACATTCCTTTCTTTCATTAACAGACTGCTCGTGACTATACAACATCCAGCTGAAGACTAGCAGGGGGGCACTCTTTCTGCCCTCTTCTGATGCCTACGTCAGAAGCTTTCTCTATCTCCTTTATACTTTAATAAAACTTTATTACACAAAAGCTCTGAGTGATCAAGCCTAGTCTCTGGCCCCAGATTGAATTCTTCTCCTCTGGGGCCAAGAATCCCGGCGTCGTGATTCAACAACAGCCTCTCCACTCCTAGACCAGGCACCTCTTAGCTACTCACCTTCTGACCTTTGGAATGACTGTAGAAATCATCTGGCCAGACATCCTTCCCGAACATGACATCATCATTCAGGTAAATGAACTTCTGGGACAGCCCTTCGATGCGATGGATGTGACTTTCAATAGCAGGTGAACTGAAGGTGGGTAAGTGGCTCAGATTTCGAAAAACATCCTTTTAACAGACACAAAACAAGACAGAAGAAGGGGAATGAGAAGGGAGTTTTATTTTGTTTTTGGAGAGAAATTAGGGAGGGAGGTGAATGGAAGGATTAAAGGAAGGTGGAAGTGGAGGAGAGGAGAGTCGGGGGATGAAATGAGGGACCAGAAAAAGGAAAGGAGAAGATGGAACAGGAAACTGCAGCCTTGTGACCCATGGCAAGTCTCTACCTGGTGTGTGACTATTGTCACTCGGGGATTATCGAGGTTCAGCCAGGATGGAATCTGCCCATTGGTGACAATGAAAATGTTCCGAACCCACGGTGCGTGCCTCTCGATAGATCGCAGCGAGTACCTCAGCTCTTCATTATCTTCAAAACGGCTGGCAGAAACATCTTCATCTTGCTTAGACTGAGGAAAGCATGGGGCACAGAAAAATATAAAATACCCCTAAGTCACACTGCCCCTCCTGACTGTCCCCTCTGTGCTCAGGGAACTCCAGCAAACTTTCAAAGACTGCACCCAGCTTTTAAACTTAAAAAAAAAAAAAGGAAAACACTCAGCATATTTAAAACAACACAAAAACAGCATTTCTTTC
This sequence comes from Capra hircus, assembly GCF_001704415.2. Taxonomy (NCBI): domain Eukaryota; kingdom Metazoa; phylum Chordata; class Mammalia; order Artiodactyla; family Bovidae; genus Capra; species Capra hircus. Next base: position 64,243,989 of record NC_030812.1, read on the forward strand.
ACACACCTTTTTAAAGAAAAGGTTCTTGGCTCTGAATGTGGGTCGTTTCAATTAGTATTAACCAACGGCAGTGACTGGGGATCAAGTCACTCCTCTGCAAGTCCTCCTCCTTCTAACAGGTGCATGTGTGCTCACTCATGTCCAGCTCTCCGCAACCCCATGGACTGTAGCCCACCAGGCTGCTCTGTCCATGGAATTCTCCAGGTAAGAATACTGGAGTGGGTTGTTCATTTCCTCCTCCAGGGGATCTTCCCAACTCAGGGATCAAACCCACATCTCCTGCATTGGCAGACGGATTCTTTACCATGAGCCACCTGGGAAGCCCTCTTCTAATACTATGACTTAGAAATCTTTAATAATCAAAACCCTCAGTTTGGGTTCTAAAAGAATCTCTGCCTTCCTTACCTGGCTGATGGCACTCAGATCCCATAATAAATATGCAGGACTTATGGTCAGTTCCTTTCCATTGATGGTCATATTCTTCTTCGTCTGCTTATTCAGTTCTTGGAAATCTTTGGGATTATTCAACTTTAGAAGTGCTACACTGGCCTCTGAATACAACTGCAACTATAAAATAATAGGAGAGTTACATGTGGGAAAACTGAACAACAAAGAAGACATCTTTAAATTCCCAGTTGATCCTTGATCTTAAATATAAATAACATGTTATATATACTACATATTGTGTACAACTATACTATGTGCTGTTTATTGTACCCATTAAATATATATCACTGCTGCTGCTAAGTCGCTTCAGTCGTCTCTGACTCTGTGCGACCCCATAAACGGCAGCCCACCAGGCTCCACCGTCCCTGGGATTCTCCAGGAAAGAACACTGGAGTGGGTTGCCATTTCCTTCTCCAATGCATGAAAGTGAAAAGTGAAAGGGAATTTGCTCAGTCGTGTCTGAAGTCGCTCAGTTGTGTCCAACTCTTCGAGACCCCGTGGACTGCAGCCTACCAGGCTCCTCCATCCATGGGATTTTCCAGGCAAGAGTCCTGGAGTGGGTCGCCAGTGCCTTCTCCGTAAATATATATTACATATATGTAAAAGATTAAAAGTTTCATATACATATCAGAAACAGCAAGCCAGTATCGTGGAGAGAAAACCTACACGGGTCAGACACATTTCCCAAATGAATGCAACAGACCAGCTATTTAGAAACAAGAGAGAGCTGGGGGCTGTGACAAATGGGACATCTCAGGCCCCATCTGAAAATGCAACCATTAGTCAACAGGGACAAAGGCAGCCAGATCTCTGGAGAGGCCGGAATCCCTAGTACCACATGAAACCTCCCAGTTTTCAACGGTGGCTCATAGAGTTTGGAGTGACATGCATACAAACAAAACACACCTGGTCACCAGGCTGTGGCCTGTGGTCTAGAATGCCGCCCATCTGCCTACTCTGGGGACAGTCCCGCCAGGCGACGGCGCGGAAACTGTGTCGGCAGGTGTCTCGTGGCGCTCAGGCCCACACCTAGTCCTGGCAGGGCTGCCTGAAGTGCTTGCACAGGAAAACCACCTTGAGGGGCAGTGTTTTCAAAGCAACCATAAGTCCAAGAGGGAACATCACACACATCAACACATTTTACAAGCACACTTCCTACCTAGACCAGAGTCCACACCACCCTTGATAAGTTTTTGTTGTTGTTGCTTTAATTCTGTATCATACAATTTCCTGTGAAGAGAGACTTTTCAGAACTGAAAAAGCAGGGAGAGGGTTGAAAACCACTCATCTAGGACAGCAACACCCTACTGGTGAACTGGCTTTCCTAATAGGATCAATTCCTTTCTTAATTTTTAGCCTTCTTAATTTATAAAAGCAAGGGACTTCGCTGGTGGTCCAGTGGCTAAGACTCTACGCTCCCAATGCAGGGGCCCAGGTTGGATCCCTGGTCAAGGAACTAGATCTCAGGTACCACAACTAAGGTACAGACAAATTTAAAAAAATAAATCGAAAACAAAACAGAAAAAGCTTTTGCATATGCTACATGACTATATTTAGGTCCTTCTGCAAAGTTTTCTGAGTTTATGTAGGCCAAAAGTAGAGGTCAGAGTTAGAATTTCATTTATATCTCTTCCCCTTTGTATTACGTAGGCACTAACTCTCACTGCAAATTGTGTGTATGTGTGTGTGTGTGCTGTCCTCTTTACTGATCAATTTCTCTTACCTAACAGTATCTGGTAAACACAAAGCACTCACTGCAGACCTGTTCCTACCGCTGTCACTGTTCTGCCTCACTCTGTAGGAGAGGGATGGGAGGCAGGCCACACAGGGCAAGCGTCCTCTGTCTGTTCCAATTACCTAACAGTCTCCCTGTCCTCCCCTAGACTCCTCTCCCACAGAGACACTAGCAGAACCTGGAGGGTTCTGGAGTGCAAAAATCACTATTTTAGGATATATAAATGTCATACTTTAATATCCTAATTTAATGTTAAATTTATTGGGAAAGTGAAAGTTGCTCAGTCCTGTCCAACTCCTTGTGATCCCATGGACTATATATAGTCCATGGAATTCTCCAGGTCAGAATACTGGTGTGGGTAGCCTTTCCCTTCTCCAGGGGATCTTCCCAACCCAGGGATCGAACCCAAGTCTCCTGCATTGCAGGTGGATTCTTTATCAGCTGAGCCACAAGGGAAGCTTAATTATGAAAGTGAAAGTATCTTTTATTAATCTCTTCTACTCAAGCTGCTTTTATTCTAGAAAACTACTTTGAAGTTTCACAGGGATTTGTCTAAGAGATGGAAAATTGGAAAAGAGATGAAAACTAAAGAGCTTAAAGGAACGTTTGTATGTACGAAAAAAATTTTCTGTCAACTGTCTTGAGTGGTGGAAAGGATCCTGTGTTAGCCGCTAGATGGCACCCTAATCCCAGACGCCTTAATTACTCTTCAGGGAAGAGACAGGAGGTGGTTAGGAAACCGCAGTGTGGTGAGTGCCTCAGGCTGGAGTTCTTAGCTTGGGAATCTGTGGGTCAACTGGTTCCATATATAACTTCTTACTTGAAATTACAAGTCAGTCTTAATTCTTTAAATTACAAGATAGAACAGGTTCTACACCCACCCCCTGCAGACCCATAGCCAGACATGTAACATGACTGAGAAATGAAGTTTTGCCATTTTTTAAGCCACTGGGACTTTAGGATGTTTGTTACAATAACATTATCTAGAATGATGTGACCGATACACCTTTAGATGGTAGTGTGAAGTTAGGGAAAAAAATGTGCCAGCTAATGCAACTGAAAAACAAATTAGCTCTTTTTAGTAATTTCAGAACTCAAGCAACTAGGTCTTAGTATGTCCTGGTGGTTTTCTAAAACTTGTATCAGTTTCAGAGGTGCCTATGTTTAATCTACCAAAATGCTCACATGAGGAACAGAACCAAAATAAAGGGTGCCTGAAAATGGTTTTGTTTGCAAAACAAACAAAATTGTGTATGCGTTAAAAGGTACACAAGATGGCTTCAGGGAAATCACTGGAAAAAGGGGCATTAGTACAAATATTAATACAATTTACTATGACCTTGAATGTGTCATGCCTTGAACAGAGGTTTGAGGGGTCAGAGTCCAAGTCAGACAGTATGCTGTTCCCACCTTGCCCACACTTTCCTTCCGCAGAAACAAATTATCAATAACTGATCAGCCTTCGAGGATCCCATGTAGCCTCCTTCCCTTTGGAAACTTGTCTCTGATCCATGCAGATCTTTCTTTCTTGTCTCTAAAATGCCAGCTCATCCTTGATAGCTAACCTCATACTATTCTGTTTTGCTACTTGACCACTACATATACATATATATTGCCTTCAAAACAGCCTGAGGACAAGTGCATGTCCTCCATTTCTGCACACCCACTCAGCAACCAGCATCACTTAATTCAGCCAAATGTGAGAATGCGTTTGACAGCTTGGGGAAGATCTTCTGCCTGTTCTAACATATGTTGAAGTGAACAAAAACAAAACCCAAAAAAACAAATTAAAAATTCACCATGAATGAAAACGTCCAAAAAGAAAATGATTTAGAGGAAGCTGAAAATAAAGACCATGGATATATGCTGCTGCTGCTGCTAAGTCGCTTGTCATGGCCAACTCTGTGCGACCCCATAGACGGCAACCCACCAGGCTCCACCGTCCCTGGGATTCTCCAGGCAAGAACACTGGAGTGGGTTGCCATTTCCTTCTCCAACGCATGAAAGTGAAAAGTGAAAGTGAAGTCGCTCAGTCATGTCCGACTCTTAGCGACCCCATGGACTGCAGCCTTTAAAAAGACCATAACCTGATTTCTCAAAAGTTGAATTCTGTGTCCATCACATTAAAAAAAAAAATTCTACAGCAAATTAGAGGGTAATTAATCAGATCACAAAAGGACTCACATCTCAAGATACTGGGTAAAAAGTTCATTTGGATTTTTCTGTTAAGATGATAGGATTCTTCAGGCAAGAATACTGGAATGGGTAGCCATTCCCTTCTCCTGGGAATCTTCCCCACCCAGGAGTCAAACCTGGGTCTCCCTCACTGCAGGCAGAAAGATTCTTTACCATCTGAGCCCACCAGGGAAGCCCTAAGATGTTATAGAGAAAATTTTTGGCCAACCCAGTATCTCAAACTAGAAAGTTTTCAATAGAGAAGACTGCTTGATTTGTAAGATTATAGTCCACAGAAGAGTCTTCATGAATTTGAATCTATCACTTTGCAAACAAAACCATTTTCAACTAACTCCCACTTCCCCTGATGGGGTTAAGAAGGGAATCTTACCTTGTTTTTCACTAAACAAGATAATGAAGGCCAAGTTGTTGGATGTATAAAATCATGATATCAATAAACTAAGACTCCTTTGAATAATGACTCCACTAAAACGGTTCCCTTTACATCCCAGGACACTGTATATGGCGGGTGTCAGAGTCTTGCTTCTTGCTCATTCTCTCAACAAGGCCCCCTAAATGCCAGGCCCAGAGATGATCACTAGGGTACAAGATGGTCAGGCAGTACCTGTCCTGAGATGCTCGCAGCCCACCCAGGGTCTCTGGGACAGACCTGAGCCCTAGGTGGCTTTGGCGGTCACGAGCCTTAGCAAAAGCCACCTGGAGGGTCCTGGGAAGGCACAGTGGTTCAGCCGTTCAGGTCCTGAACAGGAACCAACGTCACAGCCCTTCCTCCCACGTGCCACAGGGCACCTCCAGTGTATTACCCTAAACTGAGCTTTCAGTTTCCTTCCCCAAATCTTACTTCTCCCATAAAGCTCGGAGTGTGGTTAATGTCACTATGTCCATCTCCACTGGTTCACATCCACTTCCCCTTTCATTTTTCCTGCCATGTCCTCCAGGAGCTAATAAGTCACCGGGTCAGGCTGAGGGTTTTTCAGATGGTTCTGGAACCATTCTCATCACTGGCACCACTGCCAAGGCCCTTGTGGAACCTGAATGTCTTGTTGGGCTGTGGCAGCAGTGGCTGGGCTGGTTTCACTCGGTTATCCTTGGCAGTCCCTGGCACATAGCAGGTGTTTAATCAATGCTAAACTGGGAACCCAGTGGTTGGAAACTTCATTCTCAGGGTGCCCGTAATAGAACCAGGAAGTAGGACCCAAGGAAAGACAGTGCCTTGGAGAACCAGGCTTGAATGCTGACACCACCATCTTTCTGTGCTTCCTCTTTCTCATTTTCTCTTGAGCCTCCAAAAATCAGAAGCCCTTATTCCTGAAGCCAATCACAGGTGCTGGCACTGTGACAATGAGCTGCAATAAATACTGTGAATACCTGGCTGGATCCCCCAGGAGGTGCCAGCCTCCACAACAACAGGTCTGGGGACTCCAGGTCAACCTCCAGCCGGGTGACTGGCGGAGGAGGGGGCGTCCCCGTGGACAGAGCCTGGGGTTCTACTGCCTAGTTCAAGTCCTGCTCCTCCCTGCCTCTCCTGGCACTCACCACTCCTCACTGCCCCAAACTAGCCTACCAAAGAGGTGACCACAACTTGGATCTTTTGGCAGGCCACGCCCACCCAGCAGCAGATTTGCTGGTCAAAAGTACAGACACTAAGTCTACACCTGTACAACTAACAGCTAGGAAGCCAAGAAGCACAATAAATGCTGATCTATGGTTTTATCTGCCCAAATTCATACTAAAAATAATTCAGGGGAAGGAGGAATATAATTATTTATTTTAAGAAAAAACTACAGATTAAGAAATAATTCAACCCTTATTGGGCTGGGCATTACTGTATTTCCAGGTACCAGAAAGAAAATTATGGGGGATAATATGAAGAAAAGACAGAAATGTCATTCATATTACCAAGGTATTTACAAAGGTAATACAAAGTATCTTACAACAATGAAACACTTAAGGGGAAAGGAAAGAAAGGGAACTTGGACAGGAAGATAGAAAACACGGTCCAGACGTAAACTCAATAACCCCCTAGTCACAGCTCTCCCCGCCACTACCTCCACCTCCCCATTGTTAAATGACATCAACAGGAGACAGAGGGAAGAAGCAAGAAGCTAAAAACAGTGGCAGAATTTAGAGAACATTTCTTTGTAAAATCAGGAAGAGTGGAGCCTAGCAAATTCTGAACCAAGACCTGTATGCCCTCCATCCTGAGGGAGGAAGCATTCATACCATACAACCCAGGCTACCGCTGACAGAACAGCAGGCGTCCTGACAGAAGGTCGAAAGGATGGTACACGCACACAACCTGTGCCCTACATCAGTCAGACACATGACTCCAAGGACAAGAAAGGTTAACACATGTCACAGCCTCCAAAGTCAATTCTAACAGATGGGCTTGCTGTTCAAGTGTGAGAGTTAACATGTATAAATACTATGTACGTTTGTGGCTCAGCTAGCTATTAAGGAATGAAGGGCTCCCATTATCAAGTTCCCAAGTATCTGCAGCATTCCCCTATGTGAGTGGAAGCGCTATCTAAGTCCACAGGGTGGGGCCTGTGTGTACTACAAACACGTGCTGGGTCTCCCCCACCCCCTCCTTTCACGCTCACACTGCCACCGGGACTTCCGTCGCTGTGACAGCACCTGACCCACACAGATGCGCCTTTGTTAAACAAATGAATCCTTATTCTGCCCAGGAAACCTACAATCCAAGTCAGACTCCTAAAATCTGTAGCTAAGAGTAAAATTGAGAGTAAAAAAACCCAGAATCTTCTTTCTACAAATAAAAAGCTGTCTTCATGACAGCATATGTGACAGAATGGAGAATCTCTTTGCTTCATTTGGGTTTTTTGATTTATTTTTTGGCCACGCCACTCAGTTTATCGAATCTTAGTTCCCCAAGCAGGGATTGAACCTGGACCCTCAACAGTAAAAGCACAGAGTCCTAACCACTGGACCACTAGGGAACTCCCCCTCTCTGCTTCTTGTTGTCAGCTGTACTATTCATATAACGGAAGGGGCTGCCTAGAAGAGGCATGTGCTATACTAATTGCTCTATTTTCTAAGCTCTTACCAGTTTTATTTTAGAAGAAAGATTTTCTGGCAATTTTGCTTTTAGTTGATTTGTTTCCTTGAATGTCGGTGGAAATCCACTCAGGAAAGCCAAATCTTGCATTAGCACTAGCCCAGGGACTTCCTTATCTGTTGTCTAAAATAAGAACAGGAAAAACACAGCTCACTTTCCAGATCATAAGGCTGGTGAAAACTTCACAGCTGAGAAAACTAGGAAAGCTCTATTATTGCATCACACACACTTCAAAACAAGAATGGTATGATTATTTAAATCAATACTAGTACTGGAAAGCTAGGCTTAGAGGAAAAGTAGACATTAAAAAGCCTCTCTAAGTAAAACAGCTTTATTTCTCACACTTTTATTCTAATGGATTGCAAAAATACAGCTAATTTGAAGTAACATACCAAATAGCCCCTCCAAACTGTCTGTCTGCTGTTTCCTTTAAACATTCCAGCCTGGGCATCTTCAACTACAACAAAAAATACAATAAACAAGCATGATTTTAATGAATATGTAACCATGATGTCTGGCAGGACACTGTACAAGGCATTTTGAGAGCTGTCAAATTTTCCAGTGGTCATGGATGGATGTGGGAGCTGGACCATAAAGAAAGCTGATCGCCGAAGAATCGATGCTTTTGAACTATAGTGGTAAAGACTCTTGAAAGTCCCTTGGACTGCAAGGAGATCCAACCAGTCCATCCTAAAGGAGATCAGTCCTGAATATTCATTGGAAGGACTGATGCTGAAGCTGAAACTCCAGTACTTTGGATACCTGATGTGAAGAGCTGACTCATTTGAAAAGCCCTGGTGCTGGGAAAGGTTGAGGACAGGAGGAGAAGGGGACGACAGAGGATGAGATGGTTGGATGGCATCACTAACTTAATGGACATGAGTTTGAGTAGGCTCTGGGAGTTGGTGATGGACGGGGAAGCTGCAGTCCATGGGGTTGCAAAGAGTCGGACACGACTGAGCGACTGAACTGAACTGAAACCAGTATAATACATGGTCTCAAAGAAAAGGTAGTTGGGGGAGACAAAATTAACCCATCTAACAAAAGGGGAACTACTGTAACCCACTGTAATTCTGCAGTACTGAAGGAGAAGCTCCTGTGTGCAGAGGAAACAGAAATGAAAGATTGACAGGAATCAGAGAGCTAGGACCAAACATCAAACATCAACAAGTTGCATTTCAGAAATAAAATTGTTTGACCAGAGTAAAACATTTGGGAGTGGTGGGTACGAGGAAAAGAGGGCAACCAGAAGGGGCCCTTGAAAGCCAGGCCAGTGACATTTATTGATAGATGGACAGTAGGAGCCACTGTAGGTCCTGGGGATTCCCCGAGTCACAGTGAACTCCTGTGATTCATCAGGTAATGTGATTACAGCAGATTAACTTGGGGGTAGGGTATGGCAGAAAGTGAAGAGGAACTACAAAGCCTCTTGATGAAAGTGAAAGTGGAGAGGGAAAAAGTTGGCTTAAAGCTCAACATTCAGAAAACGAAGATCATGGCATCCGGTCCCATCACTTCATGGGAAATAGATGGGGAAACAGTGGAAACAGTGTCAGACTTCATTTTTTGGGGCTCCAAAATCATTGCAGATGGTGACTGCAGCCATGAAATTAAAAGACGCTTACTCCTTGGAAGGAAGGTTATGACCAACCTAGACAGCATGTTGAAACGCGGAGACATTACTTTGCCAACAAAGGTCCGTCTAGTCAAGGCTATGGTTTTTCCAGTGGTCGTGTATGGATGTAAGAGTTGGACTGTGAAGAAAGCTGAGCACTGAAGAATTGATGCTTTTGAACTGTGGTGTTGGAGAAGACTCTTGAGAGTCCCTTGGACTGCAAGGAGATCCAACCCGTCCATTCTGAAGGAGATCAGCCCTGGGATTTCTTTGGAAGGAATGATGCTGAAGGTGAAACTCCAGTACTTTGGCCACCTCATGAGAAGAGTTGACTCATTGGAAAAGACTCTGATGCTGGGAGGGATTGTGGGCAGGAGGAGAAGGGGACAACACAGGATGAGATAGCTGGATGGCATCACTGACTCGATGGACGTGAGTCTGAGTGAACTCCAGGAGTTGGTGATGGACAGGAAGGCCTGGTGTGCTGCGGTTCATGGGGTCGAAGAGAGTCGGACATGACTGAGCAACTGAACTGAACTGAGGGAGGGTGATAGGAAAAGGCAATGGCACCCACTCCAGTACTCCTGCTTGGAAAATCCCATGGACAGAGGAGCCTGGTGGGCTGCAGTCCATGGGGTCGCTAAGAGGCAGACATGACTGAGCGACTTCACTTTCACTTTTCACTGTCATGCATTGGAGAAGGAAATGGCAACCCACTCCAGTGTTCTTGCTTGGAGAATCCCAGGGACGGGGGAGCCTGGTGGGCTGCCATCTATGGGGTCACACAGAGTCGGACACGACTGAAGCGATGCAGCAGCAGCAGCAGCAGCAGCAGGAGAGAGGGTGATAGGCTTCCCAGGTGGTGCAGTGGTAAAGAATCCGCCTGCTAACACAGGAGACCTGGGTTCAATCCCTGGATTGGGACAATCCCCTGGAATAGGAAATGGCAACCCATTCCAGTATTCTTGCCTCAGAAATCCCCTGGACAGAGGAGCCTAGCAGGCTACAGTCCATGGGGTCGCCAAGAGTCATACATGACTGAGCAACTAAGCATGCACAAGCAAGGAAAGTGATGACACATGCCTACCAGGAGACAGGTGTCAAGTGACGGCGACAAATGTAGTCAGCACGCCTGCTGACATCTGGAGATCGCGGAAAGCAGGAGAGACCAGAAGGCTGGAATTCTCATTCTCAAAACAGACACAGAAAGCAGGGTCTACAGATTATAGCCTGCAAGACGGATGTCAACCCTGGGCAAGAGTCTCAAATGTACCATAAAAATATAGTTGGTGAGTACTGGAGAACAGGAATAGGAATATTCACAAGATACTGTTTATCTTTAATGGAAGCACCGAGTGCTAACAACATGAGTTCATTATGGATAAATTTAGCAGATACACACCTCACTCTGTACGCATCTGTCTCTCCCCGTTGATAAGGTGGATTCTCTACTGGTAGATCATTTCATGGCAAACACACGGAGGAAGAGTGGAAACAGTGACAGATTTTATTTTCATGGGCTCCAAAATCACTGTGGATGGTGACTGCAGCCATGAAATTAAAAGATGCTTGCTCTTTGGAAGGAAAGCTATAACAAATCTAGACAGCGTATTAAAAAGTAGAGATATCACTTTGCTGACAAAGGTCCATATAGTCAAAGCTATGGTTTTTCCAGTAGTCATGTATGGATGTGAGTGTTGAATCATAAAAAAGGCTGACCACCACAGAATTGATGCTTTCAAATTGTGGTGCTGGAGAAGACTCTTGAGAGTCCCTTGGACTGCAAGGAGATAAAAACCAGTCAATCCTAAAAGAAATCAACCCTGAATATTCACTGGAAGGAATCGTACTGAAGCTGAAGCTCTAATACTTTGGCCACTTGATGCAAAGAGCCGACTCATTGGAAAAGACCCTGATGCTGGCAAAGATTGAAGGCAGGACGAGTAGAGGGTGACAGAGGATGAGACAGTTGGATGGCATCGCCAACTCAATGGACATGAGTTTGAGCAACCTCCAGGAGTTGATAACGGACAGGGAAGCCTGGCGTGCTGCAGTCCATAGAGTCACAAATAGTCAAACATGACTTAGCAACTGAACAACAATACTGGTCGATCAGACAATTAGAAGAGTTGCACAATATGTATTTGTTCATAATCTCAGGAAGGCAGCTAAACACCACCTCATGTCATCTTTATGGGTCTAAAAGAGACTAGATCTCAAGTTAGGCAGGTTATAACCAATTCTGACCAGAGAGTATAAAATTATAAAAGTTACAGTCAACCCAGAGAGGGGTTTTGGAGGTCTGCTATAGGTTCTGTCTTGTTCAACAAGCCATCAAGGTTTTGGAAGATACAGAAGTGATGCTTGTGAAATGTGTGGGCACAGAGAAGCTATTACCCTGGGTAACAGACCAAGGGTTCCGCAAAGTCCTTGACTGTTTAGAGCCATCAGTCAAATCTAGCAAAATAAAGTCTCCTACAAATAAAGGTAAGATCTTTAACTGGGCAACAAAGCAAAACCAAGTATAAATTAAAAGGAATCTTTGAATAAAAATCAAAATTAAAAAATAAATAAATAAAATAGGTAGTGGTTAGTTAGTAACTAACTAGTTAGAGTTAGTAAATGTAAGTTTTTTAAAAAAACTTAGAGGAATTTTACTCGACAGTGAGTTCAGGATGAGTCAGTAATGCTACGGCCATACTGAATTTCCTCCTAACGTTGTGCTTCTAAGCAGGAGAGGGCTTAGAATAAGAAGGGTGATATTCCCCAACACCAACCCATCAGGAAACCCTATTGAGTTGACCTTCAAAATGTCCTGAATCTAACCACGTCTCACCACCACACTGATCCAAGCCCTTTCCTTCTTACCTCAAGTATTACAACCTTTGCCCCTCCTCAGTCTAGTCCCAGTATAGCAGCCAGACTGATTCTTCTGGAACATAAGTCAGATCACAAAACCCTTCAATGATTGATTCCTCAACACACTCTGATTTAAAAGCAAAAGCCTGTCATGGCTAACATGTACCATTTGGTGCCTGTTACTTCTCTGGGCTCATCTCTTGCTCTCTCCTCCTTGTTCACTCTATCCTAGCCTCACTGGCCTCCCTGCTCTCCTTTGAACATGACAGACAGACTCCTGCCTCAGGGGCTTTCCACTGGCTATTCCACTTTCCTTGCATGTAGGGAATACGTGGAGAAGCACTGCTTGCCCACATACTCATGTGGCAGGCTTTCTCACCTCCTTCAAATTTTCATCAGAAATCACCTTCTCAGGGAATTTGCCCTCCCCCCTCCAGTTTCCCCTGTCCTATTTGTCTCTACAGCATTCATCCTCAAACTATAGGGTTTAACCTGTACGCTGCATCAGTTGTCTGATCCCTGCGCCAAGAGGTGAATTTGATGAGGGCAGAGATTTCTGTCCATCTGTTCACTTCTGCATCTGGCATATAGTATGCACTTGATAAACAGTGAAGAAATAGTCCCGATCTCTTTGAAGACTGAACCACATTGGAATAGTGTTCAACTCCAGCTGAAACACTTTAAAGGTAATAGAAACTAAAAGTTCATTCTGTGAGGAGCAAACTAGGGTGCCGTCAAGTACCTAAGAGACAGCTAAAGGAAGAAGAAGAAATGTTACACAGGACAGGGATTAGCTCCATAGGACCCCAAGGGTACAAGCTGAACCGGTATGAGAAAGCTATAAGGAAGCACTTTGTAGTTCCTCATAAAAATCAATGTAGCCCAGAGGCAGAATCAATTGTCACAGGAGGAAATTCATTTCCTAAACATCAAAGGAGATAAGCTTGACTGGAAAACCCATTTTGCTGAGGAGATGCGGGTCTTGGCTGCAGGGCTGGACTGTATGCCTGCTGAAGTCCTGTCCAATCGGCAGTCAAGGACACAACAGAAGTGGTAGGGTGATCGGGAGAGGGCAGAAATGACACATTTCAAAGGGAAAAAAAACAAACAAAACCCAACAGATCTCAATGATTCACTGGAAAGAGGTTAAATGAGATTATCTTTAAAATGCCAAACATGGCTAAAATTTCTTAATCTAGATCAGGGTTTGGCAGTCCATGGTCCAAATCTAGCCATTATTGGATTCAGCATGGCCCCAATCTAAAAACAATGTTAACATTTTTAAACAGCTGAATGTTTATACAAATACCTACATGAGATCTGGCATTTTGCCTCTTAGCTCACAAAGCCTAAACTATTTACTACCTGGTCCTTTACGGAACAATTCTGCCATCCGTGATCTAGATACCTAAGCACGATAAAGGAGTGAGTTTGTGGCCTACTAAAAATGGAAGCTACATGAAGGTAGGAATGTGCCCTTTTTTCTTCTGTTGTTTCCCTAAAACAACCACCAAGTCGGAGTAGTGGCTCAACAAATATTTACTAAATGAGTCAATGTGATAAGCAAGACAGTCAAATAAAAACCCAAGTGGAAATTAAAAACCAGTGTTTAAGAAACTACTACTTACTATGAATCTTGCCTATATCACACATTACAACCCTTTTTTTTGGCCACATATGGGATCTGTTCCCTGACCAGTGATCAAACCCATACCCCCTGCATTGAAAGTGTGGAGTCTTAACCACTGGACTGTCAGAGAAACCCCAAACTTAACAATCTTTTACATCTTTGACGTGTCATAAAATGAGTAGAAGAAAACCCAAGATTCTCTCCATAGACTTTATAACTGAGTTATAATTGCTAACATAATATCATTCCTTTTTCTCTTCTGGTGAAATGTTATAAGAGTAAATTGCCAATATCCACTGGATCACTGAAAAAGCAAGCAAGGTACAAAAAAACATCTATTTCTGCTTTATTGACTACTCCAAAAAACTGTGTGGATCACAACAGACTGTGGAAAATTCTTAAAGAGATGGGAATACCAGATCACCTGACCTGCCTTCTGAGAAATCTGTATGCGGGTCAAGAAGCAACAGTTAGAACTGGATATGGAACAACAGACCAGTTCCAAATTGGGAAAGGAGTACATCAAGGCTGCAAACTGTCACCCTGCTTATTTAACTTATATGCAGAGTACATCATGAGAAATGCCGGGCTGGATGAAGCACAAGCTAGAATCAAGATTGCTAGGAGAAATATTAATAACCTCAGATATGCAGATAACACCACCCTTATGGCAGAAAGCAAAGAACTAAAGAGCCTTTTGATGAAACTGAAAGAGGAGAGTGAAAAAGTTGGCTTAAAACTCAATATTAGGAAAACTAAGATTATGGCATCCAGCCCAATCACTTCATGGCAAACAAATGGGGAAAAAACAGAAACAGTGAGAGACTATTTTTTGGGCTCCAAAATCACTGCAGGTGGTGACTGCAGCCATGAAATTAAAAGACGCTTGTTCACTGGAAGGAAAGCCATGATCAACCTAGACAGCATATTGAAAAGCAGCAACATTACTTTGCCAACAAAGGTCCGTCTAGTCAAAGCTATGGTTTTTCCAGTAGGCATGTATGGATGTGAGAGTTGGACTATAAAAAAAGCTGTGTGCTGAAGAATTGATGCTTTTGAACTGTAGTATTGGAGAAGACTCTTGAGAGTCCCTTGGACTGCAAGGAGATCCAACAAGTCTATCCTAAAGGAAATCAGTCTTGAATATTCATTGGAAGGACTGATGCTGAAGCTGAAACTCCAATACTCTGGCCACCTGATGTGAAGAAGTGACTCATTGGAAAAGACCCTGATGCTGGGAAAGACTGAAGGCAGGAGGAGAAGGGGCCGACAGAGGATGAGATGGTTGGATGGCATCACTGACTCAATGGACATGAGTTTGAGTATGCTCTGAGAGTTGGTGATGGACAGGGAAGCCTGGGGTGCTACAGTCCATGGGGTCACAAAGAGTTGGACATAACTGAACTGAACTGAAAGCTAAACTCAGCCAAACAATAAATCAGGTAACTTGTTAAATTTGTCAAAAATTATCCTTTTACTTTCCCTAAATATTTAAAAATGTAGCATAAATTTAAAAAACAAGTTTCTATACAAAATCGTTCAGAAACAGGTTGGTAATGTGAAGGGGGAGATGTCTGCATTTGGACCTTTCAAATCACAAATAATGAAATGAGCACTATGTTAGACACTGTTCAGTACACAAACTGGTGAGGAGGTTTCTGCTCTGAAGAAATTAGATGAGAACCCCATAAACTCCTAAGCAGTCAAAAACTAAGTTGTGAGTTAGATTACAAGTACTACAGGGATACAGAAAAATAAAATCATTGTGAATGTACTAGTCCAGGATCCTCATGGGGCTGGAAAGAACTGCAGATGGCAGGAATTCCCTGGTGGTCCAATGGTTAGGACTGTGCTTTCAGTGCCAAGGGCCAGGGTTCGATCCCTGGTCAGGGAACTAAGATCCCACAAGCCATGTGGCACAGCCAAACACACACACACACACACGAAGAACAGGAGATAGGCTGGGAGAGGAAGAAGAATAGGACAGGCAACCCCATATCTGTGTGTGAAGATGCTTGACAGTTGCGAGGAGATGCAAGGAGGGCTGGGAAGCAAGGGATGACAGGCAGGACCAAGGCAATTAAACCTCAATCTGTACCACCAGCAAGAGGGTTTGTATCCATGTAAAAAACAAATACATACTACTATTATTCTTTCCAAAGAGAGAGCAACTGTAAAGAGTACGGAAAACACTGATTTTATCAGTTATGTGCTGGACAGATGTGAGAAGAACTTTAGAGGTAGACAAAGCAGTCAGGACTCTATTACTGGAACTGAGTGAAGAAATTAGAGGAAATCTGATTAAGTATGAAAGATAAGAGTCTTGCAAAAAAAAGCAGCTCAATAGGATGCGGCTGATTACTGATTAGAGTAAGAACAGGTCAAAGATAGTTCCAAAGATTTAAGCTGGGAGGTACAACCTTTAAAGAATGAGAACTTGAGAACAGAACTGTAAAGGGAATGAGACAGCTTTCATCTTACACAAGTGAAAACAGAGGTTCCAGGGAGAGCAGCTCAGTACTGAGGAAGGATAAGAGACAAGAGGAAGGATTACTAAAAGAGACACAGGCGTGGGGCTCAGCAGCTCAGTGGCCAGACGGGAGGACGGATCTCTAAGGATGTGGGTGCAGGTTTTATGCCAAGAATTACAAATTTAATGGTATTATCTGGCCAAATCAACGGCATAACCAGACGTTTCAGAACATTCAGCAAGAACGCTCCAAGCATGGTCAGTACAAGCTGCAGAAGACAACCTCGCTGAGGAATTATATGCTTTTTAAAAAAAAAAAGGCCTCCAGAATAACTCAGAGCCAAGAGAATACAGTCAACGTGAGTTTCAGGTTTCAGGACCTGACCTCAGCATTCAGGCTGGCATGTGTGTTACATAGGCTGAAATATACATAACCCCTTTCTGAAATACAGTGGCAGCTCTTCTGCTTCCCTTGTTATAGTTTTAGTTTATCAGGCATTTTTAAAAAACTTAATCAATTCTGTTCCATTCAAACTTTTGTTATCCCAGCATCCAATGATATCAAGACTTTAAAATACCCACAAGAAGATCTTACCGTTCTTGGTAGTGTCGAAAACAACAACTGAGACGTTAGTGGAAGGGTTTTTTGGTTTTGCAACGTTGAATACGTCACTGGCAGAATGAAAAGAAGGATAAAGAGATGGCAGGTCCTTCAGTGTGATGTTGGTGGGCAGGGCTGGGTCCAGGACAAGCATTGGCACCTTAATGCAGTGCGTCAGCAAACACTCCAGAGGCTTCTCACTGGAAAGACAGGAACGTACTCACAACTATGTACTTGAAAAAGGTAAACAACGCTGAGAAGCCCACTGGTTCCTACTTAATTTTACAGATGTTTCTTCTGTGTTTTATTTAAAAATCATAAATGCTCAATAAACAAGGAATTCTATTTCAAGAATATAAAAATTTAGTAAGTTAGCAAGTATGGTAGAAAATTATTAAACAAGTACAACTCAAAAGATAGAGCTTTCAAACTCCTATTAATAAAATAAGACTGCCCCAAAATTTACTAACTCAAAGGTGTACAAGAAGTTAAGCATTTCATTATTGTTGTTTTCAACATTATCTGTAACTCCAGTAAAGCCCATTATTACATAAGAAGTAGATAAATTCTGGTTAACAATGTCATCTGATCAGATAGTTTACCAATTCCAACTGGAATACAATTGAGTACACTGAATATAACAGGACACAATGCAAACAAAAGCAAATGTGACAAGGTGTGATGAATTTACATGGAATATTCCTGCCTAAACATAAGAAATACCTAGAATAACAGTCAATGTACACAGAGAATTCAGAAGGTAGGAGCTATGGCCAGTTAATAAACAATACATGAAATTGTGCAACTTCATCAGTGGTCAAAGAAATGCAAAGAAAACGATGGCCTTTAGCTTATTCAATTAGCACCCGAGGCAACGTTCATCCAAGTGTAGCATGCCTTCCCTTGTCAAACTCTGCAGTGTCCCTCCAGATGAATTCCTCATTTCCTCTTTGCAAAAGCAATTTGCTAATACATACACATATATTATGTACACCTGTGGGCTTCCCTGGTGGCTCAGATAGTAAAGAATCTGCCTGCAATACAGGAGACCTAGCTTTGATCCCTGGGTCAGAAAGATACCCTGGAGAAGGGAACGGCAACCCACTCCAGTGTTCTTGCCTGGAGAACTCCATGGACAGAGCAGCCTAGCGGGCTACAGTCCACAGGGTCACAAAGAGTCGGACAAGACTGAGCGACTAACACACACACACACACCCCCCCCAATACTTCCATCAGACCCATGAAAACACACACATGCTTCTTCCTAAGTAGTTTACATTCAAGAATGTAGTTCAAGTAGAAGAGAAACAAAAACAGGAAAAGCAAACAAACCCCCACACAGAAAATGCCACAGACCCACATATAGCATCAATAACGAAAATACAGTAATTCCTAACATTTAGCAAATTATAGTATACTTTATCTCACATGCTGGTAAAGTAATGCTCAAAATTCTCCAAGCCAGGCTTCAGCAATACGTGAACCATGAACTTCCAGATGTTCAAGCTGGTTTTAGAAAAGGCAGAGGAACCAGAGATCAAATTGCCAACATCCGCTGGATCATGGAAAAAGCAAGAGAGTTCCAGAAAAACATCTATTTCTGCTTTATTGACTATGCCAAAGCCTTTGACTGTGTGGATCACAACAAACTGTGGATAATTCTGAAAGAGATGGGAATACCAGACCACCTGACCAGCCTCTTGAGAAACCTATATGCAGGTCAGGAAGCAACAGTTAGAACTAGACATGGAACAACAGACTGGTTCCAAATCGGAAAAGGAGTACATCAAGGCTGTATACTGTCACCCTCCTTATTTAACTTCTATGCAGAATACATCACGAGAAACGCTGGGCTGGAAGAAGCACAAGCTGGAATCAAGATTGCCGGGAGAAGTATCAATAACCTCAGATATGCAGATGACACCACCCTTATGGCAGAAAGTGAAGAGGAACTAAAAAGCCTCTTGATGAAAGTGAAAGAGGAGAGTGAAAAAGTTGGCTTAAAGCTCAACATTCAGAAAATGAAGATCATGGCATCTGGTCCCATCACTTCATGGGAAATAGATGGGGAAACAGTGGAAACAGTGTCAGACTTTATTTTGGGGGGCTCCAAAATCACTGCAGATGGTGATTGGAGCCATGAAATTAAAAGACGCTTACTCCTTGGAAGGAAAGTTATGACCAACCTAGATAGCATATTCGTCTTCCCTGGTGGCTCAGAGGTTAAAGCATCTGCCTCCAATGAGGGAGACCCGGGTTCAATCCCTGGGTCGGAAAGATCCCCTGGAGAAGGAAATGGTAACCCACTCTAGTATTCTTGCCTGGAGAATCCCACGGACGGAGAAGCATGGTAGGCTATAGTCCACGGGGTCGAAAAGAGTCAGACATGACTGAGCGACTTCACTTACTTACTTGCTTACTTACTAGATGGTATAATCAAAAGCAGAGACATTACTTTGCCAACTAAGGTCCATCTAGTCAAGGCTATGGTTTTTCCAGTAGTCATGTATGGATGTGAGAGTTGGACTGTGAAGAAAGCTGAGAGCCGAAGAACTGATGCTTTTGAACTGTGGTGTTGGAGAAGACTCTTGAGAGTCCCTTGGACTGCAAGGAGATCCAACCAGTCCATTCTAAAGGACATCAGTCCTGGGTGTTCTCTGGAAGGACTAATGCTAAAGCTAAAACTCCAGTACTTTGGCCACCTCATGTGAAGAGCTAACTCATTGGAAAATACTCTGATGCTGGGAGGGATTGTGGGCAGAAGGAAAAGGGGACGACAGGGGATAAGATGGCTGGATGGCATCACCGACTCGATGGACGTGAGTTTGAGTGAACTCCAGGAGTTGGTGATAGACAGGGAGGCCTGGTGTGCTGCAATTCATGGGATAGCAAAGAATCGGACACGACTGAGCGACTGAACTGAACTGAACTGATGGAATATTATATAACTATTAAAATGGATAAGTAGGAAGTAGTAAGGTAACAGAAATATGTATGATTACATTAAACAAAAAATAGAAAACTGTACAGATTAGAAATTGTTTACTATAAAAATGTGCATGAAAACGAAATAAGAAAATGATCATAATTGTGGAGTGAGGGCCACAGAATTATGTGAACTTGTTCTTTTCTTTCCTCTTGACCTTTCTGTAATGTTGCA
This sequence comes from Capra hircus, assembly GCF_001704415.2. Classification (NCBI taxonomy): domain Eukaryota; kingdom Metazoa; phylum Chordata; class Mammalia; order Artiodactyla; family Bovidae; genus Capra; species Capra hircus. The sequence continues at coordinate 64,263,781 of NC_030812.1, forward strand.
TCACAGCTTTAATTTAAAAGTCATTTAAAAATAACAGTATTAGCAATAGATATTTATAAATAAATATGCATAATTAACATTAAGAGATGATTCAGAAGGCACTTCTGGATCACTTCTATGAATAACTCTTCTATTTTAAGTCTGATGGTTCAGTGGGCAAATGGCAGTTACCAGATTTCCGCTTGTTCATGAGACAGTCTTGTGTCAAGGGCCTATTTAGTGTCAGGTACAATTCCAATGAAGAGAAATAATCTAATTCTTGTCATTGGGTTAAATCTCCTTCCCAAATCCTTAGATATAAGACATATGATTATGTTGGCTTTTAAAGATAAGGAAATATACATTGAACACATAATTAAACAATGGGCATAGATTCTATAAATGAAAACACTAGGTTTAAGTTAGATTTGAATGGACCAAGAGAATAGCACATCAAGACAGATGAATAGAAAGGGCAAACAAGAGAAATGTTACCTAATGCATCTAGAAACGATAACGCTTTGGTTACCTACAACAAGAATAATCAGAGCTCTCAGTCAGCTCTGCCTTTGTGTTGTCATCTGATGTATGCACTTAATTTAGGGAAGAGTGACTGCAGAAGAGTGACTGAACAGGAGCAACAGAGCAAGCAAAAAATACTGTGCGGCCAACAAAAGCAAGGGAGAACAACCCGGACATTTCACTTCACTCCTTTGATCTTCACTCCTGAGAGGAACATCAAAATGCTTACCTCTTCTTGGTTGGTTCTGTTGTGTTCTTCCCAAGGATTTCTCTAGTGAAAGGAAACAGATTTCATCACACACGCATGGACAAGTGTTAGCCTTACATGAGAATATGAGGGAACTTAACAGCATTGATTTTCCTGGTTACTCCACAAGGACCAACCAGTACGTTAAGCAGTACTGTACTGTGTATAATATTTATGCATAATAAATTCTACATTTTAATAAGATACGATCAACAAATATTATCATGTCCCATCCATAGTAACCAGGAAAAGTTACTTAAAATATAAGCTTTTGCATTTTACTAGTAAAACTGGTATGAGGCTATCAAAGTCATTTTCATGCACAGAGAGAACAGAGAGAGAGACAGACAAATAGGTTGCAGTATAACAGGGCCAAAGACCTGCAACTGGGGTGCACCCATAGCATTTACAAAGAAATGAATAGGGGAACTCCCAGTAAATACTCCTGAGGAATCAAAGGGGAAATTACATCAGCCACACCTCTGGTTCAGAAGGTTCTCCAGAAACCCATTGTACTTTTCCCAGATAAAGTCAATAACATGATCAAAATTCCATTAAAACAACTACCCAGGTTTCTAATTCCATAGTGTACTGTTTGATATTAAAAAGGGTAAAAAATATACTTTTTACTACCTTTATCAAATGGTAAAGGTATCAAAAAAAAAAGTTATATCTGCAGGTCTGTTTTATTTTCAAGGGACTAATCTAGCTGTCTTGCATAACAAAACCTTACTTCATGAAACTATCACGCCTGGGACTCAGGCTAAATGAGGGGGAAGACCAGGGCTCCTTTGGGTGGTGGCTCCTCCACCTTTAGGCCCTCAGAGACCTAGAGCACCACGTTCATGAGACAGTGGCCACCTGGCAGGGTGAGGCCAGGATCTCGCCAAAGTGGCCAAGTCCTCTTGGGCACCAAGAAACAAGGGTCGGATGCATGACTGCCAGAATCCTCTAACGGCATGAACTTGAGATGCAGATTCTTGTTTGAACAGCAATGCGAGCATCATCTTACCTTCTGAAATGTACTGTTACTTATAACTATAGAACGTGCGGTGCTGTGTTTTGTTCTCTAACAATCCAATCAGTTTTACCTCATTGCTTTCTGCTCCTCCTCCATCTGTTCTCTGACTTGCTGCAGCTCTTTCAGCAGTTCAAGATCTGTGCCATTCACCCAGGTGTAAACCACGTCGATCGGCATGGGCAGACAGAGCCTAGGGAAACCCACAAGTCCTCCGGCTTATATGCATTTTTTCCAATATAGTTGGGAATAAGAAGAGCATACAGGGATTAAGCTCAGAGGTTATGGAAGAACATCAACAAAAAGGAAATCCAGCCACGGTGCATATCACAGACTTGCATGTTCTGAAACTGGGGCTGGGACAGTGATATCTACTGAGGACCTTCTCTGTGAGCTGCGTTCTGCTAGATGCTTGATGTAGTTCTGCATCCTCTGATCATCACAACCACCCTGTAAAGAGGCTGCTGTCCTTTCCATTTCAAGACTGTAGAGGAGGTCTTGGGTGGTCAAACTGCTATATTCTCAGTTTAGCAAATGAGGAAGCTGGGATACAAATGCAGCCAAACACAGAAAAGAAATTAGAAGCGTAAACAAAATGACCCCCAAAAAGTCAGTCAGCAGTCCACAATGTTGGGGCTTCTCTTGTGGCTCAGCTGGTAAAGAATCTGCCTGCAATGCAGGAGACCTAGGTTCGATTCCTGGGTTGGGAAGATGCCCTGGAGAAGGAAAAGGCTACCCACTCTGGTATTCTGGCCTGGAGAATTCCATGGACTGTACAAGCCATGGGGTCGAAAAGAGTCAGACACAACTGAGCAACTTTCACTTTCCACAACGAAGACCTACCCATTTAATGCTACAGACTTCCCATTCTCTGTTGCCACCAAGCCGGGCCCCTCCCAATCTTGTTTGCTGGACTCTTATTTTTCTTTTTTATAGCAGTAGTCTCCTAACATATTAAATAATTGACACGTTACATATACTGGTAATTCATGTGTGCCTCCCCTAGAAAGTAAGCTCCAGGGCAGCAGGAATCGCACCTGCTTTGTTCCCTAAAGTACCCTGCGGACTAGGATTTGTGCCTGGCAGATAAGAGCTTGACGACTTACTTGAGACACTAGCATAGAAGACCTTCCCAAACCTGCTCGATTTCCCCCTTACTATGTATCATACCCCTAACCTAAGGAGTCAGTGAAGTGAAAGTTACTCAGCCATGTCTGACTCTTTGCGACCCCAGGGACTGTAGCCTGCCAGGCTCCTCTGTCCATGGAATTCTCCAGGCAAGAATACTGGCAAGAAGCTGTTCCCTTCTCCAGGGGATCTTCCCAACCCAGGGATTGAACCCAGGTCTCCCACATTGCAGGCGGATTCTTTACCATCTGAGCCACCAGGGAAGCCCAGATGTCAGGCAGGCTTTTAATTCCTGACTGTCCTGTCTAAGCTCCATCTCAGATTTAATCCCTGCTAAAAGTTTTTTCCTCCTTTCCTTCGTCAGCTTACCAAGATCCTACCCATCTTTGAGAGCCTGCTCTGGAACTACACTACAGAGCTCATAGTAACATAAAACATATTTTGGACGATTCTGTTTCAGGTTTGATCTTTTCCAAGGAACACTACACTTTCAGGGTTATTTTTTAAGAGGGTGTGAGGGGGGTTGTTTTATTTTTAGGCCAAGGACCCAAGCTTACCCTCCTTTTCGTCTTCCTCACAGGTCAGGCACAGGATCGGGCCCCCAGCGCACAAAGGGCTCCAAACACTAAAACGCTTAACAATCTTTGTTTTGGCCACAGGTTAATAATCTCAGGGGGAAATAATGCAGTTTGGGGGATAAATCATTCAAATTACGGAAGGAAGAAAATACAGTGATAATCACTTCTAGCTTAAAAGAAGATGAGATGACTGGATGAAAGAAGCATTTATCCACTGATTGAATAACTATTTCCCGAGTGTGAGTATATGCCGTGCCAGGTACTGTTCTAAGGGCTGGGGACTCAGCACAGACTAAAATGCATGCCTTCACGAAGCCCACATTCTAGAAAGGTGAAGACAGGCAATAAACCAAATAAATGAAGTCAGATGATGTTCAATGCTATGGAGCAGAAAAGGGGGATATACAGTGTGTCTAGGTCTTGTGTGTGGTGGGAGGGCATCAGTTTTAAATAGGGAGATCAGAGATGGCCTTACTGGAAAGGTTGGCATTTCAGCAAAGAGGTGAAGGAAGTGAGGAAGCTGCCATGTGGGCAACTGGGCAGGTAGAGCCCAGAGAAGGGAAATGTCCTGTGCAAATGCCCTGAGGCAGCTGCTTATCTGGCATGGTTAAAGAATGAGAGGCCAGTGTGACAGAGACAAACAGGAGCAAAGGGAAGAATCTAAGAAGAGACTAGAGTCAGAAAGGTACCAGGGGACCCAGAGTTTCGTGGGGAAAAACGTGGAATCAATCACCTCAGACTCAGGCACAAGTGACAGGTGAACATCTACGAGTCCTCCCGTCAAGGTGCATCTGCCTGCAGAATGAAATCTAAACTCCTTCGTAACCCATACCAAGTGCTCTGGACGTGCCAGCTATACGCCCTTACCCAAACAGGGTGAGAGCTTGCAGGCCTCTGTGCCTTTGAACACGCTTCCTCTGCTTAGAATATCCTTTCTTTCTTGCTTCTTTTAACTACTTCCTCATTCCCCAAATGCCCTCTCCCCTCTCCTCTCACAAAGAAAACGTACGTTTAACAGGCAACTTCCACTGTACTCCATTCTCTAAGGAGTCCTTAGCATACCGGTTGTGCTATTTCTCTCACTGAGCAGCGCTAAGGCAGAAATGGTGTCATGTGTTCTGTGCCCATCTTCATTAATTCCTTTCTGTCTCTCCCATTCACTCTCAGGCTCTCTCTCCCTACTGTCATGATATGCAAACACTACCTTCTCTTGATTTTCTTCTGCATGTTTCTATATGGTTGGTTCCGAATGTCAGCAGACATCAGAAGCACCTATAGGGCTTGCTGGACAGGTGGCCAGGCTCCATCTACAGAGTCTCTCATTGACTAGGTCTGGATTGGGGGCCCCAGAAACTGCATTCCTAACAAGTTCCCAGGTAATGCCAATGGTGCTGGTCCAGAAACTCACTTTGATTACTACTGACTTATATGTAGATTACAGTTCACATTTTTTTTAATTTAAATAAATAAATAAATAAAAGCCTCCCCCACTAAAATATCACTTCTGTGTGAGGTCAATGAGTTCCTCCTGTTCAACACTATGTGCCTAGGAATAGTGCCTGAGACACAGTGGGGTTTAATATGTATTTATTGTCTAAATAACTATCAGTTCATTCCCTCAACATAAACAGTTGTCTCTTCTATTAAAAAAAGAATGCTTCACATTACCCACATGTAAGTTAGGTCACCGGTGGTCTACGTATAGACAGAAAATTAACAACCACAAAAATCCCACTTAAGTGACATATTTTAGAAAGGCTTTTAAAAAGGAAGGAGAAATATGCACATTCCAAAGTTTTCCTGTACAAGTAACTATCTGCTATTAAAGGTTGTTTTAATAGTCAAGAGATTATTTCTATAAGCTCAACCAAGGAAAGCAACATTAAATATATAATGCATTTATGTCCTGGCTCTTCTAGTAAGACTGTATTACATGATCAACCTAACTCTCTGGTGTTAAACTGACAACCCTAAGAAGATCCTGTGATCTGCCCCCTGGCCAGTGAGTCAGTTGTTTTTCTACTTCTTAGACATGGTCACAGTGAGTCTGAGGCTTTCATTCTAACCACAGACCACTATCTTAGTCTCCAGATGAGAAGGAAGCCTTTATCTTAGAGCTGAAGACTAAGTAAGTGATCTATGATTCAGAACCAAACCCATGGTGACAGTGATACCACTCTTATTTTAATCACTTTAGTTTAAAGGAATATGAAGGCACTTAATAGTCCCTTGGTTCTACATTCAATGAAGCAGAGAAGAAAACTTAGAACATAAATAGCATCTGAGAACCAAAGCTGGAAGAGATTTTACACTTAATCTAATATCTGCATTTTAGAGATGACAAAACTGAGCCCCTAATTTAATACCTCACAATTAGTAGCAGTACATAATTTATATATTCACTTGATACTGGGATACAGAATGGGATTTTTTTTTTCATTCAGGGACAACATTAAGAAGACATGCAGAAACACTAGCAAAACACTGAAAACTTCCTATAAAAATTATGGCTATTTTAAAACGTACTAGAACATATGATGTTAGGGTGTTTTTCTTCAGTTGCTAAATCATGTCTGACTCTTTGCAATTCCATGGACTGCAGCACACTAGGCCTCCCTGTCCCTCACTATCTGCCAGAGTTTGCCCAAGTTCATGTTCCCTGAATTGGTGAACTATCCAACCATCAACATCCATGAAATAGTACCTTTTCTTGTCATCATCAAAGTTAGGTAATTTTGAAATATCCCTGCATAAAAATCAAACTACATTTTAATGCAACCTAAAATTAGGAGGGGCTTCCCTAGTTCCTCAGCAGTAGAGAATCCGCCTGCAATACAGGAGACTCAGGTTTGAGCCCTGAGTCAGGAAGATCCCCTGGAGAAGGAAATGGCAACCTACTCCAGTATTCTTGCCTGGGAAATCCCACGGACAGAGGAGCATCGTGGGCTACAGTCCTTGGGGGTCACAGAGAGTTAGCAACTAAGCAACAACAAAATTATAAGAATAAATAGAGAACACACACATACTCTTTAGAATGAAAACATGATTAAGAGAGCTGACCTCAGTGTCTAGATTGCGTGAGCTAATTTTCCTTCTAAAAGTTTTGAGGCTCTGTCAAGGCTGGGAGGCACAACCAGCATGCAGCGCAGCATCAGACAGAGTAGGCTGAGTACTCACAAACGCTGGGGTGAAGAAAGAGCCATTTTGAGCTTTGCTTAGGACAATCAGCGTTGTCTTAAAATAAAAACTGGAGAAGCAGGAAAATGATGGCTCATTACGAATCTGTTACTGCAACAGCTCTCGTAGTGTGGTCACCAAACCAGCAGTTTCAGTATCACCAGTGAACTTTTTAAGACGTGAAAATTCTCTATACCCCTGAGACACACAGATGCATAAACTCTGGAGGTGGGGAGAAAGCCCATTTTGTCAAGCCCTCTGTAGAATTCTGCTGCACACTGAAGCTTGAGAACTGCTATGTTAACGAGTGATTTTCAAACTTTTTAGGGTCCAGACACTTCACACTCCTAAAAATTCTTAAGGAGCCCCAAAGGTTGTTTATAGGTTGTAAATACCCACACTTGCCACTTTCAAAAATTAGTCAGACATTCAAAAAATATTAATTCATTTTAAAACAACAGTAAATCCCTTCACATGCTGTTTTAAATGAAAACAGTAGTATTTTTCAAAAAACAAGGCAAAAATTCAGTGAGAGGCATTGCTTTACATTTCTCCACATCTCTTTAATGACTTAGGAGAAGCAAGGAAGTGTCTCCATCTTTAGTATTCAATCTGTTCCCAGACGTTGTTTGGGTTGAAGAAAACTCAGGCTTACAGATACGCAGTTGGAAAGGGAAGGGGTATTTTAATAGCCTTTTCAAATAGTGGTGGATATTATTTTATACCACACCAAAGTATGAGGTAGTTTCTTAAAAATCAGCTGCAATGTATAATCTGAAACCATATTAATGAACTTTTAGTGCTTTTACATTAAAATCCATTGGTCTTTCTTGCACACTGAATGGCTTTTTTATCTGTGTAAAATTCTACAACATCAGTACATTGATATCTGGAAAACAAAAGCTTACTGAGTTATGCAACTTAGCCAGATGGTGACATATTTTCTTACATTATATTAACAAATGTGATTTTCTTGGATAATGCTGCAAATCTAATCAAAGAAGTCTTTATATAATATTGTGAAATGTTAGGCTCACAGGGGTGGAAACAAGTTTTCTTAAATTCTAATTTTCACTTGAAAGCTCAAATTTTATCATTGGCAATAATGACTTTGTTTCTTTCCCTTCAAACACAGGATTGCTTTGTTCACGGCAAAGAAAATACCTGCCAAATATAACCAAGCCTGAGTACTGACACTGTCATCTGTCCTTTCAAGTAATAACAATGGTGATCCATGAAATAAACCAAGTTCAGGTTGCAACTCAAAACAACTGCATGAGGGCTTTTCCTCAAGACAGTAACCATGTGGTGCTTGAAGTGTGCTTTCTGTTGCATCACACACAACATTAAGAAAATGTGTACTCACGGGGTCAAGATATAATCAGATTTACATTTCAGGAACACTCTTAAGCAAACTCAGCATTTTTCTGACTCCTGCAGATATGTTGTAATGGTGTTGCAATTTTACCCACCATGGCTTTCACAGGATGAGTGCAAATGTCAACGCAATAAAAAAGGCAAATAACACCTCAGTGTTGTCATAAAAGTAGCTTTGGTTCCACTGTCCTCCTCCCCCACTGCCCCCCACCCCCTGGGTCTTTGGAAACTGCTGTTTTAAGAGCTCCTAAGAGAAAGATCTAGAGTTTCCCTAATTCCTCAGGTACTTGTTTATAAGCTATCTCCCCTATGTAACTGCAAAATGCTTTATAGTAGAGAGTCAGAGCTCAGCATCTAAAACAGAGTAGGGCTCAAAGATTCAACCTTAATTGAAGAAGCAAATTCAGGGATGCCATTCATACACGGGATGCTTTAAGGACTAAAGAGTAAAGCTTTAAGTGAACTCAAGGAATCCCACAGCCTTTCCTCGCTGGATTTAGTAGTTTAAAAAAACTACTTATTTGATAGGAACCACATAGGTGCTCATAACAAGTGGATGGAGGCGCCAAGCAGTAATTCTAAACAGAAACAAGAGCTTCATGTAAATTGCTGATGTAGTCTAGAGGCACTCCCAGAAAATGTTCGAGGTGCACCAATCAACAGCAATTACTAGTTATACTTTTACTAGGTTTTCTGGTTCAGTGAAGGTAAAGAGGAGGACTCATGGAGTCTATTCTCCAAGGAAAATAAACAGTCAGGATCCAGGGAAATTTCTGATTACAGTCTCTGATAGTTAGATAATTGTCTTCTAAGAGGTTAACTAGCTTTATTGGCTACCCCATGTTTGTTTTTGGTCACCGCCTGCTCCATGCCCTACAGTGACTATCCTTGTACCATTACAATGGAAAGGAGTCAACAGATACTGCATAAAGTAAGTCAAAAAGGACACAATCTGTTTTCTGTTCTTTTTTTTTAGGTTAAAAGGACAGACACTAGAAGAATCCAAAACAAAAATTCATTTGCCATGGTTGCTCTGGGTCAGAATGAGACAGAAATAGGCTTTACTTTTTAACTTTTCTGTATTGCTTGAACTGTTTTCAACCACAGACATATATTGCTTTAATGATATAAAACAATGTAACAGTTTTACAGGCAAAACAGGAAAAGAGCCTGTGTGATTCATTTTAGCTGCAAGAAGGGAAGGAGGATGTTGGAAAAGATTGCTTGCACCCTGAGGTCTGCCTCCTGAGGGAGGAAAAAATCTCCAAGGAAGAGGAAGGGTGAAGGCAGCATTCAGGAGTGGCTGCACCAAGCTTGGCCTTAAGGAGAAAAAGACCCCACGTGTGAGGTTCTTTGCTCCTCCCCATAGCGAGGCAGCAAGGTGTGGTGACCACAGCGGCGTGTGAGGGTCCTGGTGGATGCCACAGCAGAGGCCCTGGTTATTAACACAGTGACCAGCAAAACACTGGCTGGGGCTTGGAACTGGCTACACAGTAGCCATCTGGCTTTCTCATCCTAGAGGTATGGAATTATCTTTATCTCACAGAACTGGGTCAAGGACAGAGTGAGCTCACGTAACTTAAAGTACCCAATACTCAGCAAGGCAGGATTGCTCTTTGAGAATCAAATTTGTCATCCCGAGAAACGTAAGGATGGATTACAAGGTTCCTTCACGTGTGACAAGCTAAATCCTATCTACAACTTGGAAAGACCCCTTCAACTGTTCCATATAAAGCATGGGTGATTTCACAACTTATCATTTGAGCCCAAATAAGCTACTCTCCAAAAGTGGTCTCTTCTCACCGATTCTGAAAGGACTTCCCAGCAATGTTGTCTCTGTAGGAATCAAACAAAACATGGTATTGATCCCGGCTCCATTCCAGAACCACCTAGGGAAAGAAAGAAAAAGAAACAATGTTTACTCTGCATCAAATATTGAGAGTATATAACTTTCATTTCATCTTAATTTCATTAAGGATTGCTAAAGGACTCCCAAGGCAATAGAAATAAAAGTAAAAATAAACAATTGGGACCTAATCAAACTTACAAGTTTCTGCATAGCAAAGAAAACCATAAACAAAATAAAAAGATAACCTATGGACAGGGAGAAAGTATCTACAATGATGTGACCAACAAGGGTTTAATTGCCAAAATATATAAACAGTTCATGCAATTCAACAACAAAAAACAAACAATCCAATTGAAAAATAGGCAGAACTAAATAGACATTCCTCCAAAGAAGACATACAGATGGCCGACAGGCACATGAAAAGATGTTCAATGCTAATTATTAGAAAAATGCAAATTAAAATTACAATGAGATAACAGCTTACACAGTCAGAATGGCCATCATTAAGAAGTCTACAAATAAATGCTTGGGAGAGTGTGGAGAAAGGTGAGCCCTCCTACACTGCTGGTGGGAATGTAAGTTGGTGCAGCCACTATGGAAAAGAGTAGATTCCTCAAAAAACAAGGAGGTTCCTCAAAAAACTAAAAATAGAACTGCCATATGATCCAGCAATCCCACTCCTGGGCACATATCCAGACAAAAATATAATTCAAAAATATACATGCACAGTTATGTTCGCAACAGCACTATTTACGACAGCCAAGACTGGAAACAACCTAATATCCATTAACAGATGCATGGATTAAGAAAAATGCAGTTTTATATATATACCAAGGAGGGGGTGGGAGAGAGATGGAGTGGGAATTAGGGTTAGAGGATATAAATAGAACAGGTAAACAACAAAGTTTTACTGTATAGTACAGGGAACTATAGTCAATATCTATGATAAACCAAAACGGAAAAGAATGTTTAGAAGAAGAATGTATATGTATACATATGTATAACTGAATTACTTTGCTGTACAAAAGAAATTAACATTGTAAATCAACTATATTTCAATAAAATTTTTTAAATAAAGAATTGCGGAAGAAACAGGTAAAGCAATCAAAATTCATCCATTCACTCAGTGCCTGCCCTATACTGTGCTCCATCCAAATGAATGATACAAGGATAGTTAGGGACTGCCCTGGTGGTCCAGTGGCTAAGACTGTGCTTCCAATGCAGGGGGTCCATGGGTTCGATTCCTGGCTGGGGGACTAAGAGCCCACATACCATGTGGAAAGGCCAAAAAATAAAACTAAAAAAAATATTCAAAAGGATAGTTATATAATTATGTAAATAAAAGCTACAGCTTCTGGCCTGTGGAAGGGGGAGGAGAGTCAAAGGGATTTCGTGCATTGTGATATGAGGACTGGGTCTTGGAGAACAAGTTCACCAGGTAGGGAGAAAAGGTTAGTGCCAGGAGGGCGTGTTCAAAGGTTGAGAGGTAGCAATGGGGGTTGTCTGAGGGCAACTGTTCCGGTGGCTTTGGCTGGAGCACAGGCAGTACCTAAAGAGAGATGGGGCGGGGAAGGGAGCCGGGCCCTGAAGGGGAACTGCCGTGGGAAACGGGGGCACTGGAGGACTTCAAGGCAGCTACATGATCCATCCAAAACACGGGCAACTTTTCACAGCACAGAACACGAGTTACAACAAGATGGACAAGATACGGGGGGTGGTGCCCTCACAACCTGTGGAGGATTCGGCTGACCTTGCTCAACATTTCAGGAGAAGATGGAAAGCTTTAGATAAGAGCTCCCTCATGTGTGCACCCCAAATCTATAAACCTACCTACACACATGCCCCAGTTTCTTCTTCACTCCCTTTACCACAGAGAAAGTGTCCCCCTTCCTTGCAAACACCCAATCTCTGTCTGGATCTCATCAACTCATCTGCTCAAGACCTTGCCTCCTTTCTCTTTCCCTTTCAATAGGACTATTCCCATTAGCATATCAGCATATTCCAGCATCTCAGGGAAATCTTCCCTCCCCTCCCACCCCCTCCATCTTAGTCACGCTACTCTGAACTTTCTGTCTCTTCAAGGGCAGCTATCTTCAGATCTCTTCAAGAAAATTAGAGATACCAAGGGAACATTTCATGCAAAGATGGGCTCGATAAAGGACAGAAATGGTATGGACCTAACAGAAGCAGAAGATATTAAGAAGAGATGGCAAGAATACACAGAAGAACTGTACAAAAAAGATCTTTACTACCTGGATAATCACGATGGTGTGATCACTCATCTAGAGCCAGACATCCTGGAATGTGAAGTCAAGTGGGCCTTAGAAAGCATCACTATGAACAAAGCTAGTGGAGGGGATGGAATTCCAGTTGAGCTATTTCAAATCTTGGAAGATGATGCTGTGAAAGTGCTGCACTCAATATGCCAGCAAGTTTGGAAAACTCAGCAGTGGCCACAGGACTGGAAAAGGTCAGTTTTCATTCCAATCCCAAAGAAAGGCAATGCCAAAGAATGCTCAAACTACCGCACAAGTGCACTCATCTCACACGCTAGCAAAGTAATGCTCAAAATTCTCCAAGCCAGGCTTCAGCAGTAAGTAAACCATGAACTTCCTGATGTTCAAGCTGGTTTTAGAAAAGGCAGAGGAACCAGAGATCAAATTGCCAACATCCGCTGGATCATGGATAAAGCAAAAGAGTTCCAGAAAAACATCTATTTCTGCTTTATTGACTATGCCAAAGCCTTTGATTGTGTGGATCACAATAAACTGTGAAAAATTCTTAAAGAAATGGGAATACCAGACCACCTGACCTGCCTCTTGAGAAATCTGTATGCAGGCCAGGAAGCAACAGTTAGAACTGGACATGGAACAACAGACTGGTTCCAAATATGAAAAGGAGTACATCAAGGCTGTATACAACTTATATGCAGAGTGCATCATGAGAAACGCTGGACTGGAAGACGCACAAGCTGGAATCAAGATTGTGGGGAGAAATATCAATAACCTCAGATATGCAGATGACACCACCCTTATGGCAGAAAGTGAAGAGGAACTAAAAAGCCTCTTGATGAAAGTGAAAGTGGAGAGGGAAAAAGTTGGCTTAAAGCTCAACATTCAGAAAATGAAGATCATGGCATCTGGTCCCATCACTTCATGGGAAATAGATGGAGAAACAGTGGAAACAGTGTCAGACTTTATTTTTTGGCTCCCCAAAATCACTCCAGATGGTGACTGCAGCCATGAAATTAAAAGATGCTTACTCCTTGGAAGAAAAGTTATGACCAACCTAGATAGCATATTCAAAAGCAGAGACATTACTTTGCCAACTAAGGTCCGTCTAGTCAAGGCTGTGGTTTTTCCAGTAGTCATGTATGGATGTGAGAGTTGAACTGTGAAGAAGGCTGAGCGCTGAAGAATTGATGCTTTTGAACTGTGGTGTTGGAGAAGACTCTTGAGAGTCCCTTGGACTGCAAGGAGATCCAACCAGTCCATTCTGAAGGAGATCAGCCCTGGGATTTCTTTGGAAGGAATGATGCTAAAGCTGAAACTCCAATACTTTGGCCACCTCATGCGAAGAGCTGACTCATTGGAAAAGACTCTGATGCTGGGAGGGATTGTGGGCAGGAGGAGAAGGGGACGACCGAGGATGAGATGGCTCGATGGCATCACGGACTCGATGGACGCGAGTCTGAGTGAACTCCGGGAGTTGGTGATGGACAGGGAGGCTTGGCATGCTGCAATTCATGGGGTTGCAAAGAGTCGGACACGACTGAGCAACTGAACTGAACTGAACTGAACTGATCTTCAGAGAGACATATCCTACCCACCCTCCAGCCACCCCAACCCCACTTCCGCTCTCGCCACTTCACTGGCCCTACCAAGGCTTCCACACTCTCAAACCCAGTGACAATCTCCTGCTTGCAATTTTACTCCGCTGGCAGCATCACCCCGTGCCTCCTTCTTGAACCACTTTCTTGGTTTTCTACTCATCATTCTGGTGGCTCCTTCTCTGTCTCCTGTGCCAGCTCAATCCCATCTATCTGACCTTTTAACGTGCCCTTTCATTCTGCTTCTCTTCCGGGAAGGCCTTCGTTCTTGCCAAGGCTTCTTCTGGGGTCCTGCTCTACCAACCCTAGGATGTGGCCCTGATACACTAAGATGACTGTGGGAGCCCCAGTCACTTAGACTTCACTGCAGCCAACAGAAGAGGAGAGCGAGGGAAGACAAGCCCCTCTTTTAAGGAGACTTTCAGAAGCTGCCCCTACCCCTTCCATTTTAATTGGCCAGAATGCAGTCACATGACAACAGCTGGCTACACTGAAGGCCCTGTGGACCTAAACGAGCTGCAACTGCTACTAGCTTCTTTTCGTGGCATTCAGACTTTTCAAGACCTGGCCTCTGCCTACCTTTACAACCTCACTTCACTGGGATGTTTCATAAACACCACAAATTAATAACTCTCCTACTCAAAGCACTGATTTAAAAAGCAACTGATTTTAGAGACTTCCCTGGCAGTCTAGCAGTCAAGGCTCCGCACTGCCACCACAGGGAGCATAGGTTCAACCCCAGATGTGGGAACTAGCATTCTGAATGCTGCACAGCACAGCCAAAAAAATTTTTTTAGAAGAATAAAAAATCAAAAAATAAATAAAACAACTAATTTTAAAGGGTGTTCAGTCTAATGTGCCTGGTACCATATTTATAAAGAGAATTAAGCTAAGCTACCTGACTTCAAGGAACTACAGCTGATTATTTTTAATAAAGAATTCTATTGCAGGCTAGAGCTGCACTGAAGGAGCACCTGACTCTTTCCGGGAAGACACCGGGAAAGACGGCCCTGAAGAAGCAACCTTAGCAGGGTCTTAAAGGATAAACGGAAGTCTGTCACTGTTCATCTGGGAAACAAGGAACGGTAGAGGGAGAGGGGAGTGAAGGAGAAGAGAATCAAGGCGATCGCTAGGTTTTCAGCGTTTCTAGAATGAGTAACTGAACACAGACTAGGGCCACTTATGACATGGGAGGAGCAAGTATAGAGGTATGAAGTACAGAAGGCATGAGAGCTGGCGGGATTCAGGAGTCCCACTTTAGGCATGGTACACTTGAGGGTGTAAGTGCATACAACCGGCCTGTCCACATGGACTTGCTGATTCCCAGAGGAGGAGAAATGGGCTCTACCTTTGATGCTGAACAGCACTGAACCAATGACGGGCACATAGCTAAGAAATGCCATCTGCTTTGCTAAATATATAACAGACTATGTATCTATACTCAGTAATACAATTGTATGTATCTGTATCAGCTTATGAGCTCAAAAGGAAGCGATTCTCCATCAATATTCCTAATGTAGCTTGCAAAAGGACAAGCAGTATATCCATTTTTCTTGTAAATTTAGCCACGAAAAAATAAAACTCAATATAATTGTCCTCAGTTAGTAGGGCCACCGAAGGTGGGGAGAAAACAGCGGAGAGCACGAGCTTCACCAACGTCTGGGCAATGCCTATGTGCTGATGTGAACACAACGTGCCTTCCTTCATCAGATAAACTAATCTCACCATCTCCAAACCACTCTAGTGTGTTGGAAAGAACAGCAACAGCAAAGGGTCCTTCTCTAACACATTTAGGAACACTCTTCTAGTGCAGAGCTCTCCACTCTTAGACCTTGGGGGAGATGGAAGGACTGCTGGCTTCTTATTTGGGATGCGGGTTTTCATCCCAGCTCTGTCACTTCGAGTGACCTCTGCATGCATGTGTGCTAAGCTGCTTCAGTCGCGTCCAACTCTTTGCAACCCTAGGAACCGCAGCACCCCAGGCTCCTCTGCCCATGGGGCTCTCTAGGCAAAGAAGACTGGAGAGGGTTGCCATGCCCTCCTCCAGGGGATCTTCCCAACCCAGGCATCAAGCCTGCGACTCTTTCGTCTCCTGCATGGCAGGCAGGGTTTTTTTTTTTTTTACCACTAGCATGCCCTGGGAAGCACATGAGTGACTCTGAGCAAGTTATTTAGCCTTTTTGGCTATTCCTTCATCTATATAATGAAGGGGGCCTGACCAAACTGTCTTCGAAATCCCTGCCGTTCCTAAAAGTCTAGACTTAAGGAGGCACCCAACTGTGTGGCTATCACAGTGTCCTCCTATGCCCACATGTCAGCTTCATAAGGACACTGGCTCTTCCTGTCCTCACCTCCTCTCTGGGTCTTCTGTCCTTGGTCCTAAGTCCATCACCATTTGAACTTGATTCTCTTCCATCATAACCATTTCCCTTTCTGCTATTCCTGTCAACTAAACGTTATTATGAAAATCTTTCCAAACTTTTTTCGATCAATGAGTATTATGCTCTATGAGGAATGAAAAAAGGAAACTTGTAAATCAAATAAAATTCATCTAAGGGTTAGTGTCAAATTATTTTCTTAATACTATCAAGAGTAGAAATTTGTGCAATTATAAAATTGTTTGCTCTAGGGTAAACTGTAAAAATATGAACACCTTCCAAACAACAAGGAAGCCAAAAACAACAACAACAAAAGGCTTACACGTGGAATTAGATAGTTTTCAGCAATTATTAGCAGTAAACAAAAGGCAAATAGGTAAGAGAAGCACTGACTGCTGTAAAATCAATCCTCTGTTCTGGCACAAAGCCTTTCCATATTCTAGCCCAATCTGAATGCTTCCTTCTCAGAACTCTGAATAACTTCTAGCTCTATCACTTATTTGAAAATCGGTTGCCCACTGTCTTGTAAAATCTCTGGCCTTGCGTCATTTAGCTTTTTTATTGCTATTTGCCTTTCATCCCATGTTAGCATCTTGACAGGCCAAACTGCTTGAGGGTAGAAAATGACTTACAATTCTGTTAACTATAAACTCATTTCCAGCACATTATATACCATTCTCATCTTAGTAAATATTACCTAGCTACTGCAGAAGTGACGTAAGAGAAGGCTGGATCTGAGAACTTGGGAGACTCCTAAGAGAACCTCCCTGCTCTCTGGCTTGGGAGCTGCGAAATGCTGGGTAAACTACAAATGTGTGGGCCTCAACTTCCTTAACTGGGAACTAAGTACTCAATCTATTTCATCAATCCACTGTGCTGCTAGAGCAGGATGGGGGTTCTCCCATGATGTGGGCAAATAAAAGGTATAGGGAGCGTGCTATGCCCAGTGGACAACTGGCCTGTCCACCTGGACTTGCAATTCCCAGAGGAGGAGATATGGGTTCCACCTTTGATATCAAACAGCACCAAACCAATGACAGGCACATAGATATGAAAGGCCATCTATTTTGCTAGAAAACAAGGGTAAGCAAGCATAACTTCCTAAACAACATTTTTTATAATGGCAAGACATTTGAAACATTATATTGGTAGTAATGCAAAAATTTTATGGGAAACTCATGTGATAAAAATACAAGACACAACATTGACCTTCAAAAAATATTCTACTTGCCATTTTGAGCTATTCCACACAGACACACATACACCCCTACATTATTCTTCTCAGAGTATGTTTCTCTGTTACTAACGGTAGTTCATTGGTAAAAATTTAAGACACAATAAACTAAAATGCTATTTATTAAAATACTGCATGAGCTCTGAAATACTACATGAGCTCTGAGATGACACATAAACAATGTATTATTAATAATTTATCTAAAAATCATCTAAAGGTAGTTTATTCTACTAATTCAAAATGTTTTTCACTGTTAAGACTCCATTTTAATAATCATGGCATCCAAGGTATTCAAGATCAATTGCTGGTTAGCTTTACAAAACGGCAGCCAAGGTGAGTCTGTGTGCTGACCGCAGAGAAGAAAGGGCACACACACACACACACTCACAAGCTCTGTCGTGCCCGCACGCCCTCCCTCTCGAATCCCTGGAAAAAGGTACCAACTGTGAGGCAGGGACTACGATGACCCAAAGAGACGCTCCAGGCCAAGCAGCAGTGTGTGCAGTGGTGCTGAGATTTAATCAACCCAAGTCTGTAGCCCATGTTCCCGTTGAGCTTGGCCCAGGCTCTCTCAGCATTGCGAGCTGTCACCCGGCTGCCCCACCAATGCTTATTTACACAGAGCCAGCTTTGTCAAATACACATTCATGAATGTGGTCATTTAACCAGTTGAAACTGGTATGTTTACCATCCCTAACCCAATGGCCCAAAACTGTTTCCCTAGCATGTTTATAAACAACCACAAGTCACATAATAAAAGTTGTGTTTCTCCTTAACATTTGCAGAATGTCTAATAGTCCTTTAGCTGGTTTTTGCCCACAAATGCTAGAATTTTCAGCTGGTAAAATTTCCTTCAGTTTTAAAACTGGTGCACACTTTGGCTGATGACTTTGATGGCCCCGGAAGAGGACTGAAAGCACGTGCGCGGTAAGATCACAGAGAATGAAGTGCGTGCTCTGTAATCCTTTGGGGGGTTCCCAGTTAAGGAAAGGAAGAAGGGGGACTTCCCCGGTGGTCCAGTGGCTGAGACTCTGAGCTCCCAATACAGAGGAACTGGTTCGATCCCTGGTCAAGGGAACTAGATCCCACATGCCATGATTAAAGATCCCAAATGCAGCAACTAAGGCTCAGTGCACCCAAATAAATACATTAAAATAAACCTTTTTTTTTTTTCAAAGGGGAGGAGGAAAGTAATTATTAAGAAGGGAACTGGTATACAGTGCAAGGATCCTAAGATTTACAATCAGAAGACATGAGTTTAAATCTGGCATTTAATAATAAAATCCAGGGCACTTCTCCATTTTCAACTGTTTCTTCTGTAGAATGAGGATATCAACAGCACCTAGTCCACAAGACTGTTTTGATGAAACATGCAAATCCAACAGAGCTGTACAATACCCCTGCCAACTGCTTGCAGGTCTCTTAGAGACAGCGTTTACATGCCACATACAGTATAAGCTGTTCACTTGTTTAAATGTCTGTTTAAATTCTGGAACTGGATCTCTCTCTTGTTTTTAGTCCCACAACCCTGCACAGTGCCTGGCACAAAATCAATAAACCTTTCTAGAATGAGTGATTATGGCTACTAGTTTTCTAAGGCAAAACACCTTAGAACAGCTTACCGCTCCATGGTTTCCCATCGGAACTTCCTGCTTTCAGATCCAGTCCCAGAGAGTCAAGGTAAAAGCTAAAGGCTGGAAGTACAGACAGGACAGCACACAAGGGTGCAAAACTCTCTCCATTAAAACACGTGTCCCCTCCTCAGCGTCTGAAGCGTAGAAATGTGACATCCGATCTTATAAAACTCAAGATGCTGAGACTCTCCAATCTCAAGCAGCAAGAACTCTAAGCAACTCTGACAGAGATTTTCATACACTGATAATCACATCAGAAGTTTACAATATTCCTAAATTACAAGCTCTTCACAGTTTCTGAGAACCAAATATACTTTGCATTAAGAGGCGCTAAATGAGAGGCCAAGATAACCTAAGAGGTATTCTAAGTTCTATTTTTTTTTTTTTTTTCACTAATCCACCTTCTCCTGTGATACCAATCAGAAAGTCAAATCTGCTCATCACCCAGCAGCGTTTTCTAATCACATTTGATGAAACATGCTCATTTTCCTGCCTCAGCCCATTAGAGCTTCTCTGACAGAATACTACAGACTGGGTGGCTCATGAGCAACAACAATCTCTCACGGTTCTGGAGACTGGAAGACCAAGGTTAAGGTGCCGGCAGATTGTTGTTTGGTGAGGGCCTGCTTCCTGGTCCACAGATGGCCGTCTTCATGCTCTGTCACCTCACATGTTGGAAGGGGCAAGGGAGCTCTCTGGGGCTTGCTTTAAAAGGGCACTAATCCCACACATAGGGGCTCCACCCTCGTGACTTAATCACCAAAGTCCTCACCTCCTAATACCATCACACTGGGAATAAAGTTTCAGCTTGTAGATTTTGGGAGGACACAGTCAATTCATCTCATTTCTCAACACAAAGTGGCTAAAACAAGAGATTAACCCATTTCATATTAGGCACTGAATGGCTATTAACATAACTGGAGTGGTTTTAATAACTGGAGTAGTTTCCCTTTTTCACATACTGGAAATGATCCAAACCCAAGATGTATGACCACTATTTACTCAAACATTAATTAAATTCAAAGATACTTTCCTAGACCACTTCTACCTTTTGTGAATTCTTCACATAATTAGACACACAACACACATTTGTTGATCATTTTAAAAGGCACAAAATGGGAACCAGGGCTCTGTTCTCAGGGAGCAGACATCCTGTTAAGGATTAATCATTGACTTGCATGAAATGATTTATGAATATTTACTGTTCAGCTTTTAAATGAACACAGGTGAAAATAGATTACTGTTGGAGAAAAGGAATAATCAAGGACAGGGTTCAACATAATAGCTTAACAAAATCTCTCTCCTTTTCCTGGGAGAGAAGGCTGAGATTTTTAAGGGACTAAAGGAGCAAAGAGAGGGAACTCCCTGGTGGTCCAGTGGTCAGGACTTAGCTTTCACTGCCAAGGGGCTGGGTTCAACTCCCTGGTCAGGGAACTAAGAACAAAAAAGAAAAGCAAAGAGAAAGGGCTGCCACTGAGGGGAAAGGAGACAAAATAATAAAGGAACTTGTATTAAAACACAGCATTAAGTCTTTGCGTGTCCTAGGTGGTCCAATGGTTAAGAATCCTTCCTGGAATGTAGGGGACGTGGGTTTGATCCCTGGTTGGAGAACTAAGATCCCATATACCATGGAACTTAACCCGTGCACCTCAAATAGAGTCCAGGTGCTGCAGGAAGATCCTACATGCCACAACAAAGCCCGGACACAGTCAAATAAATTAAATAAGAAGATCCACTATTTAAAAAGTAAATAAGACACAGAATTAAGAACGTTAAACCTTTGACAGTACACTTTATTATAAAAAGTTTTATCTAAATGGCAAAAAATAATCTCTTCAACCGCACTTGAATAAAAGTAAAAGGGGGGGAAAAAAAACATACCAAAGATGGTTTCAGGAGTATTCAAACCAACTTCCTGGGGACATATATGCAGGTTCACTTGTCTTATAGTTCAGAGGTTACAGGATCACAGAATTGTACAGGGGGGACTTTAAACCCAGTGCCCTGCTAGCATGTCCTAGCAAACAGTTACTCTACCTAGGAGTTTAGACCTGCACTGTCCAAAAAATGGTATCCCCGCTGGCCACGCACAGTTATTTAAGTTAAGACTAAGTTGAATTTAAAACTCAGCACATTAATCACACTAGACATACTTCAAGTGCCCACCAGCCACAGGCAGTCAGTGGCTACTGTACTGGACAGCTCACAATTACTGACTATTTCCACAGGGCACAAAGTTCTCTTGGACAGCATTGCAGCTATTCATTCCTTAAAGATTAAGTTCTGGTCACAAAAGGAGGCCTGGACCTCAGCCCCCAGTTTTGTGATTTTAGACAAGACACTTACAGCCCTGTAAGTTTCAAATGTAACATTAAAACAATAATCCCTTATCCCAAAAGGTGTTGTTATAAAAAAAATCAAGTGAGCTGATATAAATTCATCTATTCTAATAACTACAAAGTACTAAAGGAAATATAAGGTGTTAAGACAATGAAAGAACACTGAACATATTTAGTCCTTCAAAGGTCTCACAGCCTATTAGGGAGACAAATATTAAACAATTACAATATATCATGTGAAAAATATATCCAAAGTAAACATAAAAGTGTAGCTGAACCTGGTAAATATTTCCATTATAACAAGAAGTCAAAATTAGTCAAACTAAGTTTTTCCTCTTTATTTTGGTAAAATTTAATTGTCCTAAAATAGTTTAGTAAAATGAGACAAGTTTTACAAAATATCTGCTTGTGGTGCTTACTGCAACTTATCTCCACCAACAACTGAATATTAATCTCATACTGCTACTTGGATAAAAACATTTTTTAAAATTAACCAAGCAGAGTTCTCTTTTTATGAGTTTGCTTTGCAGAGAAGTCATAAATTAGTCAAGGAGAATGTTATATATTTTTAAATCGCTGTAAAGTCATTTTAAAAAACCCTTTCCTGAGGGGCAATTAGCAATATGATTCAAAGGACCAAGAAATGCTCCTATCTTTTGTTCTGGCTAATTCCACTTCTAGAAATACATGCCAGGAAAAAAAACATAGGTGTACCCAAAGACTGCTGTATAAATATGATAATCACTATTACTTGTATAAATAAAACCTGAAGATAGTTTTTAAAATTAAATTAAATAGGTAATTGGGTAAGTAAATTAAGGTACAGTCACACAAATATTACAAAGCTATTAAAAATTATGCAGGTTTTAAACTGCTAAAAATTAGTAACTTAATTCAGTCAATGAGCAGATATTATGTGGCATCATTCCAAATTCTGACACACAGCAACAACCAAAACAAAAGGTCTTCCTTTATGAAACATACAGACCAGTTAAATGGTAAAATGTTTGATAAAATATTATGTGAAAAAAAAACAACCAAAACTATCATCCTGGAACAGAACCTCAGCAAAATAGCAGAGTAGCAACTCCAATCTCTCATCCCTTCAGAAACACTGAAAAACAAGCAGAAACTCCAGAACAAAAAAAGACAGATACTGCATGAAATATCCATTATATGAAATGTCCAGAATAGGCAAATCCATAAAGACAGGAGGTGACTAACAGTTACCAGGGCCCAAGGGGAGAATACAGAGTTACTACTTAGTTCTGTTTGGGGTGAGGGATACCTTTTGCAAACAGATAGTGGTAACAATTACTCAACAAAGTAAATGTAATTAATGCCATGGAGCTGTTGATACACTTAAAAATTATTAAAATGGGACTTCCCTGGTGGTTCAGTGGCTAAGACTCCAGACTCCCAATACAGGTAGCTTGTGTGATCCCTGCTCAGGGAACTAGATCTACTACAACTAAGACCCCGTGCAGCCAAATAAATAATTTTAAAAATCATTAAAACACAAATTTTGTTGTTTGTATTTTACCGCACGATTTTGGAAATCACTACAATACTCCTCCCAAAGGGGTAATAAAGCAACATTATGAACAATTCTATGATCACAGATTTGATAACTTAGATGAAATGGACCAAATACTTAAAAGATACAATCTACCAAAGCTCAAACAAGGAGAAATATATAATCTGAATAGCCTCTATTTATTAAATAATTTGAATCAATAAGTAATAACATTCCAAACCAGAAAGCAACAGGCCCAGATGGGTTCACTGGTGAATTCTACCAAACATTTAAGGAAGAAATGACACCAATTCTCTACAATTTCTTCCAGAAAAACAGAACCAGAGTGAATACCTTCTAACTCATTCTATAAGGAAAACTACAAACTGATAACTTTCAAGAATATAGATGTGAAAATCTGTTATGAAATAAAATCTAACAATGCAGGAAAAGAATCATATAATATAACCAAGTGGGATTTATTCTGGATACATGTTTTTGAATGCTGGTTCAACATTTGAAAATCAATTAACATAATCCATCATATTCATAGGCAAAAGAAGAAAAACCTTATGATCCTATCAATAGATATAGGAAGAGTATTTGACAAAATTCAAAACCCATTTTTTATTTAAAATAAATAAAAACCTCAGCAAATTAGGAATAGAAGGAAACTTCTTCAACTAGGGTATTTCCAGGTGAAATTAGACTAGTAAAGCAGCTTGCCCTCCTTCCTAATGTAGATGAACCTCATCTAATCAGTTGATGGCCTAAATAGAATGAAAAAGCTGAGTATGAGAGAATATCCTCTGATCTGAGTGCACTGAGCCATAACACAGTCCTGCCTTCGAACTTGAACTGAAACATCAGCTCTCCCTGGGTCTCTGTGCAGCCAGCTTTCAGGTAGGAACTACACCACTGGCTTCTCTGGTTCCTGGGTCTTTTGGACTTGGACTGGAGCTACATCCCTGGCTCTCCTGGGTCTCCGGTTTTGCTAATGCAGATCCTGGAGAGCTGTCAGCCTCCACAATCCTGTGAGTCAATTCCATATAATAAGTCTATTTCCATACACACACACACATGCCCACGAGCATGCACATACATATATACATACATCCTACTGGGTTCATTTCTCTGAGGAACCCTAATATATTACATATCAACTAATATCAACTAAACCTATATATTTTCCGCTAAGGTTCACTTTTGACACTGATCACTCAGGGCACCTTTCCATGTTTAGATACTAGGAAAAAAGAATCTCTCTGCATTCCACCTCTTAGTGCCAGGCTCTGTTCCAGGGACTGAGGATACAGTAGTGAATAAGACAGAAACCCCACTCCCACAGAGCTTACATACTAAAGAGGGGTGAGAGAGAGATGAGATATTAAATACACACATAAACATTTTCAGGCTGGAACTAAGTACTACTTTAAAAAAGAAGAATATGGGACTATAAACAGCAGTGACCTAGGAAAAGAGGCTGCTCTAGGCTGGGTGGTGGGGAAGGCCCATCCAGGAAGGAGTTCCTGAGCTGAGACATGTGGAACAGGGGGTCTGTGGACAGAGCTCCACAGGCTGGCAACAGTGCCAAGCTCCTAAGAGGGACACAAATCTGATGTGTTCAAGGAACAAAAGACGGTTAATGCCCCATTCTGCGTCTCAACCTCAGGTAGGTTTGGGAGTATCTGCCTGGTTTTTGTGCTTTCCCACTGCCCTGAGAAGAACATGCCCAGGCTGGCCCGCTGGTCCCAGGAGGATGAAAGATACGCCGAGCACAGCCAACCAAGCCCAACCCAGAGGAGCCAACTCCCCTCCGATCTGCACATCCCAGAGAAGGAATAATTTTCATTTTAAGCCAGGGACTGGGATCTCCCTCTTGGTCTGGTGGTTAATAATCCACCTGCCAACACAGGGGACAGAGGTTCAATCCCACATGCCTTGGGGCAACTGAGCCTGTGTGCCACAAACACCAGAGCCCGCTGGCCCTAGAGCCTGTGTTCTTCAATAAGAGAAGCCACCGCAACAAGAAGCCCGTGCACCGCAATGGAGTAGCCCCCGCTCACCTCAACTAGAGAAGAGTTTGTGTGCAGCAACAAAGACCCAGTGCGGCCAAAAATAAGTAAATAATTTTAAAAGTCAACATGCAAAGCCCGCTGACTCTGCACACCACACCCAGCACACCCAGTGTGGCAGGATCTCCGGGATCCCTATTACACCCCACAGTTTCCAGCTCCCAGCTCTCGGCCTGCCTGCAATTCACCATCCGTGTTACCCCAGAACAACCGTTCTAAACACAGATCTGACTCATGGTTCTCTTGCTTAAAACCGTTTGAATGGTCTCCATTTTCTTCAGGAGGACTCCTCTACAGGCAAGTCCTAAACCAGCCACCGCCTGCCTCTCCAGCATCACTACTGGGTACGCTCCACAGCCCCTCAGAACTGTCGTGGTCCAGGCGCAGGTTGGAAAAGAATTTCCAGACATGAGACAGAAGAGGAGGGAAATAAAGTTTATTAGAGTGGGAGATGCTGTTAGAACAGTGGGCCAGCTCAAGCAAGAACTGACATTGAACAGGGGTCCTTAGTCCACTTTTATACCCAGGTACAAGGAGTGGGATAGGGGTCTTTTGGGTCATTTGCTGATTGGATGAGGCACATATACTAGGTGGGGGGTGGAAGAGTAAGGCAAGTATCTTCTCCCTATAGGGTAGGAGGGGAGACAGGTTACATTGCTCAGGAGAACCTGAAATCCATTAGTAATTACCACATGGGGGAGGGAAGGATGATAAGGGTCTGGTTTTTCCATTCCTGCATTCCAAGACCCTCCTTGGTTTTATCTGCTCTTTCGTCCTTGGGTCACCATAAGAACCACTTCTGTTCTAGAAGGTGAGAGTTACATCTCACCCCACACCTTCACACCCAGGGCTTCCTTCACTTACAAGGGGGCTGGGGAGTAGCAAGGGGGCTCCCCTTTCTTCCCTCAGCCATCTCCTTCACAACCAAGCTCAGATGAAAAACTTCCCCTGACACCCAGGCCTAGCTCTTCAACTTAAATTTATCACAATGCATCTTAAGTTTGTTGGTTCGGCCTGACTGGACAGTTAGTTCCTCAACAGCAAAAAAGAAAAGTAACCATCTTTGTGCCTTTAGGCAGTACAGTACTGAGCCCAGGGTGAGTACCTCCACTGATCTCTGCTGAGTGAATGGACTCAGGAAAATTTGGTAACGAAACTTTATCCAATTTAGAATTAGTCAAGAAACAGAAATGAAGTTAATGGAAAGAGGTAATGAAGGGGGGATAAACTAAAACCTAAAAGAAGAAACAATTTTAGGAAGCAATTTTAAAGGGCGCAACAAGGTTTTTAGTCCGATCACAGAATTCATTTTGTCTGATCACAGAATCACACCCTCCCCCAGCACAGGGGTGACTTAGATGTAACATTTCTGAAAGATCATTTTTTCCCTTGCTTCATTTAGTGTATGTATGAATCACACACAGGCTGACTAATCACCTGCTAAAGATACTGCATGTGGATCACGAGACTGAAGTCATCTAAAGATGGCAAGGACTTAAAAAGATATATTATGAATATACCTAACCGATCACAGCTACACTTGTTTGTTACATTTCATAAGGAACTAGAATACCATCTGTTACTGTAAAGTGCAAGCTGTATTAAACTAATATGGCACTTGCCCCCTATGGTTCCATATCACCCACTATAAAGCATACTTGGGTAAAGAGATCACTTGAACTTCTCTACTCTGTCTCTAAGAAGAGATTAATATACTCTTCAGTGTGACCTTGGATGTCAGCTCAGAAGGTAGGTCCCCTGCTGTCTTACCGAGAGCACTGTAGTCAAGGGAACAACCGCGCTAGGATGTGGCACTTGGCATTTAATTAGCATTGACTGAGCACCCTGCACCAGGCCCTATGCAAGATGCCTCGTATACTTGAGGCATCACTTTTAAACCACCTTTCCTCACAGGCTCCATCACAATCAGCGAGCAAAAATAAATACTTGTAAATATTCATCCAACCAATATTCACCGAGTACCTATAGTTAGGGTGTGGGAGGACAAATGAACTTGTCTGTCTTGCTGAGTTATATCCCAAGATACCAGTGCAGTGTCTGGCACATACTGAAACATAAAGGCCAGATGATTCTGCCTCCCAAATCTCTCAAATCTGTCCATTCCTCTCTGTCTGCCCTCCACCAGCCTAGTCCAAGGCCCCTGACTGACCGCCCTGCAGCCATTCTTGTTCCCTCTAACTCAGGCTCTCCCAGCTTCGACACTATGACATTTAGGGCCTGACAACTCTTTGCTGGGGGGGTTGTCCTGTCCATTACAGGATGCTGGGCAGGATCCCAGGCAGCATCCCTGGCCTCCACTCCTTAGATGCCAGTGCACAGTAAGTAACCTTGAATGGTATCTACCAAGGGCTGGCAATAGCGCACCACCCACTGCACCAACCTAGATCACACTTCCTCTTGCTCTCCAGCTTCATGGGCCTTCACTAACTTCAAGACCTTTGTGCTGTTTCCAAGGCGGGGCACAACCAATGTTTGGGGCTGGACCATCTTTGCTTGGGGTGAGGGGAGGGTTGGGGGAGGCTGCCCTGTGCATTGTAGAGCGTTAGCAACATCTCTAGCCTCTACTTGCTAAATGTCCTGGTCAGGACAACCCAAAATACCTCCAGACTTTGTCTAATGCCTCAGAGGGTCAGGGTGAGGCAGCAACATCACTCCCAGCTGAGAACCAATGGCCTAGAGCAGACTTGCTCGCCTTGGTCCTCTAACTCCGTAATTCTGACCCTTCTGAGTTCCAATGACATCAAGAAAGCCTTTCCTGACCCAGCCACTACAGGGTAGGTTCTCCTGAGGGTCTCTCTCACAACACTCTCCCCTTCTAGCATTTTTCACAATTGTAAATAAATCACATTTAATGTCTTACTGCACAACCAGGATATAAACTCCTTGTCTGCAGGAACCTGGGGGCTTTATTCATTGCTCTATGCCCAGGGGCCTGGCACTGTGCTACAACAGAAATCTTCCTAACTAAATGATTTAAGTGCTTTGCTGGGGCACAGGGATTCTAAAATAAGAAAAGATAACATCTTTGGGTCCAGAACGCTGAGTGCAGAGACGGCAAATAAGTTTCATCTCCTGGGCAAGTTCAGTCAATTGATACTCACACTGAGAAGTTGTACATCTAAACATGTTTCTTCTAAGGCACCAGAATACCAGATACCATATTCCCAAGTGATGTGCAGGACCAAGATTCAAAGTGTCCTAAGGAGGTGGTTGAAAAGTCATCCGAATCACGGCAGCAAGGTTCAGAGGACAGCTTTCAGAAGCTGCTGGCATCCTGTTAATCCTGCTCCACCTCATCTAACGAACAGGCATAGAAACCTCTTTCCCATAGGCTCAGTTAGGGTCACCAAAGGTGGCCACCTCCAGTTCATGCAGCTGTGTGGCTGCAACATTTGCCTCACATATGAGATCAGAAAGTGAAAGCTGCCCAGTCGTGTCCGACTCAGTGCTACCCCACAGACCATACAGTCCATGGAATTCTCCAGGCCAGAATACTGGAGTGGGTAGCCTTTCCCTTCTCCAGGGCATCTTCCCAACCCAGGGATCGAACCCAGGTTTCCCGCATTGCAGGCAGATTCTTTACCAACTGAGCTATCAGGGAAGCCCCTTCAGATATCAGAAAGGGCTACCTCAAAATATGGCACCTTGGCTAACTGAGTACTTCAAGCTGAAGGAAGCTGAGAAACAGCAGATAAAAAGGATTTTATGACCTTCCCCTGAAGCAGATCATAAAACTTTCCTTGAGAGGGACCCTCTCTACACAGGAAGGAGAAACTCTTATCTCCAAAGACAGATGGATGCTGCAAGGAATCTGAGTAACAATCCACGTGTCTCAGAGCTCATACCCTTTTTTGTCCTATCGCATTTTCCCACTACTCTCTGCTGCTGCTGCTGCTAAGTCACGTCAGTCATGTCCGACTCTGTGCGACCCCATAGACGGCAGTCCACCAGGCTCCCCCGTCCCTGGGATTCCCCAGGCAAGAACACTGGAGTGGGTTGCCATTTCCTTCTCCAATGCATGAAAGTGAAAAGTGAAAGTGAGGTCACTCAGTTGTATCCGACTCTTAGCGACCCCATGGACTACAGCCTATCAGGCTCCTCCATCCATGGGATTTTCCAGGCGAGAGTACTGGAGTGGGGTGCCATTGCCTTCGCCCCGCTACTCTCTACTCTTCATCAAACCTAGCATTACATCAGTCGGGTTTAACTGCTTCTTCAGTCTTCATTTCCTTATGAAGGCTGCAGTGTCATGCAAACCTCACCTAAAATAAATATGTATGCTTTCTCTTGCTGATCTGCCTTTTGTTACAGGACTGAGAACTGAGGAAAGGAGAGGAAAAAGGTATCTTTCCTCTCTTACAAAGGATGAAGGTCTCTTGTGCAAGAGACATGAGCCGTGTACAAGAGAGTACTGCGGAGGGTCACTTTAGACCAGCTCTGCGGTCCACTAGAGCAGCAGGCTCTGTGTTGCCAGACTCCTGGGCTAAGGAAGGAGCAAGCAACGAGCCCAAAGAAAAGGACATTAGCTCTCAGCAGAATAAAAGCAAGTGACCGTGCTCAGGGTGGGGTCTCTAAAGTACGCCTTTGAAAGCACTTGGAAGAGAATGAGCTTTGACACCAGCAAATCCCAAAGCAACACCACCTGTTTAGGAAGGGCTTTCCGGCCCTCATTTCCTGTCCTTCATCCCAGTCCTCTAACCCAGAAACAGGTTCCTGGACAGAAAGAGAGAAACAACCCACCATGGCCAAACTGCCTTCTTCAGTCATTGGCTTTCTACCTGGAGCAGGCCTGGGCCAGGGAGGCAAGAAGCTTCAACAGGCTCAAAGGTCTGTCTGGACATGTGACTGCAGGCTTTTAATGCTGACCTAACACTATGTTTTGTCACCTGAAGCAACCACAGGACTTTTTCTTACTTAAGAGTGGGAGAAAAGCAGGCTGAGTTAGGCCCACCAGACGTCTCATCCAGGGGCAGGGGCAGAGCTAACCCTACAGCAAAGGGCAAGTGGGCGGTAAAGATACCCACTGGCTGTGCTCACCAACACGACAGTCACAGTCAGGAGCCCCCAGCGACACAGAACTATTCTTTCCCAGTGGAATTCCACCTTCTCATCACAGATCTTCAGGAGATGGGCCCCCACTTCACAGGGGGAATCAGATGGGTCAAAAAGCAATCTCTTCCTTCTTCCAAGGTATCTGTTAGGGATGGCTCTATGATCCAACTGAGGTCAATTCCTGGAAAGGTTTGTTGAGGTCTTGGAGCAAGTTCTTCCTGGAAGCATGCAGCCAGGCCTGGTAGCAAGGCACTGGAGATGGAGCTGCTGCAGAAAAAGCCAACTCTGACTCCATGTTGGAAAGTGTTTCTTCGACTTGCTTTTAGTTGCTGCTGTTATTATAATCATAAAGGCCTGTCTCAAAGGACCCTGCCCCTAGGCCTGGCTGTTAAAGTGCCTTTGTTCAACTCATAAAGAGATAAATCTGACCCCACCCACCTGTGAATGGCCACAAAAAAAGAAGAGATTAACACATCCCTTTCCATAGCCTGGCCCTTCCTTGAGATGTTTTGCAAGACTGAAGACCCTTTCCACTTCACTTCCTCGCTGCCTCTCCCTCTCTATTCTGCCTTTTGACTTCAGTTCCCCATTGCTTCTCTCTCTCTGGCTCCGTGAAAGAACCTGCAACCAGACCGCAAAAAGATAGTTATTTTGCGTCTGCCATCTTCTCAGTCGGCCGGCTTTCCAAATTAAGTCGCATTCCTTGCCTCAACAGCTTGTCTCTCAGATTCACTGGCCTATCGTGTGGTGAGCAGAGCAAGCCTGAACTTGGTAACAGAGTCTCAAGCATCAGGTGGGGGTCTGAAACATGACAACCCCCCCCAAGAGAAGACAGTCAAGGAGCATAGCCTGGGGAGACCCAGCATTAAAGCCTGAGAAAGAACAGTGAGTGGAGGAGAACGGGAGGTGGGGGGAGGAGGGGCCGTGAGGCGGGGTGGTCTTCTTGAAGAAAGAGGGAGTGAGCATTTCTATATGCAGGGGGTGACAGATGCTGCAAAAAGGTTGGGTTAAGTTTTTCTCTCTTAATTTCCTACTTAATTTCATTAATAAGGTCAACACTATTTAGACCTCAAGAGTAAGTCAAGTTGAATACAACTATTGCCCATTAAAAATATATATTGAATCGTTACTACAAGATTATGAGGGCACACTTGCACTGTGTTTAACAAAACTCCATTAATATGCCCACCCAAGAATACAAGTTTCACAGATAATAACAACATGATATTAAAAACGAAAAACATGGTAATTTAACAACATGACATTAAAAATGAAAAAAGGAAACAACCCACTTTCACATCTTCCAGAACAAGGTCAAGGGCTAAAGGCCCTCACGTTCACAGGGTCAATGTGTCCATGTTAAGGCCAGGGAAAGGGCATGGGCTTTGTCTCAGCCAGTCTAGGACATCAGTTGCTCTGGCCCTTTTTTGATAGCAGCCTCCTAATTTTCCTCTGGGGAGCCCTTCTCACTTCACCTGGTTTAGTTGAAACTGACAGTCCCACCTATAACCGGAGCTCCAGAGACGATCCAGGTGGTTAACAAGGGCACAAGGGGACACATTCCCCGGCTAGGCAGGCCGTCCTGGGTCTAGCTGGCACTGATGAGGAAGGTTACTAAATTGGAAGACTAGCTGCTGGAGTTGCTGCCAGCAACCTTGGCTCCCATACGGGGAAGGCCTGTCAGAACTAGACTCACTAAACCCTGCAGAGCAGGAACAAAGAGTGCTGATGATAACATTCGAGCACCTCGATCTGATCCTGCCAGAAGTTTCACCCTATATTTTTCAATCACAAAAATTTTTTTTAAATAATTTTTTCCTAACCCAGGTCTGAGGTGGGATTCTCTCACTTGCAACCAAGTGCTGCTGCCTAATACCAGTGACAATTTTAAACCCCTAATAATTCAAGAAGAAAAGGCTCCCACCTCCTTGTAACAGTCTCAACTTCCCCTAGAATGTTTCGACCCATAATTCTCTTCCCCTTCTCTGATTTTCTAAGCCATTGTTGTGTACCTACTCAGGCTTTCAATTACCTGCTCTCTTGTATTGTTACTCATAGGTGTATCATGGCCTCATCTCAACCTGACAAAGATGGCCAAGGATGAGCTGTACAAAATTCTTCATATCTGACAGTATCTTCCACCATGTAGGGTACAACTTGATCAATCATGTCTGAGAATCAGGCAAGTACAGACTAGCTGCATCAGAATAGAAAACTTACCTTTACTGGAAATGAGCTTCAAGAGATGTTGGTTAAGGTCACCTCAATTCATTCATTCACCCATCAAGCATTTATTTGGCACCTACTGGGTACCAAGCACATATGAGGTGCTAAGAAAACAGCAGGGAAAAATGACAAGGTCTCTGCTCTGACAGCAAGAGTATGTATCTCTTCCAAACCACACCCCCCCCCAAAAGATACCATTTAAAGAGGTTCAGTATGGCAATTCCTTGGCCATCCAGTGTTAGGATTCTGTTTCGCTGCCAAGCACAGATTCAATCCCTGGTCAGGGAACTAAGATCCTGCAACCCTTGTGGCATCGCCAAAAACAGCTCAATGCAGCCACTGGCATTTTTTCTGTAGCACAAACTCCATTACATTATAATTCATGCTTCCCCATGTGGAACATCCAATAAATGTAAATTCACAGAACACTAAAGAAAAAATGCGGGTGTCAGAAATCCAGTCTAGAAATTTTAAACCGTTTTTAATAACGAAAGTCTTCTCCACCCCCAAAAGGAATCTACACAAAGCAATATCACTGAGGGTCAGTTTATGGTGGAGCTAGAAGCAGGCCAGAGGCCTCCCAGTTCTCAGGCCAGGTTCCTATAACTTCCCCTACTTCTTGCCTTTGGCAAAGAACACAATCAAAATGTATCTGTTTAATGAGGGAGCTAATCAAATACAAACATAACTAATTTCTTTCTTGAAACTAAGCCAGTATAAGAAACTGGAGTTGGACCCAGTTTTCAGTCTTCTTTTTCACTCAACAGTATCTAACTAATTCAAAATGATAAGAAGGCAGGTGAGCAAAAGAGAAGGAGAGAGGCCAGGGAAAAGTTATTGCCCCACACGGGCAGATTCTATCTGAACTTGTCTGACTTGCTCATTGAAGTTCATTTTCAGATACTTCTTTGTTTCCATACTTAGGAATATATCACTTCCTCAGACACGTAAAGGAAGTGATATATTATATACACATGCATGCACACTGATACTCACATACCCAGAGGTGATCTACAACCCTTTATTCACAATCTGAAAATCCAAAAAGCTCTCAACACTGTAGATCTTTATTTGGCAGCAAAACCTGACCTGACCTCATTTGGTGGCAAAACCTGACCTAAACTGACTTGAGGTTATTTATAGTCTTTATTTTCCTCACTGACTGTGAATACTCACACGTTTCATTCTAAAAGATACTGAGGTAATTCAGCAGAATTTTCAGGTATGGGATTGTGGATTTGCATATAAAATGTACTAAATAATAATGATGACCCTGAAATAACATCTTTTACTTCAAAAGCAAGTGTTAAAGTCTACACAGGGACTTCCCCGGTGGTCCGGTGGTTAAGACTCTGCACTTCCGCTGCAGGAGGCACAGGTTTGATCCCTGGCCGGGGAACTAAGAACCCACATGCCCCCTGCTGCTGCTAAGTCGCTTCAGTCGTGCCCGACTCTGTGCGACCCCAGAGACGGCAGCCCACCAGGGTCCCCTGTCCCTAGGATTCTCCAGGCAAGAACACTGGACTCATGTCCATCGAGTCAGTCATGCCATCCAGCCATCTCACCCTCTGTCGTCCCCTTCTCCTGCCCCCAATCCCTCCCAGCATCAGAGTCTTTTCCAATGAGTCAGCTCTTCGCATGAGGTGGCCAGAGTACTGGAGTTTCATTATTAAGTTGGTAATATTAACTGTACTGGCTTTCTAGGTGGCTCAGTGGTAAAGAATCTGCCAAGCAGGAGAGGTGGTTTTGATCCCTAGGTTGGGACTATCTCCTGCAGAAGAAAATGGTAACCAACACCACTCTCCTTGCTTGGGAAATCCTATGGACAGAGGAGCCTGGTGGGCTACAGTCCAAGGGGTCACAGAGTCACGACTGAGAGACTAAACCACCACCACCATTAACTGTATTACGAGTGTATTCTACTTCAAAGATCTGTTTCAAATTAAGTACTAAGGGCCTAAGATAGTTGGTGACAATAAAAACAGCAGCTGTAGTTCTACCACTTAATGAGAGCCTGTCATGTGCCAGGAACTGAAAGGTCTTTTGCAGACATGACTTATTTGATCCTCACTATTCCCAGGTGGCACTAGTGGTAAAGAACCTGACCTGCCTGCCAATGCAGAAGGAAGAGACAGGGGTTCGATCCTCGGGTCAGGAAGATCCCTGGAAGAGGGCATGGGAACCCACTCCAGGTAGTATTCATGCCTGGAGAATCCCGTGGACAGAGAAGCCTGACAGGCTACAGTTCATGGGGTCACAAAGAGTCAGACACAACTGAAGCAACCTAGCACGCATGCATGAACTCTATGAAGAAAGTAATTCTGCCTCCTTTTTAAAGATGAGGAAGCTGAAGATTGGAAAGGTTAAGTATCCTTTTGAAGATCATACAAGGGATAGCACAGGCTATTTGAGAAACTATAGACACAAGCTTAAGAGTTCCAAACTTTAAGATCTGTGGCCATTTCTAGACTTTCTTTCGGTAAATAAATAACCAGGTGTGGAACACACAAAATTTAAAACTTAAAAGTACTCAGGCCAAAATAATCTTGATAGGGCCCACATGGGGTCTCATTGATAAGATGGCTAGCTATGTCGACCTTGCAAACAAAGAATAAAGTCACAATGATCTGTGTTCAGTTCAGTTCAGGTGTAGCCATCATAGTCAACAAGAGTCCAAAATGCAGTACTTGGATGCAATCTCAAAAACGACAGAATGATCTCTGTTCATTTCCAAGGCAAACCATTCAATATCATGGTAATCCAAGTCTATGCCCCGACCAGTAACGCTGAAGAAGCTGAAGTTGAACGGTTCTATGAAGACTTACAAGACCTTTTAGAACTAACAGCCAAAAAAAGATGATCTGTGAGACTGACCAAATTGCCCAAATGGCATCCTGTTATCTCACTGGCGCTTATCTTCTCAAAGCTGCAAGACCACCAGATTCCAGACCTCTGGATATGTGACCATCCCTTCAGAGACTTTTTCATTGGTGGGGTATAAGAAGGACTCTGTCAGAAAGGAAGAACGCTGGTTCTCCTTAAAAGCTAGTCACCCTCTCTTCTCCTGCTAATAAATTTCCTTTTCTTACCTGACTGCTCGGCTTGCTCTCTGTTTCTCTGCACTCACCTTACATTCTGGTGCCGGAACCCAGGAGGGAAGATCCACTGCAACTGGGTGGTCCCCTCCCTTGGACCTTGCCGAGAAACTGAGACTCTCCACTTGCCTTGCTGGACTGACATACACGCACCGGCCCACATTTCATCCATCGGTTACAAGGGTGAGTGAAATCCCATTCCCTTGGATCCTCTCTCTCGCCTCTTTTCCAAGCCCCAGCACTAGGCTGGAGGATCCCCACAGCCCTCGTGCCCTCGGCCTTGCACCCCATCTGACTTTGAAATAGGGGACACCCATTTCAAAGCAGACTATTATTACTCTCTGAGAAAAGTCCTGAGAAGGGGGACGCCTTTTCTCTCCGACCTTTCTTCTTGCTTTCTCTTGGCCTTGTCTAACCTCCCTATTCGGCCGCAATGGGAAATTCTCAATCTCAGCCCTCAAAATCTACTCCTCTAGGATGCCTACTCCAAAACCTAAAAGCTTCGGGCTTCCAAGGGGAGACAAGACCAAAAAGACTTATTTACTATTCTAACACTGTTTGGCCGGAATACAGATTTGATAACAGGTCCCAATGGCCAGAAACAGAACTCTTGATTATAATAGTCTATGGGACCTCGGTAACTTCTGCTGCCGCTATGGCAAGTGGTTAGAAATCCCTTATGTTCAGTCTTGCTTTGCTCTTTGCTCTCGACCCTCTGTGAATTCTGTCCTGCTCCTCAAATACACCTAGCCCACTCTGGTGTCCTAATACAATGTCTCCCGATCCCTGTTCAGACTTTTCTTTTTCTTCCTTCAACCCTTCCGACCACAGCCCACCCCCTATCACTCCCAATCCCCTTGCAGCCTCTCCAGATCCAGTTCCACAACCTCCACCTTACTTCCCCTCCTCCTTCCCTCTTTCTGAAGCCACAGCTCCGAACCTCACTACCCAGCCTGGGCCTGAGGAGACCTCAGCCTCACCCTCTACCCTGAGGGTCCCAAGGCTTTACCCCGACCTCCCTAGATCCCCTCCCACTACCCAGTCTGAACAACTTTAAAATAGGAAGCTTCACCGCAGGACCCCGCTCCTTCCCTTGCCTCCCCCGCCTTCCCTTAACGGGAAGTAGCTGGAGCAGAAAGCTTTGTTCCGGTTCACGTCCCATTCTCCCTCACCAACCTATCTCAGATCACCAACCTATCTCAGACTAAATGAAAAATGTCTTGGCTCCTTCTCCTTAGGCCCGGATAATTATCTAAAAGAATTCAAGCATCCTACCCAGTCTTATGACTTAACCTGGCATGATATTTGCATCATACTTCCCTCCACTCCTCTCCCAGAAGAGTATGGCAAGCCTCTCAGGGGCATGCTGATGAGATACACAGGACAGGTGACACTAGGCCTGTAGGGGTGACATCTGTCCCCCCAGAAGATCCCAACTGGGACTGTCAGGCAGCGAGACCTGGACAAGCAGCCCGTAATCACACGGTTGCTTGCCTCATTGTGTGCCTTCAAAAGGCAGGGCATAAAGCCATCACCTTTGATCAGCTCCAGGAAGTAACTTAAGGGCTAGGTGAAAACCCAGCACAATTTCTAGCCGGGTTAAAGGAAGCGCTACAAAAATATACAAAATTAGACCCCACTTCAGCAAGGGGCACCATTGTCCTTAACACCCATTTTATCTCTCAGTCATCCCCAGATATCTGAAAGAAACTAAAAAAGGCAGAAGGCCCTCAAACCCCTCAACAAGACCTTTTAAATTTAGCCTTTAAGATTTTCAATAATCGGGAAGAACAGGCAAAGCTAGAGAAGCCCCAACGAGATCAGGCCAAATACTACCTTTTAGCCACTGCCCTACATGGCTCCAAGCCTCCATCAACCAACAAAGAAAGGAAGCCACCTGGGCCCTGCTTCAAATGTGGCAAAGAAGGCCACTGGGCCCGCTCATTCCTAAAGCCAAGGCCCCCTCCAGGTCCATGTCCCAGCTGTGGCATAAAGGGACATTGGCAGGTCGACTGCCCAAATCCCCCTCCAGGGATCCAGACATCCCCTCCTGGTTCTGAGCAGGAGTCCTCTGACCCAGCTCTGCCCAGCCTTCTCGGACTCTCCACTTTAGACTGAAGGGCCCCAGGCCCCGACTCTCATCACCTCTACGGAGCCCAGGGTAACTCGTAAACAGTGGCAGGTAAGCCGATCTCCTTTCTCATTGACACGGGGTCCACTTAGTCTCCTATGCCTGCCTATTCCGGAAAAACCAAGGTCTCTCAGGTCTCTGTTACGGGGGTTGACGGTTTAATATCTACACCACAAATAACCGAGCCTCTACCTTGCACACTTCAAGATAACCCATTTTCCCATTCGTTTCTCATACTCCCAAAATGCCCCACTCCTATTCTTGGGAGAGACCTTCTCTCAAAATTCAAGTCTACCCTCTGATCTAGCCTGGTTACTGCTCCTTAACACCCACCACTTCTGACATTCGTCTATAACAGGCTCCTTTCTATTTTTCCAGACAAAACTCTATGAACAATTCTTACCCCCAACTAGGAACTATACTGCCACACCTCTGTAATCATACTTCACATCTCTCCTTCCCTTCAGACGGATTTGTCTATCAAGTCTCAGGAACTGCAGACATTAGCTTACTTTCTCAGGGAGACTCACTTCTGCATCTGGTGTAAATACTCCTCTTGTAGGGGCTACACTGGTGAATTCACTGTCAGTTTCAGAGACTACTAACAATTGCCCAGAAAGACTCCTTTTTGCTATTGATTTCAGCTGTTGTCTTCTTACTCCTGGGATATTTTTCTTATGTCGAACCACTACTTATGTCTTCCCACTAACTGGACAGGAACATGCACCCTGGTATATCTGGCCCCAGATATTTCTATTGCTCCTAACAATAAGACCCTTCCTATCCCACTAACTCATAACTGACCCAGACGGGCAATTCAATTCATTCCTCTATTAATTGGTTTAGGAATAGCCGCTGGGATTGGGACAGGGACCGCAGGACACACAACCTCTTTTAATTACTATCAAAGCCTTTCTAAAGACCTCACTGACAGCCTAGAAGAAATAGCTAACAGCCTTATCACTATCCAAAACCAGCTAGATTCCCTGGTAGCCATGGTCCTCCAAAACAGAAGAGGATTAGACCTCCTCACAGCAGAAAAACGAGGCCTATGCCTATTTTTGGACTTCCCTGGAGGCTCAGACGGTAAAGCGTCTGTCTACAATGTGGGAGACCTGGGTTCGATCCCTGAGTCGGAAAGATCCTCTGGAGAAGAAAATGGCAATCCACTCCAGTACTAATGCCTGGAAAATCCCATGGACAGAGGAGCCTAGTAGGCTATAGTCCATGGGGTCACAAAGAGTCAGACACGACTGAGTGACTTCACTCACTATGCCTATTTTTGGAGGAAGCCTGCTGTTTCTCCACCAATAAATCAGGCGTTGTAAAGGAAGCAGCAAGAAATCTGACAAACAGGGCCTCGAGAATATGCCAACACTTCAGTAATTCATGGGAAAACTGGGTAAGCAATCGGAATTGGATGCCCTGGGTCCTACCTTTTCTAGGCCCTCTCCTACTTACCCTTATTCTAACTTTCAGCCCATGTTTAATGCGTCTTTTTTCAAAATTTCTTCAGGACCACTTACAAGCCTTCACCAACTATCCCCGAACTACGACCCCACAGAAATCCCCTTGACCCGCATTCCAGCCTTTTCTTACCTTACCCCCAGGAAGCCCCTGTCCTGCAGGAAGCAGTTACAGATGATTGACCTTCAGCCCTTATCCTAAATCAAAAGGCTGGAATGATAAGGCCTACATGGGGTCTCATTGATAAGATGGCTCTTTATGTCGACCTTGCAAACAAAGGATAAAATCACAGTGATCTGTGGGACTAACCAAACTGCCCAAATGGCATCCCGTTATCTCACTGGCGCTTATCTTCTCAAAGCTGCAAGACCACCAGATTCCAGACCTCCGGCTACGTGACCGTCCCTCAGAGACTTTTTCATTGGTGGGGTATAAGGACTCTGTCAGAAAGGGAGAATGCTGGTTCTCCTTAAGAGCCAGTCACCCTCTCTTTTCCTGCTAATAAATTTCCTTTTCTTGCCTGACTGCCTGACTTGCTCTCTTTTTCTCTGCACTCGCCTTACAAATCTTCTATCAGCAATAGGACATAACCAGGTACACATATCATCACTGTATTAAAGTGTAATACATGAAACAAAACAGGAACAGCAGGTGGTATAATATTAAGTACATATTTCACACTTAGAGGTCTGGGTCGCTTTCTCAACCCTTACTTAATAAGACTTATTTTCATCAGCCCCTAGACCAAGAACTACTAAAACTGGAAACCTGCAAATTGTCCCATACAATTTACTCATTCATCAGACAAATATTTAGACTGTATTCTCTGGCATTACCTGACACAGAGCCTGGTCACAGTGGTTAAAGACAGCGCCCTCTCTTATGGAGCCCAGAATCCATCATGAGTCCAGACTTCATGCTGGAAATGTATATATATTCTGTGTACATAGCAAATGTATAACGTGGGATTTCTGAACAGCACTCTGTTCATTTTATAACGTTTTGCAACCTCTTACCCACCCACTCACCCCCCAAAATACATATACATATTAAAACAAAGAGATGGATTTATAACAACCTGAAAACACAACTTTCTTCCAGTTGCTACGGCCACATTTTAAAATGAGGTGTTCTCTAAAATCACATCCAGGTACACTTTCAGTTCTCACCTACTCCTAGTCTCCTACACATTTGTTTACAACGAAGAATACCATATTGGATGGTCAATTGTGAAATAACTATGCAACCTCAACCAAAGGGCTGTTTCACTCAAGAAAATGTTTAAAGTCCATATCCAGAGGGGCACAAAAGCTATTAAACCTGGGTGTTTCCATCTGCCAAACCTGTTGCTTGGACCCTCTGGGGTTTACAGTCATCCCGAGTTACTCTAAGCATTATCAACTATGAGCAGATTAGGAAAGGTTGGGCTACTGTGATCCGGAATCTAAGTTATTAGCATATCCCATGACCTGAAGGCTTGTGCTGGTTCCCAAGAGATCGGGTGCTGGAGTCCAAGATGGTTAAGGGCGTCACGGTCACATGAAGGGGCCCTAGCCTCAGCTATTTCATTATAGAGAAGAGCAGGAGCTGTCAGGGGCGCTCCCACACCAGTGTATGTACACATACCAGTACAGCCTCTAATAAGAGAGCAAAATGTAAAGAAAAAAAAAAAAAAAAACCTTTCACATGTAAGTCCTTTAAATATGGGGCCAGTACACTCTGCCCATAGCAAATTCACGGGCCAAGAAAACACCCCTCTTGGACAAAGTTTTGACATCCGGGAAGAAACGGGATTAAGAATATAAAGCGCCTCTGTAAAGGGAAAAGGTTATAAGGGAGACACTAGAGGAGGAAGCCGCAGGAGGGGCAAGGACTGAGAATTCGGTGAAATTTAGGAACTCTGGGTCCCGGGAGGGGGGCTGCGTGCAGAACAAGGCCTTAGGGAGAAAGTCAAATGACTCGGGGACCCTGCTGAAGGCACCTGGAGGGAAAAGGATTCCGCAGAAGGAGCGCGGATCTCCCAAACCGACGGGAGGCGAGATCTGGACCCCAGATGCTGAAGCGGCAGCCCGGAGAGGAGCTGTCTGAGTTGGCGGCGCCCCCGAGGGAAGGGCAGGCGCTGGGCTCATCTCTGTTTGTAGGGAGGATGGGGAGGCAAGAGTGCAGCGCGCCGGGGCCGGGACACCGCGCGGTCTTGCCAGTCCTGGGAGCCCTGGCAAGGGCTCCCGCACCGCTACTCACCTCTCCGAACTGGAAGGCGGAGACGATGGTGACAACGACGCCCACGAAACAGACGTAGAGCCCATACCTGTGGGACAGGCAGGTATAGGTCTGTCTCTGCAAGAGCTTGAGCAGCATCACCCCGGCCGCCGCCACGCCGCGCCGCGCCCGGGGAGTCGGAGACGCCGCCGCTGCCGCCTCAAAGAGCCGCCATTCCGCGGGCCCCGCAGGGCCGCCGCGCTCAGGTCACAGCCTCCGGCCGCCGCGCATTGCCGCTCCGGGGACCGACGCCCGCTCGGCTCCACGCCGCGGCCGCCGCTTCCGGGAGCCAGGAACCCACGCCCTCCTAGCGGCGAAGGCGGTCGCGCGGCCCCCAAGGCAGCCGGCGCCGCCCCAGTCTAGCAGGGCTAGAGACGGCGGCGACGGCGGCGGCGAACGGGCCGGCAGCGCCACCTGGAGGGCGGAGGGGCGGAGGACAAGCGCGAGCCCCCGTGACTGCGCGTGCGCGGTGCGCTCTTCTGGCCTGGCAGGGATCCTTGAAACTGAGTTGTGCCGGCGACTGGACAGGACAGGCCTCTGTAAGGAGGCCGTGCCCCAGACAGTGCTGCACTGGCACCAGTGTTTTTATGCACAAAACCCTTCCTGCATTTACAATGATTGGCAAATCATGGTTTTTCACAACGCTAGGAGGAGACGCTGTTATAGATCTCTTTTCCCCTCCCGCTATCTAACCGTATTGTTGAAAGAGGAATTTGGAGGACTTAGTTCAGTTCAGTCGCTCAGTTGCGTCCGACTCTGCGACCCCATGAACTGCAGCATGCCAGGCCTCCCTGTCCATCACCAACTCCCGGAGTCCACCCAAACCCATGTCCATCGAGTTGGTGATGTCATCCAACCATCTCTTTCTCTGTCGTCCCCTTCTCCTCCTGCCCTCAATCTTTCCCAGCATCAGGGTCTTTTCCAATGAGTCAGCTCTTCACATTAGGTGGCCAAAGTATTGAAGTGTCAGCTTCAACATCAGTCCTTCCAATGAACACCTAGGACAGATCTCCTTTAGGATGGACTGGTTGGATCTCCTCGCAGTCCAAGGGACTCTCAAGAGCCTTCTCCAACACCACCAAATGTGCTAAAAATGAAATCCATTCATTCACCTATTTATTAAATTTGTATTTAGTGTCCAGTGTCTGGCAGGGTGCTTGGTGTCAGGTATTCCAAAATGAACTAGAGGGAATTCCCTGGCTGTCCGGTGATTAGGACTCCTCCCTTCCACTGCAGTGGCCTAGGTCTACGTCCCTGGTCGGAAAACTAAGATCTCCCAGGCCCCCGTGTTGTTGTTGTTCAGGCAGGGCCAAAAAAACAGTCGGAAATGAACTAGATCTGGCCACTGTTCCCAGAGAGAGTCTAGTTGGGAAGATAAACACAGAAACCACTAAATACTATTTAAAAAACAAAAAAACGTTGTTACAGCAGACGTTGTGCCATGTATTGGATGGGAACCCATACAAAGGAGGTCAGTTATTTCTACTTTGGCCCCAGATGATTTTTAAGAGGGCCTTCAGGTAGAAGAGGGGGTGTGGAGATTATCCATGCGTGCATGCTCAGTCATGTCTGACTCCTTGCAACCCCACAGACTGTAACCCACCACGCTCCTCTGTCCCTGGTATTTCCCAGGCAAGAATACTGGAGTAGGTTGCCATTTCCTACTCCAGGGGATCTTCCTGACCCAGAAATTGAACCCGAGTCTCCTGTGGCTCATGCATTGCCAGGTGGATTCTTCACCACTGAGCCACCTGGGAAGCCTGTGGACAGTGTTGCTGTTGTTCAGTCGCTCAGTCGTGTCCAGTTCTTTTCACCCCCATGGAATGCAGCACGCCAGGTTTCCCTGTCCTTCACCATCTTCTGCAGTTTGCTCAAACTCATGTCCACTGATGCTGTGCAACCATCTCATCCTCTGTTGTCCCCTTCTCCTCCTGCCTTCAATCTTTCCCAGCATCAGGGTCTCTTTCAATGAGTCAGCTCTTTGCATCAGGTGGCCAAAGTATTGGAGCTTCAACTTCAGCATCAGTCCTTCCAATAAATATTCAGGGTTGATTTCCTTTAGGGTTGACTGGATAAAACCAGAGGACTTAAGTCTCAAGGGGTTTGCAACAACAATATTTCCTATCAGGACACACAGTTTTCTCTTTCAACATTTTATTAACACCCCTGGTGTCTCTTTCCACCCCTCATCCCAGGAGAGGAGGGAAATACCTGACTGGTGAGGTTACAAGAAATTGAGCTTGTCTGCCGAGACAGTTCTCATCCACTATCTGCCAACCATAGGAGCACCTAGGGCCCAGCCTGGGCCTGGGCCTAGAAAGTGTGTTTCATTCAGAGAGAAAATATTAGCTGCTCTCTGGTTCGAAGAGGTGAACAACATTCTTCAATTAACTATATCAGCGCTAAAGCCAATGATCCATCTCCATCTGTCTGTATCTTACACCATATTCTCAATGAGTTTGAAACTCAGGAGACAAGAATGCTTTAAGTGTTGGGCACCTAAACACCATCTATCTCTGAGTCACCTTTTGCTCAGTCTTGATGAAAAATGAACAACCAAAGTAAACACTCCTACACAATGAAGAGCCTGTTGCCCTGGGCTTGCAAAATATAAACCTCGAATATGGATATGGTGTACTTGGAAGGCATACTTTGAGCTTGATAAGAAAATGACCCTAAACAGAGAGCTTTAACTAGTTGATTTAAGCAAAGTTGAAATAACTCCTGATATGTCTATATTTAGCTTAGTCCTTGCTTTACTCAAGGTAAAAAGATAAAAATGTTAACATTATGAAATACTTGTACTTTTCAGCTTTAGGCTTGAAAA
This sequence comes from Capra hircus, assembly GCF_001704415.2. NCBI lineage: Eukaryota > Metazoa > Chordata > Mammalia > Artiodactyla > Bovidae > Capra > Capra hircus. Next base: position 64,307,739 of record NC_030812.1, read on the forward strand.
GCTTGCTTGTTGTCAGAAAACATACTTTAATTTTGTCCCCTGCTTCTTCCTTTCAAGATAAACATTGTGCGCTCATAAAACACAAGTCTATTGTAAGTGACCTCATGCCTTCCGTTTTTTTTTTTCTAAAAAAGAAAGCCAAGACAGCTTTTATTTATTTTTGCAAAATAATAACTAAAGCAAATTATTAAGAAATTTCATTGCTTCTGATAGAATTCCAAGAGCCAAAACATAACATGGCCCACTGCTTATTTTTTTGTGAATGCAAATATATCATGTATATATAAACAAATACACATAGTTATCACATAAGTGGGGCTTCCCTGGTGGCTCGGGTGGTAAAGAATCTGCCTGCAATGCAGGAGACGTGGATTCAATCCCTGCATTGGGAAGATCCCCTGGAGAAAAGAATGGCAACCCACTCTAGTATTCTTGCCTGGAAAATCCCATGGACAAAGGAGCCTGGTGGGCTACAGGGTCGCAAAGGGTCGAACATGACAGTGACTAGCACACACACACATCTCTGCAATATAGACATCATAAAGGCAGGAGACTGGCCTATCTTATTCATAACTATATCCCTACCCTTAGCATTCCCTATGTGGCTCAGACGGTAAAGAATCTGTCTGCAATGCAGAAGGGTCACAAAGAGTTGAACACGACTGAGCGACTTCACTTTCACTTTTCACTTTCATGCATTGGAGAAGGAAATGGCAACCCACTCCAGCGTTCTTGCCTGGAGAATCCCAGGGACAGGGGAGCCTGGTGGGCTGCCATCTATGGGGTTGCACAGAGCCGGACACGACTGAAGCGACTTAGCAGCAGCAGCAGCTAGGTCTCTAAATCTCTGTCATGTTTATTGTTATTTACTCTTTGTTTGTGTCATTTTGTATGTTACTTTGTACTGTCTCAACTTTTTGCTAAATATTTTTTTCCCTTATGCTTTGGCTCATTCTCTCTATTTTTGTGTGGTCTTATATTTCATTGATTTGTGCCTTTATCTTTGCAATTTCCTTTCCTCTTATTCTCTTAATTTACTACCTTGCTCTTTTGTTTTTTTCCTTCAGGACACACCAGTGGGGCATTTTAGTTCTCTGCCCAGGGACCTCGGCAGTGGAAGCACAGAGTGCTAACTCCTGGACCACCAAGGAATTCCGTTCTTCGTTGCTTCTTCAGCTAGTTTCTCAAATGTAATACTTAGATCAATTTTTATTTTTAGTGTTTATTGTTTTTCATTAATATCCCAAAACTATAAGCTTCAAGTACTAATTTTACTGCATCCCACGTTCACTGAGACTTGGGGCTCGGTTCCAGACCGAGGTTAAGGTGGTAACCTGGGTTCTCTGGGCGTGCATAGCTGGGGCAGAGCAGCACTGTATCTCCACACACTGGTACACTAACCCACCACGCAGGACGTGGAAGAAAACAGCGAAAATCACACGCTGGACTCAGGAAGCGCCCCCTTCCTCCCTGCAATAGACCTCCACCGCCCTCTACTGGCAAGGTTTAGGATCACACTCACTACGAAAGAGAAAGTCCATTAATACAGAGATGGTTCTGAGCGGATGAATTTGGAACTGAGAGGCACTCACGGATAACCAGCACATCCCTGAAACTAGGGTTCCGGGTGTAGTTTAGATTCTCTTAGTCAGGTGAATTCACAGAACATTTTAATCTGGCAGTGACATGGAATAAGGAGCTGGGGAAAGGGCACCCCGCTTTTTTGCTAATGAGATGTGGAGATGTGATGTGGTTCTGAAGCCAGCATTGCTGGAAGTGGCTTCTGGACTCTGTAGGAGACGTCCTGATCTGCTCTTCCCTGGCCCACCGTGGCAGAATCAGAATCCACAACTCCCTTGGAGCTCAGTTCAGCTCAGAGTTGGGGAGCACTTCCTTGCAAATTTAGCTTAAAGTCTCTTTTTGTTCAGTCCTCCTGATTGTTCATGGATGAACCAGCTGAATCCTTTTCTGTTTAAATCAATGAATAGATTCTTTAGTCTACAAATAATAATTTGACCAAAGCAAAAGAATGTATTTTATATGATGTTGACACCCTGGAATTCATAGACTTCCTTTGTTGCCTAGTACATGGTCAATTTTTGTGAGTTTCAGAGATGTTCCAAAATAGTATGTATTACCCTTCTTCTTTCTCTTTCTCTCTGTATCCTGGCTCCTACACTCCCCCATTTAAGTTCTCATGAGCCATCCATTTAACTAGAGGTTCCAACAATTTCCCGAGATCATTATCAAGCCCACCATGATATACTTTGCAGAATCTATTTGCAAAATTTAATCCTACCCTTCTGTTTGAAAGTTGTGTCCATTTCCTGATTGCCCAAAGTTTCTTTGGAACTTTCTGATCTCCACAATTTTTTTTTTTTCTTTTGGATTGCTTTCTGGTTTTCTCCTCCATACAGCCAAAGTAATGGGCACTCAATGTATGTATTTGATAATCTGTAAACCCTGATTATCTAACTTATTGCATGTTACATGCATAATTAAATAGGAAGAATTTTCTATCATGCACAGCCTGTCTTTAAGAATACTGTCAGGAGTACTCTGATAGTTTGCTACAAAGCTTTGGCAAGGTTCTAAATTCATTATAGTCACTATAACCAATGTTAAGGAACAGTATAAATCCAAGTGATGCCAAATTATGGGCACCAAATTTCAGAGTTACTGACAGTTTATCTAAAGTGCAAATGTTGGACTTCCCTGGTGGTCCAGTGGTTAAGAATTCACCTTCCCGCCACTCTGGCCTGCAATGGCCATACTCTTCCTGTGGAGTGTGTGTGTGTGTGTGCTTAGTTACTCAGTCATGCCCAACTCTTTGCAACCCCATTGACTGTAGCCAGCCAGGCTCCTCTTTCCATGGAGATTCTCCAGGCAAGAATACTGGAATGGGTTGCCATGTCCTCCTGCAGGGAATCTTCCTGACCCAGGAAGCAAATCAGGGTCTCCTGCATTGCAGGAAGATTCTTAACCAGCTGAGCTACCATCGAAGCCCTCTGTGGAGTGTGTTCCTCTCTAAATAAATCCACTTATTACTAAAAAGTAATTATTATCCACTAGGAAAAAAAAAAGAATCCACCTTCCAATGCAGGGGATGAAGTCCTGATCAGGGAGTTAAGATCCCACATGCCGCAGGGCAACTAAGCCTACACGCCACAACTATGACCTGATAAATAAATAAATATTTAAAAAATAAAAAATAAGTAAAAAATGTAAATGTCACAGTAGAAGGCAATGTAACTGTTGCCTCTGACATTTCAGGCCAAGAGGGTTAGGAGATAACTATGGTAAGACTCCCAAGAGGGTACAAAGGGAACGAGTTAATAATGATTAGCATTATGTGTGAATAGAGGGAAACTCATGAAAAAGAAAATACATTTTCTTTTGTCTTTCTTTTCTATCATCAAGTACAAACTAGCTGCAGGTATTGCTCTATTGCTTCACTGTAAACTGTATATATAACAAAACAAAACAAATTTCTAGGACTTCCTTGGTGCTCCAGTGGTTAAAACTATGTTCTTCCAATACAAAGGGCATGGGTTTGATCCCTGGTTGGGGAACTAAAATTCCACATGCCTCCTGTGACCAAAAAAAAAAAAAAAATTCTAAAAGCTACATTCTGAGTTCCCTCCCTTGCGATGTAGACAGTTCTATTCCTCCCTAAGCTGATATCCTCTTTGGGTCCTCAACTGAGATGAGATAGGGCTAGTTTTTTTCATGTCTCCCATCCCACCTCATACTGATCTAAATTGGATAGTTAAGTTATTCTTCTTGGCTTTATTTTCACTTCACCATGTGCAGATTTGCTGCTAATTAATTCTGAGAAGTTCTTCTGGATAAGCTATGAATATTCCTTTTTTAAAACATTCTTTTATATTAAGACAAATTTCTCTCTAATAATATTAAATAAACAGTTATAGGTCTTGGGAATTCCTTGGGGGCCCAGTGGTTAAGACTCCACTCTTTCATTGCTGAGGTTTGGGTTCAATCCCTGATGGGGGAATTAAGACCCCACAAGCCATGTGGTGTGCCCCCAAAATAAATAAATAAATAAAATGTTTAATTTAAAAAGATAAGAATGAACACGTTTTAAAAAAAAGTTATGAGTCAAAGCCACTGTCTGTTGAGCAACCATGGAACAATGTTTTGGTTTCTGTATCCATTTATTGCCCTAATTCTTTTGCCTCGATTTCCTAGAATATTATCTAGTTAACATTATTTTTTAAAAAAACAGCTTTTAGTTCAGTTCAGTCGCTCAGTCGTGTCCGACTCTTTGCGACCCCATGAATCACAGCACGCCAGGCCTCCCTGTCCATCACCAACTCCCGGAGTTCATTCAGACTCACGTCCATTGAGTCAGTGATGCCATCCAGCCATCTCATCCTCTGTCGTCCCCTTCTCCTCCTGCCCCCAATCCCTCCCAGCATCAGAGTCTTTTCCAATGAGTCAACTCTTCGCATGAGGTGGCCAAAGTACTGGAGTTTCAGCTTTAGCATCATTCCTTCCAAAGAAATTCCGGGGCTAATCTTCAGAATGGATTGGTTGGATCTCCTTACAGTCCAAGGGACTCTCAAAAGTCTTCTCCAACACCACAGTTCAAAAGCATCAGTTCTTCGGTGCTCAGCCTTCTTCACAGTCCAACTCTCACATCCATACATGACCACAGGAGCTTTATAGAAGGATAATTTACATACCATAAAATTGAGCCATTTTAGGCCAACAATTATTTAAGTAAATTTATGAGTTGTTCAACCATTATGGTAATCCAGAATTAGCATTTGTAATAGTTTCATTACTCTAAAATTCTCTTGGGGATTCCCTGGTGATCCAGCAGGTAGGACTCCTGAACTTTCAATGAGAGGGTGCAGGAAACTGCCTGATCGGGGAACTAAGATTCTGCAAGCCACGCAGAGCAGCAAAAAAAAAAAAGTTATCCTGGACTTGTTTGCCATTCTGAATAGTATTCAATTGTATTCCAAGACCATGTTTTGTTCATCCATTCACTGAACATTTGAAGGGCTTCCCAGGTGGTGCTAGTGGTAAAGAAACCCCCTGAAAATGCAGGAGACAAAAGAGATTCAGGTTTGATCCCTGGGTCGGAAAGATCACCTGCTGGAGGCAATGGCAACTGACTCCAGTATTCTTGCCTGGAGAATCCCACGGACAGCGGAACCTGGTGGGTTACAGTCCCCAGGGTTCCAAAGAGTCAGATGCGACTGAAATGACAGCACACGTGCATGCATGGACATACAAATCATTTCTGGATTGGGTCTAATTATTTGTTTTGCTTTGTTTTTAGGATTGCATCTAATTATTTGTAATGCTGCTATGAACAACGCACATACATATCTTCAGGTGGACTTATGTTTTCACTTCTCTTGGGTAAATATAAAGGCAAGGGCTTGCTGATTTACGTGGTAAGTTTACGTTGACATTTGAAAAAAGTCCCAAACCATTTTCCAAATTGGGCATACAAGTTTTCCTTTCCCGGGAGCTATGCAAGAGGGTTCCAGTTTTCTTTCATTCTCTCCAACACTCTGCATGGTCTCTTGTTTTAATTATGGTCACTCGGTTCACTTCTGATTGGTACTTCCTTTGCATTTCCCTAATGACTAACGATGTTAGCATCTTCTCAGATCTTTGTTAGTTATTTGTATGTCTTCTTTGATGAAATGTCAATTCAAATCCCTTGCCAATTCTTTTTAAAATTTCACTTTCATTTATTTATTTATATTTTGCTGTGCTGCGTCTTCATTGCTATGCTTGGACTTTCTTTCGTTGTGGCAAGTGGGAGCTACTCTCTAGCTGTGGTGTGCAGACTTCTCATTGCAGTGGCTTCCCTTGTCAGTCCCGGAAGTGTGGGCTCAGTGCTTGTGGCACACGGGCCTAAATGCCCTGAGGCATGTGGGATCTTCCTGGAGCGGGGATCAAACCTATGTCCCCTGCATAGGCAGGCAGATTCCTAACCACTGGACCACCAGGGAAGTTCCCCTTACCAATTCTTAAAGTGGATTCTCTTTTTAACCTTTGACAACCTGATTTCTATCCTTGCTGCTATTAAAACTGCCCTCTGAAACAATAAAACATCACTGAAATAATGAATCTTGACACATCCAGAAGTGTTTTCTTATTCGTCTTCACCTTAACCTTTCTGCACCATTTGGTAATATCTTCAATAACCCCCTTCTTCGGCTGTACCATGTGAGATCTTAGTTTCCTAGCCAGGGATCTAACATGGGCCCATGACAGTGTAAGCAACGAGTCCTAACAACTGAACCGCCAGGGAATTCCCAAATAACCTCCTTCTTGAAATGTTGTCTTACTTTGATGTTCGTAACAGAATACTTCCTTGATACCTCTGAAGTATTTTTTTTTTCCCTTTGCCAAGTGCCACAGATTTGTGAGATCCTAGTTCCCCAACCAGGGATTGAACCAGAGTCCTAACCACTGGACCACCAAGGAATTCCCTTCAAATGTCTTTGATAGCTTCCTTTTTTGGGTGGTATTCTCCTGTCCTCTCTAGGTGGTCCAGATCACATAGACTAGATCTCTGCCCTCTGCTCTTCTCCTTTTCCGTTTTTTTTTTTCCATAGCATATTATAAAATTATAATATCTCTAAGGAAATATCTAAGAAGAAAGGAGGTGTTTAACAACATCTTCAAGGAAATGGTGTTCTCAGAATCTGGTGAGAAGGGAAGCTGCCAAGGGGGACCTGCCCAAAGGAGCTGCAGTCATGGGCTAGAGATGCAGATACTATCAGAACAGACGCAGCTAGTCAGGCAGAAGCTACAAGAGTCTGGGGGAAGAAAGACATTTATGGGGTCAGCAAAAGATATGGAATTGGATCTGGGAGCAAAAGGAGAATAGTCAATGTAACATCCTGTTGTTCCTTCACATGCAATGTCTAGAACAGATGTCATCGTAGCGCCCGCATCACCTCCCTGTTTTACCTTCTGTGCCTCTATCAATAGTACTGCTGTTCTCATCATCTCCCGGGCTGGAACCTCAGAAATCACTCTGACCCTCAGTCAGCGATCTCTTCTGCTTACAAATTCTCTGTTCCTGATTCGACATTAGCCACCTCATGAGGTTGAATCAAACAATGGTTAAGATCTTGCATAAATGTGAGATTCCATGGTTTTATGTTACTCAATAGTGTATCATGATTTTATTGTAATTCTTGCATGTGTGTTTGTCTTTTGAACAAGACAGTACCTTTTTTGGGGGTAAGGGGGGGCAGGGTCTACTGCCTGCAACACAGGAGTCCCGGGTTCTATCCATGGGTCTGGAAGATCCCCTCAACAAGGGCATGGCTACCCACTCAAGTATTCTTGCTTGGAAAATTCCATGGACAAAGGAGCCTGGCAGGCTGCAGTCCATGGGGTCTCAAAGAGTCAAACACAACTGAGTGACTAACACTTTCAATTTCACTTCTACTCTCTATATGCCTTCAAACCTTCTTCATGCTCATCAGGTTTCTGTTAGAGTAGGCGTTCAGAAAATGTTTATAAAAAGAGAAGGCAATGGCACCCCACTCCAGTACTCTTGCCGGGAAAATCCCATGGATGGAGGAGCCTGGTGGGCTGCAGTCCATGGGGTCGCTAAGAGTCAGACACGACTGAGCGACTTCACTCTCACTTTTCACTTTCATACATTGGAGAAGGAAATGGCAACCCACTCCAGTGTTCTTGCCTGGAGAATCCTAGGCACGGGGGAGCCTGATGGGCTGCCGTCTATGGGGTCGCACAGAGTTGGACACGACTGAAGTGACTTAGCAGAAGCAGCAGCATAAAAAACATAGATGAATAATTCAGACATGGGCCTAAAACTTGCCTAAATCCTTTGTCCAAATTACAGTTTTGAGAACAAACACTTGACCCATTTTGTTACTGAACAGAACTCAGTTTCACTCACCCCATATGCCCAAAGCCAATCTACTGACTCTGGGTTGTAGTGAAGGAAACTATAGACTATTATTTTGCAGGACATCAGGCAAGGAGACCAGGTACTCCCTGTTGGCAATGGTTTTTAAAGGCAACACTAGGGTGAAGGTTGCAGGGTGTGTGATCAGCTTGTGGACATCCTTCTAATTGTTGGTGGCAATGAGGTAGAGGCCACATGTTACACAGTCATGTGTAACTTATTCCATGTACTCAGTCATGTCTGACACTTTGCAACCCCATAGGCTGTAGCTTGCCAGGCTCCTCTGTCCACAGAATTTTCCAGGCAAGAATACTGGAGTGGGTTGCCATTTCCTATTCCCGGGGATCTTCCCAACCCAGGGATCAAACTTGCATCTCTTCCATGTCCTGCACTGGCAGGCGGATTCTTTACCACTAGCACCACCTGGGAAGCTGTGATAGTGAGGTAACAAGATAATATTTCTGGAACCTCATTCCTCAACTTTCTGGTTCCAGCAAGTCTGGTTAGCAGTTTCTATTCAAGGAGGGTCCTGGTGTTGATAAAACAACTCCAGGATATGCATCAGCTTGTTCTATATATCTGTGTATCTATTTATCTATAGCCTTTCAGGAGGACCCGAAACCATGCATCTCAGATTGGGACACAAACCCGGGCAAAACCCATGGTCTTTTAACTGAGATCACACACCAGGCTTCAGTACTTACTGAAGTTTGGCTTCTCTCTCTCTTTTTTTTCCTTTTTAAAATATTTATTTATGTATTGGCTGTGCTGACTTTTCTATAGCTGCGGAAAGTTGGGACTGTTGGTTGTGGCTTTTCATTGTGGTGGCCTCCCTTGTGGAGCACAGGCTCTAATTTCCAGGGCTTCAGTAGTTGCAGCAAGTGGGCTCAGTAGTTGCGGCACATGGGCTTAGTTGTTCCAAGGCTTGTGGAATCTTCCCAAACCAGGGATTGAACCTGAGTCCCCTCCCTGGCGGGCAGATTCTTATCCACTGAACCACTAGGGAAGTCCAAGCTCAAGGTCTTGACATTTCATCACAAAGTGACAAGTAAGAAGTGTATTTATTTAGAGAAACACACTCATAGAGTGTGAGCCATCTTAGACATCGAGAGTGGTGCCAAATATGGTGTGGTTAGTTTTTTTTTTTCCAATAATTTTATTATTTCATTTTATTTTTGTCTGCACTGGGTCGTCCTTGCTGCACGCAGGCTTTCTCTAGTTGTGGCGAATGGGGTTTCTCCCTCATTGCAGTGCTCGGGCTTCTCACTTCAGTGGCTTCTCCGTAGAGAACAGGCTCTGTAGTGTGGGCTTCAGCTGTAATGTGTGGGCTTAGCGACCTCTTGGCATGTGGGAGCTTCCCACGTGAGGGTTTGAACCCGTGTCTCCTGCACTGGCACAGAGCCTTTAGGGAAGCCCTGGTATGGTTAGGGTTTTTTTTTTTTTTTTTCAATGTTTTATTTATTTATTGGACATGCATCATGTGGGATCTTAGTTCCCTAACCAAGGATCGAACCCATGCCCTCTCTGACTCTGGGAGCTCAGAGTCTTAACCACTGGACCACCAGGGAAGTCCCATGGTTAGTTTTTATGGGCTGGATAATTTCATAGGCTAATAAATGGAGGTGAGGTGAAGTTGCTTAGTCGTGTCCAACTCTTTGTGACCCCATAGATTGTAGCCTACCAGGCTCCTCTGTCCATGGGATTTTCCAGGCAAGAGTACTGGAGTGGGTTGCCATTTCCTTCTCCAAAGGATCTTCCCAACCCAGGGATCGAACCCAGGTCTCCCACATTGTAGGCAGATGCTCTACTGTCTGAGCCACTAGGGAAGCCTAATAAATGGAGGATTATTCCAACTATTTCAGGGAAGAGGCAGAGATTTCCAGGAATTGGGCCACCACCCACTTTTTGATTGGTGATAGTTGCCCTCAGGGAAAGCCTTGTGGCTCAGACAGGAAAGAATCAGCCTACAATGCAAGAGACCTGGGTTCTATCCCTGGTTCAGGATGATCCCCTGGAGAAGGAAATGGCTACCCACTCCAATATTCTTGTAACAGGAGGGAAAGGGGTAGGGCACAACTTTTGAAAGAATGACATAGCCCAAGGACACAAAATAAACCAAGAATGAGACCGAGATGGGAGAGTAGACTTTGATCCTTGATCAGCAAGTGGAATGACACACCCAGAGGTGCCAGGAGACTTCCAAGGGATTGTTAAGAACAGGGAGTGGGTTCATTTCAGTTGCTCAGTCGTGTCCAACTCTTTGCGACCCCATGAATCGCAGCAGCCCTCCCTGTCCATCACCAACTCCCGGAGTTCACTCAGACTCACGTCCATAGAGTAAGTGATGCTATAAATCCTGGAAATATCTACCCCTTCCCAAAAATCAGTTCAGTTCAGTTGCTCAGTCATGTCCAACTCTTTGCGACCCCATAGACTGCAGCATGCCAGGCTTCCCTGTCCATCACCAGTTCCCAAAGCTTGCCCAAACTCATGTCCATCGAGTTGATAATGCCATCCAACCATCTCATCCTCTGTCCCAGCCACATGGGTTCAAGTCCCCAAAATAGTTGGAATAATCCTCCCACTTGTTAGCATATGAAATTACCCAGCCTATAAAAACCAACCACGCCAAACTTCAGGGCCACAGTCATCCTCTGTGATAGCCCGCACTTTCTCTGTGGAGTGTACGTCTCTCTGTATCTGAATAAATCCACTTCTTACCTATCACTTTGTCTCTCACAGAATTCTTTCTGCGATGAGACATTAAGAACCTGAGCTTCATTAGGTCCTGAAACCAGGTACTGTGAGTTCAGGCTGGGTTTGAGTATCAGCCATGTGGGTTCAAGTTCCAAGCAGGGTCTTGGCTGGGTTTGAGTCCCAGCACGTGGGTTCAAGTCCCAATCTGTGGTAAATGGTTTCTTTGTTGCCTGGAGAATTCCATGGACAAAGGAGCCTGAAGGGCTACAGCTCATGGGATTGCCAAGGGTTGGACAAGACTGAGTGACTAACACAACAACAACAACAAAGTCAGACACGACTGAGCGACTAATGCTTTCATTTTCACTCGGCCTCAGGACTGTCAGGGCCCTGGTGGGTGTGTCACTTTAGCTTATTGATGTGTTACAGTGAGAGTATACTGAGGCTCAGGCTTCCCAAATGGGCCACAGGAGATGTGGGTTCAATTCCTGGGTTGGGAAGATGCCCTGGAGGAGGAAATGGCAACCCACTCTAGTATTCCCTTTTTCTTTTTTTTTGGATGCACCAGGTCTTTGTCTCGAAATGTGGGATCTTGTGGCTTATGGGATTTAGTTCCCTGACCAGGGATCGAACCCAGGCCTCCTGCATTGGGAGTGCAGAGTCATAGCCACTTGACCACCAGGGAAGTCTGCACTCCAGTATTCTTGCTTTTCTTGCTCAACTGCTTTTCCTTTGTTTCTGCATTTTCTTAATCATTAATCAAGTCAGTTTTTGGAATTCTGCATTTAGATGGATATATCGTTCCTTTTCTCCTTTGCCTTTCACGTCACTTCTTTTCTCAGCTATTTGTATGGCTTTCTCATACAATCCATTTTGCCTTTTTGCATTACTTTTTTTAAGGGGGTTGGTTTGATCACCACCTCCTGTACAATGTCACGAACCTCCCTTCATAGTTCTTCAGGCACTCTGTCTATCAGACCTAATCCCTTGAATCTACTTGTCGCTTCCACTGTGTAATCATAAGGGATTTGATTTAGGTCATACCTGAATGGTCTTGTGGTTTTCCCTACTTTCTTCAATTTAAGCCTGAATTTGGCAATAAGGAGTTCATGATATGAGCCATAGTCAGCTCCTGGTCTTGTTTTTGCTGACTGTATAGAGCTTCTCCATCTTTGGCTGCAAAGAATGTAATCAATCTGATTATAAAATCACTGCAGATGGTGACTGCAGCCATGAAATTAAAAGATGCTTGCTTCTTGGAAGAAAAGTTATGACAAACCTAGATAGCATATTAAAAAGCAGAGACATTACCTTGCCAACAAATGTGCATATAGTCAAAGCTATAGTTTTTCTAGTAGTCAAGTGTGGATGTGAGAGTTGGACCATAAAGAAGGCTGAGCACTGAAGAATTGATGCTTTTGAATTGTGGTGTTGGAAAAGACTCTTGAGAGTCCCTTGGACTGCAAGGAGATCCAACCAATCAATCCTAAGGAACTCAATCCTGGGTATTCACTGGAAAGACTGATGCTGAAGCTGAAGCTCCAAAATCTGACTACCTGATGCAAAGAGCTGACTCATTAGAAAAGACTCTGATGCTGGTAAAGGTTAAAGGCAGGAAGAAAAGGGGATATAGAGGATGAGATGGTTGGATGGCATCATGAACTTGAGGGACAAGAGTCTGAGCAAGCTCCGGGAGTTGGTGATGGACAGGGAAGCCTGGTATGCTGCAGGGGTGTGTGCTGCCGTCCATGGGGTTGCAAAGATTCGGACTGAGCGAGTGAACTGAACTGAACTGAACTAGATATGAGGAGATGCAAGGATTGAGATCGTAAAATCTGTTCCTAAAAACATCCAACTACCTAAAGACCTGTCTCACAAGATTCCCTGGAGCACAGAGTGCCTCATTCCTCCCTGAGCTCCCATGGGGGTTGTTGAAGGTCAACAGTTATAGCTGCATGGGGTTCTATCTCCATAGAGGCAGATGGCAAACGCAATTGTTCAGTCATTGGCAATGCTCTTGCTAAGTGCCGATTTGTAGCTGACAGTAGCATGCAGGATCTTGGCTTCCCAGCAGGGATTGAACCCATATCCCCTTCACTGAAAGATGAACTCTTTTTTTTTTTTAAATGAATTAATTTATTTTAATTGGAGGCTACTTACTTTACAGTACTGTAGTGTTTTTTGCCATATATTCACATGACTCAGCCATGGGTGTACATGTGTTCCCCATCCTGAACCCCTCTCCCACCTCCCTCCCCATGCCATCCCTCAGAGTCATCCCAGTGCACTGGCCCTGTCTCATGCATTGAACCCGGACTGGCGATCTGTTTCACATACGGTAATATGCGTGTTTCAATGCTATTCTCTCAAATCATCCCACCCTCGCCTTCTCCCACAGAGTCCAACAGTCTCTTGTTTACATCTGTGTCTCTTTTGCTGTCTTGCATATATGGTCATCGTTACCATCTTGAAAGATGAAATCTAAAGATTCTTAACCACTAGACCAGACCACTGGGGAAATCCCTATTTCTATGAATTTTAATATCTTTTTGTTTTTAGGTAAATCTCAGTTTGGTTTTCTCATTGTAAAAGTATTATGTTTTCAGTAGGTCAAAGAAGACATAATCTCCTATAGCTCTGGTACAGTGTCTTTTCTCTGTGAATGTTTCATCTTACTCTTTTGTTTGTATGTTTTGCATATTGACCTTCATTTTTGACTTATCTATTTTTTAGATGTTTATTATTCTCTCAGCAAATTCCCACAAATTGACCTTTAAATTTATTGTTCCAAAACAATTCATGCTCATAAAAATAAAAACAATAACTGAATAAGGTAAGAAGTTAAAGACTTCCTTCCCTCCAAAGCCCTGTTTCCAATTTCAAGGGGTAACCGTTGTTAACAACAGGATGCATATTTTTCCAGACGATTGTTTTTTCAGATTTTAATTATTATTTTTTTTAAAGTTGAAGCTTTTCTTGTTGAAAGTACAATATATATCCTCCACCTTCTCATCTAGTTCCTAAAATTCTACAATACTATTAACATATTGCCTTACTTGCTTTTTTCAAATATCTATTCAAACAGTTATGCCAATTTCCATTCATTAATCCATTTTTTTTGGATTTTAAAATAAGTTGCAGAGATCAGTGTACATCATCCCTAAACACTTCACCATTAAATTACATTTAGGACTTCCCTGGTGGTCCAGTGGTTAAGACTCCGCCTGCCAATTCAGGGGACATAGGATCCATTCCTGGTCTGGGAAGATTCCATACACCCCAGGACAACTAAGCCCAGGCACCTCAACTACTGAAGCCCGAGCCCTAGAGCCAATACTCCACAAGAGAAACCACTGCTGTTAGAAGCCCATGCACTGCAACCAGAGAAAACCTGCATTCAGCAATGAAGATCCACCACCTGGGAAGTCCTGATGAAGACTCAGCAGAGCCTAAACTAAATTTTTAAAAATATGGCTTAGGCTGAAATGGCTTCTCTTATGTCAAGAAAGCCGTTCCTGTCTCAATTGCAAATCGGCACTTTCTAATAGCATTTGCTGTCTGCCTCTGCAGAGACTGAACCCTGTGCTGTTGCAGCTCTTGACCTTTGACATGCTCTGAAGGGAGTTCAGAGTGGAGAGTGAGGCATTCTGTCCTCCAGGCAAACTGGTGGAATAGGTTTTTAGATCAGTGATCAGTAATCAGTTCAGTCGCTCAGTCGTGTCTGACTCTTTGCAACCCCATGAATCGCAGCACGCCAGGCCTCCCTGTCCATCACCAACTCCCGGACTTCACTCAGACTCATGTCCATCGAGTCCATGATGCCATCCAGCCATCTCATCCTCGGTCGTCCCCTTCTCCTCCTGCCCCCAATCCCTCCCAGCATCAGAGTCTTTTCCAATGAGTCAACTCTTCGCATGAGGTGGCCAAAGTACTGGAGCTTCAGCTTTAGCATCATTCCTTCCAAAGAAATCCCAGGGCTGATCTCCTTTAGAATGGACTGGTTGGATCTCCTTGCAGTCCAAAGGACTCTCAAGAGTCTTCTCCAACACCGCAGTTCAAAAGCATCAATTCTTCGGTGCTCAGCCTTCTTCACAGTCCAACTCTCACATCCATACATGACCACTGGAAAAACCATAGCCTTGACTAGACAGACCTTAGTCGGCAAAGTAATGTCTCTGCTTTTGAATATGCTATCTAGGTTGGTCATAACTTTTCTTCCAAGGAGTAAGTGTCTTTTAATTTCATGGCTGCAGTCACCATCTGCAGTGATTTTGGAGCCCCCAAATAGAAAGTCTGACACTGTTTCCACTGTTTCCCCATCTATTTCCCATGAAGTGATGGGACTGGATGCCATGATCTTCGTTTTCTGAATGTTGAGCTTTAAGCCAACTTTAACGCTCTCCTCTTTCACTTTCATCAAGAGGCTTTTTAGTTCCTCTTCACTTTCTGCCATAAGGGTGGTGTCATCTGCATATCTGAGGTTATTGATATTTCTCCCGGCAATCTTGATTCCAGGTTGTGTTTCTTCCAGTCCAGAGTTTCTCATGATGTACTCTGCATATAAGTTAAATAAGCAGGGTGACAATATACAGCCTTGACGTACTCCTTTTCCGATTTGGAACCAGTTTGTTGTTCCATGTCCAGTTCTAACTGTTGCTTCCTGACCTGCATATAGATTTCTCAAGAGGCAGGTCAGGTGGTCTGGTATTCCCATCTCTTTCAGAATTTTCCACAGTTTATTGTGATCCACACAGTCAAAGGCGTTGGCATAGTCAATAAAGCAGAAATAGATGTTTTTCTAGAACTCTCTTGCTTTTTCTGTGATCCATAGTTAGATATTTTCAGGAGCTGATTTCATATCCAAGTCTTTCATCTCACCTTATCTAGAAAAGCACTAAATCCTTTCATGGTGACATCCACTCCTTGTGATTGCAGAAAACCTTTTATAAAATAAGGGCTTGATTACCTTGAACTCCCTTTTCACCAAAATCATGCATATTGACCTTCCCCCACTAGCTCTTTGGAACAGTTTCTCTGAGCTGTCTGAGGTGCTATCTCCCGGGTTGTAGTCCTCATTTTGCCCCGCCTCCAAAAGCTTAACTCATAGCTCTCATGCTGTGCATCTTTTGTAGTCAACACTTGGTTCTCTTTCTCTGGGGACTCCCTAACCTATCTGCTATCAGTACTGATAATAACAAAGCTAGTAATAATAACTTATTGTTGTTTAGCTGTTAAGTTGTGTCCGACTCTTTTGCAACTCCATGGACTATGTAGCCTACCAGGCTCCTCTGTCCATGAGATTTCCCAAGCAAGAATACTGGAGTGGCTGCCATTTCCTTTTCCAAGGGATCTTCCCAATCCAGGGATTAAACCCATGTCTCCTGCATTGGGAGGCAGATTCTTTACCAATGAGTTACCAGGGAAGCCCCAGTATAATAAAATTATAACAAAATACTGATAATTATCATTATAACAATAAAGTAGTATTTCTTATGCATCTGACTATAACCCTGATACTGTTTCAAGTACTTTAAAAATATTAACCAGTTTAACCTTATAGACTAAGAACAATTGAAACCTTCAATTTGGAAATGATGATGAAACCAAGCAGGATACAAATCCTTTCTATGTCCCTTGTTTCTTTTCTTTGTTGTATTCTTAGGAAAAAAGGTTTAGGCCTCCTAGACCTTCTCTGGGAGAAGGTAATGGCACCCCACTCCAGTACTCTTGCCTGGAAAATCCCATGGATGGAGGAGCCTGGTGGGCTGCAGTCCATGGGGTCGCTAAGAGTCAGACACGACTGAGCGACTTCACTCTCACTTTTCACTTTCATGAATTGGAGAAGGAAATGGCAACCCTCTCCAGTGTTCTTGCCTGGAGAATCCCAGGGACGGGGGAGCCTGGTGGGCTGCTGTCTATGGGGTCACACAGAGTCAGACACGACTGAGGTGACTTAGCAGCAGCAGCAGCAGCAGCAGCAGTAGCAGCAGCAGACCTTCTCTGAGTACTAAAGGGCAGATTCAAACAGCAGTTACTAAGCAGCAAAGTGAGGGAATGCAGGAGCAAAGGAGGAGCAGTCCAGAAAGAATGGTGAGGCCTTGGGGCAGGTCTGGTTTCCCCCTGAAGGGATATATATAATAATATCTTTCAGCTCTTCTGAAGAACTAAAATCTCCACTCAGGTGGAGGATGGTAACTTTAGGCTGAGCACAAGATCCCTGGAGCCACCATCCAATCAGAAATAAATCACCCAGGAGCCCTAACCTCAAATTGTACCTATGAACACTTCTCCCCCAAAACCAAGAGTTTGAGGTTTTTGTTGCATGACCCTGCAGCAAACCTTTCTTTACTCCAAACTCCCAATGTTTCAGTTCCTTTGGCCTCACTGGGCATGGGGCTTGCCTTGGGCAACAGAAAGAACCCCTGGATAATATTGAAATGAGGTGTGTGTGTGTGGGTGTGTGTGTGTGTGTGTGTGTGTGTGTGTATGTGTGTATGCGAAGATACAATCTTTAAAAGAATGACATAGCTGTTGAGGATGTTGTAGCCACTCATTCCAGGAAACAAACTCACTCAGAAGGACAATCAATGCAGATCAGTTCAATTCAGTTCAGTCGCTCAGTCATGTCCAACTCTTTATGACCCCATGAATCACAGCACGCCAGGCCTCCCTGTCCATCACCAACTCCCAGAGTTCACTCAGACTCACGTCCATCGAGTCAGTGATGCCATCCAGCCATCTCATCCTCTGTCGTCCCTTCTCCTCCTGCCCCCAATCCCTCCCAGCATCAGAGTCTTTTCCAATGAGTCAATTCTTCGCATGAGGTGGCCAGAGTATTGGAGTTTCAGCTTTAGCATCAGTCCTTCTAAAGAGCACCCAGGGCTGATCGCCTTCAGAATGGACTGGTTGGATCTCCTTGCAGTCCAAAGGACTCTCAAGAGTCTTCTCCAGCACCACAGTTCAAAAGCATCAATTCTTTGGTGCTCAGCTTTCTTCACAGTCCAACTCTCGCATCCATATATGACCGCTGGAAAAACCATAACCTTGACTAGACAGACCTTTGTTGGCAAAGTAATATCTCTGCTTTTGAATATGCTGTCTAGGTTGGTCATAACTTTCCTTTCAAGGAGTAAGCGTCTTTTAATTTCATGGCTGCAGTCACCATCTGCAGTGATTTTGGAGCCCCCCAAAATAAAGTTTGACACTGTTTCCAATAGTGGAGTGCAGTTTACTACACCAGTGGGCCCAAAGCAGAGTCTCCTCTTAGCCAAGGACCCCGGCCAGTTTTTGTGAAAACCTCATATACCCTAAGTGTACTTACTCAAACCCACCTCCCCAGATTCCTTGAAACTAGTCTGGAAAATCCCATGGATGGAGGAGCCTGGTAGGCTGCAGTCCATGGGGTCGCTAAGAGTTGGACATGACCGAGCGACTTCACTTTCCCTTTTCACTTTCATGCATTGGAGAAGGAAATGGCAACCCACTCCAGTGTTCTTGCCTGGAGAATCCCAGGGATGGGGGAGCCTGGTGGTTCTGCCGTCTATGGGGTCGCACAGAGTTGGACACCACTGAAGTGACTTAGCAGCAGCATTGGTCATATAACATCCAGATAAACATAATGGAATTTACGACTTTGTTCTGTTACAGCAATAATTAGCCTATTCTTTTAGGCAACAGAGAGTCCAAGTAAAAGTCCTGAGGCTCTTTTATCCGGGGGGTCTGGTTTTCCATTGGTATGGCATTTCTATAGACACTGGGCACAAAGTTCAGAGTCCATTGGGAGGGTGATGATGCGTGTGGCAGCCTAATGTTCGCAGCCTGGCCTAAGATGGAGTCCAGCGCTGTTTGTTTCCTCCTTCATTCCCCCTTCTTGATGCTCTTAACTCATATTATGAGCATCATTCATAGGGGTATATTGCACCCTGGCTCTCTGACCACCAGTTTGGGAGAATGACATCAACCTTCGGGTTACAAAGTTTATAATACATTGTAAAATTCAGGGTCCACAAAGCAGAACTATCAAGGCAACTATAACAATGGTAAATATAGTTTTCCCCCAATCGCCTTTCACCCAAGATAGGACCGAAGTCCAGAAGGGAATGTTTTCATTTGACATTGCTTTTACCTGGTTTTTCATGTCATCTAAAGCAGTCGATACATTGCCAGATAAGGCAGGAATGTATACACAACATTCAACCTTAATTATAGCACAGGTCCCTCCTTGAGCAGCCAGGTGTGAGTATGTCCAAAGCCATTCTATTTTGAATTATCACTTTTCTCATTTGGATTTGCTCTTCATTTAAGGCTTGGATGGCTTTTGTTCTACCTAGGAGGGCCTGTTTTGTGAAATTAGTCAAGGCCTCTACTTTAAGCATGATATCTGTGGTCCCTAAAGAGGGTACGAATAAGGCAGCAATATACTCATACCATTGAAACACGGATCTTGTCCACCTAGCATGTAAATAAGGTAGATCTACTGGGGCTTGTTGTAGGCTAGGCTTTTGTTACACTGGCATTTATATCAAATGTAACCCTATGACCCGAGTCTACTGACTATAGATGTAGCTTACACCAAGAGAGCAAGGAGAGGTTATGATTGACAAGAGAGAGGAAAGTCTCTTGTCATCCCAGAAAAGAGCAAAGTGGTTTAAAATCTCCTTGGCAGAGCGGTGACACCCACCAAGGAAGTCCATCCATCACCGACAGAGGCATAGCCCCACATACCCAGCAGCTGGAAGTCTTGTGGAAGTCTGCGTAGGAATGTGCCCATGAGATGAAAACATTGTCCTGAGTTGAAATGGAAATTAAATTCAAACTCATGTTGATGAGGCCAAGCAGCAGGAGTTGATTGTGCGACTTCATCCTGAAGGGGCTCATCTGGGATCTTCTTTTCTTTCTTCTTCTTAAGGATGGTCTTAGTCTCTCAAGGGTCAGTGGGGTCCCTCTGCATAGTCCACTCAGCGTTTTCTGGGTCTGCGTGGTATGCTCTCTTCACCCTCGTATGATGGATCCAAGAGGTAATACTTGCAACTTTAACTGCAGTAGGGGTAGTTAGAATAACTGTATAAGGACCCTTCCACCAAGGGGCTAGTGAATCATGTTTCCAATCTTTGACCCATACTTGGTCACCAGGTGTAAACTCATGAATCTGTTCCCCCAAGGGGAATGGCACTCTTTCTTGTACAAACTTAGTTACCTGACTAATTACCTAACTGCTCCATCTGCTGTGAAATCCCATCCCCTCTTACCTGAGGCAAATTTGTTGACATCTGTTTTATTATGGAAAGAGGTCTCCCATATACAATTTCATATGGAGAGTAGCCATGGGACCATGGGGTCATCCTGAGTCTGAGTAGAGCCATCAGAAGCAAGTCCACCCAGGAGCAGTCAGTCTCCATGATCCACTTGGAGAGTGTCTCTTTAAGTGTCCGGTTGGTCCATTCCACCATCCCAGAACTCTGGGGTCTCTATGCAGTGTGTAGTTTCCATTTGATGTTTAAAGTTTTACTTACTTGTTGTACTAAATCAGCTATGAAAGCCGGGCCACTGTCCGATCCAATGCTGGTAGGAAATCCAAACCTGGGGACTATCTCCCTAAGCAAGCACCAGGCTACTTCTGATGCCCTTTCAGTCCAGGTAGGAAATGTTTCTACCCATCCCAAGAACGTACATACCATGACCAGCAGGTAACAGTAGTGTTGGTAAGGTTTCATTTCAGTGAAGTCCGCTTCCAGGTGTTCAAAGGGCAGCGTGCATTTTAGTTGAATCCTTGGAGGTTTCTGTCTGTGCCAAGAGGCAGCATTGACCTGTAAGCAGGCAGTGCAGTTCTGAGATTCTGTTCTGCATAGCGAAGAGAGGCAGGGAACCAAAAAATATTTTCAAATTAGCTCTTCCAGTTTATCATGGCATAAGTGGGTTGCTTGGTGTGTTTGGCTTACCAGAGTGGGTGCCAGCTCCTCTGGTACCAATAATTTGTCACTTGGCAATTCCCACCATCCCTTTTCAGTCTTAACAGCCCCTTCCTCTTTGGCTAGTTGGTTTGGGGCTTCAGTGTATTTTGGAGAGTCCAATGCTAGCTCAGGCAGTTCCGCCAATACGAGCGCTTTAATAGGGGCCTCACATGTTATCCCCATGCCCTCAGCTTCTTGTTTAGCAGTCTTTTTGCCAGTCTGTTTCCCCGAACCTGGAGGGTATCCTCTTTTTGATGTCCTCGGCAGTGTATGACTACAACCTTTTCTGGTTCCCAGACAGCATCTAATAGGGTCAGAATTTCTTCCTTATTTTTGATATCTTTTCCACCAGCTGTCAAGAGGCCTCTTTCCTGATACAGAGCCCGTGTACATTTAGTGTGGCAAAAGCGTACCTGGAGTCGGTGAAGATGTTTACTCTCTTGTCTTTTGACAGCTGGAGTGTTCGAATCAAGGCCCATAACTCAGCTGGTTGAGCAGACCAGTGTTGCGGCAAGGAGCCAGCTTCGATGACAGTCTTTTCTGTGACTATATCGTAACCCGATAGCCACTGTCCTTGTTTTATCAGGCTAGCGCCATCAGTATATAGAACCGAATCAGGGTCTAGAATCAGTTGCTCTCGGAGGCTGGGTCTGCTAGTGTGGATGTCTTCCAAGATTTCCCCACAGTCATGAGAAGGTCCACCCTCGCCAACAGGAAGGAGTGTCAGTTCAGTTCAGTTCAGTCGCTCAGTCGCGTCTGACTCTTTGCGACCCCATGAATCACAGCATGCCAGGCCTCCCTGTCCATCACCAACTCCCAGAGTTCACTCAGACTCACGTCCATCGAGTCCGTGATGCCATCCAGCCATCTGATCCTCTGTCGTCCCATTCTCCTCCTGCCCCCAATCCCTCCCAGCATCAGAGTCTTTTCCAATGAGTCAACTCTTCACATGAGGTGGCCAAAATATTGGAGTTTCAGCTTTAGCATCAGTCCTTCCAAAGAACACCCAGGGCTGATCTCCTTCAGAATGGACTGGTTGGATCCCTTACAGTCCAAGGGACTCTCAAGAGTCTTCTCCAACACCACAGTTCAAAAGCATCAATTCTTCGGTGCTCAGCCTTCCTCACAGTCCAGCTCTCACATCCATCATGACCACTGGAAAAACCATAGCCTTGACTAGACGGACCTTAGTCGGCAAAGTAATGTCTCTGCTTTTGAATATGCTGTCTAGGTTGGTCAAAAATTTCCTTCCAAGGAGTAAGCGTCTTTTAATTTCATGGCTGCAGTCACCATCTGCAGTGATTTTGAAGGCCAAAAAAATAAAGTCTGACACTGTTTCCACTGTTTATCCATCTATTTCTCAAGAAATGATGAGACCAGATGCCATGATCTTCGTTTTCTGAATGTTGAGTTTTAAAGCCAACTTTTTCACTCTCCTCTTTCACTTTCATCAAGAGGCTTTTTAGTTCCTCTTCACTTTCTGCCATGAGGGTGGTGTCATCTGCATATCTGAGGTTATTGATATTTCTCCTGGTAATCTTTATTCCAGGTTGTGGTTCTTCAAGCCCAGCGTTTCTCATGATGTACTCTGTATATAAGTTAAATAGCTGGGTGACAATATATATCCTTGACGTACTCCTTTTCTGATTTGGAACCAGTCTATTGTTCCATGTCCAGTTCTAACCCTTCCTGACGTGCATACTGGCCTCTCAAGAGGCAGGTCAGATGGTCTGGTATTCCCATCTCTTTCAGAATTTTTCACAGTTTATTGTGATCCACACAGTCAAAGGCTTTGGCATAGTCAATAAAGCAGAAATAGATGTTTTGTGGAACTCTCTTGCTTTTTTGATGATCCAGTGGATGTTGGCAATTTGATCTCTGGTTCCTATGCCCTTTCTAAAACCAGCTTGAACATCTGGAAGTTCATGGTTCACATATTGCTGAAGCCTGGCTTGGAGAATTTTGAGCATTACTTTACTAGCATGTGAGATGAGTGCAATTGTGCAGTAGTTTGAGCATTCTTTGGCATTGCCTTTCTTTGGGATTGGAATGAAACCTGACCTTATCCAGTCCTGTGGCCACTGCTGAGTTTTCCAAACTTGCTGGCATATTGAGTGCAGCACTTTCACATCATCATCTTCCAGGATTTGAAACAGCTCAATGGGAAATCCATCCCCTCCACTAGCTTTGTTCATAGTGATGCTTTCTGAGGCCCACTTGACTTCACATTCCAGGATGTCTGGCTCTAGGTGTGTGATCACACCATAGTGATTATCTTGGTCGTGAACTTTTTTCTGTACATTTCTTCTGTGTATTCCTGCCATCTCTTCTTGATATTTTCTGCTTCTGTTAAGTCCATACCATTTCTGTCCTTTATCGAGCCCATCTTTGCATGAAATGTTCCCTTGGTATCTCTAATTTTCTTGAAGAGATGTCTAGTCTTTCCCATTCTGTTCTTTTCCTTTATTTCTTTGCATTGATCACTGAGGAAGGCTTTCTTTTCTCTTCTTGCTATTCTTTGGAATTCTGCATTCAGATGCTTATATCTTGCCTTTCCTCCTTTGTTTTTCACTTCTCTTCTTTTCACAGCTATTTGTAAGGCCTCCCCAGACAGCCATTTTGCTTTTTTGCATTTCTTTTCCATGGGGATGGTCTTGATCCCTGTCTCCTGTACAATGTCATGAACCTCATTCCATAGTTCATCAGGCACTCTATCTATCAGATCTAGGCCCTTAAATCTATTTCTCACTTCCACTGCATAATCATAAGGGATTTGATTTAGGTCATACTTGAATGGTCTAGTGGTTTTCCCGACTTTCTTCAATTTGAGTCTGAATTTGGTAATAAGGAGTTCAGGATCTGAGCCACAGTCAACACCCATTGTTTTTTTTTTTTTTGCTGACTGTATAGAGCTTCTCCATCTTTGGCGGCAAAGAATATAATCAGTCTGATTTTGGTGTTGACGATCTGGTGATGTCCATGAGTAGAGTCTTCTCTTGTGTTGTTGGAAGAGGGTGTTTGCTATGACCAGTGCATTTTCTGGCAAAACTCTATTAGCCTCTGCCCTGCTTCATTCCGTATTCCAAGGCCAAATTTGCCTGTTGTGGACTAAGCGCAGGCGCATGCGAGCCGGCACACTAAGCGCAGCCGAGAGGAGCTACCCCAAGTCCAAGATCAGGGGCAGAGGCCTGGAGTGCCAGGCTGCGATGATGCCGGAACAGCCGAGAGGAGCTACCTTGCATCTGAGGTCAGGAGTGGCAGACGAGAGGAGCTACCCTGAGGCCGAGGTCAGGGGCGACGGCTGGGAGGAACCACCCACGCTCCAGCCCAGGGCCAATGGCGGGGAGAAGCAACCCGAGGAGCGGTGGCTGCGCAGGCACAGAAGGGCCTAGAGGAGCTATCCCACGCTGAAGGTCAGGAACAGCGGCGGTAAGGAGATACCCCTGGTCCAACGTAATGAGCAGCGGCTGTGCTTTGCTGGAGCAGCCGTGAAGAGATACCCCACGCCCAAGGTAAGAGAAACCCAAGTAAGATGGTAGGTGTTGCCAGAGGGCATCAGAGGGCAGACACACTGAAACCATACTCACAGAAAACTAGTCAATCTAATCACATTAGGACCACAGCCTTGTCTAACTCAATGAAACCAAGCCATGCCTGTGGGGCAACCCAAGATGGGCGGATCATGGTGGAGAGGTCTGACAGAATGTGGTCCACTGGAGATGGGAATGGCAAGCCACTTCAGTATTCTTGCCTTGAGAACCCCATGAACAGTATGAAAAGCCAAAATGATAGGATACTGAAACAGGAACTCCCCAAGTCATTAGGGCCAAAAATGCTACTGAAGATCAGTGGAGAAATAACTCCAGAAAGAATGAAGGGATGGAGCCAAAGCAAAAACAATACCCAGTTGTGGATGTGCCTGGTGATAGAAGCAAGATCTGATGCTATAAAGAGCAATATTGCATAGGAACCTGGAATGTCAGGTGCATGAATCAAGGCAAATTGGCAGTAGTCAAACAAGAGATGGCAAGGGTGAACGTCGACATTCTAGGAATCAGTGAACTAAAATGGACTAGAATGAGTGAATTTAACTCAGATGACCATTATATCTACTATTGTGGGCAGGAATCCCTCAGAAGAAATGGAGTAGCCATCAAGGTCAACAAAAGAGTCCGAAATGCAGTACTTGGATGCAATCTCAAAAATCACAGAATGATCTCCGTTCGTCTTCAAGGCAAACCATTCAATATCACAGTTATGCAACTTGATGTCCCAACCAGTAACACTGAAGAAACTGAAGTTGAACGGTTTTATGAAAACCTACAAGACCTTTTAGAACTAACACCCCCAAAAGATGTCCTTTTCATTATAGGGGACTGGAATGCAAAAGTAGAAGTCAAGAAACACCTGGAGTAACAGGCAAATTTGGCCTTGGAATG
Source organism: Capra hircus (assembly GCF_001704415.2). Lineage (NCBI taxonomy): Eukaryota > Metazoa > Chordata > Mammalia > Artiodactyla > Bovidae > Capra > Capra hircus. The sequence goes on from NC_030812.1 coordinate 64,332,761, forward strand.
CGGAATGAAGCAGGGCAAAGACTAATAGAGTTTTGCCAAGAAAATGCACTGGTCATAGCAAACACCCTCTTCCAACAACACAAGAGAAGACTCTACTCATGGACATCACCAGATCGTCAACACCGAAATCTGATTGATTATATTCTTTGCAGTCAAAGATGGAGAAGCTCTATACAGTCAACAAAAAGACGACCAGGAGCTGACTGTGGCTCAAATCCTGAACTCCTTATTGCCAAATTCAGACTCAAATTGAAGAAAGTAGGGAAAACCACTAGACCATTCAAGTATGACCTAAATCAAATCCCTTATGATTATGCAGTGGAAGTGAGAAATAGATTTAAGGGCCTAGATCTGATAGAGTGCCTGATGAACTATGGAATGAGGTTCGTGACATTGTACAGGAGACAGGGATCAAGACCATCCCCATGAAAAAGAAATGCAAAAAAGCAAAATGGCTGTCTGGGGAGGCCTTACAAATAGCTGTGAAAAGAAGAGAGGCGAAAAGGAAAGGAGGATAGGCAAGATATAAGCATCTGAATGCAGAGTTTCAAAGAATAGCAAAGAGAGATAAGAAAGCCTTCCTCAGTAATCAATACAAAGAAATAGAGGAAAAGAACAGAATGGGAAAGGCTAGAGATCTCTTCAAGAAAATTAGAGATACCAAGGGAACACTTCATGCAAACATGGGCTCGATAAAGGACAGAAATGGTATGGACCTAACAGAAGCAGAAGATATTAAGAAGAGGTGGCAAGAATACACGGAAGAACTGTACAAAAAGAGATCTTCACAACCAAGATAATCATGATGATGTGATCACTAATCTAGAGCCAGAAATCTTGGAATGTGAAGTCAAGTGGGCCTCAGAAAGCATCACTATGAACAAAGCTAGTGGAGGTAATGGAATTCCAGTTGAACTATTTCAAATCCTGAAAGATGATGCTGTGAAAGTGCTGCACTCAATATGCCAGCAAGTTTGGAAAACTCAGCAGTGGCCACAGGACTGGATAAGGTCAGTTTTCATTCCAATCCCTAAGAAAGGCAATGCCAAAGAATGCTCAAACTACTGCACAATTGCACTCATCTCACATGCTAGTAAAGTAACGCTCAAAATTCTCCAAGCCAGGCTTCAGCAATACACGAACCGTGAACTCCCTGATGTTCAAGCTGGTTTTAGAAAGGGCATAGGAACCAGAGATCAAATTGCCAACATCCGCTGGATCATAGAAAAAGCAAGAGAGTTCCAGAAAAACATCTATTTCTGCTTTATTGACTATGCCAAAGCCTTTGACTGTGTGGATCACAATAAACTGTGGAAAATTCTGAAAGAGATGGGAATACCAGACCACCTAACCTGCCTCTTGAGAAATCTGTACGCAGGTCAGGAAGCAGCAGTTAGAACTGAACATGGAACAACAGACTGGTTCCAAATCGGAAAAGGAGTACGTCAAGGCTGTATATTGTCACCCTGCTTATTTAACTTATATGCAGAGTACATCATGAGAAACTCTGGACTGGAAGAAACACAACCTGGAATCAAGATTGCCGGGAGAAATATCAATAACCTCAGATATGCAGATGACACCGCGCTTATGGCAGAAAGTGAAGAGGAGCTAAAGAGCCTCTTGATGAAAGTGAAAGAGGAGAGTGAAAAAGTTGGCTTAAAGCTCAACATTCAGAAAACGAAGATCATGGTATCTGGTTCCATCACTTCTTGAGAAATAGATGGGTAAACAGTGGAAACAGTGTCAGACTTTATTTTTGGGGGCTCCAAAATCACTGCAGATGGTGACTGCAGCCATGAAATTAAAAGACACTTACTCCTTGGAAGAAAAGTTATGACCAACCTAGACAGCATATTCAAAAGCAGAGACATTACTTTGCCGACTAAGGTCCGTCTAGTCAAGGCTAGGGTTTTTCCAGTAGTCATGTATGGATGTGAGAGTTGGACTGTGAAGAAGGCTGAGCACCGAAGAATTGATGCTTTTGAACTGCGGTGTTGGAGAAGACTCTTCAGAGTCCCTTGGACAGCAAGGAGATCCAACCAGTCCATTCTGAAGGAGATCAGCCCTGGGATTTCTTTGGGAGGAATGATTCCAAGCTGAAGCTCCAGTATTTTGGCCACCTCATGTGAAGAGTTGACTCATTGGAAAAGACTCTGATGCTGGGAGGGATTGTGGGCAAGAGGAGAAGGGGACAACAGAGGATGAGATGGCTGAATGGCATCACGGACTCGATGAATGTGACCTGAGTGAACTCCGGGAGTTGGTTATGGACAGGGAGGCCTGGCGTGCTGCGATTCATGGGGTCGCAAAGAGTCAGACACGACTGAGTGACTGAACTGAACTGAACTAGGTGTTTCTTGACTTCCTACTTTTGCATTTCAGTCCCCTATAATGAAAAGGACATCTTTTGGGGGTGTTAGTTTTAAAAGGTCTTGTAGGTCTTCATAGAACTGTTCAACTTCAGCTTCTTCAGTTTTACTGGTTGGGGCATAGACTTGGATAACTGTGATATTGAATGGTTTGCCTTGGTAACGAACAGAGATCATTCTGTCGTTTTTGAGATTGCATCCAAGTACTGCATTTCGGACTCTTTTGTTGACCATGATGGCTACTTCATTTCTTCTAATGGATTCCTGCCTACAGTAGTAGGTATAATGGTCATCTGAGTTAAATTCACCCATTCCAGTCCATTTTAGTTCGCTGATTCCTAGAATGTTGACATTCACTTCTGCCATCTCTTGTTTGACCACTGCCAATTTGCCTTGATTCATGGACCTGACATTCTAGGTTCCTATGCAATATTGCTCTTACAGCATCGGATCTTGCTTCTATCACCAGGCACATCCACAACTGGGTATTGTTCTTGCCTTGGCTCCATCCCTTCATTCTTTCTGGAGTTGTTTCTCCACTGATCTTCAGTAGCATATTGGGCACCTACCGACCTGGGAGTTCCTCTTTTGGTATCCTATCATTTTGGCTTTTCATACTGTTCATGGGGTTCTCAAGGCAAGAATACTGAAGTGGTTTGCCATTCCCATCTCCAGTGAAACACACTCTGTTGACCTCTCCACCATGACCCGCCCATCTTGGGTGGCCCCACGAGCATGCCTTAGTTTCATTGAGTTAGACAAGGCTGTGGTCCTAGTGTGATTAGATTGACTAGTTTTCTGTGATTATGGTTTGTGTGTCTGTGCTCTCATGCCTCTCGCAACACCTACCATCTTACCTGGGTTTCTCTTACCTTGGGCGTGGGATATCTCTTCACAGCTGCTCCAGCAAAGCGCAGCAGATGCTCCTTGCCTTGGACGAGGGGTATCTCCTCAAAGCCGTCCCTCCTGACCTTGAACGTGGAGTAGCTCCTCTCGGCCCTCCTGCGCCCACACAGCCACCACTGCTTGGATGTAGGGAAGGAGTGTGGCTGGGTTTAAAGTCTGGCAAGGCTCAATACTGGAGGTTAGGGTTTTCACGTAACAGCCCTTGATACTGAATAATCTGGGAGTTTGATAGCCATTTGTGGGGATCTCCTCATAAGAATGTGTTGACCTCATGTGAGACTCATACGACCAGATCTTGGCCTAAATTCAATTTAGTAGCTTCTCGTACTAGTAGGGCAACTGCAGCAATTGCTTGCAGGCATCTGGGCCACCTGGTGGCGAAATTGCCAAGTCGCCTTGAGAGAGAGGCTACAGGTCTCTCCCGCGTACCCACAGTCTGAATTAACACTCCCATTGCTCTTTTGTCCTTTTCAATTACATATAGAGTACATGGCTTGGCAAGGTCTGGCAGCCCTAAAATGGGGCCTGATATAATTGCCAACCTTAGTTCATCAAAAGCTTTTTGTTGTTTTTCAGTCCAATTTAGTGGATTTTCCTCAGGCCCTGTCAGGCGTTCATATAAAGGCTGGGACATTTGGGAATATCCTGGAATCAAAATTCTGCCAAACGCAGTAGCTCCCCAAAACTCCTGGACCTGCTGACAAGTCTTAGGTGTTGGGATTGTCAGGATCACCTTTTTTCTGGACTGGTCTAATAACCTTGTGCCCTTCTTCAAAACAAACCCCAGATAACTTGCCTCCTCCTTGCAGATCTGTGCCTTCTTCTTTGACACCCGGTGACCTGCTTCCATCAGCAGCTGGAGCAGTGCTTTCATTCCTTCCAGCATTTTTCCTTGGTCTCGGCAGCCAGCAGCAGGTCATCTATGGATTGTAGGAGCCAACATCCATACTTTTCTGAATGGAATGAGTCCAGGTCAGAAGCCAAGGCTTCCGCAAAGATGGCTGGGGAATTCTTAAACCCTTGTGGGAGACGAGTCCAGGTGAGCTGTTGTTTGGTGCCCTCAACTGGGTCGTCCCATTCAACAGCAAAGATTGTTTGTGACACTGGGGTGAGGCGTACACAGAAGAAGGCATCCTTGAGATCTAGGCGAGTATAAACTTTAGTTCTCGGCGGGAGGAGACTAAGTAAGGTGTAGGGATTTGGAACAGTGGGGTGTAAAGTCACAGTAGCCTGGTTGACTAGCCTGAGATCTTGAACAGGTCTATAGTCTTGTCCTTCTTCCTTTTTGACTGGCAGGATCAGCATATTCCAAGCTGACTGGCACTCTACTAGAATGCCCGCTTGTTTCAATCTGTTGATGTGGGGTAGTATGCCAACCCAGGCCTCTATCGGTAGCAGTTATTGGCATTTTCTTATCAGAATGGTGCCTGGCTTGAGTTCTATTATCACTGGGGCTTGATGTTTAGCCAGCCCGGGGTGGGGGCGGCGTGGTGGGGGGGAGGTTGTCTTCTGCCCAGATCTTGGGGAATAATTGAGTTAGCTCCCTTTCAAGTTCTTTCTGCCCACCTGGTTTTTCCTTCGGAGGCTCAAGCAACCTCCACTCATCTTGCGGAGGGGGGGGGGGGGTGGGGGTGGGGTGGGGAGAGGGGATGTCAGGTATTGAGAGAGAGTAAATAAATCATAGTGCCCTCCCAGAAGGTGGGCCTCTCCTCAGTACTAAAGAGAGATGTCAATAATTGCATGACATCATCCCATGTTGGCCGATGGGTGCGAGAGATGGTTTCCATCAGTCTAGTCATACCTCGTGGCTCTTCTGAGGAAGGGGGATATGCTTTTGCCAATTTGGTATGTCAGTTGATGAGAAAGGCTGGTAGTAATAAGCTGTAGGAGCCTGATGGTAATCACCGTCCTCCCCTTGCACTGGAGGTTGTTGGACTTCTCTAAGAGGCATCTATAGTGGTGCCTTTCCCTCCAGCTCTCTGGCAGAGTGCAGTCTCTGCTTGATTCCATTGTCTCCCTCCCCTTGTACGGTAGTACTTACTGGGAGTGGAGGCTAGAGCTTGGGGCATATGACGTCAGCAGTGGTTGAATCCGGTGGGTTGTAGCCTGTTGCCCCTTCAACTAAGGTCAGAGCTTGCCAGAATGGCAGCTCTACAACCTGTGGGGCTGTTGGGAGGACTGGTGAAGGTGGAGGCTCTGGGAGGCTTACTGGCCTCTGGTCAGTTCCCTGTGGGGAAGCTCTCAGCACCACAGGAGCATTGGTTGGTGGGATCACCATTCAGTCCGGTGGCGGGGGAAGTTCTCCCCCCTTTGGATCCTGTAAGATTTCCTTCTTGTTGATGTTTTAGATGTCTTTCTTGTCCTGGCAGGCTTAATTGGATGAGGATAAAAACACAGATGAATTAGATACCCCACATCCCAGGCTTCTCCCGGAAAGGCCAATTCGTACTCACTGATATACATTTTTTTTTTTTTCTTTCCACCCTTATTAGTTTGAGGGATTGGGGGTTTCACGGCAGACAGGGCACCTCCTGGGGGAGGGTGGAATATAAGCACACAAGGACCAAGTTTCTAATCCTAAAAATCCCCTGGCGATTGCTTGGTAATAATTTTCCCAAAATGGCGTGGACACACCTCCTAAATGACCTTCACAAATTTCCTTCCTAAACCCTAATATATTCGTCAACCTGTGTACCAAGCAATCGCTGCTGCCTGCCTATTCCAGGGTCCTGTGGGGCCGTGCCCCTTCTAGTCCTTCCCAGGAGGTTGATCAGGCCCCCTCTTCCACCCTGCCAGGTGGGTTCCTCCTCACCTGAGTGCTCAGTTCCCCTGTTGCTCTCCACTACCTGCTAACGTGAAAGGTCTGGGCATTGAGAATCGGAATTCTTCCAGAAGGGCGAGGCACCGCCCCCTGTCTGGAAGATTCAAGCCACAAGGCCTCAGAGTAGTCCCAAGTGGGACTTGTCTCCTCAAAGTGAGGAGTTTCCCAGCCAATGCACCAAATGTTGTAGCCATGCATTCCGGGAGACAAACTCACTCAGGACAATGCAGATAGTGGAGTGCAGTTTATTACACCGGCAGGCCCAAGGCAGAGTCTCCTCTTAGCCAAGGACCCTGACCAGATTTTGTGAAAACCTTATATACCCTAAGTGTACTTGCTCAAACCCACCTCCCTAAATTCCTTGAAACTAGTCTGGACAAGGTAAAAGAGAGATACAATCAAAATTAACCCATGATTCATGTGTCATAAGCCTAGATAAACAGTGGATATTTATCAATAGGCCTATGGTCATATCCAGATAAACATAATGGGATTACCACTTTGTTCTGTTACAGAGATAATTAGCATATTCTTTTAGGCAACAGAGAGTCCAAGTACAAGTCCTGAGGCTCTTTTATCCAGGGGGTCTGGTTTTCCATTGGTATGCCATTTCTATAGACACTGGGCAAAAAGTTCAAAGTCCATTGGGAGGGTGACCATGTGTGCAGCCTAATGTTCACAGCCTGGCCTAAGATGGAGTCCAGCTGTCTGTTTCCTCCTTCAAGGACACACGAAAACTGGTTAGAACCACTATAGCCCAAGATGGTGGCAGATTCTAATTCCAGCAGACTCTGAGCCTCCTTATATGCCTATGCATGCTAAGTCACTTCAGTCATTGTCCAACTCTCTGCAACCCGATGGACTGTAGCCCAACAGGCTCTTCTGTCCATGATATTCTCCAGGCAACAATACTGGAGTGGGCTGCCATGCTCTCTCCAACCTTCCTGACCCAGGGATCGAACCTGCGTATCTTTTCCATCTCCTGAATTGGCAGGCAGATTCTAATGGCAACCCACTCCAGTACTCTTGCCTGGAAAATCCCATGGACAGAGGAACCTGGTAGGCTACAGTCCATGGGTTTGCAGAGTTGGACACGACTGAGCGACTTCACTTTCTCTCTTTCTTCCTTTCTTTACCACCAGCGCCACCTCAGTTCAGTTCAGTTCAGTCGCTCAGTCGTGTCCGACTCTTTGCGAACCCATGAATTGCAGCACGCCAGGCCTCCCTGTCCATCACCATCTCCCGGAGTTCACTCAAACTCACGCCCATCGAGTCAGTGATGCCATCCAGCCATCTCATCCTCTGTCATCCCCTCTTCCTCCTTCCCCCAATCCCTCCCAGCATCAGAGTCTTTTCCAATGAGTCAACTCTTCGCATAAGGTGGCCAAAGTACTGGAATTTCAGCTTTAGCATCATTCCTTCCAAAGAAATCCCAGGGCTGATCTCCTTCAGAATGGACTGGTTGGATCTCCTTGCAGTCCAAGGGACTCTCAAGAGTCTTCTCACCTAGGAACCCCATTATATGCTCACTGTAATGCATTGCTGCTGCTGCAAAGTCGCTTCAGTTGTGTCCGACTCTGTGCGACCCCATAGACAGCAGCCCAGCAGGCTCCCCCGTCCCTGGGATTCTCCAGGCAAGAACACTGGAGTGGGTAATGAATTAGTGTATACTAAATGCCGTGCCCACAGATCCCAAGACAGTCCAAACATCAGTTTAGTTTAGTTCACTTGCTCAGTTGTGTCCAATTCTTAACCATAAAAGGCCAAAAAATGAGCAGTGAATTTCTAATTTCCTGGAAATCCCCACCTATTCCCCCAAATAGTTGGAATAATCCTCCCATTCGCTAGCCTATTAAATTACTCAGCCCATAAAACCTAACCACCCATACTTGAGGGCCTCTCAGCTTCTGAAATGACCCACATTGTCTATGGAATGTGTATCGCTCTCAATAAATCTACTTCTTACTTATCACTCTGCTCTTTGAGACATGAAGAACCTAAGCTTCATTAACTCCTGAGACTATATGTAAGATTTTAATTAAAAGACGATGGGTTCATGGGAATTCCCTGGCAGTCCAGTGGTGAGGACTCCAAGTCTTGGGTTCAAGTCCCAGTCTGAGGTTTGGCTGAGATCCAGTCCCATCTGAGATGAGGTATGTGGTTTCAGTAGGCCCAATCTAAGCACAGGCTCAGAAATTACATGACTGAAACCGAGAAACTCAAGAAATTTCTGGAAATGAAATACATTTTTGCTCCTATTCATTTCCTCCTCCTCCACCAAGACCTTGTTTCATCACTTACTTCCTCTGCTAATTAGTCTTCAAATTCTCCCTAAGACTGAATTCTGTCCTAACCCATCAATGTGAATATCTTTCCATTCTGTATTCATGTCCTTCTCTGTCTCTGTCATCTGGGAATCTGAAATATAAACCTACTACTTTCAGTTCAAACTTCCGTTTGTACCACACTTCTGAAATTTCTCTCATAGAGATGAATGTTCACTGACAGTTTATCTGCCCAAGTCAATCTTTTTTCTTCTTGTGCTTGGTGTCACAGGGTCATTTACTCCCTTGGTGACCTCACCTATTTCAATAGTGAGCTCCCGCACCCCCGCTCGCCCCCCTCAGTGCACTGATGTCACCTAAGTCAGTTTCCAACTACCTACCTAGAAGGCCTAGGTTTCCTAGAAGCATCTTTTTTTTTTTTTTTCCCTTAAATTTAATTTTGGCTGTGCAGCGTCCTCATCGCTGCACGTAGGCTTTCTCTAGCTACAGCTGCTCTTCACTGCAACGCATGGGCTTCTGATTGCGGTGGCTTCTCTTGATGTGGGGCACAGGCTCTAGGGCAGGAGGGCTTCAGTAGTTGTAGCACGTGGGCTTAGTTGCCCCAAGGCATGTGGGATCTTAGTTCCTGAACCAGGGATGGAACCCATGTTCCCTGCATTGGCAGGTGGATTCTTAACCACGGAACCACCAGGGAAATCCTCCTAGAGCATATTAAACTAATCATTAAACTGTTGTATCTAAAACCAAACTCAAAATTATATTGCTATTTCCTGGCTCAATTCATGATTCATAGGCACTGAGCCTCTTAAGCAGGAAATGAACTCCTTTTCATCTTCAGTTCTTTCCTCTTATTTCATTCATTCAATTGGCCACCAAATCTTTTTCTCCATCTAAAATCCACTACCTTAGGTTGTTGTTCAGTCACTAGGTCGTGTCCAATTCTGTCACCCCATGGACTGTAGCATACCAGGCCCATCTGTCCTGCACTATCTCCTGGAGTTTGCTCAAATTCATGTCCTTTGTCAATGATGCTATCTAACCATCTTATCTTCTACTGCCCTCTTCTCCTTTTGCCTTCAATCTTTCCCAGCATCAGGGTATTTTCCAATGAATCAGCTCTTCACATCAGCTGGCCAAAGTATTGGAGCTTCAGCTTCAGCAAGAGTCCTTCCAATGAATTTTAAGGGTTGATTTCTTTTAGGATTGACTGGTTTGATCTCCTTGTAGTCCAAAAGACTCTCAAGAGTCTACTTCAGCACCACAATTCAAAAGCATCAATTCTTCAGTGCTCAGCCTTCTTTATGGTCCAACTCTCACATCCATACATGACTACTAGAAAACTATAGCTTTGACTATATGGACCTTTGTTGGCAAAGTAATGTCTCTGTTTTTCAATATGCTGTCTAGGTTTGTCATAGTTTTCCTTTCAATGAGCAAGCTTCTTTTAATTTCATGGCTGCAGTTACCATCTGCAGTGATTTTGGAGCCCAAGAAAATGACATCTATCACTGCTTCCGCTTTTTCCCTATCTATTTGCCATGAAGTGATGGGACTGGATGCCATGATCTTAGTTTTTCAAATTTTAAGTTTCAAGCCAGCTTTTTCAGTCTCCTCTTCCACCTTCCTCAAGAGGCTCTTTAGTTCCTCTTCACTTTTTGCCATTAAAGTGGTATCAGCAAGTCTGAAATTGTTGATATTTCTCCTAGCAACCTGGATTTCAGCTTGTGCTTCATCCAGCCTGGCATTTTGCATGCTGTACTCTGCACCAGTTCTGTTTAGTTCAGTCGCCCAGTTGTGCCTGACTCTTTGTGACCCCATGGACTGCAGCACACCAGGCCTCCCTGTCCATCACCAAATACCGGCGCTTACTCAGACTCGTGTCCATTGAGTCACTGATGCCATCCAACCATCTCATCCTCTGTCATCCCCTTCTCCTCCTGCCCTCAATCATTCCCGGCATCAGGGTCTTTTCCAATGAGTCAGCTGTTCACATCAGGTGGCCAAAGTATTGGAGTTTCAGCTTCAGCATCAGTTCTTCCAATGAATATTCAAGACTGATTTCCTTTAGGATGGGCTGGTTGTATCTCCTTGCTGTCCAAGGGACTCTCAAGAGTCTTCTCCAACACCACAGTTCAAAAGCATCAATTCTTCAATGCTCAGCTTTCTTTACAGTCCAACTCTCACATTCATACATGACTACTGGAAATACCATAGCTTTGACTAAATGGACCCTTGTTGGCAAAGTAATGTCTCTACTTTTTAATATGCTGTCTAGGTTGGTCATAGCTTTTCTTTCAAGGAGGAAGCATCTTTGAATTTCAAGGCTGCAGTCATCATCTGCAGTGATTTTAGAGTCCAAGAAAATAAAGTCTGTCACTGTTTGCACTGATTCCCCATCTGTTTGCCATGAAGTGATGGGACTGGATACCATGATCTTCCTTTTTTGAATGTTGAGTTTTAAGCCAACTTTTTCACACTCTTCTTTCACTTTCCTCAAGAGGCTTTTAAATTCTTCTTTGCTTTCTGCCATGAGGGTGGTATCATCTGCATATCTGAGGTTATTGACATTTCTCCTGGCAGTCTTGATTCCAGAATGTGCTTCATCCAACCTGGCATTTCGCACGATGTACTCTTGTATATAAGTTAAATAAGCAGGGTGACAATATACAGCCTTGACGTACCCCTTTCCCAATTTGGAACCAGTCTGTTGTTCCATGTCCAGTTCTAACTGTTGCTTCCTGAGGCAGGTTAGGTGGCCTGGTAGTCCCATTTCCTGAAGAATTTTCCACAGTTTGTTGTGATCCACACAGTCAAAGGCTTTGGCATAATCAATAAGGCAGAGTAGAAGTTTTTCTGATTCTCTTTCTGTTTTGATGATCTAACAGACATTGGCAATTTGATCTCTGGTTCCTCTGCCTTTTCTAAAACCAGCTTGAACATCTGGAAGTTCATGGCTCACGTACCGTTGAAGCCTGGCTTGGAGAATTTTGAGCATTATTTTACTAATGTGTGAGCTGAGTGCGACTGTGCATAGTTTGAGCATTCTTTGGCATTGCCTTTCTTAGGGATTGGAATGAAAACTGACCTTTTCCAGTCCTGTGGCCACTTCCAAGTTTTCCAAATTTGCTGGCGTTATAGTGCACCATTCTCCATAGAGGTTAAATAAGCAGGATTTATTATACAGTGAAGGTTGCTCAGGCCTGTCTGACTAATTGCGACCCTGTGGACTATACAGCACATGGAATTCTCTAGGCCAGAATACTGAAGTGGTAGCCTTTCCCTTCTCCAGGGGATCTTCCCAACCCAGCGATCAAACCCAGGTCTCCCACATTGCAGGCAGATTCCTTACCAGCTGAGCCACAAAGGAAGCCCAAGAACACTGGAGTGGGTAGCCTATCCCTTCTCCAGTGTATCTTCCTGACCCAGGAATCGAACCAGGGTCTCCTGCATTGCAGGCAGATTCTTTACTAACTGAGCTATCAGATAAGCCTTGACATACCCTTTCCCAATTTGTAACTAGTCCATTATTCCATGTCTGTTTCTAACAATTGCTTCTTGACCTGTATACAGGTTTCTCAGAAGATAGGTAAGGCAGTCTGGCACTCCCATCTCTAAGAATTTTCCACAAGTTTGTTGTGATCCACACAGTCAATGGCTTTAGCGTAGTCAGTGAAGCAGAAGTAAATGTTTTTCTGGAGCTTTCTTACTTTATCCCTGATCCAATGAATGTTGGCAATTTGATCTCTAGTTTCTCTGTCATTTTGAAACCTAGCTTGTATATCTGGAAGTTCTCAGTTCACATGCTGCTGAAGCCTAGCTTGAAGGATTTTGAGCATAACCTTGCTAGTATGTGGGCTTCCCTGGTGGCTCAGAGGTTAAAGCGTCTGCCTGGAATTCGGGAGACCCGGGTTCGATCCCTGGGTCGGGAAGATCCCCTGGAGAAGGAAATGGCAACCCACTCCAGTACTCTTGCCTGGAGAATCCCATGGAGGGAGGAGCCTGGTCCATGGGGTTGCAAAGAGTTGGATGTGACTTCACTTTCACTTGGCTAGTATGTGAAATGAGTGCAATTGTGTAGTAGTTCGAACATTTTTTGGCATTGCCTTTCTTAGGGATTGGAATGAAAACTGACCTTCCAGTCCTGTGGCCACTAATGAGTTTTCCAAATTTGCTGACATATTGAGTGCTGCACTTTAACAGCACCATCTTTTGGGATTTTAAATAGCTCAGGTAGAATTTTGCCACCTCTTCTAGCTTTGTTTGAAGTAATGCTTACTAAGGCCCACTTGACATCACACTCCAGGATTTCTGGCTCTAGATGAGAGACCACACCAGGATGGCTATCTGGGTCATTAAGGTCTTTCTAGTTCTTCTGGCTAGCATTTCTTAAAAGAACCAACCTGTCCTTAATCCCCACTACTATCTGGAGTCCATTCACCTAAGGCCTGCAGGAGTTTCACCACAAAGAATAAACCATGCTACTCATGAACTTTCTCCTTTTTCTTAAAGTTTTTTTCCATGTCATATTCAATCACTTTACCATGTTGATGCAAATCCCTTCACAGTGTCATCCCAGGATCTCCCAGCCTTATCTTCATGTGTTCCAGTCACACGGGACCACTTTTCTTCCCCTTAAGCAAAACCAGTTTATTTGAACACCAAATCATTAATTTCAGGCACTGAGAGTTCACTATATGTATCGTTAATCTCAAAGCATGTCTGACAACTTGCACATCTTCAATCAATGTTTATTGAATGAATTAACCACAAATCTTGAGTGACTGGTTCTTTAATAAGACATTGAGTGAGTGAGCGAAAGTCGCTCAGACGTGTCCGACTATTTGCTACCCCATGGACTATATGGTCCATGGAATTCTCCAGGCCAGAATACTGGAGTGGGTAGCCTTTCCCTTCTCCATGGGATCTTCCCAACCCAGGGATCAAACTCAGGTCTTCCATATTGCAGGTGGACTCTTTACCAGCTTAGTAGGTAAAATAATTGTTAAAGGACTGTCTTTTTCAAAAAATTACTTTTGGGGAATTTTCTGGCAGTCCAGTTGTTTGGACTTGGTACTTTTCACTGCTGTGGGCCAAGGTTCAATCCCAGGTCAGGGAACTAAGATCCCAAAAGCCACATGGTATAGCCAAAAAAAGAGAAATTATATATTTTTTTCCAGATGAGTGGGAGGCACACAACTGTCTGCTGTCCTAGTATTCTTCTATTATCCTAGCCATTTTCAAATCTTGTCCAATTCATATGAGACTATCAAAAGCAGAACAGCTTTGACAAAATCTTTTCCCCCCTTTCCTGTAATATTTTTACTATGTACAAGAATAAATTCATGAGATCATAGTAAACATGAGCATATATCTTAGTTTTTCATAGATTATGACAACTAAAGCATAAACTACACCTCCTAAAAAAAATCTATATAGGACTATTGAAGTATATATTTAAGACTAGCTAACTTGAGAAAGTCAGATGATGAGTTCCTATATTTGTAAGTTAATTTAGAAACTATTCATAAGGGGAAGGAGGAAAAAAAAAAAAAAGCAAGACTCTTAAAATTTTTAAGAAATTCTCACTCTCTTTGTTGTAACGGAAATCCCCAAATTTCTCAAATGCTTTCTTTCTTCTGTGTCTCTGGGAGCCTAAAAATACCTGTTAGGAAGTATGATGAAACTGAAGAAGTTTCTGGTTCCACTGCCCAAACTTGTCGTAACTTGTAATGAGCAGATATCACTCCCACAAAGGGCTCTGGCTTCTCTCTCTTTGAGTAACCAGAATTTCTAAACCTTTACTGAGACTTTCCCATCTCTGCATTTAGTGATATGGGGATAGTAGTACCTCTTCAGTTTAGTTCAGTCACTCAGTCGTGTCCAACTCTTTGTGACCCATGGACTGCAGCACACCAGGCTTCCCTGTCCATCACCAACTACCGGCGCTTACTCAGACTCATGTCCGTTGAATCATTGATGCTATCCAACCATCTCATCCTCTGTCATCCCCTTCTCCTCCTGCCTTTAATCTTTCCCAGCATCAGGGTCTTTTCCAAGGAGTCAGTTCTTCGCATGAGGTGGCCAGAGTATTGGAGTTTTAGCTTCAGCATCAGTCCTTTCAATGAACACCCAGGACTGATTTCCTTTAGGATGGACTGGTTAGATCTCCTTGCTGTCCAAGGGACTCTCAAGAGTCTTCTCCAACACCACAGTTCAAAAGCATCAATTCTTCAATGCTCAGCTTTCTTTACAGTCCAACTCTCACATTCATACATGACCACTGGAAAAACCATATCTTTGACTAGACAGACCTTTGTTGGCAAAGTAATGTCTCTGCTTTTTAATATGCTGTCTAGGTTAGTCATATGCTTTCTTTCAAGGAGCAAGCATCTTTGAATTTCAAGGCTGCAGTCATCATCTGCAGTGATTTTAGAGTCCAAGAAAATAAAGTCTGTCACTGTTTGCACTGATTCCCCATCTGTTTGCCATGAAGTGATGGGACTGGATACCATGATCTTCCTTTTTTGAATGTTGAGTTTTAAGCCAACTTTTTCACACTCTTCTTTCACTTTCCTCAAGAGGCTTTTAAATTCTTCTTCGCTTTCTGCCATAAGGGTGGTATCATCTGCATATCTGAGGTTACTGACATTTCTCCTGGCAGTCTTGATTCCAGAATGTGCTTCATCCAACCTGGCATTTTGCACGATGTACTCTGTATATAAGTTAAATAAGCAGGGTGACAATATACAGCCTTTACATACCCCTTTCCCAATTTGAACCAGTCTGTTGTTCCATGTCCAGTTCTAACTGTTGCTTCCTGACCTGTATACAGACTTCTCAGGAGGCAGGTCAGGTGCTCTGGTAGTCCCATCTCCTGAAGAATTTTCTACAGTTTTTTGTGATCCACACAGTCAAAGGCTTTGGCATAATCAATAAAGCAGAAATAGATGTTTTTCTGGAACTCTCTTCCTTTTTTGATGATCCAGCAGATGTTGGCAATTTGATCTCTGGTTCCTCTGCCTTTTCTAAAACCAGCTTGAACGTCTGCAAGTTCATGGCTCATGTACTGTTGAAGCCTGGCTTGGAGAATTTTGAGCATTACTTTACTAGCATGTGAGATGAGTGCAATTGTGCGGTAGTTTGAGCATTCTTTTTCATTGCCTTTCTTAGGGATTGGAATGAAAACTGACCCTTTCCAGTCCTGTGGCCACTGCTGAGTTTTCCAAACTTGCTGGCATATTGAGTGCAGCACTTTCACAGCATTATCTTTTAGGATTTGAAATAGCTCAACTGGAAATCCATCACCTCCTCTAGCTTTGTTCGTAGTCATGCTTCCCATGGCCCTTTGACTTCACATTCCAGGATGTCTGGCTCTGGGTGAGTGGTCAGAGCATCGTGATTATCTGGGTCATGAAGATCTTTTTTGTATAGTTCTTCTGTGTATTCTTGCCACCTCTTCTTAATATCTTCTGCTTCTGTTAGGTCCATACCATTTCTGTCCTTTATTGTGCCCATGTTTGCATGAAATAGTCCCTTGGTATCTTTAATTTTCTTGAAGAGATCTCTAGTCTTTCCTATTCTATTGTTTTCCTCTGTTTCTTTGCCTTGATCACTGAGGAAAGCTTTCTTATCTTTCCCTGTTATTCTTTGGAACTCTGCATTCAAATGGGTGTATCTTTCCTTTTCTCCTTTGCTTTCGCTTCTCTTCTGTTTTCAGCTATTTGTAAGGCCTTCTCAGACAACCATTTTGCCTTTTTGCATTTCTTTTTCTTGGGAATGGCCTTGAGCACTGCCTCCTGTACAGCCTCACAAACCTCTGTCCATAGTTCTTCAGGCTCTCTGTATATCAGACCTAATCCCTTGAATCTATTTGTCACTTTCACTGTATAATCGTAAGGGATTTGAATTAGGTCATACCTGAATGGTCTCATGGTTTTCCCTACTTTCTTCGATTTAAGTCTGAATTTGGCAATAAGGAGTTCATGATCTGAGCTGGTTTTGTGTTTTGCTGAGCTTCTCTGTCTTTGGCTGCAAAGAATATAATCAATCTGATTTCGGAATTGACCATCTGGTGATGTCCATGTGTGAGTCTGCTGAGTCTGTCTTCTCTTGTGTTGTTGAAAGGGTGTTTGCTATGACTAGTGTGTTCTCTTGGCAAAACTCCGTTAGCCTTTTCCCTGCTTTATTTTGTACTCCAAGGCCAAATTTGCTTGTTACTCCAGGTATCTCTTGACTTCCTACTTTTCTACTCCAGTCCCCTATGATGAAAAGGACATCTTTTTTGGGGTGTTAGTTCTAGAAGGTCTTGTAGGTCTTCATAGAGCTGTTCAGCTTCAGCTTCTTCAGCATTACTGGTTGGGGCATAGATTTGGGTTACTGTGATATTGAATGGCTTGCCTTGGAAACGAATAGAGATCATTCTGTCATTTTTGAGACTGCACCCAAGTACTGCATTTCAGACTCTTCTGTTGGCTATGAGGACTACTCCGTTTCTTCTAAGGTATTTTTGCCCACAGCAGTAGATAAAATGGTCATCTGAATTAAATCCACCCAGTCCAGTCTATTTTAGTTCACTGATTCCTAAAATGTTAATGTTCACTCTTACCATCTCCTGTTTGATCACTTCTGATTTACCTTGATTCGTGGACCTAACATTCCAGGTTCCTATGCAATAGCGTTCTTTACAGCATCAAACTTTTCTTCCATCACCAATCACATCCACAACTGGGCATTGTTTTCACTTTGGCTCCATCTCTTCATTCTTTCTGGAGTTATTTCTCCACTCTTTTCTAGGAGCATACTGGACACCTACCAACCTGGGGAGTTCATCTTTCAGTGTCATATCTTTTTGCCTTTTCATACTGTTCATGGTGTTCTCAGGGCAAGAATACTGAAGTGGTTTCCCATTCCCTTCTCCAGTGGACCACGTTTTGTTAGAACCCTCCACCATGACCCAACCATCTTGGGTGGCCCTACATGGCATGGTTTATAGTTTCATTGAGTTCAACAAGGCTGTGGTCCATGTGATCAGTTTGACTAGTTTTCTGTGATTGTGGTTTTCATTCTGTCTGCCTTCTGATGGATGAGGATAAGAGGCTTATAGAAGTAGTGTCTCTTAGGAGTTGTTAATGTCCTGATGGTATGTACGACTGTATAAAGACCAGGTTCTCGGTAACAGTATTAAACTAGTACCAAGCATTCACTGGTACACATTTTTTCAAAAACATCTATTAACCATTCATTTTGTACTGGTATGTATTGTAAGCCCTGATCTTTTTTTTTTTTCTTTTTTGTGATGCAAGAGCTTGACTCTTTTTTTTTTTTTTTTGCCTATTGCCACTCAGCATGCAGGATCTTCATTCCCCAATCAGGAGTTGAACCCATGCCCCTACAGTGGAAGTGCAGAGTCTTAACCACTGGACTGCCAGGGAAGTCCCCTTACTTAAGATTTGGTCACCAAAGCATCATCCAAGGATCACCATCTCAGATAAACATATTACCAGCCACACACTAGATAAAGAGCCACGTTTCTTTGTTTTAGAAATCTTGATTGACTTCAATAACTAACCATGTGGACTATTTGTTTGTTTGTTTTTTTTCTCTTCCCTTGATTTAAATTCCTGCTCCGTGCTATCTTTGCAACTTTTCCATAATCAAAAACTATTCCAAAATATTTATTAAAATTGCAGGAATCTGTCCCACCCCAATAAAAGCAGAACCCAGGCTCATTTGTGCCCTCTCTCTCTCTGTCACAGGTGTGCTTCTGACTTCACAGGTGTGCTGACTTCACAGGTGTTCTGACTTCTCGCTCTGACTTCACAGGTGTGCTCTATGATTTCCAGGTCTTATAAGTAATAACCCCTTATCTTTTCAAAGTTTCCTGATGGCTATTGCTAAAGGGCATCTTGTACTCAAAATAACCACACAGGCTGGTCCAGCCACATTGGTTATTGATACAGGCTGAGACCAGCCCCAAACCTAGTGCTGGAGATACAAATATAGGGAGGTTTCATTTCTGCCCACAGAATTTTGAGTCTAGTGGGTAGACTGAGATGTTACATCGTGAAGTATATAATAGAAGTAGCCCAGATGCTTCCAGATGCAGACGAGCAGCACAGAGGGAAGACTTCCTGAAGAAGATCATTGTGAGGTGAATGGATTCAGCAAGTATTTATTAAGCACCTCTGTCAAAGCACTGTTCCAAACCTGGGAGCAGAGCAGTGAACAAAGCAGAAAGAATACCCCTTCTAGCTATTCTAGGAGAATATATAAAAGAATGTTTTCCAGAAGAACAATTTAAATAAAACGAACAATATATCTTCAAAGGTTAATTATGTATTGATAAAAGTGAGTAAGTTTAGGCACCAGAAAAATCTGGCTCACTGTGTAACGTTTCCTGCCTTTGTGTACAGAGGTGACTTCTCTCCAAACCTGGGAACAGGGCTCAGAATCTATTCACAGTTCAGGGATCCCCGCCATAATAAACACAGACACACACACATGCACGCACGCACACACACATAGTGTGGATCACTCAAATGGTGATAACCCCAGTGGTAACATCCCCATTATGAAAATGTCTCTTTTCTAGAGCAGGAATATAAGAGAGAGATTCTACTTAGCCCCTACCTCTGAGAGAATATTTTGAGTTCTTCTGTATCATAAAAGGGACATTGGAAGTTATGTACAGTGCTTCTTAAAGAGATGGTAGACATTAGTATGAATATGAGTTGAACCATAAAGAAGGCTGAGCACTGAAAAATTGATGCTTTTGAATTGTGATGCTGGAGAAGACTTTTGAGAGTCCCTTGAATAGCAAGAAGATCAAATCAGCCAATCCTAAAGGAAATCAACCCTGAATATTCACTGGAAGAACTGTTGCTAAAGCTGAAGCTCTAATAATTTGGCCACGTGATGTGAAGAACTGACTCATTGGCAAAGATCTTGATACTGGGAAAGATTAAGGGCAGGACGATAAGGGGGTGGCAGAGGATGAGATGGTTGGGTGACATCACCCACTCGATGGACATGAGTTTGAGCAAACTCTGGGAGACAGTGAAGGACAGGGAAGCCTGGTGTGCTGCAGTCCATGGGGTCACAATAAGTTGGACACCACTTAGAGACTGAACAACCACCACCTTTTGTTTAGATAAATTTCCTTGACTGTTTCAGAGACTCTTGGAAGGAGAAGGGTGGTGACATTCTCTTGGGTGGGATGATCCCTGAGGCCCTCCCATTCATTGAAAAATATACTATTTTGATTTGATTTTGAATGTATTGAATTATAATCATCTTTTACTCACTTTAGCTCTCCTATGTTTGTTGTCCATAGCAATGTTTGTTACCCTCTGCCTGACTTTCTCTGGGAATCTAGAGATACCATGTGAATAGTTCAGATGAGTTAAAGAAGGTGGGAGCGTCAACTTATACGTATATATTGAAAAGTGGGCTTCCCAGGTGGCACAAGTGCTAACGATCCTGCTTGTCAATGCAAGAGATGTGGGTTTGATACCTGGGTTGGGAATATCCGCTGGGGAAGGAAATGGCAACCCACTCTAGCATTCTTGCCAGGAGAATCCCATGGACAGAGGAGCCTGGTGGGCTACAGTCCATGGAGTCACAGAATCAAACACGACTGAGCATGCACACACACATACATTGAGAGATGTGAGCTGCTACAACAGATAAACCCAGAAATCTCAAAGGCTTTAGTTTCTCATTTATGTAGACCCAAACCAGTGTTTCTGAATGGTTGGGCACTGGCGTTTGGATGGAGTTCTTTGCCTCACAGAGCTGTTCAGGGATCCAGGTTGGCAGTCTCTGTTCATACAAGTGACTTCCAAGGTCACCATGGGCACTGGTATCCAGCGAGCCAAAAGGCAAAGAAAGTGAAAGAGGCATACCCCCTCTTTCACCAGGAAGTGACTCACCACCTCCATCCGCAAGAACTAGGAAATAAAGTTCCTGCCTAAGGAACTTCTTCCCAACAAACACCAGACAACAGAAAAGAAGCAGGAATCTTTCATTCTGTTTTTTTTTTTTTTAACTTTTAATTTTATATTGGAGTATCACTGATTAACAATGTTGTGATAGTTTCAGGAGACTCAGCCATACACATGTATGTATCCATTCTTCCCCAAACTCTCCTCCCATCCAGACTGCCACGTGACATTGCACAGAATCCCCTGAGCTATACAGTAGGACCTTGTTGGTTACCCATTTTAAATGTAACAATGTGTACATGTCCATCCCAAACTCCCTAACTATCCCTCCCCACCACCCTTCCTCCCTGGCAACAATAAATTCATTCTCTAAATCTGTGAGTTTGTTTCTGTTTTGTCAATAAATTCATTTGTATCAGTTCTTTTTAGAGGACTCCTTCATTCTAGGTGAACATCTAAGCATACTGTATATTCTCTACTTCTACAATACAATTGAGAAAAGTAGCATGATTGTCAAAAGGTGACTAATGAAGTATGATATTTTAAATACGAAGTCTTATTGAATTTTGGTAAATATTTTACTGCAACTCTGAAAAAAAGTTATTTTCAGTAGTTCTGGTCTTTGCTCTGGCACACACCTTGTTGCGTGCAGGCCTTCTCTCGTTGCAGCGAGGGCGGATTACTCTAATTGCCAGGGCTTCTCACTGTTGTGGCTTTTGTTGCCGAGCACAGGCTCAAGGCGTATGGACTCAGCAGTTGTGGATCACAGGCTCTACAGTGTGGGTTCAGTAGTTGTGGCACATGGACTTAGTTGCTCTGAGGCATGTGAAATCTTCCAAGACCAGGGATAGAACCCATGTTCCCTGCCTTGGCAGATGGATTCTTATCCACTGTACCACCAGGGAAGTCTGCAACTTCAAAAAATATTTTGGACTAATTGCAGATCTATAGAAAAGTTGCAAAGATAGCACAGAGAATTCCCACATACCCTTGACCCAGTTTTTCCTAATATTAACATGCACCATGGTACATTTATCAAAACTAAGAAATTAACATTGGCACATTAATATTAACTAAGCTATAGGCTTGATTCTTGTTTCACTAGTTTTTTCACTGTCTTTTTTCTGTTCCAGGATCCAATGTGGGATACCGTATTACGTTTAGATGTCATGTTTCCTTTGTTCCTCTAGTCTGTGACAGTTTCTCAGTCTTTCCTTGTTTTTCATGACTTTGACACTTTTCAAAGTAGCAATCAGGTATTTTATAGAGTGGCCTTCAATTAGGGTTTGTCTTGTTTTCTCATGATTCAATGAAGCTGGGAGGAGGTAATAGGCTTTTGGGAAAATACCACAGAGGTGAAACACTTTCTCATCACATCAGGATATCTTATTATATCAATATATAGAGTATTTTATTATTATATCAATCTGTGGGGCTTCCCTGATGGCTCAGCAGATAAAGAATCCACTTGCAATGCAAGAGAAGCAGGAGACCTGGGTTCAGATCCCTGGGTCGGGAAGATCCATTGGAGGAGGAAATGATAACACACTCCAGTATTCTTGCCAAAACAAATCCCATGGACAAAGGAGCCTGGCAGCAGTCCAAAGGGTTGCAAAGAATCACACGAAACTAAGTGACTGAGCATGAACACACACACATATTAATCTGTAGAATATAGAACATCAGTTTACTACTGGTGATGTTAACTTTGATAATCTAATCAAGGTCATGTTAAGATTTCTCTCTGTAAAGACACCTTATTAATCTTTCCATACCGTCATCTTCAGAAGTCAGTAAGTTCAGTCCATATTCATGGAGCAGGGACACTGCAGCTTTTAGAAGAGAGAAATAATTGAGGCTTTTCAGTTCAGTTCAGTTCACTTTAGTTCAGTCACTCTGTCGTGTCCAACTCTTTGCGACCCCATGGACTGCAGCACACCAGGCCCCCCTCTCCATCACCAACTCCCAGAGTTTACTCAAAACTCATGTCCGTCGAGTTGGTGATGCCATCCAACCATCTCATCCTCTGTTATCCCCTTCTCCTGCCTTCAATCTTTCCCAGCATCAGGGTCTTTTCAAATGAGTCAGTTCTTCGCATCAGGTGGCCAAAGTACTGGAGTTTTAGCTTTAGCATCAGTCCTTCCAATGAACACCCAGGACTGATCTCCTTTAGGATGGACTGGTTGGATTTCCTTGCTGTCCAAGGGACTCTCAGGAGTTTCTCCAACACCACAGTTCAAAAGCATCAATTCTTCAGCACTCAGCTTTCTTTACAGTCCTACTCTCACATTCTTATATGACCACTGGAAAAACCATAGCTTTGACTAGATGGATCTTTGTTGGAAAAGTAATGTCTCTGCTGGCTTCCCTGGTGGCTCAGAGGTTAAAGCGTCTGCCTCCAATGTGAAAGACCTGGCTTCATTCCCTGGGTTGGGAAGATCCCCTGGAGAAGGAAATGGTAACCCACTCCAGTATTCTTGCCTGGAGAATCCCATGGATGGAGGAGACTGGTAGGCTACGGTCCATGGGGTCGCAGAAGAGTTGGACACGACTGAGAGACTTCACTTCACTTCACTTCTAGGTTGGTCAGAGCTTTTCTTCCAAGGAGCAAGCATCTTTGAATTTCAAGGCTGCAGTCACCATCTGCAGTGATTTTGGAGCCCCCCCAAAATAAAGTCTGCCACTGTTTCCACTGTCTCCCCATCTATTTGCCATGAAGTGATGGGACCAGATGCCATAATCTTAGTTTTCTGAATGTTGAGTTTTAAGACGACTTTTTTACTCTCTTCTTTCACTTTCATCAAGAGGCTCTTTAGTTCTTCTTCGCTCTCTGCCATAAAGGTGGTGTCATCTGCATATCTGAGGTTATTGATATTTCTCCTAGCAATCTTGCTTCCAGCTTGCCTGTGAATAAAAACATAGAGATTAAATAAAGAATGTTGAGGGAAATGGAATTAGCGATGCTAATTTTCGTACTCTCTTTTCTGATAATTAAAGAGCTGCGTAATGACAAATGACCAAGATATTGAACTGTGAATTCTAAAAAGCTGCTTTTGCGAAGAAAAAAAAAAAAGAGAAAGACAAGGATCTAATGCAATGCCTCAACTGCTGCTTATAAAAACGCTGGACTCGGAAATTCAGACAACTGAAAAATCTGAGGAAATATAAAACCATCTTAAAAGCATCAGATTTAACCAAAGAATAAGGAGTTACTGGGACAAGACCTCCAAAAAGAATAGAAATCCAGAGGTGTGGGCCCAGCTCTGGGACTGTATTTGGTCAGGGGCATCTACCCTGAGTAAGTGCCACTGAAATTTTAGGCTTTCAACTACCTTCTAAGTAAGGAATTTAAGCATTAGAGACCAGGGTTGTGGGACCAAAGAAAGGGTGAGCAAGAAATAACCAGCCCCCAGGATGTCCCAGGTGGTCCAGTGGCTAAGACTCTATGTTCCCAACACAGGGGGCCTGGGTTTGATCCCTGGTCAGGGAACTGGATCCCTCATGCCACAGTTATGACCTGCTGCAGCCAAATAAATAAATGTTAAAAAAAATACAGAGATGGAGGTGGTATATGATGAAACTACAATAGGTTATTGAAGCAATGAAATTGGTACTACAGTTTCAAGTAATTTAGAATGTTAACATGGATTTTTAAAATGTTTGTATTGTCCTTTGACAGAGCAATCCCATGCATGGAAATTTACCTAAAGTGAATAGAAAAGCAGAAACCTGAAATGTTTGTAGAAAGTCATTTGAATGTCATTTAAATGCTATCTGGATGAGCATAGTTTATTTCACTGCCCCCAGTATTTAACAGTTTAGGGCATGAAATAAACTATAGCTCATTAATTCAGTGGATAAACACCAAGTAAAACTGGTAACTCAAAGAATGTAACAACATGGAACAGATGTTTCATACATAAAAATAATCAATCTACACACTTGTAACTACAGTTTGATTTTAACTATTCCTATTTAAAAGAACAAAATAGAAGCTAGGAAATTGAGAAAGTTGACTTATTGCCAGGGAATTATGAATGCTTCTCAATTGTTTATGTTGTTATTATACATTGCGTAAGTTTTTCAAAATGCATAAGTATATCCATACAAAAGTTTAAAAATAAGATAACTGTGTATATCTTAAGGGTTTCCTTCTGTAATTCTGGAGTTTGGGGAATTAGAATGGTGAGGCAGTTCCTCACAATGGTTAGGGTTACAGTGTTTTGAGTCAGATAAACCTGAATTCAAATTCTGCACTTCTCTTCAATAACTTAATGGCCTTGAATTTTAGTTTCCTCATCCATACAAAGAGGATGATACTTGAGCTTTGGTATGAGGTTTGTTTAGATCAGAACAACACTGCCTGTCAGTAAATGACGGTCATCAAGGAAGAGTGACTTCATCCTCAAAAGGACAGCCCACTGAGATCCTTACTTTGAGACAGAATGACTTCCTTTGACAGAAAGAATCAAATCCAGGGGAGAAGCAAAACATTTATTATACATCTTAAAGGTAGATAATAAGAAGTTTATTGATATATACATCTCATAAATGCGTGGGAGAAACTCAAGTATGAGTAACGAAGGGAGAGCTAGGACTTGGGTGTATACAGCATCTTAACAAAGAAACAATAAGTTTGTACAGAAATGACAGGACAAAGGAACATGTTTGTAGGCTTCCAAGGGCAGGAAACTGTGGAAATGTATCATATTGGGGGAAGTGAGTGGGGTGAGGCTTGTTTGCAGATTCCTCTGGTGTCATCTCTGGGCTAAGAAACTAGAACTCTCTTCAACAAAGGAAACTTATATTCTGCCTTTAGACAGAAAGGGGCTTCCGAGGTGGCACAGTGATAAAGAATCTGCCTGCCAAAGGAGGAGATGCAACGGATGCAGGTTTGATCCCTAGGTCAGAAAGATCCCCCAGAGTAGGAAATGGCAGCCCACTCCAGTATTCTCGCCTGAAAAATCCCATGGAGAGAGGAGCATGGCGGGCTAGTCCACAGGGTCACAAAGAGTCGGACACAACTGAGAGCAGAAGAGAAGAGTTAAAACAGAAAGGAAGAGGGTAGAGAGAACTTTTTCTGCTTTTGCTCCTTCTTAATCGGATTCAGCTCAAACCAATATGTTAAAGAGACATATTTGGGGGTGACATATTCTGGTTTCCTTCACCAGTAAGGATGTTTTTCAGTATTTTTGCATTTCTTATCATATAAACTTTACCATTCTAAGGAGTGGGTGTCATAAGATTTATGGCATCAAAAGCTTTTGGAAGGGAAAGCAGCCCTGGGTTCCTTAGGACTGGTAGACACCATATGTATACGCATACAGTTATACTTATGAATCCATTTTAAATATATACATGTGTACATACTTATGTTAAGCAACAAAATTCTTAATATCTTTATAGTCAGACAACTCCTGTATGTTTGGATTAAAAGTGGTTAGCTGGGGGAAAGGGACGGTTAGGGAGTCTGGGATGGACATGTACACACTGCTGTATTTAAAATGGATAACCAACAAGGACCTACTGTGTAGCACAGGGAACTCTGCTCAATGTTATGTGGCAGCCTGGATGGAAGGGGAGTTTGTGGGAGAATGGATAGATGCATATATATGGTTGAGTCCCTTTGCCGTCCACCCGAAACTATCACAACACTGTTAATCAGCTATACTCCAAAGTAAAAAGTTTAATAAAAACAAACAAACAAACAAAAAGTGATTAGCCAATTGATTGTTTAAGGGACTTAAGGAACAGAGAGATAAAATGATCAAGTGAATTCCATTTGATGTCATAATTCCCCTGCCTCAGGGAGGGTTTTTAAAATCAGATCAGTTGTAGATTGGGCTTCCTGGTGGCTCAGACAGTTAAGAATCCATCTGCAATGTGGGAGACCTGGGTTCGCCCCCTGGGTTGGGAAGATCCCTTGATCCCTGGGTTGGGAAGATCCCTTGGAGGAAGACATGACGACCCACTCCAGTATTCTTGCCTCGAGAAGCCCCACGGACAGAGAAGCATGGTGGGTTACAGTCCATGGGGTTGAAAAGAGTCGGACATAACTGAGCAACTAAGCACAGCACAGCACAGCATGTTTGCAGAGTAGAAGAGAAACAGGAGGTGACAGGGAAGGGAAGGAAGGCCAGGGAAGAGAGTGGGTTTTCAGAACAGAGAAACCTAAGTAGAGACCTACAACGGGTCACTAAGGATGTAATATTTTGTAATATTTTCTTAAAAAGAAGTTTAATTAGAAGCTTCTGCTTTATTGGATTTGTGGTCACTCCTCCCACAGCCTCAATGATCTCCTGAAATACAAGTCTGTCCATATTCCTACTCCCCTCACTGCTGCTGCTGCTGCTGCTAAGTCGCTTCAGTCGTGTCCGACTCTGTGCGACCCCATAGACGGCAGCTCACCAGGCTCCCCCGTGCCTGGGATTCTCCAGGCAAGAACATTGGAGTGGGTTGCCATTTCTTTCTCCAATGCATGAAAGTGAAAAGTGAAAGTGAAGTCGCTCAGTCGTGTCCAACTCTTCGTGACCCCATGGACTGCAGTCCACCAGGCTCCCCTGCCCATGGGATTTTCCCAGCAAGAGTACTGGAGTGGGGTGCCATCGCCTACTCCAACTCCCCTCACTACCAAAACCAAAACCAGACAAATAAGTTTCTTAGTAGGGTTCAGGTGCTGCAGCCTCTTTTCTCACCTCTCCATTGTCCACCTTACAGTAGTGTGTTTTCTTGTCTGTCTTTATTTTAATGGTTCATTTATTTATTTGGTAGTTCTGCTTCCCAGGTGGCACAGTGGTAAAGAATCACCTGCCAATGCAAGAGAGGTAGATTCGATCCCTGAGGAAGATCCCAGGAAGAGGAAATGACAACCTCCTCCAGTATTTTTGCCTGGAAAATTCCATGGAGAGGAGTCTGACGGGCTACAGTCCAAAGGGCTGAAAAGAGAGATGACTGAAGGACTAAGCACACACACTGCACGTGAAATCTCAATTCCCCCACCAGGGATTGAACCCAGTGACTTCTGCAGTGGAAGAGTGTAGTTCTAACCACTGGATTACCATGGAGTTCCTCTTGCATGCTTTTCCAGTTCCAGAAAACCAGGTAGTTCGCAATCTCTGTATTTTCTCCTGCTGTCTCCTTGAATTACAAATGTTAGTCTCCCCTTTCTTTGTGTGAAGAGCAATTGTTTAAAAACTGTAATAACTGTCAGGGAAAAGTTCTTGGTTCTTCATCTGAGCAGCAGCACCTGCCTCTCAACTCTATGCATATCTTATTTTTTTAAAAAGATTATATTTGTTTGATATTCCATACAATGTATTTTATTTTGATATGTCAGTCGCCTAAACCCCATGAAACTATTTAAATCTTTGTATCTTGTCCCCTAGCAAAGTGTCACACTCAAGAAATGTTTATGTGGCTTAAAGGAACCCACGTTTGGTTACTAGTGACCCCGTGACGTCACATACCTTGGGCTCAGAATTCCTGAGCCGTATCTCAAAATCACCGTGCTTGCAAGTGCCTCCGGAGCACAAATCCCTTTCGCAGGGTTTGAAATGTACCAAGTCACTATTTACCAGTCTTACGACATAGCTCCAAGCCTGGGCTAACCCTGATCCGTGAGAGAAACAGAAACTTAATTTCTAGGAAAGAAAAGCCCGCCTGGGGGTGGGAGGGACGAGGGAAGTAGAACTGTGGGCGTCACAGGCTCTGCCAGAGTTCAGTCCGGCCCCCGCCCCTCACTCCCGCAACCCCCAGCCTCCACACGCTCCGGGTTTCCAGGTGGACGGCACCCAGGTGGGCGCCACATCCATGTCCCATGGCCTGGAGAACGTCACCCAACCGTTCTGCCCGGAGCCGTGCAGCCGGGCGGGACGCGGTAGATGTCACCACGCGGCGGTCACGCTCTCCTTGGCGGCGCGCGGGCGGCGGGACCACCCAGAGGAAGCCGTCGGGGTTCGAGCCCCGGTACCCCGGAAACCCCGAGGGGAGAAGGAGGGGCGGGGAAGAGTTGATCCTTTTCTCCGGAGTTGCGCAAGGGGCAGGACGGCGCGGGTTGACTGGGACCGCCTGGGCGGGCATCCCCGCCGCGTCCCGCGCCGGGAGGCCGAACCAAAAGCGAAAGGAGCCGGGTCCCCCGCAGCCCCGGCGTCGCGTCCGCGGGGAGGTCGCCGCGCGCGGGGCAAGTCGGCGAGGGCCGCCGCTTTGTGACTTCACTGGTTTCGCAACAAGCCCGGGCCGCCCGCGCCCCACCCACCCCCGGCCGCCGCCTCGCCGCCAGCTGCCTCGCTCCGCTCTCCGCGCCTCCCCGCCCTCCGGAGCCGGGCCTGCCCCGCCGTCGCGGAGCCTCGGCTCAGCCCGGCCGCCCGCGGCTGTTCACCGCACGTGCGCCGCCCCCGCCTCCCGGCGGCGCGGAGCAGCCCGGCCACCAGCCCCGCGGCCCGGCTCCGTAGAGCGCAGCGCCCTCCCGGCGGTGGCGGCGCGATGCTGTGCTTTCTCCGGGGAATGGCCTTCGTCCCCTTCCTGCTGGTGACCTGGTCGTCCGCTGCCTTCATCATCTCCTACGTGGTCGCCGTGCTTTCCGGGCACGTCAACCCCTTTCTCCCCTACATCAGGTGAGGAGCCGGCGGAGTGAGGCTGGACGCGGGGCACCGCGCGGGAAGCGCTGCTGATGAGCAGGGGAGGTGTTCAGACCCCACTGGGCGTCCTGCCGGAAGATCGGATACCCACGCATAGAAGAGGGTGCCCCCGGTGGTCCCGGGGTGGACTGGGAGACGGGGCGTGGGAGCTGAGCAGTTCCGATTTTACCTCGACACTGAACAGAGTGGCATCCTGAGAGGCTCAGGATAGACAGAACTAGCAGACTGGGTACCGGGCAGACGCCTCTTGGGCGGTATTGAGACCAGAGTGGGTCCTGATGGATGGCACTTGCTGAGTGTGTAAGAGGTAGTCGCCCAAGTCGCGTCCGACTCTTTGTGACCCTGCGGACTTTAGCCCGCCTGGCTCCTCTGTCCATGGGATTCTCCAGGCAAGAATACTGGAGTGGGTTGCCATTCCCTTCTCCAGAGGATATTCCTGACCCGGGAATGGAACCTGCATCTCCCAGGTAGAATCTTTACCATCTGAGCTACCAGGGAAGCCCTATGCTAAAGCAGCTCCTGGATTTCACTTCCTCTTCCCAAAATCCTCGAGAAGCGGCTGTCTGGCTCCTCTTTCTTGCGAGAAAACTAAGTTTAAGCAGATGTTGAAATACCATCAGTGTGACACTGATGTCACAGCTGGGAAATTGGAAGCAGAACTCACACCCAGATTAATCTCTATGCCAGAAGCACCACCGTGCTACCCTTGGGTCTTTGAGAGCGGCTCTCAGTTCTTTTGTATGGAGCTGCCCAAGATCCCTTGGTCTTCAGATTGTCAATGATTGGTGACATCTCAGGTGTTGTTGCCATACAGTTTCATTTTTCATGAGTTTTTGCCTCTACTTATTTTTGGGGGTGGGGGCACACTGCTGGGATCTTAATTCCCTCACCAGGGATTGACTCGTGCCCCCAAATTAGAAGTCACAGTCTGAACCACTGGACCACAGGGGAAGTTTGGCCTCTACCTTTATTGAGAGTCACTTTATCAGTGCCCAGGACACACATCTGGATTTCCTGTGGCTCCCAGCTCTGTGCCTTGCCCGTGTTAATGGCATTCCTTAAACGTCAGAAAGATCCATCCTTATCCTAGTGGTGTATCCAACCTGTCTTACCCCTCTGGATCTGTATTGATTGGTGAGGGGTTTAGAAAATTGGTGAGACCTGAGGTTACTGCTTAATTATTGTAGGGATTGTAGAGATTACAGAAATTGCAGGGCCTCTTCCTCTTGCAGCAATGCCCTATATAGTCTTTTTAGTAGGCAACGAAGGGGAAATGAAGGTGGAGCAGGTGGGGACTAGAGTTTAAAGGTGCAAAGAAGCAAGCACAGCAGGATGCACAGAAGCCAGTCTGGAGTAACGGTGGGTTTGCCGATGCAAGATGACTTTCCCATCAGGCCTGCTGCCCCTGCAGAAACCTCGGCTTGGTTTCTCCTCGATAGTCTCTGTTTTCATTGTCTCGCTTTTCTTGATTCTGAAGTGGGATAGATCCTTTTAGACTGGTGTAAAAAGAAAGAGTTCTCTCCTATAATGCTTTTTATTGAGAAAGTAGTAGCTTTGTTTGTCACCAGTTTGAAGGTCGGGGCAGATAATAAAAGTGAAAGTCGCTTAGTCGTTTCTGACTCTTTGTGACCCCATGGACTATACAGTCCATGGAATTCTCCAGGCCAGAATACTGGAGTGGGTAGCCTTTCTCTTCTCCAGGGAGTCTTCCCAATCCCAGGATCGAACCTAGGTCTCCTGCACTGCAGGCGGATTCTTTACCAGCTGAGCCACAAGAGAAACCCAAGAATACTGGAATGGGTAGCTTATCCCTTCTCCAGCGAATCTTCCTGACCCAGGAATCGAACCAGGGTTTCGTGTATTGCAGGTGGATTCTTTACAACTGAGCTATCAGGGAAGCTGGGGCAGATAGTATTTGGTATGAATTGGGTAGGTGATTGGACTTCCCTGGTGGCTCAGATGGTAAAGTGTCTGTCTACAATGCGAGAGACCTGGGTTCGACCCCTGGTTCGGGAAGATTACCTGGAGAAGGAAATGGCAACCCACTCCAGTACTCTTGCCTAGAAAATCCCATGGACGGAGGAGCCTGGTGCAGGCTACAGTCCATGGGGTCACAAAGAGGTGGACACAACTGAGCGACTTCACTCTCACTTTCACTTGGGTAGGTGATCAGAGGCAGCATTTGAGTCTTTGTAGGGGTTTCTGAGGGCTCCCCAGGTGGATCAGTGGTAAAGAATTCACCTGCCAACGCAGGAGATGCAGGAGACATGGGTTCAATCCCTGGGTTGGGCAGATCCCCTGGAGAAGGAAGTGGCCGCCCACTCCAGTATTCTTGCCTGGAAATCCCATAGACAAAGGAGCCTGGCGGGCTACAGTCCATGGCATTGCAAAGAGTCAGACATGACTGAGCAACTGAGCATATGAGCACAAAAGTCTGATATGGTAGTGATTACTACCACGTCCAGGTGAGATATTAGATGTGCAGAAAAGGGGAAACAGCTGACAGGACCAACCTGTTGTGAGATGCTCAAATCATAGACGTTCCAAGGAAGAAATTTTAAATTTAGCAAGGAAAGAAAACTTTCAGGAGAAAGCAGAATTATAGAAGAAAAAGGTACAAGATTGTTCTCTTGTTGCCTGGAGCCTTCAGCCTACAAGCACGTGATTGCTTGCCTAAGTGTGCCTGGGGCCTTTAGGTTGTTTGCTCTTTGTGCCTACAGGAGTGGCTAGAGCACTGGATTACCTCTGCCCCTCCTAGAAAACCTAAGTCTTTGAGGCCAGGGCAAGGGCAAGATTAGAAGGGCAAGGACAAGATGGGATTAATTCCAAATTTATCTGGTTGGCCTAGACCTTAGGTGGTAAAGAAGTCACCTACCAATGCAGGAGACACAGGAGACGAGGGTTCGATCCCTGGGTTGGGAAGATCCCCTGAAGAAGGAAATGGCAGCCCACTCCAGTATTCTTGCCTGGAAAATCCCATGGACAGAGGAGCCTGGCAGGCTGCAGTCTATGGGGTCGCAGACTGAGCCTGCACAGCAACTTAACTGTCTAGCTCATCTCTGCCCTCAAAGAAGCCTCCAGTTCTTCCTTACCCTCATTCCCTCCATTTTCCTCCAGCCGCCTTGGCCTCCTGCCTGGATCTTGAGCATGTTAGGCACACATCTTCCTTTAAGCCTTTGCACTGGCTGTCGTCTACCAGAATGCTCTACCTCCAGATTATCACAGGCTTTCGTCCTTATCTCCTTTGTTCGAATATTATCTCTGTGAGGCCTGCTCTGATGGCCCACAGGGCTCCTTATCCCCTGGCCTCAATCCAGTCTTGTTTACCACAGCACCTATTACCTTCTAACAAATGATATGATTTGCTTATTTAGTATGTTGATCCTGTAAGATCCATGAAGGCTCCTGATATTTGTTGAGTTTTCTTGATATTTCTTGGGTGTTTATCTGTGAGTCTTGTTTCTCTTTCCTCCAGGGTGGGGCAGAGCCGTTTAGGGAAGGCTTGATAGGCCCTTGGTGGTGGGTCACTGATTTGGACATATTTAGGGTGAGCACCCAATACTTTGGCCACTTGAGGCAAAGAGCCAACTAATTGGAAAAGACCCTGATGCTGGGAAAGATTGAGGGCAGGAGAAGAAGGGGATGACAGAGGACGAGGTGGTTGATAGTGTTATGCCCAAGTCGCGAAATCTCCCAATGACCACCAGGGAGCCGATATCCGAAGCAAAAGCAAGAGAGTTTTTATTAACAAGCTCGAGCTGGGGCTTCCACCGTTTTACCGACATAGCAGCTATAGGGAGGAGCCCCGGGTTTTGGATTACATTGCTTATATAGGGAGTGTTCATGAAAAAAAGAATTTCTAGGTAGGGGGACGTCTGATTGGTCACTTTATTTCGAAGGGTTGTGTGTTGGTTTTTGATTGGTCCCTATTACGCAGGTAGACCACAAGTTCCTGAACGCTAAGTCAGGAGATTCTGGTCTGGGGTCCGATTGGCTCATGGGTGGTGGGGTGAGGTCAGGGGATTTCCAAAGGCTCTTTTCCCGGAACCTTACAAAATGGAGTTTTTCTGTTAACAAAATGGAGTAGCTTAGGTGCTTCAATAGCATCACAGACTCAATGAAGGTGAGTTTGAGCAAACTCCAGGAGATAGTGAAGGACAGGGAAGCCTGGCATGCTGCCGTCCATGGGGTCGTAAAGAGTCGGACACAATTTAGGAACTGAACGACGACCCTTTGATGTGAAGTCATTGTTCAGTCAATCTGATCTGATGTTTTTAAACAACACTGAACACTTTAAATAAAAGCCGTTGCATTTTACAGTTTTACTTATCTTCCAGTTTTATTGAGATACAGTTAACATCCAGTGGTGAATAAGCTTAAGGTGTAGAGTATCATGATTCAACTTGTGTACCTCAAGAAATGATCATCACAATAATTTTAGTGACTACCTATCATCTCATATAGATAGAAAATAAAAGAAAAAATACTTTTTTCCATGTGATGAAAACCCTTAAGATTTACTCTCTTAACACACAGCAGTGTTCATTATATTACTCATGTTGTACTTTACTTCCCTAGCACTTCCTTATCTTATAGCTGGAAGCGTGTGCCTTTTGGCTTGTTGTTGTTCAATCGCTCAGTAGTGTCTGACTCTTTGCAACCCCATGGACTGCAGCACGCCAGGCTTCCCTTTTGGCTACCTTCATGTTATTCCTACCCGCAGCCCCACCTCTGGAAACTTCAGATCTAATGTTTGTTTTGAAGTGTAATTGACCTATAACAGTTCCTTAGTTCCTGGTGTGCAACATAGCAATCTCTGTACATTACGAAACGATCTCCGCTAGCCATTGCATTTTAATGTTACTTGTTTACTTTTGGCTATGGTGGGTCTTTGTTGCTGCCCTGGCTTTTTTCTGGTTGAGCTGAGCAGGGACTACTTTTCATTGCAGTGTGTGGGCTTCTCCGTGCAGTGGCTTCTTTTGTTGAGGAGCACAGGTTCTAGGGCGTGCTGATTTTAGTAGTTTGCAGCACATGGGCTCAATAGTTGGAGTTCCTGGCTCAGTAGTTGTGCACGGGCTTTGTTGCTCCGCAGCAGGTGGTATCTTCCCAGATCAGGGATCAAACCCGAGTCTCCCTCATTGGCAGGCAGATTCTTTACCACTGAGCCACCGGGGAAGCCCTAGCCAATGCATTTTAAATAAGATCCAGAACTGTGGAAGGACTTCTTTCCAGTAAAATAATCAAATTCAGCTTTCTTATCAGACATTTTCTGATAACATTGTTATTCTTCAGTATATTAGACAAATGGAAATATACTCAACCTCATGAATGGGACAAAAATTAAAATCTACTGGATTGGCAGAAACCCAAATGTTTGATAACACATTCTACTGTCGAGATTTTGGGACAACAGGCTCCCGTACATCGTTGGTGGGAATGTAAAATGATTCAGTCTCTGTGGAAGGACTTAAGCACTAGTTATCAAAATGACACAAATACAATATCTATAGTATTAATAACGGCTTTTAATAACAAAGGGTTGGAAACAATACAAATGTCCCTCAGTAGAGGACTGGCTAAGTAAGTATGATTTACCTAAGAATACGTCAAACAAAAGTTCTCTACACATAGAATGCCCTCTTTAAAATTTCCATTACATTGTTACATGGAAAAAAGCAAGACTTAGAACCAAATAGCTACCATGGTAAAGATGGTGAGGGAGAAATAATATACATTTGTATTAGCTTGCATGAAGAAACTAATAAAAGTGGTGTATCTATGTAGGATTGAAGGAGGTGGTCATGACCACATGGTCATTGAGACCTTAGCAGATGGAAATAAAAGGGAAGGAATAAGACTTGCCTTGCCATACTTAAAAAAAAAAATGAATGTTTTAATTTTAAGATAACTGTCATTTTACATCCAGTTATAAAAAAATTAAAGATCCCATGTGTCTTTTTTAATTGGAGGATAGTTGCTTACTATGTTGTGTTAGTTTCTGCATACAGTAATGTGAGTCAGCCATAAGCATACATATATACCTTCCCTCATGAGCCTCCCTCCCATTCACACCCCGTACACCCTCGATGGACGTGAGTCTGAGTGAACTCCGGGAGTTGGTGATGGACAGGGAGGCCTGGCGTGCTGCGATTCATGGGGTTGCAAAAAGCGACTGAGCGACTGAACTGAACGGAACTGAATCCCCTGTAGGTCATCCTCATGTATCTTTTTACCCAGTTTCTCCCAAAGGTAACATCTAAACTTGGCATACCTTTTTAGATGAATTTATTTTTTAGCCAAATGAATGTTTCCTATCAGAAAATTAAATTAGAAGCATGGGGATTAAAACAGTCACCAAATTCAACAAGTAGTTTCTGTACTGCGTGCGTGCTAAGTCGCTTTGGTTGTGTCCCCCACTGCGACCCTATGGACTGTAGCCCACCAGGCTTCTCTGTCCACGGGATTCTCCTAGCAAGTGGAGAATTGGAGTGGGTTGCTGTTTCCTCCTCCAGGGAATCTTCTCAACACAGGCATACCTCTCCTGCATTGGCAGGCAGATTCTTTACCACTAGCGCCACCTGAGAAGCCCATTAATGCAGGGATGTGAAAACCAAAGACAAATACAAATCAACCTCAAAGAATTTGTTTAGATTTTTACAAGGCCACACCCATATTCTTAAGTACAATCATGCTTAATTTGTAATAGTTTCTTATATTTCTTCTCCTACCAAATCCCTCAGGCTATTTTCAGTCACCTTTATCCCAGCTGATAAGCCTTTCCCTTTTTATACCTTCTGCTTTGGCCTGTGTCTCCTACTTCCAGAGTATTCTGTGGCCCTTTAGTTTTAAATTTTTGCCATTTCTGCATCCTGATTGCTTTTCATTAGCCTAGTCTCACGTTTTGTGCAATTACTGTTTGCTGGG
This sequence comes from Capra hircus, assembly GCF_001704415.2. Lineage (NCBI taxonomy): Eukaryota > Metazoa > Chordata > Mammalia > Artiodactyla > Bovidae > Capra > Capra hircus. The sequence goes on from NC_030812.1 coordinate 64,368,647, forward strand.
TGGCTTGTGTGTACTCAATCGTGTCCAACTCTTTGCAACCCCATGGACTGTAGCCCATCAGGCTCCTCTGTCCATGGGATTCTCCAGACAAGGATACTGGAGTGGGTAGCCATTCCCTTCTCCAGGGGATCTTCCCAACCCAGGGATTGAACCTGGGTCTCCTGCACTGCAGGCAGATTCTTCACCACTATGCCACCTGGGTGGCTTGTGGTGAAAGGTTGCTGCTGACCCACGAAACACGCCAGGATTCTTGGCCTCCGAAGGAGAAGAATTCAATCTGGGGCCAGAGACAAGGCTTGATTGCTCAGAGCTTTTGTGTAATCAAGTTTTATTAGAGTATAAAGGAGATAGAGAAAGCTTCTGACATTGGCATCAGAAAGGGGCTGAAAGAGTGCCCCCCTTCTAGTCTTCAGCTGGATGTTGTATAGTCACTAGCAGTCTGTTAATGAAAGAAAGGAATGTCTTAAAACTCAGAATGGCACCAGGCCCCTCACCCATAAGATGCATTTTGGGATGATCTTGACACCAGACGATTCATCCGATAGACTTGAATCTTGTAGAAGGGCAGATTACCATACAAATAGTTTCATTTACATAGATTAGGGGAACAAATTCTGAGTTTAGCATAATGGTTTGTCCAGTAGGTTCTGAGCCATTTGGCAGAAACCGACTTGAAGACAGTCTAGGGTACATGAACATAGCTTAAGACAAGTATTTCCATAAGAAAAATGCATTGGTTAACTCAAGGTTTGAGAATAATTAACTTCAGGTGAAACCGGGTGTCATTATGGCAACACAGTATTTTAAGAGAAACCTCCTTTTAAATTTGTATAGAGAAGGGGGGAAAATACCACTAGTTTGTTTCCTCCTGCCACTTAAGCGAGATAAAAATGTCTGACACTTGTAGCCTATTTCCTCTGTTTGGAGATCCCTGGCCTTCCTGCCTGTTACCCTCTCAGTGGTCTTTGGCTATTCCCATTGTTCCTCCTCATGACCACACACCCTGCCTAGTTAGTGATGGCAGAAACCTGGGATCACCGAGGATTAAGCCAAAAGGGAGGCCAAATCACATAGTGAACAAAGTAAAAGAGGTTGGGTCTTTAACTCCAAAACTGGATCTAAAAATTATCCTTATTTAGTTAATAATCACAAAATTTAGGTTTATATATATAATCATAACTATGTGCTAATGCTTATAAGGAACAAAATCCATTTCTAATGGATAAACCAGAATGAAAAGATAAAGCTCCTACAGGAGCAAAAGATAAAGTTCCTGTAACGAATAGATGGGGAAACAATGGAAACTATGACGGGCTTTATTTTGGGGGGCTCCAGAATCACTGCAGATGGTGATTGCAGCCATAGAATTAAGAGATGCTTGCTCCTTGGAAGAAAAGCTATGACAAACCTAGATAGCTTATTAAAAAGCAGAGACATTACTTTGGCAACAAAGTCAACTGAAACACGTAGTAGGTGATTAGTATATACTGTGTGATTGCTAAGATCATTTGTAGCACACGGGTCTGTATTATTAGTCTTCTCAGCCTCTCTTCAACTGTTAGCTCATTCTGCCAGTGTTCATTGTTCATTAACTTTGACTGTGATTCCAGTTGTTCTCCAAGATCATTTCTGTGGACTTCATGAAAGTTTCCATATTTTACACCCTCACTTTGTAGTGCTATTTTTGAGTATTTACAACACTTGATAATCATACTGAGAGGTAACATAGTGTGCTAAGTAAGGGAACAACTTTGGAGTAGATACCTTTGATTTGAATACAGCTCTGCCATGCACACCAGCTGTGGGAGTTTGGACAATTCATTTGACTTTCTTTGCTTCTCTGTGGGTTAATAATAGCACCTGCCTGATGCATGAACATGTGAACTCACTTAGAACTCGTCAGTGCCCTGGTCAAGAACATAAGTTCTCTGTTGGTGTTTGCTATTAGTCATATCAAGGGACCAGTCTACATCGGTCTGGATAGATGCCAGTGTTAAGTGGGAAAAGACGTTTGGTTGAGGTGAGGGCTAATTTTATAACCCCTCAGTTTGTGAATATAGTAGTAGCTTTCTTAACCAACCTCGACTTAATCAACTTGCTCTCCTAACTGGTAAAGTCATTCTCTGAAAAACACAGTGACGGAAGCTGGGGGTCCCTGGAAGCCTCTCCCAGCAGTGGCCTCTCTCAGGGCTGCTCGCTCTCTTCTCTCATCTATTTCTTTGTCCACCTGTTAAATGCCAGCTGTGTTGGTTCCCAAATGAGTTTATGCCAGTTGTATTTTCTCCACTGTGATTGTGTGATTTAAAATCAATGTACAGGAACTGTTGGTCTGCGAATGCAAAAAGATAGTTGTCATTTCTAAGGGAACTCAGTTGAATGCTTTGGAAAGATTCCAAAGAGACAAGTTGTCAAAAACTGCAGTCCATTTAGTAGTGTTTATGACAAGTGTAAAGATGTACAGAACCTGATGAAAAACTAGAAGGATTAGGTGCTGCAACTGCTTCAAAAGTGTTTTTAAGATTTCCCTTCACTGTAAAGACACTGAAACTGGAAATGAGATCATCCACAGCACACGTGCTGTGTACGCCAGGAGGACACATAGTGGACTCGTGTAACACATGTTACAGCCTTGACCAGCGCCCATACGCAGGTGAATGAATGTATGGACAGTTGTATATTTGTGGTGTGTACATATTCATATGATTTTTATTTATTGTTTTTAGTTGAAATATAGTTGATTTACAATGTTTTGTTAGTTTCAGTTGCATAGCAAAGTGATTCAGTTATGTATATACATATTCTTTTTCAAATTCTTTTCCATTATAGGTTATTATTAAAAGATATTGAATATAGTTCCCTGCACCATACAATAGATCCTTGTTATATATCTATTTTATATATATTAGTGTGTATCTGTTTATCCCAAACTCCTGATTTACTTCCCACCCCACTCCCGCCATATCCACATAGTTTTTGATGGCTTCCTGCTTAAACCAGGTTTTTTGATTATTGTGGTTTAGTCACTAAGTCGTGTCCGACTCTTGTGATCCCATGGACTGTGTATAGCCTGTCAGGCTCCTCTATCCATGGGATTCTCCAGGCAAGAATACTGGAGTGGGTTGCCATTTCCTTCTCCAGGGGATCTTCCCAACCCAGGAATCGAACTCAGGTATCCTGCATTGCAGGTAGATTCTTTGCTGACTGAGCTACAAGGGAAGTCCCAAGTTTTTGATTCTTAACTACAGTGAATTTCAGGCAATGGTGACTTTTGCTTCCTTGTTCAGCTGCAACAATGGGACTTGAAATAATAAATAATAGGATAATGAGGTCTCTGTGTATATAGTCAGAGAAGGAAATGGCAACCCACTCCAGTATTCTTGCCTAGAGAATCCTGTGGACAGAGGAGCCTGGTGGGCTGCTGTCCATAGGGTCACATAGAGTCGGACACGACTGAAGCGACTTAGTATGCATGCATGCATTGGAGAAGGAAATGGCAACCCACTCCAGGATTTTTGCCTGGAGAATCCCAGGGATGGAGGAGCCTGGTGGGCTGCCGTCTATGGGTCGCACAGAGTCAGACACAACTGAAGCAACTTAGCTATAGCTGTAGCTGTATACAGTCACATTCAGTTCAGTTCCGTTCAGTCGCTCAGTCGTGTCCGACTCTTTGCAACCCCATGAATTTCAGCATGCCAGGCCTCCCTGTCCATCACCAACTCCCAGAGTTCGCTCAGACTCACCTCCATCAAGTCCGTGATGCCATCCAGCCATCTCATCCTCGGTCGTCCCCTTCTCCTCCTGCCCCCAATCCCTCCCAGCATCAGAGTTTTTTCCAGTGAGTCAACTCTTCTCATGAGGTGGCCAAAGTGCTGGAGCTTCAGCTTTAGCATCATTCCTTCCAAAGAAATCCCAGGGTTGATCTCCTTCAGAATGGACTGGTTGGATCACCTTGCAGTCCAAGGGACTCTCAAGAGTCTTCTCCAATACCACAGTTTAAAAGCATCAATTCTTTGGTGCTCAGCTTTCTTCACAGTCCAATGCTCACATCCATTCATGACTACTGGAAAAACCATAGCCTTGACTAGACAGACCTTTGTTGGCAAAGTAATGTCTCTGCTTTTAAATATGTTCTCTAGGTTGGTCATAACTTTCCTTCCAAGGAGTAAGCGTCTTTTAATTTCATGGCTGCAGTCACCATCTGCAGTGATTTTGGAGCCCAAAAAAATTAAGTCTGACACTGTTTCCACTGTTTCCCCATCTATTTGCCATGAAGTGATGGGACCGGATACCATGATCTTAGTTTTTTGAATGTTGAGCTTTAAGCCAACTTTTTCACTCTCCTCTTTCACTTTCGTCAAGAGGCTTTTTAGTTCCTCTTCACTTTCTGCCATGAGGGTGATGTCATCTGCATATCTGAGGTTATTGATATTTCTCCCAGCAATCTTGATTCCAGCTTGTGCTTCTTCCAGCCCAACGTTTCTCATGATGTACTCTGCATATAAGTTAAATAAGCAGGGTGACAATATACAGCCTTGACGTACTCCTTTTCCTATTTGGAACCAGTCTGTTGTTCCATGTCCAGTTCTAACTGTTGCTTCCTGACCTGCATATAGGTTTCTCATATTTCTCCTCTGTTTAAGGTTTTCAACATCTTTGAATACATAAAATTCTTTTTTTTTCACCGACTTAATCCTGTGCATATTTTTCTTCTGCTAGCCCTACCTTTTAAAAGGCAGTAGAGGGTTGCTCAGAAGTCTTGACCGATGCAGGGTTGACAGCTTTTCATCATTAATGCTCAATTTCAACTTTTAGAGTGCTCCACTGAACAGTCTTCTTTCCAACAGTAATTGCGTTTCGGTCCATCAGGAATATGAAGTGTAGAGTCACAGCATACTAAGGACAACTTACTAATGACTTCAGAAGGGAGCTGGTATGAACCCAATTGTAAGATACACAGTTCTGTAAATTCACGTGGAGGGGATATGTTATAATAAAAAGAAATGCAACCTAGCAGCCGAGAAGAGTTCTGAACTGTATCCATCGAAGTCAGACAGCTGCAGATGCATGCCTTGGCTTCCCCATTTACAGTTTCTGTGGCCTTGGGCAAGTTTCTTTTCTAAGACTCAGTTTTTCTTCTTTAAGGTGACAGTAAGTACTTTCCTTTATAACATTCTAAACACCAAATAAGATGAACCTGGCCAAGTATAAGTGTTGAGGAAATGTTAACTTTTTTCCTTTTGTAATCTTAGCAGCTATAGTCCAAGCAGAGATGGTCTTTTAGAGACTCCTCTGAGAAAAATTCTCAGAATCTGACCTCTTATGCCTCCCTCTTCATTACCATTCTGGTCCAAGCCACTGTCCTCTCTTGATAAACTACTGAAATTACTTCCTAAGTCTCCCTGGTCCATTCCCGCCTCTTCACAGTCTTTTTGCAACATTCTTTAACAACATCAGTCAACTTGATATCACTTCCCTGCTCTCAGCCCTCAGTGGCTTCCCTTCATGTTTAGAGTAACAGAGTCCTTGCCTTGACTCACATGACCCATGGGGCTCTCCATGATCCCTTTGCCCCTGTGCACTCAGGTCTTGGCTCACTCCCCACCAGCCATGCCTCTTTCCTTCCAGTTCCTCTGATATATTGCCACTTTCTGGCCTTTGACTTGGCTTTGCCCTCTGCTTGTAATTTTTCTGGCCCAAACATTCTGCTTCATTCAGATCTCTGTTTCAAGTACCCTTCCCACATTGCCCTGTCTCGGGTGGGTGGCTCATCTCTCTCTCCCTGTCCTCTTAATCCAGCTTGCCTCTTCTTCACAGCATGCATTACTCCTAGATGATTTTTATTGCCCCACAAGAATGTAATTCCACAAAGGAGGGACTTTTTCTGTTTTGCTTGCCACTGCATTTGTGACTAAGATCAGTTGCTTAGTCATGTCCGACTCCTTGTGATCCCATGGACTGTAGCCCACCAGGCTCCCCTGTCCATGGAATTTTCCAGGCAAGGATACTGGAATGGGTTCCCATTTCCTTCTCCAGGGGATCTTCCCAACTCACAGATGGAACCCTGCGTCTCCTGTATTGGCAGGCAGATTCTTTACCACTCACTGAGCCACCTGGGAAGCCCTTCTACAGAATTGCCTGCTGCATAAGAGGCTATCAGTAACCATCAGATGAATCAATGAATCTGATTTTTGTTGTTGTTGTTAGATACTAAGCTTTTCCATGGGGTTGCAAAGAGCTGGACACAACTGAGCGAATGAACTGAACTGAAGCTTCTCAAAGTGAATTATCTGTTCATCTTTGAATCCTCATCACCAGGCACAATTCCCACCAAGTAGGAGATGCTTAGCACTATTTTGAAAACGTTGTTGTATGAATGAACAAAGAGGGAATTTGGGTTGATAGAGGTAATTGCATGTGGATAAAGTGAGAAAACAACAAGTTATTTGCGTTTATGACTAAGATATTTTTCTCAAGTTTAAAAGTAGTTGAATATAATATTGTATATTAACTACACCTCGAAAAAAAAGTTTACATAGCTATGGGGTACCTCTTGTCCTAGAATGATCACTGAGTGAAGCTGCCAAAAAATTAACCCTAATAATTTAAGGTAATAAAAGGGTATCTTTTTTGGCCAAGAGTCTTGTGGGATCTTAGTTCACTGACCAGGGATTGAACCTGGGTAATGGCTGTGAAAGCATTGTGTCCTAACTACTGGATCACCAAGAGAATTCCCTGGAATGACTATTTATTATAATATTTATTTTGAATAATATATTTAAATGTGAAGAAAAAGGAAACGATCGTCTCCTTTTACTGGTGCATTAAGTGTTTTTTGGTTCTAAGTCCTGGCTGTCCTTGGTTCTAAGTCCTGGCTATCCTTGGTTCTAAGTCCTGGTTATCCTTGGTTCTAAGTCCTTGGCTATCATCCGAACAATGGGCCTAGGATTTTAGGGGAATCTAATAAACCTCAGTCTGGGCATGCAGATAATTTTGCATGCTGTCAGCATCTCAGTTCCCCCAATAAACCATGAGCTTAGGCTTTAGGGTAATGGAATGGAATCACAGATATCCAATGTTTTAAAGAGCAGCATTCGACCAAACATATTATCATGCATGTCTTACTTATAATGTTTTTCTTCCTCTGAGCATCATCAGATAGATTATGAACTGGCTTAATGTTTACATTATTTTGGAGAAAGATGTTAGATAAACCACTTGGAATTTTCTGTAATGAACTAAACTTGTAGAATGTAAATACAGTGAAGAAAGAAAGAAAGTGAAGTCACTCAGTCGTGTCTGACTCTTTATGACCCCATGGATTGTAGCCTACCAGGCTTCTCCGTCCATGGGATTTTCCAGGCAAAAGTACTGGAGTGGGTTGCCATTGCCTTCTTCAAGTACAGTAAATATAGGTGTAAATTGGTTTCCTAGGCACAACTGTGTACACATAACAGCCTCAATAGCTTCTAAGCCCCAAGCAAGTGAACAATGAGTTCCTATCCCCGTACAGTTTCCAGGAATTGCCTCCTTTACTGGGAGGCAAGTGAGGATGTGGATGGGACCCAGGCAGGGCTTAAGTCACGTGACAGAGAGTTCTGTGGTGGGCGTTGGGTAAGAGGACTCCTTCTGCCAAACTGGGAGGCAACTGGTTCGACTTGGCGTTCATTCTCCGCTTTCCTAAAGCAGATGCCCAGGTACCGCTGTGCCAGTCAGAGCCCACTGCCTCTCCCTTTGCACAGTACGATCACTCACTGTGGGCTTAAAAAGTGTGAAGTGAGGGGCTTCCCTGGTGGTCCTGTGCCTGACTCCATGCTCCCGATGCAGGGGGAGTAGGTTCAACCCTGGTCAGGGAACTGCTTCCCACATGTGGCAACTAAGACCCAGCACAGCCAAATAAATAAATAAATTTTTTTTTTTTTTTAATAAGAGTACCATAGATTCCCTTGGTACTCCCTTGGTTGTTATGCTCTGAATTCTAGTGTAGGGCAGAAAGTGTGATGTAATATTTACTTATAATGTATATTAGCTTGGAGACCAAAAGACTTAAAAGAGCATTTTAAGGTCAGAAAGTCTTTCATATGGATATAATATATATATAATATACATAAAATACATATGTATATATGCACATAGCCTTACAGCTTCCTCTGACATGGATATGTATATGAAAAAAAATATATGCATATATTTTTAAAGAAAAGAACTTGTTAACATTTAATAGCCCTCCCTCCATGTGGCTTCAAGCTGCCAGGACACAGCCACTCCCCCGCCACCTCTGACACGCACACACACACACACACACACACACACACACACACACACACACACACCCCCTTGATATTCTCCTCAGCTCTTCTGCTGAAGAATTTAACCTTCTTGATGATGTTACTCCCAAAACTGAGTCTATCTTTAGGTGGATATCAAGCCAGGAGACACAACCAAGCCAGAGAACGGAATAAAAAAGGATTTATTAGTTGCAGAAAGTAAGGAAAACACTTTTTCCAAAGCTGTATCCCCCCCCCTCAAAGTAAAATTAGGTAAGTTTTAAGCTAAGGGTACAAGCATACTCATGAAGGGGCTTGAGTGGAGGGGAATTCAGTATAGAATTGAGGCAGAGGTCAACAGTATCCAAGCTTGAGAACCACAAGGTCAGGAAAGGTCAACATTCTCATCCCAGAGGGTCCCGTGGATCTGGTGGGTGAGCCCTCAAGAGGGGTTTTTCTCGGTTACTCAGTCACGTCTGACTCTTTACAGCCACAGCTCTGTACATGAGATTTCCTAGGTAAGAATACTGGAAGGGTTTGCATTTCCTTCTCCAGGGGATTTTCCCCATCCAGGGATAGGACCCAGGTCTCATGCAGTGGAGGCAGATTCTTTACCATCTGAGCCCCAGTTCAGTTCAGTTCAGTTCAGTCACTCAGTGGTGTCTGACTCTTTGCGACCCCATGAATTGCAGCACGCCAGGCCTCCCTGTCCATCACCAACTCCCGGAGTTCACTCAAACTCACGTCCATCGAGTCAGTGATGCCATCCAGCCATCTCGTCCTCTGTTGTCCCCTTCTCCTCCTGCCCCCAATCCCTCCCAGCATCAGAGTCTTTTCCAATGAGTCAACTCTTCGCATGAGGTGGCCAAAGTACTGGAGTTTCAGCTTCAGCATCATTCCTTCCAACGAACACCCAGGGCTGATCTCTTTTAGAATGGACTGGTTGGATCACCTTTCAGTCCAAGGGACTCTCAAGAGTCTTCTCCAACACCACAGTTCAAATGCATCAATTCTTCGGTGCTCAGCTTTCTTCACAGTCCAACTCTCACATCCATACATGACTACTGAAAAAACCATAGCCTTGACTAGACAGGCCTTTGTTGGCAAAGTAATGTCTCTGCTTTCGAATATGCTGTCTAGGTTGCTCATAACTTTCTTTCCAAGGAGTAAGCGTCTTTTAATTTCATGGCTGCAATCACCATCTGGAGTGATTTTGGAGCCCCCCAAAATAAAGTCTAGACACTGTTTCCATTGTTTCCCCATCTATTTGCCATGAAGTGATGGGACCGGATGCCATGATCTTTGTTTTCTGAATGTTGATCTTTAAGCCAACTTTTTCACTCTCCACTTTCACTTTCATCAAGAGGCTTTTTAGTTCCTCTTCACTTTCTGCCATGAGGGTGGTGTCATCTGCATATCTGAGGTTATTGATATTTCTCCTGAAAATCTTGATTCCAGCTTGTGCTTCTTCCAGCCCAACGTTTCTCATGATGTACTCTGTATAGAAGTTAAATAAGCAAGGTGACAATATACAGCCTTGACGTACTCCTTTTCCGATTTGGAACCAGTCTGTTGTGCCATGTCCAGTTCTAACTGTTGCTTCCTGACCTGCATATAGGTTTCTCAAGAGGCAGGTCAGGTGGTCTGGTATTCCCATCTCTTTCAGAATTTTCCACAGTTGATTGTGATCCACACAGTCAAAGGCTTTGGCATAATCAATAAAGCAGAAATAGATGTTTTTCTGGAACTCTCTTGCTTTTTCCATAATCCAGCGGATGCTGGCAATTTGATCTCTGGTTCCTCTGCCTTTTCTAAAATCAGCTTGAACATCTGGAAGTTCATGGCTCACATACTGTTGAAGCCTGGCTTGGAGAATTTTGAGCATTACTTTACTAGCTTGTGAGATGAGTGCAATTGTGCAGTAGTTTGAGCACTCTTTGGCATTGCCTTTCTTAGGGATTGGAATGAAAACTGACCCTTTCCAGTCCTGTGGCCACTGCTGAGTTTCCCAAATTTGCTGGCATATTGAGTGCAGCACTTTCACAGCATCATCTTTCAGAATTGAAACAGCTCAACTGGAATTCCATTACCTCCATTAGCTTTGTTCATAGTGATGCTTTCTAAGGCTCACTTGGCTTCAAGCCAGAATGTCTGGCTCTAGGTGTGTGATCACACCATCGTGATTATCTTGGTCGTGAAGCTCTTTTTTGTACAGTTCTTCTGTGTATTCTTGCCATCTCTTCTTAATATCTTCTGTTTCTGTTAGGTCCATACCATTTCTGCCCTGTATCGAGCCCATGTTTGCATGAAGTGTTCCCTTGGTATCTCTAATTTTCTTGAAGAGATCTCTAGTCTTTCCCATTCTGTTCTTTTCCTCTGTTTCTTTGCATTGATCGCTGAAGAAGGCTTTCTTATCTCTCTTTGCTATTCTTTGTAACTCTGCATTCAGATGCTTATATCTTGCCTTTTCTCCTTTGCTTTTCACTTCTCTTCTTTTCGCAGCTATTTGTAAGGCCTACCCAGACAGATATTTTGCTTTTTTGAATTTCTTTTCCATGGAGATGGTCTTGATCCCTGTCTCCTGTACAATGTCATGAACCTCCATCCATAGTTCATCAGGCACTCTATCAGATGTAGTCCCTTAAATGTATTTCTCACTTCCACTGTATAATCATAAGGAATTTGATTTAAGTCATACTTGAATGGTCTAGTGGTTTCCCCTACCCTCTTCAATTTAAGTCTGAATTTGGCAATAAGGAGTTCAGGATCTGAGCCACAGTCAGCTCCTGGTCTTGTTTTTGTTGACTGTATAGAGCTTCTCCATCTTTGACTGCAAAGAATATAATCAATCTGATTTTGGTGTTGACCATCTGGTGATGTCCATGTGTAGAGTCTTCTCTTGTGTTGTTGGAAGAGGGTGTTTGCTATGACTAGTGCGTTCTCTTGACAAAACTCTATTAGCCTTTGCCCTGCTTCATTCCATATTCCAAGGCCACGTTTGCCTGTTACCCCACGTGTTTCTTGACTTCCTACTTTTGCATTCCAGTCCCCTATAATGAAAAGGACATCTTTCTTGGGTGTTAGTTTTAAAAGGTCTTGTAGATCTTCATAGAACCGTTCAACTTCAGTTTCTTCACCATTACTGGTTGGAGCAAAGACTTGGATTACTGTGATATTGAATGGTTTACCTTGGAAATGAACAGAGATCATTCTGTCGTTTTTGAGATTGCATCCAAGTACTGCATTTCGGACTCTTTTGTTGACCATGATGGCTACTCCATTTCTTCTGAGGGATTCCTGCCTGCAGTAGTAGATATAATGGTTATCTGAGTTAAATTCACCCATTCCAGTCCATTTTAGTTTGCTGATTCCTAGAATGTCACCGTTCACTCTTGCCATCTCCTGTTTGACCACTTTCAATTTGCCTTGATTCATGGACCTAACATTCCAGGTTCCTATGCAATATTGCTCTTTACAGCATCAGATCTTGCTTCTATCACCAGTCACATCCACAGCTGGGTATTGTTTTTGCTTTGGCTCCATCCCTTCATTCTTTGTGGAGTTATTTCTCCACTGATCTCCAATAGCATATTGGGCACATACCGACCTGGGGAGTTCCTCTTTCAGTATCCTATCATTTTGCCTTTTCATACTGTTCATGGGGTTCTCAAGGCAAGAATAGTGAAGTGGTTTGCCATTCCCTTCTCCAGTGGACCACATTCTGTCTAAGCCCCAGGGAGACCAAATTCGACAAAACAGTTCCAGAAAGTGTTTCAGGCTAACTTTACCATTGAAACAAAACTGTGAGTCTTTACAACTATTTATTACCTTTGCTAGTTTTATTCCTCTTGCTTGATAACAGTTGTTTGTTCTTTTGTTCCCTTAAGATCCTTATTGCTGAGGCATGTTCAAGGGCAAACATTGTGGCCAGGCCTAGATGACAAAGTGGCTTAGGCCTAAAGTGGTTTCTCTTGTGTCAAATAGCTTCATCTGGTTCACTTCCTCCAGGGCCCCCTACCCTATCTGCTTACAAGTACAGGATGCTTTGGGAGCTCTCTTCCTCAGAGCTTGATAGTAGCTGGATCACACCTCATCAATGTTCAGAGCAGCTCCAGTCTTGTTTTTGACCCATATTTTCCCCTAATTGGTCCACACTTTATTCAAGGTTGACAATCTGGGCAGAAGCTCTGATTCCTCTCTTAGGTGGTGATGTCTTATTCCAACTTTCCCAAAGTAAGCTGGGTGATATTCATCAAGGCTGACTGTGTGGTGATGAATGCCGTCAGTATTACCCAGACCTCCTGGTCTTTCTGATGTTTGATGATGCTCCGTGGCCATGACTCACATGGACCCTAAGTTTCTGGGTCTTCCTTGTCAGGATGGCATGTCAGTGGCTGAGATGAAAGAGGGAGACTTCTGTTTGTATTAACAACAGTAGGCAACCACTACTATCCTTAAAGAGTTTCCCAGGTGATACAGTCAGAGAAGGCAATGGCACCCCACTCCAGTACTCTCGCCTGGAAAATCCCATGGACAGAGGAGCCTAGTAGGCTGCAGTCCCTGGGGTCTCGAAGAGTCGGACACGACTGAGCGACTTCACTTTCACTTTTCACTTTTCACTTTCATGCACTGGAGAAGGAAATGGCAACCCACTCCAGTGTTCTTACCTGGAGAATCTCAGGGATGGCAGAGCCTGGTGGGCTGCTGTCTATGGGGTCGCACAGAGTTGGACACGACTGAAGCGACTTAGAAGCAGCAGCAGCAGCAAGTGATACAGTGATAAAGAATCTTCCTACCAGTGCAGGAGACACCGGAGACTAAGCTCACTCTCTAGGTCGGGAAGATCTCCTGGAGGAGGAAATGGCAACCCACCCACTCCAGTATTCTTGCCTGGAAAATTCCATGGACAAAGGAGCCTGGCAGGCTATAGTCCATGGGGTCGCAGAGTTGGACATGACTGAGCACGTATACACACTATCCTTAAAAGTTCTTAGAAGTGGCCACTTTTTTTTGTTTTTTTGTCCCCCACTCCCCGGGGGGCTTGCAGGATCTTAGTTCCCCGACTATGGATTAAACATAGGCCCAAAGCAATGAAAGCTTGGAATCCTAACCACTGGACCGCCAGGGAATTCCAAGATTCTGCCTGTATGGTTTAAAACGTACAGATAAGCAAGGATAAAATAGCATTCTGAAATCCTGAGCTTTTGAATGGCATGTTTGATGTCATGTGGACTGCACACCTGGGCCCTTGAAATATGTCCTGGTTTGTTCTCCCTGGATGGATGGCCCCCAAGTCTGGTCATCTTCTCATCTCCTGTTGGAGCACCTTTGTCCCCACTTCTGCCTACCCCCTTACGTGGCAGATTCCCTTCAGACCCATGACAACAAGTACTCTTGCATGAGTCACTGGGTAGCTGCTTTTCTATACTCTGAGGGCAAGAAAAGAAGGCTTCTTTCCCCTGTGTGAATTACTCTTCTGGCAAAGTGCTGCCCAAGGGCACGCATATGCTGTCTCCACTTCTCCCCATCACTGATTCCCGACCCCTCCTCACCCACTCAGAGCCTTGTCATGCTCAGAAGGGTGTCCTGCACATCGGGCAGCCTTCTCCATGTCAACATCCCTTTAGTGAGAAAAGGAACTATTAGTAGGAAAATGGTGATGTTAACTCTTACAGTTACAAGGGACACTGAGGTTGGTTTGTTTGTTAATATTTATTTGCTCTGCCGGGTTTTAGTTATGGCACGCAGATCTCCTATCCATTGTGGCAGGCAGGGTCTAGTTCCCTGACCGGAGCCGGAACCTATGCCCCCTGCGTCGGGAGTGCAGAGTCTTAGCCACTGGACCACCGGGGAAGTCCAGGTGTCACTGAAATTGAAGTAATTGGGACCAGAGGCATTTGTGGAAAGGGAAACATTAACGTCTTCATACTCACCAACTATTAAATGTTCACAAAGCTCAAAGGCTCCTGCTTCCTGCACATACAGGACACTTCACTTTGAAGTGCATCTTTTCAACTCGATCCATTTTTCAGTACTTAAATTTCAGAGCTGTTTTAAAATGTGGAAACATTTAAGACGGGTCTGAGCTGTTTTATATTGGGAATGCTTTTGCTGTCACTTTGAAATGCTGCTTTATGTGAGCAGCTTGAGAGCATAAAAATGTAAACCTTGGCGTGAACGAATAGAAACCAGCATATGCCAAATGCTGCGTTCCAGCTTTAATTCCTTGATAGATTACATTTGAAAAATGTCTCTTAGCTATTTTTTTGTTAAAATAATTTATCATCATGAGTATGCCCTTGATAGCTTATTATTTCCATAAAGCACTGATAAGCCTCAATAATATTTATTGTTCAGCCTTCCATCATCTTTTCAGCAATGTAAATTTTTATGCATCAATTGTCATTTTAAAAATTAAAATGATGTGTTTATATATATTTAATATTCAAATAGTAGATTTTTCAAATGTGATTTTTGGTCTCTTTTTTCCTCCTCCCTGGAGGAGTCAGTACCTCACCAGGTATGAACACACACACACACACACACACACACACACAATGAACACATGCCTCTGAGTTTTCAGGTGGAATCATCTGCGAAACACCACCACCATTCACTTTAAGTATTTCCTCACATGGCATTGTCACTTATACTTCAAAACAAACAAATGTACAAACAAACTCATAGAAAAGGGGACCAGAAAAAGGAAACAGTCTCATAGAAAAAGTGGTTTTCAGATAAATGAGTACCAGAGATGTAATGTACAACATAGGTAATATAATTAATACTGTTTTATGTTACATGGGCTTCCCTTGTGGCTCAGCTGGTAAAAAATCTGCCTGCAATGTGGGAGACCTGGGTTCAATCCCTGGGTTGGGAAGATCCCCTGGAGAAGGGAAAGGCTACCCGCTCCAGTATTCTGGCCCGGAGAATTCCATGGACTGTGTAGTCCATGGGGACACAAAGAGTCAGACACTACTGAGTGACTTTCACTTTCACTGTGTTACATATGAAAGTTAAGAAAGTAGATCCTAAGAGTTCTCATCATAAGGAAAAAATTTTCTTTAAAAAAAAATTATGTCTTTATGAGATGATAGATATTCACAAAACATTGTGATGATCGTTTCATGATGTCTAAGTCAGATCATTATGCTGTACCCCTTAAACATATACAGTGCTGTTTTAAAATTGTATCTCAATAAAACTGGGGAAGAAAAGTGGATTTTTTAATTTTTCAGAGCCCACATGAAAATACTTTGGAACAAAATCAGATCAAATCTTTGGAATTCAAAGTGGCTGAACACATGGAAGGAACACAATATAGTACCTGCCAATTACGTGCCTGCCCAGGGGGCTGAACTGAATTCCTTTTTACTAATTTGGACATGCCTTCTCTTTCTCAGTGACACAGGAACAACACCTCCAGAGAGTGGCATTTTTGGATTTATGATAAACTTCTCTGCATTTCTTGGTAAGTACACAATGAAGTGAAGTGAAGTGAAGTGAAGTCGCTCAGTCATGCCCGACTCTTTGTGACCCCATGGACTGTAGCCTACCAGGCTCCTCCGTCCATGGGATTTTCCAGGCAAGAATACTGGAGTGGGTTGCCATTTCCTTCTCCAGGAGATCTTCCCAATCCAGGGTTTGAACCCAGGTCTCCCACAGTGTAGCCAGACACTTTAAGGCAGAGTCATTAAGTACACAATAATTATTATAAGTAAATTAAAAACTCCCAATCTCACGTGAAGTAAAGTGTTATAGTTTATGTATCATTTTTTATTGTTACTTTTTAACAGGCGTTATTTTTTAAAAAATGTTTTATTTTGTAATAGGGTATAGCTGATTAACAGTGTTATGACAGTTTTAAGTGAACAGCAAAGGGGCTCAGCCATGCATATACATGTATCCATTCTCCCCCAAACTCCCCTCCCATCCAGGCTGCCACATAACACTGAGTGGAGTTCCCTGGGCTGTACAGTAGATCCTTGTTGGTTACCCATTTTAAATGTAGCAGTGTGTACATGCCCATTCCAAATTCCCTAATTATTCCTTCCCCATTCCTTTTCCCTGGCAACTATAACCTTCTGGAAGTCTATGAGTCTGTTTCTAACAGACATTACTTTTTAGAACACTTGTAGATTCATGGAAAAATTGAGCAAAATGTAGAGATTTCCCATATATGCCTTACTCCCTTGCACACTTCCTGGTTGCTTTCTTCATTATCAACATCTCCCCATCAGTGTGGCTTTTTGCTTTGAGGCAAGGCAGAATCTGACATGAGTATCTTTGTTTAAAATGCTATCTGATAAATGATTAGCTTGTAGTCTGCTTTTAAAAATTCAGTAGAAAATATGGCCGTCATACACTACTGAATACATAGAAATCTAGTTTATCCTGACGCATGCGTAATATCCATCATGGACATATGATGATTTATAATCCAATCGCCTTTTGTTATATTTTAGGCTGTTTCTTATTTTGCAATTTACATTGCTAAAGTGAATGTATTTTAAATATATCTGTGCATATCATGTGGAATTTTTCTGTAGGCAAAATTTGCTGAGTTAAAAGGAACAGTACCCTCTCACACCATTCACAAAAGCCAGTGGCAATTAAAGAACTAAACATAAAGAACAAAACCATAAGAGGATTTGGATGTAATTGTGGGAAAATATTTTTAAAACCTTAAGATGGAAAAGCTTATCTAAGCTTACATAAAACCCAGAAGCTAAATAGGAAAGAACTGACAGATTTAGATAGATAAAAAATTAAAACTTCTAAGTGATGAAAGATACACAAAGTTAAAGACAAACAACAGACCAGAAGAAAATTCATAATATTTATAGAAGACAATAGACTAATGTACTTAATGTGTATAAAAATAGCTACAAATTAAAAATGAACAAACTCAAGAGAAAAATTAAAAAAAAGACAAGCATGCAATTTTCAGAAGAAATGCAAAGAACTAGTGAACATACTAACCCACTCCAATGTTCTTGCCTGGAGAATCCCAGGGACTGGGGAGCCTGGTGGGCTGCCGTCTATGGGGTCGCACAGAGTCGGACACGACTGAAGTGACTTAGCAGCAGCAGCAGCAGTGAACATACTAAAGGTTTCTCAGTCTCATGGACAATCAAAGAAATACAAATTAAACCAACAGGTTGCCATTTTTCATTTGTTAGACTGGCAATAATTAAAAGGACAATGGCACGCAGTAATTGCTTTCAGACGCTTCTGTGGGAGTATAAATTGCCTCAGTCTTGGAGCAATTTGGAGGTACTTCTTGGCATTTTAATTGAGCATAGTTTTTTTGACCCAAGAATACTACTTCGAGGAATTCGTCTTTCAGAAACACTGAAAGTGTGCCAAAGACATCTATACGAGGATGTTCCCTGAGCATTGCTTGTAGTGGGAAAAGCACATAATGTAGAAATCTATCATTAGGAGAATGATGAGATAAGTATGGCATTTCACTGTACATCATGGTGAGGTATATAGACCTATTTGTACTGACATTGGCAGGATCCCCATGGTGCATTTTTTAATTTTAATTTGTTTGTTTCTGACTACACTGGGGCTTCGTTACTTCTGCAGGATTTCTCTAGTTCCCGAGATCGGGGAGCTACACTCCAGTCACAGTGCTCGGGTTCTCAATGTGGTGGCTTCTCTTCCTGTGGAGCATGGGCTCCAGGGTTCATGGGCTTCAGCAGTTGCAGCGTGTGGGCTCAGAAGTGGCTCATGGGCTTAGCTGCCCCGTGGCATATGGGATCTTCCCAGACCAAGGATCAAATCCTCGTCCCCTGCATCAGCAGGTGGATTCTTAATCACTGGGCCACCAGGGAAGTCAGGTGTGTGTGTGTGAAAGAGAAAGAGAGTCGAAGTCTGAGTCTGATGGCAGAAAACAATAAGGTGAGCAAGGGCAGGGTTGAGAGCGTGGGAAGACTGTTGCAATCAGGGGGCTGATTACGATCTTGATTACAACCAATACAATCTTGGTAAAAGCCATACAAAACTGTTCATGTATTTTTCCTTCTGAAAGGTCACTAAAAATTCATCACAGTCTGTTTCCTTTTCAGGGGCAGCCACAATGTACACAAGGTATAAAATAGTAGAGAAGCAAAATCAAACCAGCTATTTCAGCACTCCTGTTTTTAACTTGGTGTCCTTGGTTCTCGGATTGGTGGGATGCATCGGAATGGGTATTGTAGCCAATTTCCAGGTACGACCTGAAGTCTTTTCAGTTATTGGGGGTGATGGAGTTTATGTGTCCGGAAAGAAAAGTGAAAGTGTTAGTTGCCCAGTCATGTCCGACTCTTTGTAACCCCAGGGACTGTATGTAGCCCCCCAGGTTCCTCTGTCCATGGTGTTCTCCAGGCGAGAATACTGGAGTGGGTCACCCTGCCCTTCTCCAGGGATATGCATCTGGAGGGAAGAAGCAAGAACAGCAGAGGCACGCTTGTGCCAACAACAGATCTCTCAAACAGCTGATGAGCATATGAAAACTGGGACAGTTTGCTTTTTAGAAACAAATCTTTTTTTTTTTTAGATTGATTCATTTGTTTATTTTGGCTGTGCCGTCTTCGGTGCTTCGCGGGCGTTTCTCTAGCTGAGGCAAGCGGGGGCTACTCTTCATTGCAGTGGCTTCTCTTCTCTGTAGTTGTGGCTTAGTTGCTCCGTGGCATGTGGGATCTTCCTGAATCAGGGATCGAACCTGTGTCTCCTGTATCGGCAGGCGGATTCTTTACCACTGAGCCCATGGGAGAACCCAGAAACAAATCTTTATCATTTGGAAGTCAAGTCTTGGGAGAAATGGGATGCACGTATGTATGACTGTGAAAAGGAGCATGCTTCAACCCATGCTATGGGGTCTGGATGGCTCTGTGCCCTTCCTGAGGTGGTTTAATGTGCTGGGAGAGCTTCTTCAGTCATTGTAATGGTTTCGTTAACAGTGTGAACGTATTTCTGCATGTGAGTGTGTGTATATTTTCTGATGCTGCTGTTTGAACCTCTGGTGTTCAAAGAGAAACATGTGATCTCTACCTTTCACAGATGAGGACCTAGGTGCATGGAGGCGAAAGAATCTGCCCAGGGTTACTCAGCTAATCAGCTGCGGGGCTGACATATGGCCTTATTGGAGCATATTAACTTATATGACGACTACTGAAGAGTCTGCTTGATCTGTTCTTACTGTGTCAAGGGTTGGAAAGACATTGTTTATTTGGCCATGCTGTGTTGCTTGAGGGATCTTAGTTCCCTCACCAGGGATTGAACCCATGCTCCCTGTAGTGGAAGCGCAGAGTTCTCACCACTAAACTGCCAGGAAATTCTGCCAACTTATTTTATTCCAACTTGTGAATTCCTATGATTCCAAGGTCTCTTTCAAGGAAAGCTGGGACCTCTTTGTCGACGGAGACAATATTTTATATTTAAAAAATGTATTGTATTTCAAAGGAGTACTAACTACGAGTACTCGCCTCACAGGGTTATTGCTGGCATGCAATGAGATAATGCACAATACCTGGCAATCTGTACTTGGCGGTCATCACTTGGTGATGGTCACTGGTCCATCACTAGAGGCCAGCACCCCAGAGGGCGTGCTCTGCCATCACCATTGTCCCTTTGTGGCCGTGGTGTGGAAGTTACTCCTAGAGGACTTCTGGTTCTGCCCAGGAGATCTCCTTCAATCATTTCCCCAACAGAAGTGAGTTGATCTTGTGTGATGCTTACTTTCAAAAGAAGGTGTCAGCCTTCAATGCTAGCTGGCTGATCAAGTCCGCTAAAGCCACAGCAGGAGTGTGCTTCCCCCCAGTGTGGACCTGGGAGGCTGATAACCTCAGGCCTCCACCTGCACCGTTTGCGGTGCCCCTGTTCTCTAGTGTCTGCAGGCATTAGGCCATTGTCAGAGAGCCCGCTGCCTCACCTGCACCACGTGGGCTTCAGGGAATCACCTTTTCTGCCCTGCACCTGGAGGAAGCCATCTGTCGTCCTCGTCGTTTAGTCGCCAAGTTGTGTCCGATTCTCTGTGACCCCATGGACTGTAATCCTCCAGGCTCGTCTTTCCTCCACTGTCTCCCAGAGTTTGCTCACATTCATGTTGTCTGTGAGGGAGAGTATAATAAAGTGCTCTGGGAAATCCAGGGCTGGGTTGTGAGGGGTGAGGCACCCTCCCTTATATGACACAGAATCTTCAGGACAGCCCAGGGCAGGGATGTTCCTCCCAGGTCGACAGCCAATGTGTTTTTGTTTGGGGGTGTTACCAGTCCACAACTACCAGTGTTTCCCTGTTAACACTGGCAAAAGGTGAGCGCCCAAACTGCAGCTCTCTGGAGTAAAACCTATAAGGCTTCCAGGGCAGCATCTGCAAACTTAGTTTGCTTCTGGCTCTGTTGAATTTTCCTACTGTTGTTGTCTCATATGAGGAAATAAGGGCTTCTCAGGTGGCTCAGTGGTAATGAACTTGCCTGCCAATGCAGGAGACATAAGCGACATGGGTTTGATCCCTGAGTCAGGAAGATCCCCTGGAGGAAGGCATGGCAACCCACTCCAGTATTCTTGCCTTGAGTATCCCATGGACAGGATCACAAGAACTTCGGGCTTCCCTAGTGGCTCAGAGTATAAAAATCTGCCTGCAATGTAGAAGACCTGGGTTCAATCCTTGGGTTGGGAAGATCCCCTGGAGAAGGGAGGTGGCAACCCACTGCAAAATTCTTGCCTGGAGAACCCCATGAACAGAGGAGCCTGGTAGACTATAGTCCTTAGGGTTGCAAAAAGTTGGACACAGTTGAGCAACTTAGCACACACTCACACACGCATGAGGAAATAAACACCACTTGTTGCCACATTGTCATGTGGTAGAGCCCCTTAATGACATTTCCTTTCATTTTATGATTGTGTGCATTTTACATTCCATAACAAACAGCATTTAGTGAAGTTTTCTAGGTGATGGACATTTATGAAAACATTTCATGCTTTACTTGTATAATCCTAATAATGACCTCAGAAGATAGTTAGTAGTTTATCAATGGAGACATGGAGACACAGAGAGGTTAACAGTCTCCCAAAATCTCATGAATCATGAGAGGCAGAAGTCACCTTTGAATCAAAGCAATCTGCCCAGAGCCTATAGGGAAGAGTTAATGTCAAGGCCAGAATGAGGCAAAGTCTGTGAGAAAAAAAGCATGTATACAATTCACAGCTCTAGTGTCAGAAAGCACGATGGAAAGACATTTTTTTAATGGAAAGGTGATGAACTGGAAAGTTACAATTTGTCTGGTGGAGTGTGGTGTGAATTGTTCAGTGGGGGACAGTATGTCCTGTGGGATATCCTGCCAGGTCATTCTCACAGTAACGCAACATCACGAGTGATGCAGGTGTCTGTGTTTAAACCATAAAGGGCAGACTTTAGGAAGAAGACTTAGGTGGTTAGATAATTACACTTTTGGTTCCCTTTAAGGCTTCTGTGAAGTGATTTTATCTTCATAAAGACCAGAAATAGGATCTCTAACTTTTCCTGAGAGCAAAGTGTTTACTTTGTCATTGGGTCTATAAATATATCTTTACAACTTCCTTGTTTGATATCCTGTAATTCATTTTCAGCCTGCTGTGAGCAAACCAACATGAGCAGTTATCTCAAGAAGATTTAGAGATGTGAGGGCAAGTGAGAGAGTTGAGTGGTGGTTTTTCCTGAGTTGGAGGAAACCTCATTTATCAGAATGTCACAGCCGGCTTTCTCTCCTGCAGGTGACGGATGGCTGTGTTTTAGTGTGTTCTCACCAAGCAACCTCTGTCATGCTTTTGAGTCCCTCACAAAGTCTCCTTTTTGGAAAAGTCATTTCCCGAGGTTGAATCCTGTCAATAGTCTAGTTTTCTCTAGTGTTACTATTAGGTTGTCCAAAATGTTCATTTGGGTTTTTCCATACGGTCTTACAGAAGAAACTATGAACT
This sequence comes from Capra hircus, assembly GCF_001704415.2. NCBI lineage: Eukaryota > Metazoa > Chordata > Mammalia > Artiodactyla > Bovidae > Capra > Capra hircus. The sequence goes on from NC_030812.1 coordinate 64,390,855, forward strand.
TTTTGGTCAACTCAATATCAAGAGAGTTTCAAAAAAAAAAAAAAAAAAAGGTTTTCATCTTAACCTCTGTGCAAAATTCATGTCTGATATGAGTCATTTGCCTTCTGAAGGACATCTTGGATGAGAGAATATGTATTCCACCATGAAAAAAGGCACACTGAAAATACAGCTCCTGCTAAATTGAGGGCCTTTGGACCTGACTTCATCAGGGTTAATTTGGGTCTCTTAAAGTTTGCAGAATAAGATCCAAAAGGATACGATGAATTGGCCAGGGCTGAGGAAGCAAATTTCCTGACAGTGCTAGTTAGAGGGGTAGGGTAGCAGTGGAAAACAAAGTATGTAAATTCCGGATCTGATTTGCTTACCAGCACGAAAAGAAACTGGAGGATGGAAAGTACCAGGATCATCGGAAGATGCTCCTAAAATAACCTCAGTGCCTTCGCAGTAGATGCTTTGTCTTTTGTTTATCTTTCCTTGCTCAGTTGTGCCTGAGTCAAGGGGTGAAAAGAATTTGTTTTTCTTATTTCTTTTATATATTTTTTCATTTAATATGGGCTTTCACACCCCCCTGCTCAGTTTTATTGAGATACTTTTACTGAACCAGGCCCATTTTGCTCAACTCTTAGCAAGCCAAACGTATGCTGTGGAATAATCAAGTTGCTGGCATTTACTTCAATGCTGGAAAGGCCTTGATTATTTTCTGTAAGCTGCTGCATTTTCCCAAGACAGGGTGGGTGCCTTTGTGATGCCTGGTGGGCTTGAGAAGCCCAGAGGCAGTGAGTGTTCGACTCTGGATGTGCGTGGAGTAACAGCGTGTGTGTGACGTTCTCTCTAGGAGCTGGCCGTTCCCGTGGTCCACGACGGCGGTGCCCTTCTGGCGTTTGTCTGCGGCGTCGTGTACACGCTCCTGCAATCCGTCATCTCTTACAAATCCTGTCCCCAGTGGAACAGCCTTTCCACGTGCCACGTGCGAATGGCCATCTCTGCTGTGTCCTGCGCAGCTGTCATACCCAGTATCCTTTGAGCGTTTGTCAGTGTCCTTGCAAGCCTGACACCCCCTTCACCTTGCTCCTGTTCCCCCAAAATGGAGAAAGCTAAGGCTGACAGCCAGTTGCCAACAGGCTTCAGAAGAACAACTGGGCAAATCACAAGGAAAATAGCTCAGTCTTGTCTGGTTAAATCAAAAGAATCTTTGGGGGAAGGAATGGTGTGAAGGGAAAATGGAAAAAAAATGTCAGGACACTTCAGTCTCTGTTTACTTTCCTTCAGCAGGGTCCGTTTCATGAGCCATGTGAAAATATGTATTTTTCTTTGTAGTGGTTGGCTAAAGACATCAAATATTGATATTGTACTTAAGGTAATAGCCCAGTGGAGTTCCAAGAAGCAAGACTGTCCCTTCTCCCCACAACTAGTTGATTAGAGGGTTTGAATTACTTGTCCACATTAAGAGGTTTTAAAAAGCTCTATACTATTTATTTATAAGTCATTTAAAACACATTTAGCCTTTTCTTTTTACCACTGATTTCATTTTCAAAATGAAATTTTATTTTTTTCTATGTCAACAGTGTGGAAGGAAAACATAAATTTTTCATACTTATATATTCTGATTTAGAAGAAAAGAAAATGAACCCTTCCATTTTTTTTTCTTTCTCATTCTTTCTTTTCCTTTTTTCTTTCCCTCAAGAGGTATTTAACAAAATAAAACTGGTCTTTCACGGGTAGAAAATTTCCCATCTTTCAAAATATCATCTGCAGTCATATCGAATACTGAAGAGTCATTAAAAATTGATGATTGCTGTCAGATTATTGGAAAGCAGCAACAATTTTATTAGCACTGGTTTTGTTCATTTGGGTTGGGTTGTAGTATGTGGTGGACAAGCTTGAGTAAAAAAAGCATGGTGTCCTCATGTGCTTCTAAGTATTAAGCCTTGCCTTTCTCTTTCAAAATTGAGACTATACAAAATGTGAAGTCTAAGGATGGTTTGGGATTTTGTTTTTGTCATTTAGGGAAGGAAATATTTAATTATAAAAATTTCTAAGCACAAAGGAATGAAATCCTAGTATTGAGAAATTTAACAAATTATAACTGGTTCCTGAGATAGTTCCTTCTCTGTTTCCTCATCCTATTTATGGATCGAAGACATTCATGCTTTCTCTTGACACATATCTCCTCAAAACTTCTAGGTTGTATTAGTTGTCGGATTTATAAAACCATTTGTAAAGTTAGAAACAAAATTTCTCTATGCAGGAAGGCTTTCCTTGCTTCCAACTTTGGAGACAGATCTCTAGGTATTAAAATGAGAGAGTTTTAATAGAATTAGCATTTCAGGCCAGAGTTTCACATACTAATAGTTCCTGTTTCTAGAAGTTCCTAGGAGACATGCTGAGGGGTAGAATCCCTGAACAGAAGCAGATTGATCCAATTAACTTGAACAAATGCACCCATATGAAAAAGTCTGTCGTCTTAAACATTAGCATCATAGATTTATATTTCCTTACAAAGCTTTTCAGACATCTTTAAAATGCTCTGTATTAGTTCCATGAAACAGCCTCATTTGACTCCTGAAGAAACCGAGGCCTGGGGTCAGGCTTCTAAGCTCTTCCCGCTAAATTGTCCATGTTGCATCCAGCTCCTGCAGCTTTCAAAAGCCTTCACAAAATCACTTATGATGCAGGTTCCTTTTCTTGAGATGTGTAATTGGAGGCTGCCTATTTCTCCAACCTCAGTTTTACACCTTCTCCCCTGTGTGTGTGGCTCTTTGCTATTCTCTGCGTTTGCTGGTGCTCTTCTCTTACCCAGATAACCTTCTCCACCTTGTCTTTCTAGAACTGAGCTGTCCGGCCTGCACAGTAGCCACTGGCCACATGGGGCTGGGGAGCACTTGAAACGGGGGTAGTCTGTGCAGAGATGGGCTGTAAGTGTGAAACACCAGATGTCAAAGACTTAATGAGAAAAAATGTAAACCATCTCGTTAATAATTCTTTGCAGTATTACATGTTGAAATGAGAACATGTTTGGTATATTGGGTTAAATAAGATATGTTAAGATTAATTTCACTAGGTCCTTTTTTGTTTTTGTCAGTGTGGCTACTGTAGTAGAAAATTTGAAGTTATACGCCTGAATCTCTGTGGGATGACGCTGTTCTAGCTCACACGCTTGTGTGCTCAGTCCTGTTGGACTCTTGCGATCCCATGGACGGTAGCCCGCCAGGCTCCTCTGTCACAGGATTTCCCAGGCAAGAATAATGGAGTGAGGAGCCATTTCCTCCTCCAGGGGATCTTCCCAACCCAGGAATCAGACCTGCGTCTCCTGTATTGGCAGGAGGGTTCTTTACCACTTGAGCCACCTGGGAAGGTGTTCTAGAGAGCTCCTCAAATCCCACAACTTATTATTGTTGTTTTTTTGGCTGTGCTGCCTTCACCAACCAGATATCTAATCTTCCCTCTGAGTCATCACTGCACCCTATTCTTTTCTCTCTAACGAGGCACATTCCCTGGGTCCATCAAGGCTGTGATATTTCTGGGAACTGAAACCAGGTCTGTTTTGCCAGAGTTTTCTCCACCTCTCCACCTTCTCCCCAGCATGGTACTTGATGGGACTAAAGGTGAGGTAAAGAATTAAGTGAAAGAATTAAGAGAATTAAGCTATTAGAAACGGAAGTATGGTCATGACATGATCAGGGCACCTTCGATGCTCTCTACTTTTACTTTGAGAAACTGAGAAGTATTAAGAATGGCAAAACATGGGAGGTGGGGAAGGGCAGGGAGAGAGGGTGCTGACTCCAAATTCAGAGATGCTCAACTTGGCATTCATTGACGCAACACTTGGAATCCTTAACTCTTTGCAGAAGCTTTTCATTGAAGAGCATCCCCATTACTCTCTAGCTTTCTTTCGTCTTTCAAGTTCAGTCAGAATGGCTGCAACCATCCTTGTGCAGACAGTTTTGTCTACCTTGCTCTGTAGCCTCAGTTCCTGGCTTTATTAGACTGGCCTCTCAGGGTTTGTCTTTCATCCCCTAGGTCAGATGTAGGACGTTGGGTGTAGGATGTACCTCTTTGATTTGTAAACCCTTTGGGCCAAGGACTGGGGGCTTCCCAGGTGGTGCTTGTGGTAAAAAATCCCCCTGCAATGAAGGAGACCAGGGTTCGGTCCCTGGGTCAGGAAGAACCCCTGGAGGGGGCGTTATGGCAACCTACTCCAGTATTCTTGCCTGGAGAATTTCATGAACTGAGGAGCCTGGCAGGCTACAGTCTATAGGGTCACACAGAGTCAGACACGACTGAAGCAACTTAGCACACATGCACGTGTGGGCCAAGGATTAAGGGCTCTACTTATACCCAGTTACTCAATGGAAAAAGTCTGTTTTTTTTTTTTTTCTTTTAAACAATAATATCTTAACTTACTGTAGCTTATTTTTGTATATGAGCCTTGGTGCTTTGTAAATGCTTTGGTACTTTGAAATGTTAATTTTTCCTTGAAGCTATTGCCTGAACATAATATTTTAAGGAAAAAGAATTTTAATTGACATTTTAATTTAAGGAAAATAGTACTTTAGAAAAAATTACCCATATTAGACTGCTGTGTCAGTCATTTTGACCAAATTTAATCAACAGGATCAAGCAAAATGTAGCCACAGATTAAAAATCTTCTACACATAACTGCCAAAGTGTTGCTAAGGAAGGACTATTTTCATGTTGTATTTAAATTTCTGTCATAATCAGGCTTAAGGTTTCAGATGATAAGAAGCTGATATAACTGGTACTAACATTTGAACACTGTGTAATGGTTATATTATTAGAAGGATAATCTAGTCTTTAACACTAAAGGACCTAGTCTGCAGTTTCCTTAACCAATTCCCCTTTTTTAGTGATTGCCTGTGCTTCACTAATTTCCATAACCAAGCTGGAGTGGAATCCAAAAGAAAAGGTAAAATTTAAGTTGTTTTAAATGTGACTGTCAAACCTGGTTCCTGCATTTTCAAAATTATTTTAAAAAATGTGAATTTCTAATTCTATCTTAAACCCTTCAGCCATTGAGGCTTAGTGAAAGAAGTGAGATTGAAGGGCAGGGAAATGATGTGAATGAAGATGTGTGGCAGTCAGAGGAAAGAGACATGCTAAGCAGACAGGGGATCTGCTTAGCAGGGGATGGCAACAGACAAGAACAGTTTCTCAGCATAGTGTGAGAAATAAATGTGGATGGGGTAAGTTTGTGGAGGAGTAATCACCGATTCGAGTTTGAGTGAACTCTGGGAGTTGATGATGGACAGGGAGGCCTGGCGTGCTGCAATTCATGGGGTCGCAAAGAGTCGGACACGACTGAGCGACTGAACTGAACTGAACTGAATTTGTGCAAGTCTTTAAGAGGTGGGCAGAGAGGCTCATGCTTGATGTAGGTGATCAGAATAAGCCTTTGAAGGCTTTTGAACAGGAAAGTAAAAGAATATTATTGGATGAGTATCATTAGTCAGAAGCAACCCCTGGGATGGATTGAAGAGGAGAGAGCCCGGAGGCAGGATGGCAGGAAGAAGGTAGTTCCACTAGATTAGATTTCAAATCGAGATTCACCTACACTGGAATTAATAGCATGAGCATGAAAGGAAATGAAGTGAAATCACTTCCAAGCTTTTGTCTTGGGTGAGCTGAAGAACATGTTCTTATGAACAGATTCGGTTCCTAACAGGAATTAATGATTCCATGGGGGGAAATGGATGGGTTTGGTTTTAGAATAGTTGAATCTGAAGCTACAGTGAAACACCGAAGAGAAATGTCCAGTTAGACACCAGGGACAGGATCAAGAAGCTATCAGAGCATAGGGTGGAGTGACAGGTAATTTCCAGACCAAACATGGGAACATGAGGAATCAGATGTTTTGAACTGAGATAGCTCATGCCCTTAGTTAACCTACAGAGAGACGGGAGTTACTGACGAGCAGGAGTTTTTTCCCAAGGCAGATGCTTTTCGAAAAGCAGTTTCAAGGATTTCTCTGGTTGTCCATTGGTTAAGACTCTGTGCTTCCACTGCCGGGGGCACGGATTTGACCCCTGGTTGGGGTAACTGCAGGGTCTAAGGAAGGATTTTCCACCATTACAGAGGAACCCCGCAGGAGGCAAGAGAGACTGAAGGTGGTGAGGACCAGCCAGGCAGAAATTAGGAGGAAAAAGTTCTTCCTGAAAAGGAGAACTCACAGCAGAGCAGCCTCAGGTGTATTTTACTTTTTAACCACTGGAGGGAGGCCTTCCACCACAAATCAAATGAAACACGTCTGCTGCTGCGAAAGATTAATCAATCCCCCGACAGTTAACCATCCCCTTTTTTCCCCATTCATTTTCTATCTTAAAAATATGGAGAGTACATGATTTTCTATTCACTCCAAAAATTGCTATCCCACTCATATTGCCTTCTGTTCCCAATATCCACAAATGCAAAGAAAACCCTTTACATCAATTCACAGAATACAATGCAGTGCAAGAGTCTGGACCCTTGCTTCAGTGTACTGTTATTAACATCGTGCTACAGATATCCTCCCCTCCCCCCAAATTCTGCTTCTATCTGGATAAGCCATCTTCATTGTCCAGGGGTGACATGAGATGGGGTTAATGTTGTAGTGCTATCGCTTTTGAAAAGGACGTGGCCCTCGTTCTGGACCCCCTAATATAGCTGGTCACATGCTCCCCAGGGTGGCCTGGGTGAGAACAGCAGGTGGATGCAACCCTCCATGGGGAGGAGGAGCAGTGGTATCAACTTTGATGCACCTCGATGAGATCTTTGTGGTGGAGCAAAGAAAAGAACCCACCTGTAATCTAGCACATTTGTTTGTTCACCTTTGTAACTGACAGCAGAGCAGACAGTGAAGCAGGAAGAAAATATAGGTTATGACCTGAAATCGGAGGGCTGGAACTGATGGCAGTCCACAGGCTAATTTGGCATGTGGGCTAAAATCAGAATGTAGACAAGCATTTTCGACTTGGACTCTGCTGCTGCTGCTAAGTCGCTTCAGTCGTGCCCGACTCTGTGCAACCCCATAGACGGCAGCCCACCAGGCTCCCCTGTCCCTGGGATTCTCCAGGCAAGAACACTGGAATGGGTTGCCATTTCCTTCTCCAATGCATGAAAGTGAAAAGTGAAAGTGAAGTCACTCAGTCGTGTCCGACTCTTAGAGACCCCATGGACTGCAGCCCACCAGACGCCTCCATCCATGAGATTTTCCAGGCAAGAGTACTGGAGTGGGGTGCCATTGCCTTCTCCAGACTTGGACTCTAGACAGTATTTAAAACTGTTTTTGTTTATCATTTTTTAAAAGATTTTTTGATGTGAACCATTTTTTATAGAGTCTTATTGAATTTGTTACACTATCACTTCTGTATTTTTTTTTTTAATGTTTTGAGTTTTTTGGCCCTGAGACATGTGGGATCTTAACACCCCCTGTATTGGGATCTTAACCACAGAACCACCAGGGAGGTCCCTAAAAATGCTTTTAAAGTGGTTTCCAGCATTTAAAAAATCAGGGAAGATATCTTTGTCTCTGACACATGCACACACACTCCATGGCCTTTTTTTTTTTAAAATCTCAAAGTAACACTGGGGTCGTATTTTCCCATTTGACAAGAATGGAACAGAACGGATGAGGCATGGGCTCCCCATTGTCCCTGTCTTCTTGCAACCAGCAGTTTCATTTCTTTTTCCTGGTCTCCAGAGGTAGCCAACTTTGGAACCCCAATTGAAGCCCTTCTGTTTCATGCCTTGCACCCTCTCATTCCTGTCCCCAAGAAGAGAAGTCTCAGTATTGCCTTTGCTTTGTAGCTGTGCTAACCTTATAACAAGCAGACCTATTGTCTGAACTGACGTTTTCTATAGCAACAGAGAAACACAGAAGCCAGTCTCTTTAGATGTACACTTCAGATCTTAGGAATAAGCACACAGACGCTAGATAGGTGTTTTTCAAGGCTGTCTTTCAACTTTGGGGTTCCCAGTGGTGGTAAAACCAGTCATGCTTTGTATGGAAAGTTTTTCCTTCTACTGAGTCCACATCTGCTTTCCACTCTCAGCCATTTTGTGGTCTTTCTTCTGCCCGTTGAAATTCCACAGACAAGTTATAAAGCCAGAGTATGTGAGAACCAGAGAGAACTTTGGGGTTATGTATTCACATTCTCGTTGGGCAGCTGCCCCGACGCACACCCACATGGCCTTGCTCACCATGTTTCCTCCGGGGGTTGATTTATGCTCCCTGGACAGCTTTTTCCTCTGTCCCACCCTGCTCATTGTTATTTCAATATGTCCACTAAAGTGAATGCATGTAGGCTCAATTCTGTTTCTTTTGTTGTTGTTGCCCTTAGGATTATGTATATCACGTAGTGAGTGCGATCTGTGAATGGACAGTGGCCTTTGGTTTTATTTTCTACTTTTTAACATTCATCCACGATTTCCAGGTTGGTATTTATCCAGTCATATGTTATAAGTTACTGATGATAAGGGTTAGTAGGAAGCCATAGAACATTTCTCTCATTAAAGAAACATAAGAGCATTAGCTTTCTTTTTTACCCTTATGTGTTTGAAAAAAAAAAAATTGCAAGTATTGTGCAACTTAGTGTATTCCCAAAGGAAAGCATCTTGAATAGTTCTCCCAAACAAGGAAACATTCATCTGTCCCCTGCCATTTGATGCTTATGGTCGTAGATCCTGGTTATTTACTTTGTGAGGAGGTCTCACTTACAAGTTCCAAATAACAGGAAATATGTCTTTTCTTAAAAATAAAAGTGTGTTGTTGAAAAATGTTCTGAAGGCGGAGAGAAGGTGGGACCTTGTCAGATTTGGCAACAGGGAAAGTCTTGCATCTTGAAACAAGTGAATTATTAACTAAAAGGTTACAGAAAGCCAAGAAAATTCTTGAGGACCTAACTCAAGCTCACTACAAACCATAGTGAGATCATCTCTGAGGGGGTGCAAAGCTCTTAGGAGATTCAGAGCTGGCACTGGTGTTGTTTACCTTCTTTTAAACTTTTTTTTTTTTAATAGAGTGTCACCTTAAGAATATCCACAGAAATCAATGGTGATGTTTGAAGAAAGAAGAACTCTATCTCCCTCAGTGGAAGTGGCAGACAATTCCTGGAAGTGGTACAGAGGACAGACAGGGTTTTAACGCTACCCTGTATGGAATTCATTTGCAGCACATCCAGGACTTGAATTTCTTTAAGAATTCCCAATAGTTGTACTATTTCCAAAGGTATGTTTTCCTAGAGAATGTAGAGCATTTATGACATTGTAGCAATGTTTTTATAACTTTCCAAATAGACACTTTTTTTGTATTAACAAATTCCTGACAGACAAAATAAGGTATTCCAGCAAATGGAGACCTCTTATTTTTATACAAATTCTGTTTTTGTTAATTTCTGTCTGTGTGAGTGATTTGTGGAGATACACTAACTGAGGAATTCATTCAAAAGTAAAATCAGGGGATGTTCTTTTTAAGATTTTATTTTTAGAGAATGCACTGTATAATTTTATATCATAAGAGCATTTCTAAAATTCCGTTTAAAATGATCATTAAGATTTAGTTAATAAACTAACACTAACTAAGAGACTGATTTTTAGATGAACCAAGCAAAAAACTTCTATCAAAAGGCCTTAAGACCACTATGCACATTAACTCAGTGGCTATGGAAGACCTCAGTCTTGAAATTCCGTCCCCCACCCCGTGGGCCTCCCTGCTCACAGAGACCCAGCTTTTTTACCCTTGCTGCTCACTGATGGCAGGCTGTAGTGATGGGTTCCAGGTGGGATGGTTTCAGCCAGGCAAGTTAGAAATCAAATCCTGCTAACAACAGAGTGAAATGGAGGTGAGCAACTAACAAGAAGAACTCACTGGATTCCAGAGTGATGAGGGGAGTGAGGGGAGTGTGTCTCAGGGAACATCTGAGGAATGCGGGATTATGGGAAGGAGACTTGCTCAATCCTAAACCTCTGCAGAAACCAACCTGTGAAAAGCATTACACATTCCACTTACAAAGCTGCCCTTTATTGTTCCTGGCATAACTCGACGCACTGTCTGACTCAGAAGCCGCACCACACATCTCGCATTCCTCTCACGCCAGTCCACGGCGCTGACGGGAGTGCAGGTCTGAGGGGAGGGAGGGGAGCATGGTGCGGGATGGATTTACTCTGCTCCTCTTCTCATCCCCACGGCTGGATGTTTGCACACTTCATGAGATGTGAAGCAGATCCTTTGCTCGGTAACAGCACGTCGTGAATGACAAGTGAAAAGCAAGTCATTCCAGGGGAAGAAGTGAGTCTTGAGATGCAAAGGTTTAAAAGTGGAAGAGAAGGAACTCGCCTTCAGGGACCCTCCAGACCAGAAAGCCATGTCTGGCCAAGAGGTTCCAGACCTTGAGGGCTCATGCCAAGGGCAGAGCAGCTCACTTGGCCAGCCGTGGAAGAAGGAGGCTCAGTAGTGGTCAGCCCCCTCCGCAAGGACAGACCCTATCTCCCCTGAGGGTTCAGCGGTGACAGACTGAGACCCACCCCTGGGTTGGTGGTAGCTTGGAACTGAAATGCTGGTTACATCTGTGTTCTGTGGAGGACGAAAGCCTCTTACCTTTGCTGTGGAACCTTCAGTAGAAGGAATCCAGGGTTGGGTCTCCCTTGGAACAGACTGTTGTTATCAGCCCTTCTTGACACATGCATTGTCAGCCTTCATTTCTGTGTCTCTCTGTGTGATTTAGATTGGGAGCTCCTTGAGGGCAGAAGTCTGTGCCTTAAACTTTGTTACTCCAGCATTTACCAGGCTGCCTCCTGGTACACAGTAGGTGCTTAATAAATAAAAACTCACTGAATGGATGAATGAGGGAGTGAGCAAGTGGAGACATGGCTGGGGGGTATCTGTAGTACTGCATAATGAGATTTACTCTGGTTTACTAATGAGGTAATAAATAGTCTGTGTCACCTTTTAATATTGACTGTTTTACTTTGTGTGCTGTGAACGTTTCAGTTGTTTGGGCCTCTCCATTCTGTGATGACACTCACCATCCTGGACAGTTATCACAGAAATTGTTCCATGGGCTAGACCAAATGGTACACCTGGCTTGGCAAACGGAGAAGGCCAAAACTCACTCCAGACAATCACGTTCTGCTGATATCATGAAATCTCCAAAGCTGGTCTCCTCCATATTTTGGTATTATTTCTGATTTCCGTGAACTTGCATTTCCTTGGACCTCATGGCTGAAAGAGTAAAATAAAATGAAATATTTCTTTATTTTAAATCTATGTCTCTGTTAAATTATAATATGTCGACTTGGTACTACTATGAAGTATATTTATTCAGGAAAGGATTCTAGCTCCACTTGGATTCTACAGAGGTAGAGTTTAAATCTTATTATTTTAAAAAATTTTGGCCATACCATGCGGCATGTGGGATCTTAGTTCCCTGACCTGGGATTGAATACTTACCCACTGCATTGGAATGGAGAAGGCAATGGCACCCCACTTCAGTACTCTTGCCTGGAAAATCCCATGGGTGGAGGAGCCTGGTAGGCTGCAGTCCATGGGGTTGCTAAGAGTCGGACACGACTGAGTGACTTCACTTTTCACTTTCATGCATTACAGAAAGAAATGGCAACCCACTCCAGTGTTCTTGCCTGGAGAATCCCAGGGATGGGGAGCCTGGTGGGCTGCTGTCTATGGGGTCGCACAGAGTTGGACACGACTGAAGTGACTTAGCAGCAGCAGCAGAAGCAGCATTGGAAAGTGGAATCTTAAACACTGGACCTCTGAGGAAGTCCCAAACCTTATATTTTCTTAATTCATGTAGTTTTGCTTGTGGGCAGGATGGCTCATCTTTGTAGAGATTTTTGAACGGTAGTATTAGAAGTTTGCACAGAAATCCAACTCAACGTTGTTGAATGAAAGAGAGGCATCTATTGATTCAAGTTATGAGAGGTCCTGGGGTGGAGCTGACTCTAGGGATGGCTGGATCAGAAAGTCACCAGGACTCCATCTATTCTCTCCTTCTCTCTGTTGGCTTCATTCTCAGGCAGGCTTTCCCCTTGGTGGGGGTGAGATGGCTTCTAGAAGCCCCAGGCTACAAACTCCCCAGTGGAATGAGAGGGCTTCCTAAAAGTTCTAACCAAAGCCCTCCAGTTGAAACTCACTTTTTCTGATTGGCTGCCTTGGGTCACATGCCCACCCCGTCACCCAAGGAAGTGCAATGCTCTGATTGGTCAGGCCAGTGTCACATGTTCACCTCTGGAGCACTGAGAAGGGTCCACACCACCCAAACTACTGGGCTGATGGTGCTGGAAAGTTGTTTCTCAGAAGAAAGGGATGGGAAATGGGTCTTGCACTAATGTAAAGCTGCAGATTCCACTACAGAATTCAGTTCTCCCTGACCCCAGAGGCCAGAAGAGCCAACCTAACTTGATTCAGGGTAAACCAAATTTTATCAGCTGCCAATCTTTTCAGGTAAAAAAAAAAAAAGGTCATACAGGTGATCAGTTTGCCTTCAGTTAACTTCAAAGTCATGTTTATATGTTTTCAAATTTCTTGTGTTCTTATTTAATCTCTGAGGTTAGTCAGACAGTAAACTGTCACATGTTTCAAATGAAGAAGCTAAGGCAAAAAAAAAAAAAAAAAAAAAAAGAAGTTCAGTGACCTATAAGTGGTTCTACTGCAACAGATTCCAGTCTGGAGCTCTTGTTTTCTTGATTAATAATCAAGTGCATCTCCCCTGCCCCCTAAACACTAACAGAGGATTCCACAGAAACTGCATTTCATAAACCAAATTAAGTGCATTACTGTTGTGCTGTGTCTGGATTTCCTAACATCCCTTACATGTGGCATGGTCCCATGCTCCCATTTTTCACTCATTTGGAGACGCCCTGGTCTGGTATTTGGGCCTGGAATGAGGAAGGGGCAGTGGGAGGAAGATAAGTGGTCTTCACTCTCTCCCACTCCCTGATTCTGGCAAGCCTGTAAGCCCAGCCGTCTCCCCACACACATACTCTTGGTCTGGCTCTGAATGCCCCGCATTCTCCAGGCCAGAATGTCATACATCTGTATCCTGTCTGTTGCACAAGAGAGCAAGCAACCACAGCCTCAAGCCCTGGAGGGGAAGTTGCTGATGCTCCTGGGTCACCCCCAGCAGATCCATCTTCTAAAATGAAGGGCAGCAGGATGCCAAAGTCCCATTGGGGGTGGTGGTGACCTCCAGAACTGATGCTTGGAAAATGCTGACGTGGCTACCAGCCATCTGCCCTGTGGTTTGGGCCAGGGTGCTGTGAGATGATGCCTATGAAGCCTGCAGCCTAGGCAGTCCCTCAGTGATGCGCAAAGCCCTCCATCCCCGGAGCCAGCTTCACCTCTGGACTCTTCAGTTACGTGAGTCTCTCTTTAACTTTGGTGGACTCGGGCTGGATTTCTCACGCTTATTCCTAAAAGAGCCCCTATTTATACAAACACTCAAGAGTTCGAATATGCAGATTTAGCAAACTACTGTTTCCTGGACTTACTGTGCTGGGGTGGAAAGATAATTTCTAGATAAGTGGCCATTCAGCCGTTCCTCACTTGCAGTCCTGCAACTCTGAATCATGTTTTCTTATTTTTAAAATTTTGAATCAGTCATATATTGATGCGATTCAAACATCAAAACAGTATAAAAAGGTCCTCTGTGAAGAACCTTTGGACTTGCCTCTTCCCACACTTAATTCACCCCTCTTCAGGCAGATAGCCCCTTTCAATGAAAATACAAGCAGAAACATACCTATAAAATGATTTCCCTTTTAATTTCTTTCCCAAATGTAGCATACCTTGCAAACAGTTTTGAGCCTGCCTTTTTTGACTAGGCAGTGTGTCTCGGAGATATGTCCTTACCAATACATAGAGAGCTTCTTCGTGTTTCTTTGTTGTTCTGTTTTAACCCCTGTATAGTATTCCATGTGCCATCTTTATTCATCAAGTTCGATGATCAGTCATGTGGTTTCCAAACTTTGCAATTACAAGTGAATGACCTAGTACATACAGCGTTTCACACGGTTGCAAGGACGTCTGCAGGAGAAATCCTGTAAGTGGGAATGGTGGCACCCACAGGAACTGCATCTGTGATTTGACAAATTACTGTCATCTTGCCTTTGGAGCCTCTTTACTTGAGCATTTTTTGTTGGAAAATCTTCCCAGCTATTTCGCCTTTTCATCCAAACTGGGGATACTGATGGTAAATTCACCTTTTTTAGGCAACACATTCATTCATCATGTGGATTCTGCAGTACAGGGTATGGGGCAGAGACCAGCTGACTGTGTCACTGGTCTTCTACAAACCCCTCTTCCTTCCCCCTTGCATTTAAGCTTCCCAGGGTAGGGGAGGGCAAGGCTGTTTGCTCCCCTCTCTGCAAACAGAACACCATCCCTGTCTTCTGCCTCCTCTCAGGTGCCTGCTCTCCTGTCCATGGTCAAGAGTGTCTCCATCTCAGTCCAGTTCAGTTCAGTTCAGTCACTCAGTCATGCCTGATTCTGTGACCCCATGGACTGCAGCACTCCAGGCCTCCCTGTCCATCACCAGCTCCCACAGCTTTCTCAAACTCATGTCCATCAAGTCAGTGATGCCATCCAATCATCTCATCCTCTATCATCCCCTTTTCTTCCTGCCTTCAATCTTTCCCAGGATCAGGGTCTTTTCAAATGAGTCACTTCTTCGCATCAGGTGGCCAAAGTATTGAAATTTCAGCTTCAGCATCAGACCTTTCAATGACTATGCAGGACTGATTTCCTTTAGGATTGACTGGTTTGATCTGCTTGCAGTCCAAGGGAGTCTCAGGAGTTTTCTCCAACATTACAGTTGAAAAGCATCAATTCTTCAGCGCTCAGCTTTCTTTATGGTCCAGCTCTCACATCCATACATGACTACTGGAAAAACCATAGCTTTGACAAGATGGACATTTGTTGGTAATGTCTCTGCTTTCTAATATGCTACCTAGGTTGGTCATAGCTTTTCTCATTCTCTCTTGGGTTTTTCATTGTGATCTTGCACTTCTGTCTCTGCCTATTCTAATCTTGTCCCTTTTCTATCCACTTTCTCTTTTGGGATCTCTTTGAAGGCCTGCCATTTCACTTACACTTCCTTACGTTCTGAGAACATTTTGCTTTTATAGACATCAGTCGTCAAACACCATATTCTCTTTCCTCTTTCTGGCAATTTGACTCACTACAGAACCCTGGGGGAACTCACAGGCTTTTGGTCCTCCCTGACCTTATAGCTTGGTGGTCAGTGTGGAATGACCAGTGGGAAATAGGGGGCACAGAGAGAGAGATTCCAGGTTTGAGAAACGTAACTTAGAAATAATAGGCTTTACCTATTATACAGAGTGAAGTAAGCCAGAAAGAAAAACACCAATATAGTATACTAACACATATATATGGAATTTAGAAAGGTGGTAATGATAACCCCACATGCTAGAGATAGCAAAAGAGACACAGATGTATAGAAGTCTTTTGGACTCTGTGGGAGAGGGCGAGGGTGGGATGATTTGGGAGAACGGCATTGAAACATGTATATTATCCCTGTGAAAAGGATTGCCAGTCCAGGTTCGATGCATGAGACAGGGTGCTCGGGGCTGGTGCACTGGGGTGACCCAGAGGGATGGGATGGG
The DNA here is from genome assembly GCF_001704415.2 of Capra hircus. NCBI lineage: Eukaryota > Metazoa > Chordata > Mammalia > Artiodactyla > Bovidae > Capra > Capra hircus. The sequence continues at coordinate 64,406,488 of NC_030812.1, forward strand.
AAGGGAGGTGGGAGGGGGGTTCAGGATGGGGAACACGTGTACATCTGTGTTGGATTCATGTCAATGTATGGCAAAACCACTACAATATTGTAATTAGCCTCCAATTAAAATAAATTATATTTTTTTAAAAAAAGAAATGATAGGCTTTAAAGATGGCCTACCTTAATACAGGCCCTTGATCCATCATTACACCATAATCCATAGCATCCATGAGGGTTCACTCTGGGTGTGGTGCACATTCCACAAGTTTTGAAAAATGTATACTGAAACGTACCCACTATTGTAGCATCATACCAAATACTTTCACTGTCCACAAAATCCTTTTGTCATTTTGAAAAAAACAAAATTGGGTTTACCTATGGGGAGACAGTGTTCACTTCTTTTCAGTGTTTTTCAGGTTTTCAGGGAATTTTGCTTAACCACTAAGAACGTTTTTTTACTTGCTTGCATTATTACTCATGTCCTGTTAATACTGATTGAGCATCCAACCATGGCAAAGATGATGTGAGAAGGTGATCATCTCATAGTTAGCTGCATTTTACCACCGAGGAAATTAAGGTGCGTGCAGTGAGGTTGTCACCAGGCAGGTACCAACCAAGTGATGACGCTTGGACCAAACCCAGGGATGTGACCCCGACAGCCAGCCTTCCCACCAGGACCATGTAGTTATCATCTGTTCTCACGTGAGTATGAATTAACTCATCAGCGTCTGTAGGATCACATCACACAAGGCCTTGAGGGGGTGAAATCCCTAAACTAGCAAATTTAGAAAAACGGGTGAAATGTCCATTTTCTTGCTTCAAAAGAGTGAATCCTGGCTGTGCTCTGTGCTTCCAAGACTAACAGGGGTGGGGCAGGGTGGCAGGGAGAGGGCAGTGGGAACACATGAGGGAGAGGGCTCCCGTGCCACACCAGTCTTTAGTGGGAGTTTGAGATGAGCCCTCCCACGCCATGCACGACCCCTGAGGAGAAGTAACCAAAGTGGCTAAGGAGTCCATGGGGCAGCGAGGCTGCAGGCCAGGGGTAACACTCAGCATGGCCAAGGCTCTGGTGGTTATGAGGGTGGTTTCCTAGGTCTCTGAACTCTTGGTATGTCTTGCTTTTGGTTGCTGCAATAAGACAGGCTTGGGGTTAGAAACATCTGCTCTCTACTAGCCAAGGATGTGGCCATAGTAGGGCGAAGAGAGACCACTTAGGCTGCCCCCAACTGGGTAATAGAAGTCCTTACACTTGACAATGGGCTTGGCATTTGACCTCCGGCAGGCAACATGGATGTAGGATGTAGAGTTCTCAGATCCTCTATAGCAGCAGCAGAAGGGTCTCAGGGCTTGGAGTCCTGGGTTCCAGCTCTGTTGCTCATCAGGCTAATATTAGCACAAGTGATAGGAATGCCTGGAAGACAAAATTCACCTTCCAGAACAACCTATTGCTCAGGGTCAGGCCAAAGAAGCAAGTTTCAGGTACCACTCAAGATATCTGATTTAGGGCGAAGAGTGATGTAGTTAGGGTTGGCCAGCGATTTGACAGCTGCTAACATAACCTTTAACATGTGTATTAAAATGAATACTGAGCTTAGTTCAGTCTGTCATTTCCTCTTAATACTTGAAAAGCACAGTTTTGTTTGCAAGTTCCCCCAAAAAGCTCTAGCTAGTGAATTTATTCTTCTGCTTGACTGCACTTGGAACTCTGAAGTCAGAGCCACCTTGAAATTGAAACTGGGAAAATCCCTGGTGTCTCTGCCCGGGAGAAGAAGCAAAGGTATATTCTGAAGTTTATTAAATAATTACCCAGTTGTTGACATGTTGTAGGAGGAAGAAAGAGCTGAGGTGCTGGCAAGTAGGGATAGAGATTAGTTAGGATTTGGGGTCATGGGGCTTATAAATGTGGTAGAACATTCCAGTGTTCCCTGACCTTTGGCTCAAACCAGGGCACGTGTTCTTCCGAGTAGACTCAGGTCACCAGGCCTTGGCCTGCAAAGTCGTTATTTTGACTGTCTGAATGACCATGGTCAGCTCGAATCCAGTTAATGCTGAAGATACTCAAAAGTCTTTAGCTGTTGGGAGCAGATGTAGCAGTGACTTGAAAGGAGTAAAATAAGTGAGAAACAAAAGTTGGAATTGGCCATTTCGAATCTCATCTGCAGTTGGTGTGAATGGCAGATGAGGGCAGGTTTCCTAATGAACGGTCCTGAAACTAATTCACTTCCAAGGTTCAGAGTGGAAGGATAATCCTTTCACTCGGAATTCCCCAGACTTCAGCCATTTCTGTGTCTCCTTTGTGACTTTTGTGATGCTCTTAACTGCAATTTACTGAATACTGTCAATGACTTAGCTATCTTTATCCATTCTTCTGCTGAGGAACATTTAGATTACTCACATATCTTGGCTCTTGTAAATAATGCTGCTATGAACATAGGGGTACATATATCTTTTTGAATTATAATTTTGTGTGGGTATTGCCCAGGAGTGGGATTGCTGGATCTTCTGGTAATTCTATTTTTAATTTTCTGAGGAACCTCTATACTGTTCCATAGAACAGTAAACTGAACTAGTTTACATTCCCACCAACAGTGCAGGAGGGTTCCCTTTCCCCACACCCAATTTAGCACTTGTTAACTTAACTACTTTTATTTTACAGAGAAACTTCTTCTCCCACTGCTTCTTCTGGACTGCCTGGTTGGTAAATGGTGTTACCATTTACTGGGTCGCTCAAGGTAGAAACGCTCTGCTCCTCACCCCCACCTCATGTTCTGTTAACTTCCTCTCCTATGTACAGTGTTAAAAGTTAATTATCATCCAAACCAGGGCATTCTGTAAATAAAAGTGGCATTATTAATAAGTGTGCCAGAAATAAACTGGGTCTGTCGAAAGCAAATGGGGACTGTGTCGTTAATCATCTCTATGGCCGTGAATCCTCTTCCTCCTTCCCATTTCCACCATCACTCTCTTAGTGCAGGCCTTCATAATTATTTGCTTGGACTAGTGCAATAGTCCTTGGAGAAGGCAATGGCACCCCACTCCAGTACTTTTGCCTGGAAAACCCCATGGGCAGAGGAGCCTGGTAGGCTGCAGTCCATGGGATTGCTAAGAGTCGGACATGACTGAGCGACTTCACTTTCACTTTTCACTTTCCTGCATTGGAGAAGGAAATGGCAACCCACTCCAGTGTTCTTGCCTGGAGAATCCCAGGGACGGAGGAGCCTGGTGGGCTGCCGTCTATGGGGTCGCACAGAGTTGAACACGACTGAAGCGACTTAGCAGTAGCAGTGCAATAGCTCACTATGGTTTTCTTGATTTCATTCTTGGTTCTTTTCAACGCATGTTACTCACAGCACATACATACACATGTGTTATATCAGCCTCTTAAAATCCTTCAGTAACTCCACATAGCTTCAGGATAAATTTCAAATTCCTTAGTATGGTTTACCAGGCTCTTCACAGATCTGGTTCTTTTTTATCCTTCCAACATGTGAGCTCATTTATTTATTCATTCATTCAACATTTATTGAGAGTTACTCTGGGTTGACACCATGCTGAGTTCTGGAATATAACAATAAAGAAGATGGCTTTCTGTCCTCAAGGTATTTATAGTGGAGAGGAGAAACAGCCAAGGAAACACTAGAGTAAGGAAAGTGGTGAAGTACTGCCCTTTCTGACCTCACTGCTCAAGGGACCTGGAAGCTTGATAGAAATGCAGAATCTTAGGGCCCCAACTCGAACTCACTACATCCAAATCTGCGTTTTAATAAGACACACGTGATTGGAGTTAACACTAGTTTGCAAAGCTGGGTCTGTGGGACCGTGCTAGTTGAAGAGCTTGGTTTGGGTCCTCAGGGAGGGTCATGACCGGAAGGAGACTTGAAGGAGGAGACAGTCTGCTCAGTGGAGGCGAGGTAGGAAAAGGGATTCACCTGTGCTGTAGCACTGAAGCAACAGAACATCTGCTGTTTGGTAGGAATTGGGCTTTCCTGGTGGTTCAGATGGTAAAAAATCCACCTGTAATGTAGGAGACCTGGGTTCGATCCCTGGGTCAAGAAGGTCCCCTGGAGAAGGAAGGAAATGGCTACCGACTCCAGTATTCTTGCCTGGAAAATTCCATGGACAGAGGAGCCTGGAGGGCTACAATCCATGGGGCTGCAATGAGTTGGACTGAGTGACTAACACCTTCACTGCACACATTGTTCAGTATTTAGATTTGAGGTGGGAGCCTCATCTAACTCAGAGATACCCTTATTCAAGGAAGAAACTTGATCAATTTCAGCATCTCCATTTTTTCTTTGGGCCTATCTGGAAACCGTGATTTAGAATGTATACTTTAATTCATAGAGACGAACAATAGAATAGAAGTGACTAGGAGCTCGGAGCGGTGGGTGGGGTGGGGGTGGAGAGGAGAATGGGGAATTATTGTTTATAATGGGTTCAGAGTTTCTATTTGGGATGATGAAAAAGTTCTGGAAATGGATTGTAGTGATGGTTACACAATACTGTGAATATACTTAATGCCACTAAAACTGTTTGCTTCAAAATGGTGAAAGTGGCAGGTTTTACGTTGTGCATATTTTATTGCAGTTAAGAAAAAAGAATCAGTACTTTTTTTGTCAGAGTCAAAGATTTTATTTTCAAGTTCCTGCTTTGACACCCCAGCAAGTCAGGTAACTTCTTGGAACTTCAGTCTCTTTACCTATAAAATGGGAATACCGATATTACCTGCCTCATAAACTTGTCATGACGATTCACTGAAGCAAAGCACATAAGATATTGGGGAGTATGCTGGGTTTTCCTTATGCCCATCAATGACGCTTTCAAAGTATGTTCTTCTTTTGTCTATTAATTTTTTTTTTCTTAATTTTGACTGCTTTGGGGTTTTGTTGCAGCTCTCAGGCTCCAAGAGAGGGTGGGCTCAGTAGTTTGAGGGCTTAGTTGCCTCATGGCATATGGGATCCTAGTTCCCTGACCAGGGATGGAACTGTGTCCCCTGCATTGGAAGGCGGATTCTTAACCACAGGACCACCAGGGAAGTCCCTTGAAAAGCATGTTCTTATATCTTTAGCACAATGCCTGGCACAACTAATCCTCTGCATCACTGCTATTTTCACTCCTTCCACATCCTCTTTGAGGTAGCTGTAGCTCTTTGAGCTGACACCTCTAGTGCCTGGAACAGCTAAATCAATTTCAGGAATAGAGCAGAAGCATCATTATTCCAAGTGATTCCAGTGTGGAACCAAGGCTGAGGAACTCTGCTCTAGCAGTGGCTCACACACTTTAGTGTGTATGGGAACCACCTGAAGGACTTGTCAGAACAATTTCTCGGTACTCTCCCCTTCTCCAAGTTTCAAGTTTAATAGATAAATAAGTGTCTCACTTTATTCATCTATCTGGTGGCCCTTCCTTTTGTTTGGAGTCTACCCGCTACTTAACCTCTTCCAGACCCATCACTCAACTGAACAATAACACTTAGCAATTAACGCTTCTCTTAACAATGCTTGCCAGGCACCTTCTTCAGGCCAATGGTCTCAATATTTGCCAGCTGTGGCATTAGACACGATTCACCATGTCTCAAAGTTCTCCTCCTTTGAACTCAGAGTTTCTACTCTGGGTAGTGTCGTCCTTATTTCTCTTTCCATCTCCCTCTCCCCCTTGGAAGTAGGGATTCCCATGTGGGACTCCCATGACCATGTTCTGGGTTTCCTATATTCATCCCTTAAAATGAGCACAGTCTTAGAAGTGAGATGGACATGGGTTTATATCTTGCAACCTGGGCAGTTCACACGGAGTTTCATTTTCCTCATTGGTGAGTCTTGCATGATGAGGATAGTACTCCTATAAACCATAAACACGTAACACCCAATGGTTACAGTGTTTTACCTTTAAGAGCATGGTAAAATCTTGACCTTGAGGAGAACTCCAGAAGTGGTGGGACTGACCTATAGGATGCAGAAGGCAGAGCCAGGGATATCAAAACCACAGTGTGGAGGAATAAAGCCAAGATTTACCAAAAAGCAAGGAAATGGGCCCAGCCAAGGATTTTCCAGGATACCTGGGCAGACAGGGAGGTGAGAGATGGGCTCTGAGAAAAGGAACTGACTTAGAGACTCCCTGGGACCGCATTAATGTGTGAGCCTACATACTGGCACGTGTACAGGATGGGGTGGTTAGTAGTGCTATCATGGGCTATGGAACGACCCCAGAAGACACCCACAAGGGGATTTCAACCCCATCAGTGTGGAATTCAGTCCCTTTGGCAAGAAACAAAGTGATAAACCTGTTACAGTTTGCACCATTTATTATGGTCATGTGCAAAACATGAGCATGGGGTGTTACGCAGAGCTCTTGTTACGAAGAGACGAGGTCTCTGAGTGCTGTTTCCCGTCGGTGGTGTTATTCAGCAGGATGGCTCACATGTTGAAATCTGAGACTCCTTGGGTGAAGCACCCCTCTGCAGGCTGTACCAGATGTTGCTTGTGTAGCTCCCCAAGCCCAGAAAGATGAGTTAATCCTTGAAGGAAATTATTCTGAACTTGCCTCAGACTCAGAGGCTTTGATCCAACAGGCCATGGCAATAAAACACTAGGCTATCAGAGAGCTGTGGGTGGTAGTCCCATCTCTGAGAGGGGAACAGGGCCACTGGCCGCCAGCTGCATTCCGGAAGGCCTCCAGATGCAGAGAGCCAGCAGCAGAGGCCTCACTTAGTGTGATGTCGTGAAAATCCTGCACTTTAAACACATGTAGTCATAAATGAAAACTTCCTCACCCTTTACAGACCCTGCTGGAGTATCACGCTCTCCAAGATGCTTCCTGGGAATGTTCCAGGCCTCACTGACCCCACTCACTTTCCTTTACCCTCATGGTCCATAGTACACAGCCTACCCCTTCATGATTCTCCAAATACAGTCTTCTGCCTTCAGTTAAGTGGTAAGTTCCTAGAGATCCTAAACCAAGTCTAGTTTGTATTTCTTTGCATCTCTGAATGTCTAGCATTCTAAGAGCATCGTGGCCATCGTTTCTTCCTTAGGGTCCAGCAGAGTACCTGGCACACAGCATATGCTCAGTAAGTGTTTATTAAATGCTTATGAAATGAATGGAATTATTGGTTGATAGCAAAGCTGAGCTGGCATGACAAAACAAATAAGAGAAGGTGTTACAGGTACCTCTTGTTTTGTTTGCCCAGCACCTCACCCACTTTCTTCCAGAAGTTTCCTCATTCTTCACCCATCTTTGTGGTTCCATAGGAGCTGCCATGTTGTTTGATGGTTCTCTGGAGTTGGTCTGACTTAACACTATTCACTGAGTCCTTCTAGGGGGGATCTAACCTTGGAACCAGAGGGAATGTTAAAATAATCTCTTTTAGGTGTCCAAAGCTATGTAGCTATACTGGTACATTTCAGAGCTATCCACCCCCATGTTTCTCACCACCTGGAGAAAGGTGATGGCTAGCTAAAAGGAAGAATGTAAGTAAGAAAGTGAAGGAATGAAGGTACAGAGACAAGAAGAATAAGCAAGAACCCCGATGGTCTTGGAGTTCTGTGTTTTAGTGTTTGCTGTGCCCCAGGCATATGCTTGTCTTTGGGTTCCACAGGTGTCACATTATCCCTCATAACAGCCCCTTCTTTTGCATCAATGAGTTTGAGTTAGCTCTCTGTCATTTGTAACCATACAAGTCCCAACTAATACAGAAGCTCCTGTTCAGTGGTAGAGATAAAGACTCCATCAAAAAATGAATAAAATCCCATTAAGCCACATTATGAAGTTTTGAAAACAGGAATATTTCAGAATTTCCCATCCTCATTTGTGATTTTTAATAAATCCCCCTGATAGCCCACCGAGAGCTGGCCCAGTTCTGAGCAGAGGGAAGGCACCGGGAGGCTACAGTTTCTAGTAGGTTGAGTCTTAAATTCATTTTTGATGACTTTTTAAAAAATTTATTTTTGGCTTGCTGGGTCTTCATCACTGCGAAGGCTTTTCCTTAGTTGCAGCGAGTGGGGGCTATTCCCTAGTTGTTGTGTGCAGGCTCCTCATTTCAGTCGCTTCTCTCATTGAGAACCATGCGCCTGAGGGTGGGGGAGTGGGCTTCAGTCATTGCAGTTCCTGGCCTCGACGGCACAGGCTCAATAGTTGTGGCTCGCAGGCTTAGCTGCTCTGAAGCATGTGGGATCTTCCTAGATCAGGGATCAAACCATGTCTCCTGCACTGGCAGGTGGATTCTTTTTTTTCTTTTTTTCTTTCTTAAATTATGGAAGTATGATAACACATTTACAGGAGGCTTGGAAAATATAGGACAAAGTTACATACAGTTTCATTGTATATTACAATTATTTTTTAAATAGATAAATTAAGATTTTTAGATAGAGTTTCAATATCAAATTCTCAAAAATTAAACTGTACAGAAAAGTAGAAGGATATAGCAGACCTGAAAAGCACCATGAAGCAATTCAGCATAAATAAGACTTATATGGGTTTCACACAAGAGATGACTTTTTTTCTATGTGTGCGTTTGCGTTTGCTGAGAATCAGATGTTTGGGGCTGCAGGGCTAAGTGCATGCAGAATAGTGGGCTCTGAGTGGCAGTCAAGGACTAAACATGAAAGGATGGCCTTCATGAACAGCGGTGATGGAAAAGAGCCCTTGAACAGCTCCATATGAGACAAGATGCTGCTAGAGACTTACCCACATTGTCTGAGCTTCAAATCCAGGCAAATGGCCCAGTGCATAAGCGGGAACTTATGGGAACAATGGGAGAAGCTTATTTGATGTTGGGTCCCTAGCTCTGTGGCTCTGGTGACCATATTTGTACAGCTAATCTTTGGCATCAAACCCTTCTCTAGACAGACTGGTCTACTTATTGCCACCCAAATAGGCCATGTGGATTTTATCCTTGGCACATCTGCTCTCAAAATTCCTGGTGCCAGATACCTCTCCTTCCCTTACTTCACCTCTTTCTGTTCATGTTAAGCTCATTCTCCAAGGTCCAGCTATCTTATTTTCTACAGAAATGACTTTATTGTAATCAGTCACATCTGGCATTTCATCATTTATTCGAACAGTGGTAAATATGTGCAGTATAACCTCATTCATACGCCTCATTTCAGGAAAACATCACCAAATGGTATGGGTGCTCTCTTTCTCCAAGACTGTCAAGAACATTAGAATTCTTCTCCACATAGCGCTTGAGGCAGCCACTGAAGGCTCACGGCAAGTGAACGGGACCTAGTTGCTATCTCTGTTGCATCCCCTCATACTGTTATTTGAAGTTTCTAACTGTGCATGTCTTCTGTCACCAACTGGGCTATTAAGTCCTTCAGGACAGGAACAGTAATAGTAATAGTAACAAGAATCTTAATAATAATAATAATATCCACAATCATGATAACAAAAACAACAATAATAGTAGCCACAAATACTTTTTAAACACCTACAGGCGCCGACACCCGACACACGACACACGCCGACATTCTACACACGCAGTCAGCCCTCTGTATCCAGGCTCTGCATCTGCAGATTCAAACAACCTTGGATTTCAAACTGGTTGGCTGAATCTGCATGGATGTAGAACCTTGGGTGCAGAGTGCTGACTGTACTACCCATTTATATAAGGGACTTGAACATCTGCAGATTTGGGTATCTGTTGAAGGTGAGTAGGTGGTGGAACCAATTCCACATGAATACCAAGGGACAACTGTATTCTCTAATTTAACACTTCTGTAGATGAGGGATTAGTGTTATCTCTGTTTTATAGACAGAGATTCTGAGTTTCTTATTTATTCTATAAATTGATTTTTTAAATAAAACTTATAAATGTTTTAGGTGTATGGCATGGTGATTTGATAAACATGTAGTGAAATGATTACTGCATTTAAGCTAATTAACATCTTTTCTCATAGTTACCTTTTTTGGTTATTGTTAGTGAGAGTGCCTAAAATCTACTGTCTTAGCAGATTTCCAATAATCATTATGGTATTCTTGCCTGGTAGGCTGTAGTCCATAGGGTTGCTATGAGTTGGACACGACTGAGCGACTTCACTTTCACTTTTCACTTTCATATATTGGAGAAGGAAATGGCAACCCACTCCAGTGTTCTTGCCTGGAGAATCCCATGGACGGAGGAGCCTGGTAGGCTGCAGTCCATGGGGTCGCTAGGAGTCAGACATGACTGAGCGACTTCACTGTCACTTTTCACTTTCCTGCATTGGAGAAGGAAATGGCAACCCACTCCAGTGTTCTTGCCTGGAGAATCTCAGGGATGGGGGAGCCTGGTGGGCTGCCGTCTATGGGGTCGCACAGAGTCGGACATGACTGAAGCGACTTTGCAGCAGCAGCAGCAGCAGCAGCAGTAACTACAACCCGAACACTAGATCTCTAGACTACATAACTGCAACCTTGTACCTTCGACCAACATCTCCCCACTCCCCTCATCTTCCCACCCCTGTTAACCACCATTCTATTCTTAACTCCCATGTATTCAACTATTTCAGATTCCACATATAAGTGAGATTATTCAGTTTTTTTCTGTCTGGCTTATTTCAGTTAGCATAATGTCTTTCAGGCTCATTCACATTGTTGCAAATGGCAAGATTTCCTCCTCTTTTTTTTTTTTTTAAAGCTGAATAATATTTCATTGTATACATTGGGTTGACCAATATATGGAAAACCGGAATAAACTTTTTGGTCAACCCAATATATACACTATAATTTCTTAAGCCTCTCATCTGTCAATCAACACTTAGATTGTTGCCACATTTTGAGCCGAAAGATGATAAGTAACTTGTCCAAATGTACATAACTGGAATGTGGCCGAACTGGAATTTGACCTCCAAGCCTTTACTCTTACCCAACATGGTATATCATCTTCCAAGAACCAGAAAGTCATGTGCATCATAAGTATTTGCTAAATATAGATTTGGGTTTTTTTTTAAATAAAACAATCAGTTCAGTTCAGTCACTCAGTCGTGTCCGACTCTTTGGGACCCTGTGGACTGCAGCACGCCAGGCTTCCCTGTCCATCACCAACTCCTGGAGCCTACTTAAACTCATGTCTATCGCGTCGGTGATGCCATCCAACCATCTCATCCTCTGTTGTAATAAAACAATGAGGTTCTTCAAAAGAGAGAGTGAAATTGAATTGAAAATAAAAGAAGCAATTTTCTCCTCCCAAAGAGTTGGAGCATTCTTGAAAGGGGTTTCTTGCCTAATGTCCTTGGCTGAGGGTGATGCCGTTTCGCATTCCCCAAACAAACACACTTTATGGAAACAGGAATACTAAGGATCAGCTCTGGGGAGGAGATGGATACTCACTTGGGTGAAGAAGCAGCTCTGAGAGCCTGGGAGCCTCCTGGTGGATCTTCATGGTGGCTCTGCCACCTCCCAGCCTCTGGCACCTCTCTGAGACTGTACCCTCATTAGTAGAAAGATTCATTTGAACTCAATGAGCACTTTCCCAAAGTCCCCTCTGAAATATTAGCCCTACAAGAAATTCATACATAAAGTGGTTCTTGTTGTCAGATGATATTGAGAAACTGCATTTCCCCTTGGGAGACTCACAATCCATGTTCAATGATCTGAGATGACCAGCCGGAAAGAACCTGCTTATTTAGTATTTAATTAATGTTAAATTTTTTTTTTTTTGGCCATGCCACATGGCACATGGGATCTTAATTCCCCAACCAAGGATCGAACCCATACCTCCTGCATTGAAAGCACAGAGTCATAACCACTGGACCACCAGGGAAGTTCCTAATTAATGTTTACTTAACCCAGTGTTTCCCAACCCATTTTGGTTTCACATAATAACTGCTAATATTTCTCAGAACTAATACCTACATTTAGGTAAAAACAATTGGCTAAATATTTTCTAAAGAGCCTTCCTACAACCCTCTATGTCTAGAAATAATAATATAACTTGACTATAAACTGCCCTTCAGTGAATCAAAGGTGGAAGCATAGTTTCAAATTTTTGAGATTTCTTTGTCAGAAAAGTTTTCAGGGTGTTAAGATAACTTGCTCAGGTTTAGCCATTCACCCTGCCCTGTGAGTTTCTGGAAGTGGACGATAGGGGGCACTAGTAGACTGCAGTAATGGTCACCCCTCCACAAACAGCAAGAAAGAGCAACTGTGGTTGTCGAAACCAGAGCTGTTCCTTTTCCAGGGCAGTGGAAAGCTACTGAGAGTCAACTCCTCCGTTTTGGGTCTCTCTCCCTCTTCTTTGGAGAAAAAATTGGGATTGAATCAGGATAGATAACATTGTACAATTGCCCTTTGCCTTTCTATGTAGAAAATCATATAAAGCAACTCTTTCCAACTGCTTGTGGTCGGTTGTGTTCACTTTGGGGCTTTGTGTTGGTTGTGTTCGCTTTGGGGTTGTGTTCACATTCGTCCATGGAAGTTCTTAGTGGACTAAATGTAGAGTCTATGAGTTGAAAAAGGAATTCTTTAATCAATTCTCTCATTAAAAAAAAAATTGTACAGGTGAAGAAAAGAACAAATTTCACAAAGATATAAAAAGTTCTTTTCAATTAATATTTTTCTCTAATCTTTGGGTGTAAGGCTTATACAGTAAGCCTTTTCAATTACGTGGCTCTAAGAGACTCGGAGGCAAATGGGGTATACACAACTCAATTTTTTCTCACCTATCCCCTCTTTGTCCTCATTTTCCTATGAAGTAGGACAAAGCGGGCAGGCTTCCCTGCCCAAGTCAAACACAAGAGATTGGAGTGACTGGTTCTAAGTCGATATCTTCATTTTCCCAACATCTTCCCTCACTATTAACTCCCACCTCAGCCCCGGGCTGCCCCTATATAGAACACACCCCTTAGGAAAAAAACTTTCCATGGGTTATACAACTTTTTCTTCAAGAAAAGCATAAATAAAATTCAGGAGTGTAGCCCACAGAAACTAATGAAGGACAGAGAAATCAATTTCCGCAGATAGAAATTCTCTACATCCCAGCTCAGATGAACTTTGAGCTTTGAGAGTCTTCAGCCTTCACCCGATTTCATCTGGTTGTGTGCACAAGGGACCCGAGTGCCCAGGCCACACAGGGAGGTATGCCAGCCTGGCCGCCAGAGCTTCCTCCCTCCTCAAGCTGGACCCCAGGCCCAAGCCCTTAGGTCCCAGGCACTCATCTCTGCAGGCAGTATGGGGCACAATCAAGAAACAGCTACATTCCTCCCTGATTCTCCCCATTTGTATGCATGCTAAGTCACTTCAGTCATGTCCCACTCTTTGGGACCCCAAGGACTGTAGCCCACCAGGCTCTTCTGCCCATGGGATTCTCCAGGCAAGAGTACTGGAGCGCAGCTTCCCTGGTGGCTGAGAGGTAAAGAATCCACCTACCAGTGCAGGAGACACGTGTTCAATCCCTGATCCAGGAGGATCCCACATGCCTTGGAGCAGTTAAGCCTGTGTGCCACAGCTACTCAGCCTGCACTCTACAGCTTTTGAGCCACAACTACTGAGCCTGTGAGCTGCAGCTACTGAAGCCTGTGCGCCCTAGAGCCCGTGCTGTACAATAAGAGAAGCCGCCGCATTGGGAAGCCCAGGCACCGCAGCTAGAGAGTAGACCCCACTTGCCACAGCGAAAGAAAGCTTGCATGCAGCAACCAAGACCCAGCACAGCTACAAACAAACACATAAATAAACAAAACAAAAAAGAATACTGGCGTGGGTTGTCGTTTCCTCTTCCAGCAGATCTTTCTGACCCAGGGGTCTAACCCAAGTCTCTCATGTCTCCTGCATTGGCAGGTGGATTCTTTACCACGCTTACCGTCTGAGAAGCCCTGCTTCTCCACCCTACATGGAGCACCTTGCTTTCGACCATCCCATTCTTGTCCCACTGAGGACAGTGGAGACAGTGGAACACGGAGGGTGATGCTGGGCCAGGGGGCAAAGGCCAAGTCATGGGCCTGATGTTTTGGTCCATCTTTACCACTGGCCTCTCTCAGACAGGAAGGGTGGGAAGAGCTAGGAAACTTGAAATCAGGCAGCTGAAGCTCCTCAGAAAGTTTTCAGAGCCTTAGAATTCTAGGAAGTCTAAATCATAGTCTCAAAAGAGGGGGGAAGATTCATGAGTAAAAGACAAAATGACAAACACAGCATGGTATAGCAACCATACTCCAATGATAATCAGTTTTTAAGAAGGATGAAATGAGTATTTATTGGACACCTCCCCTTTTATTGGACACATTTTTTTCTCTAGAATTTTATTTTATTTATTTTTTGGCTGTCTGGGGTCTTTGTTGCTGCACAGGCTTTTCTCTAGTTGTGGAGGGGTTGTTGCTACTTTCTAGTTATGGTGCGCGGGCTTCTCATTGCTGTGGCTTCTCTTGTGGAGCAGGGGCTCTAGGGCACGTGGGCCTCAGAAGTTTCGTGGCACGTGGGTCTGGAGGACAGGCTCAATAGCTGCAGCACACAGGCTTAGCTGCTCCGTGGCGTGTGGGATCTTCCTGGATCAGGACTGAACCCACGTCTCCTGCATTGGCAGGTGGATTCTTTACCTCTGAACCACCAGGGAAACTCTATATTTTTCTTCAATCCCATAGTCACTCTCAGAGTTAGGCATATTATAATCTCCTTTTATAAAGGGAGGGAGGGGATCTAAGTGGTTAAGGAAATGGGCCTGAATCACTGAACTAATTAACTCAGTTTTGAACTCAGGTCTGTGTTCACAGCTCAGAACCATTACACCATTACTTTCTGTTCTCAACTCCTGTTTTCTGCTATAAAAACATTCAATTCATATCCTCTAAATGTGAAAGATTTTTTTCCTTTACTTTCTTCAAGTTTGCAGAGATAACTATATTTGACAATGCCATTTGTGTCCACCTTTCATAGTCACTGGAGCAAGCAAGTTCCCTAACTTAACCCTGCACCCCAGGTGCAATGGGAGCCCCTGCCTTGCCCTCAGGGAACTTGGATAATGGCTACAACATTCCAGTGAGCAGCAGCTCCTCCAGTCCTGCTTCCAAACTGCTTCTGTTAAAAGAATTGTCAGTTCAAAACAAATGTGCCGTCATGAAGTCTCACTTCTATCCCAGATGCTCAGCTCTGGGCCCCTTTTAAGGTGAGTCTGAAATATCAAATTGCCAACATTCATTGGATCATGGAGAAAGGGAGGGAGTTCCAGAAAACATCTCCTTTTGCTTCATTGACTATGCTAAAGGCTTTGACTGTGTGGATCACAACAAACTGTGGAAAATATTCTTGAAGAGATGGGAATACTAGACCATCTTACCTGTCTCCTGAAAAACCTGTATGCAGGTCAAGAAGCACCAGTTAGAATTGGACATGGAATTGGTTCAAAGTTGGGAAAGGAGTGAGTCAAGGCTGTATACTGTCACCCTGCTTATTTAACTTATATGCAGAGTACATAATGCGAAATGCCAGGCTGGATGAATCACAAACTGGATTCAAGATTGCCGAGTGAAATATCAACAACCTCAGGTATGTAGATGATATCACTCTAATGGCAGAAAGTGAAGAGGAACTAAAAGAGCCTCTTGATGAGGGTGAAAGAGGAGAATGAAAAAGATAGCTGAAACTCAACATTGAAAAGAATGAGATCATGTCATTTGGTCCCATCACCTCATGGCAAATAGAGGAAAAGTGAAAGGAGCGACAGACTTTATTTTTGGGGGCTCCAAAACCACTGCAGAGGGTGACTGCAACCATGGAATTAAAAGACGCTTGCTCCTTGGAAGGAAAGCTATGACAAATCTAGACAGTGTATTAGAAAGCAGAAACATCACTTTGCTGACAAACATTCATACAGTCAAAGCTATATTTCTTCCAGTAGTCATATACAGATGTGAGAGTTGGGCCATAAAGAAGGCTGAGCACTGAAGAATTGATGCTTTCAAATTGTGGTGCTGGAGAAGACTCTTGAGAGTCCCTTGGGCTGCAAGGAGGTCAATCCTAAAGGAAATCAACCCTGAACATTCATTGGAAGGACTGATGCTGGAGATGAAGCTCCAGCCATCTAAGGCAAAGAGCTGACTCACTGGAAAAGACCCTGATGCTTGGAGAGACTGAAGGCAAAAGGAGAAGCATGTGGCAGAGGATGAGATGTTTAGATAGCTTCACTTACTCAGTGGACACGAATCTGAGCAAACTCTGGGAGACATGGAGGACGGAGGAGCCTGGTGTGCTAAGGTCCATGAGGTTGCAAAGAGTCAGACACAACTGAGTGCCTGAACAGCAACAACAGCAACAACTGAAATATCACTCAGAATCAGGCCCTCTTGTCCAGACTGCAGCCAGGATGGATCGAGGCTTTTCTTCTGCCACCATCCCTGGGCTGAGCCCTGATCAAATCCTTTCTTTAAAGTACAGTCCAGGGTTAACATTTTATGGGATCAAATACTTGGTCTATTCACATCTGAGCTGTCAATGACCAGAAAACAAAATTTCTTACTTGGGAAATTTGGGCACCTTTTTTGATTTTTTTACAAAAAATTTTAAAAAAAATTTGTTTTAAAATTTTATGTTATAGAAAAATCTAGCCTGGGAATTCCTTTGCAAAAGATGTATGTGTCCAGTATATTTAACATGGATAACCAGCAACGTCCTACTGTAGAGCATATGGAACTCTGTTCAATGTTATGTAGCAGCCTGGGTAGGAGTGAGGGTTTGGGGGAGAATGGACACATGTATATGCATGGCTTCACCCCTTCGCTGTTCACCCAAAACTATTATAGCATTATTAATCAGCCATACACCAATACAAAGTAATAAGTTCAAAAGAAAAAAATGTATGTGTCAGGCGTCTAGAAAAAGAGAACATGTGGCAATATAACAGCTTGCATTTAAGAACCAGTGAAGGCTTTCAGAAAATGTATGGAATTTGGAAGTAAAAAACTTGAGTGTGAATCCTATCACAACCTCTTCTTGCTTAATCTCTCTGGGTTTGCATTTTTTTCTCTGTGGAATGCAAGTAATAATGCCTACATACCTAATACATAGTTCATATGTAACTGTTGAACAGATTCCTATAAAGTACTTCATAAAATTTTAAAAGATACTATTATTGGTATTGCTGCAACACTAAAAGATCTGCCTCTGATTTGACAGGATAACCTTCAATCTTGCTCCCTTGGGGCACACTTTTATTCTGGGTGTTTACTGTGTGCCAGGCCTTACATGTGGAGAAGGAAATGGCAACCCACTTCAGTATTCTTGCCTGGAGAATTCTGTGGACGGAGGAGCCTGGTGGGCTGCCATCTATGGGGTCGCACAGAGTCAGACACAACTGAAGTGACTTAGCAGCAGCAGCAGTAGGCTTTACATGTTTTCAGGTTCACAGACTCTAGCTCATTCCTACAACAATCCTAGATGGTTGATGCTGTCTTTAGAATCTACATTTTATTTATCTTAATTTATTTATTTGGCTGCACTAGGTCTTTGTTGTGGCATGTGGGATCTAGTTCCTCAACCAGGGGTTGAACCCAGGCCCCCTGCATTGGCAGTTTGGAGTCTTAGCCCCTGGACCACCAGAGAAGTCCCTAGCATCTACATTTTGTAGCTGAGGCCAAGAAGTGGAACAAAATCTCTGTGGCTATGAGCGAATAAGTGATTGAGCCTAGGCAGTCTATTCCAAAATCTATTCTTTTAAGCACTGTATCAGTAAAGTCTCACTTTGGAGGTGAGTAATATAAACTCAAAATAACACTGGCTTGGGACTTCCCTGGTAATCCAGTGGCTAAGATTCTGTACTCCCAATATAGGGGGCCCAGTTTCAATCCCTGGTCAGGGAACTAGATCCCACATGTCGCAAATAAGATCCAATGCAGCCAAATAAATAAATTAAAATATTAAAAAAATAACACTGGATTAAACTAGATAGAAGCATATTTCTCTTTTATGCAAAAGTCCAGAGGATGACAGTTCAAGACTAAAGCAGAGATTCAGCTCCATACAGTACTCAGGACTCCTAACATGTTGTCTCATTCTCAGCATCTGAAAAAGAGGCTAGAGCTTCAGTTGTTATAATACACCTGCCTTCCAAGCAGCTGGATGGAGGAAGGCACAGGATAGAAAAGGGATAAAACACATGCCAGTTGTTTATTGTGGACTGTTCCTGGGTGTGGCCATACGACATTTCTGCTAATATCTCATTGAACATAATAGCAAGAGGGCTGGGAAATACAGTCATTATTCTAGATGGCTTTGTGACCCATGGAAACCAGAGGGTTCAATTACTGAAAGAAGGGGAGAGGCAGTCAAGGGCTAGTGGATGTATGGAGTAACAGTGGCAGATAAAGTTGGAGAGGTGGGAAGGGGCTGGGTGATGAGAACTTGTAAGGCCTTACAGCTCACCACTCAGCTCACCAGTCTTTGGGTTCATCTCCCATTTGGGCATGTACCAAGGGAAGGCAGGGATGTCCCTTGAAAACCACCACTTGTGGCCATTGACTGGCCCTCAGAAGCTTTGTAATAGGCACTCCCAGAACACAGTGCAATAGTTCCCTTTGGTGGTGGACTTGGGACTGGTTCCAGTCTCAGTCTCATTAGCTCATTAGGTTAGAATGGGTATAGGTGGCTTCTGATTCATGTTTCCAGAAAGTCCAGAAAGAGGGGGTGGGGTAGGAGGATCCCAGGACAGACTACACAGCCACCAAATGGCCTTTGGCTGGCATCTCTGAATCTCTAGGGAGAGCCTGGATGCCACATGCTGGAAAGTGACTTCACTGTTTCCAAAGATCTTTCCCATATACTATTTCTTTTGGAACACATAATATTACATCATGAGAAACACTGGACTGGAAGAAACACAAGCTGGAATCAAGATTGCTGGGAGAAATATCAATAACCTCAGATATGCAGATGACACCACCCTTATGGCAGAAAGTGAAGAAGAACTAAAGAGCCTCTTGGTGAAAGTGAAAGAGGAGAGTGAAAAAGTTGGCTTAAAGCTCAACATTCAGAAAACGAAGATCATGGCATCCGGTCCCATCACTTCATGGGAAACAGACGGGGAAACAGTAGAAACAGTGTCAGATTTTATTTTTTTGGGCTCCAAAATTACTGCAGATGGTGACTGCAGCCATGAAATTAAAAGACGCTTACTCCTTGGAAGAAAAGTTATGACCAAGCTAGATAGCATATTCAAAAGCAGAGACATTACTTTGCCGACTAAGGTCCGTCTAGTCAAGGCTATGGTTTTTCCAGTGGTCATGTATGGATGTGAGAGTTGGACTGTGAAGAAGGCTGAGCACCGAAGAATTGATGCTTTTGAACTGTGGTGTTGGAGAAGACTCTTGAGAGTCCCTTGGACTTCAAGGAGATCCAACCAGTCCATTCTGAAGGAGATCAGCCCTGGGATTTCTTTGGAAGGAATGATGCTAAAGCTGAAACTCCAGTACTTTGGCCACCTCATGTGAAGAGTTGACTCATTGGAAAAGACTCTGATGCTGGGAGGGATTGGGGGCAGGAGGAGAAGGGGACGACCGAGGATGAGATGGCTGGATGGCATCACGGACTCGATGGACGTGAGTCTGAGTGCACTCCGGGAGCTGGTGATGGACAGGGAGGCCTGGCGTGCTGCAATTCATGGGGTTGCAAAGAGTCAGACATGACTGAGCGACTGAACTGAACTGAACTGAATATCATGGTGATAGGGGTTGCTCTGCTCCCTATTTTGCCAAAGAGGAATAGAAAGTCAGAATCCTATGTGATATTCAGTAGGATGAGGGGAGGTCTTAGAATCTGCTTTTTTTTTTTTTTTCATAAGAGTGCCAGGGGTTTCTTGCATGTGTGATCAGTCATGTCTAACTCTTTGTGACCCCATGGACTATAGCCCACCAAGCTCTTCTGTCCATGGGATTTTCCAGGCAAGAATACCGGAGTGGATTGCCATTTCCTGCTTCAGGGGATCTTCCCAACCCAGGGATCAAACCTGTGTCTCCTGTGTCTCCTGCCTTGGCAGGCAGATTCTTTACCCCTGTGCCACCCACGAAGGTGATTCTTAGGTTGAAATAACTCTGAGAAACTGGTCCCATCTTGGGAGGGTGGCAGATGAATCAGGAGACCATAAGCTCCATGATGACTTTCAGGTGTGTCTTTTGTAATTAATGCTGCACCTCCACCTGTCACAGTGCAGGTACTCAATAAAAACCTGATGAAAGGATGAATGAAGACAAATTTAGGTATCCAGCCTCTTGGATAATACTGTTGGGTCCAGCCCAACAATGAACTGACCTGAGGGAGTGGTGCAACAATCCGTGTAAGGGCCTTAGACTTAAGAAAAGACGAAGTTATGCTCTTGTCATTTCAGATGATGGACAACAATATTGGATACCAGGAAGACATGTCAAAGAAAGGAAAGAAGAGGACATGGTTCAACATCGATCCTCCTGGAAAGCCGCCAATGATGGAGATAACAAGACTGACAATCAGCAACTTCCCCGAACCGGCTCCAAGGACCAGCAAAGCCAAACTGCCCACTTGGGGTCAATTGGAGAAATTTGATCACTGAAGGGGAAAAATGGGTCAAAGAACAGGGACAGCCTTTAACCTCAGTTACCTTGTTCTTGGCTATGTTATCTGTGGTAACTACCACAGTTAGTGCCAATCATACTTATTGGGCATATGTGCCCAATCCTCCCCTATTAAGACCAATTACATGGGAGGATTCTTCTGTTCCAATTTTCATAAATGACTGTTCTTGGTTACCTGGACCTCTTGACCTGAGCCTTCCTTTAAAACCAGAAGAAGAGGGCCGACAACGTTCAAATGTTAGTGTTAATTATACTGTGGGAACATATCTTACCCCTATATGTATGGGAGTGGAAACTCATTTTCTTAAAAGAGGATTACAAGTTGGCTATCTATAGTTAAAGAACCTCAAGTGAACAAAATTCATTTTTTCTTATTAGAAGCATTTTCCTTTAGTACCACAGGAGAACATATTTCTATGTTTCCACCCCATCTACCTAACTGTATTATTTCTATAAAATCAGGAATAGAACATGGGGTACAATGGAAATTTGTAAAGCTAATACTGGACATATTATGGCCAATACTTCTGATGGAGAAATTATTGATTGGCGTCCCAAAGGAGATCCTCTGGATAAAAATAACAACTTGGATTTGCCTATATTGTTAAACAATACTTTAGACTCCATGAATAACATTGTTAATAGTTCTATATATTGGCATGGAGGGAGTTTCTCCGCTCCCTTACCTCAATTACCTCATATGCCTTTACATTCAAAATTATGGAAAATATCAGCTGCCTCCCAACTCATAACAGCATGGAAGGGGCAGTTTAATTCAACAGTATCTGGTCATTCCTTACATTTTGATAAAAATTCAACCCATTGCATTAAAGCATGTGTTCGTTTACCTTTCGTATTTTTGATAGGACCTACTTTTTACAATGCCTCTTCTGGGTTACTTACTTGTCAAAATTGTTCCTTTTACATTTGTATCAATTCTTCTCTCCAATTTCAGAATGAGTGTTCTCTATATATTCTGAAAACCAGATCTGGAGTATGGCTTCCTGTAAAAATGAATAGACCATGGCAGGATAGCCCCACAGTCTATACTGTAGAAGAAATCCTTAAGAGAGTGTTAAAACACACTGAACGGTTTATTGGACTGTTAATTGCTGCCGTTCTAGGAATTATTGTTATAGCTACTGCAGCAGCTGTAGCAGGAGTGACATTACATCAGAGTGTACAGACCGTGCACTTTGTGCAAGAATGGCATAAAGATTCTGATGCTCTTTGGTCTACCCGAAGACCAATAGATGGAAAACTAGCTGCACAAATGGCTGATTTACAACAGGTTGTTATACTACTAGGTGATCAAGTGAATAGTCTGCAAAAACAGATTCGTCTTAAGTGTGATTGGACCATTACTTCTTTTTGTCACTCCTCACAAATATAGTGAATCTTCATTTCACTGGGACAAAGTTAAGCAACACCTCTTAGATCAAGGTAATCTATCTCTGGATGTGAATAACTTACAAGAGATTATGGAAACTTTCTCTCAGAAACTACACCTTTTGCATGGATCTAACCTAGTGGAAGCAGCAGCAGATGTAATTTCTCAATTAAATCCCATTCCTCACTTGAAAACTATCGGAGGATCAGTGGCTGGTTTTATGTTAATTTTTATATGTCTTTTTTTCTGTTTCTACATAGTCTAGCATCAACCAAGAAAGTTGACGGACAACAACAGCAATTAGTGACTATTAATAGTTATCAACAATAATCACCAAAAATAAGCTTCAAAAAATAAGAAAGGGGGATATGTAGGGAATATACTATGCACAGGCCTGTACTATAATTAATAGGGCTTCTTTGAAAAATAAGAATGACTTTCTCATCACCCCCAGGCGAAGGGCTGGGAGCAGTAAAAAGTACATCATGGAAAAATATCTTGAAAACAAGATGTTGAAGTACTGATGTGGTTGATGGAAAACCATTAGTGACTGTTCTCATAACTAGAGCCTTGAAGGGATTGCTGAGAAAAGTTGTCACTAGCTGAAGAGCTAAACAGAGTCATGAAAGGCCTGAAGGTTTGACATTGAGGACTGTGCATTGTATATCTGTATTCCCAATCTGAGATTGTAAAAAACAGATATCTCTAGAGCATGTACAAGGAAGTAGATGTTAGCAATAAAAAGCAGGCAAGGATTAAGATCTGAGCCTTTGCCTGCGAGCAGCATTAGCTCCCTGATCCCCACCTTATTTCTGAGTCTTATTTTTCCTTATTCTTCTGTGGCACCATTCCCTCAGGTTGGTTCGTTGTTGGGCTGGTCCCAACATACTACTTCCCCTAGTGCCCTGGAATAAACCTAGAATGAGCTCATAGTTTTCTATGCTTAGTGCTGACAAGGAAGGAAATAACTACTATTAAAATCTCCATTTAGGACTTCCCTGTGGTCCAGTGGATAGGAATCCTCCCGTCAATGAAGAGGACATAGGTTCAATCCCTGGTCCGGGAAGATCCCACATGGCGGAGGGCAACTATGCCTGTGTGCCATAGCTACTGAGCCCATGCTCTCTAGAGCTTGCGCTTTGCAACAAGAGAGTAACTCCTGCTCACCGCAACTAGAGAAAGCCCATGCACAGCAATGAAGACTCAGTGCAGCCAAACAAACAAAAACCAAAAAACCAAACAAAACCCCTCAAACCCTCTATTTAGAAGCAGTAACTGAAGTTAAATGATTTGCCTAAGATTATAAAGATAGGAAGGAAGCACTAGAAAAGCATTCAAATTCAGGCTCTTAAATACCATGCTCTCTTTTTTCTCTCATAGAGAATAACTATTCCATGTCAGGAAATTTCCCATAGCTCAAATCATTCCCCATGAAACAGAAAGTCTATTCCATAGATATTTAACATAACAGTTAACCTGATACACAGATATGAGTCCTGTCATTTGACACCAATGTTATAGAAAAGTTCCACTCTACTTTATAGCCTATTTGCTTGTATTGAAGTGCCAAACTAGATTGCCGGAGAGCAATGTATATTGACCTTGAATGTTGACTTTACTAGTGAGCACACATCTGTTTTTGTTAATGGGGATGAGGGCAATCAGAGTGAGCTGTCAGAAGCAGACATTCCTGACGTGGAATTCTCTCCCAGTCTGTGAAGTGTTATCTATCATCCCTTGGGCTGGAGAGCAGGTTGTCAGTTTAGACAGTGGCCTGTTGAACCCAGAAGCTTCTGGACTCTTCTGCTCTTTCAAAAGAGGCCTTGTTTCTTCAGCGCCTTCAGCTGAAGTTGAATCTTAAAGGAGATGTGAGATTTTTGTGGAGTGACTACTTCAAAAGGACCCCAGGCAGGCTTGGAACAGTTACAACAGCTCTGTGGGAGTCCTATCTAAACACTCCTTTCTTTTCCAGCAACAGATTCCAAATACAGGAGCCGACCTCTTTTCTGATCTGCCTTCTCAGGGTCATGTCCCCCCCACAGCTCTCGTTTGCCCACTTTTGTATCCACTGCCCCAGCTCTAGCTTATGTGGGGGAGGGGAGGTTGTCCACGCTGGGAATGACTTCCTTCCTTGACTGACATTTCTTTATAGACCATGTGACACACACATTGCACAGGCAGCACTGCCTTGTAACATGTTGGGCATTAGCAGCCTTCACGTGTTTCCTTGTAAGTTCCCCGTTTGTCTTCTATGCAGGGCAGTTGGCTGACTGACCTCTATGAGACAGGCACATAGGTCAGTTAGCAGGTTTTTGTGGGGATTCAGCTAACTTACCTGAAGTGTTAGTCACAAGTCCAACTCTTTGTGATCCCATGGACTGTAGCCTGCCAGGCTCCTCTGTCCATGGAATTCCCCAGGCAAAATACTTGAGTGGGTAGCCATTCCCTTCTTCCTGGGACCTTCTCAACCCAGGTCTCCTGCATTGCAGGCAGATACTTTACCGTCTGAGTTACCAGGGAAGCCCTTACCTGAAAGAAGAGTTGATGACAGGACTGTATGCTTCTTGGAGGCCAGCAATTGTGACTGGGTTTGGGATCCACTCCACCATCCCAAGCGATGAGAACAGTTGTTGATTCATCAACTGACTAAAACTGTATCCCCTGACATTTTGGTAAAGTGAAGCTTTTTCAAAGAGCAGTGTATGAAAAAACAACGGAGCTTCGAGGTGTGAATCCAGAGAGTCTTGACAGTAAGTCTGCTAATGAGGTGGTATCCATAGTCTGATTTTATATTTCTTTTCTAACTCAATAAAAATGTGATTTTTTTCTCAGTTACAAAAGAAATAAGATGACTTATGGTTCAATAATTCCATATGCAATTTCTTAGACTTTTGACATTTATATCCTGCTCTGAATAGTTATACTGCTTATCATCTGAGATATCTGCTCATTTCATTGGGAGAAGCTTTTTATTATTATTATTATTTTTAAAAGCCAGAACATTTATCGTCCAACTAATTGCTGAAATCCTTAAGAGGGACTGGATGTTGCAACAGCTGCTTCCTTGGGTTTAGGTGTTGTTTTTTTATGGAATCCGTGCCTGAATCTGAGGTATAAAATTTTTAGGTGCCTCATTTGACCAGTCTCTGTAGTATTTTGTCTTTTAGCTTTAACACTTCAATTATACTTTCTCTTTTGCTTGGTCGGGTAACCACACTTGCCACGGGTCAACTTCTGAAGGCCGAGACCAAAGAGCAGGAGAAGTATTTTGAAATACATGTTACCTCTGGTCATCCCAGCCATGTCCCATCACCTCTCTATCCCCCACACACCACCTATAAGTTTCCCAAATTATAACTTGGTCAAATCAAAGGAACTAGATGTTTGCATCTTGGGAAAACAACAGGTAGTTAAAGATATGAGCTGGAGGGGATCTGCACCCACTCTGATGCCCTTGAGGTAGCTGGACCTGAATAAGATATGTCTAAGTGTGAGAATTGGACATGATCTTCAAGGTCATGGGAACCCAGATGGACTTAGCTCTTCCTGGAGCTTCCCCTGCCTAAGCTTGCAGGGCAATGAGCCATCAGCACCGAATCTCATATCTTTACATTGCAGAGGTCCGGATTCTCCACCACCCTGGAAGCTAGGAAAGATACCTGGTATTGAGATTCCTGACAATTTTGTCCTTTGGGGCACTCAGATTGGATTTAATTTAATGTAGAAAAATAGGGAAATACTATCATATGCACTCTGAGTGTGGTGTAGGAATTTTTAACTATGAATAATATATGAAAGAAAAAGTCAACCTCAATTTCAAACAAATTTAAATTTAAATGAAATTTTTTTCTCCCCTGTTAAATTATTGCTGTGCTTAGTTGCTCAGTCATGTCTGTCATGTCCAACTCTTTGTGACTCATGGACCGTAGCCCACCAGCCTCCTCTGTCCATGGGATTCTCTAGGTAAGAATACTGGAGTGGGTTGCCATGCTCTCCTCCAGGGGATCTTTCCAACCCAGGGGTCAAACCAAGGTCTCCCACAGTGTGAGCGGATCCTTTACCATCTGAGCCACCAGGGAAGCCCTGGTGGATGTTAGATTAGTAAAGAGATTTTTAAAATCTCGCACTTGATAGTGAGTGAAGGTACAGTGAAATGGGTATGCTTGTCTACTTTCATTAGATAAATAAATTGATGAAATCTTTGGTTTCATAATTTGGTAACTATTAAGAGGTTTAGGGACTTCCCTGGTAGCTCAGTTGTTAGGACTCTGTTCTTTCACTGCAGAGGGCATAGGTTTGATCCCTGGTCGAGGAACTAAGATCCTGCATGCTGCATAGCTTAAAAAAAAAAAAAAAACTTATTAAGAGTCTTAAATTTTGACCCAGTAATTCTTTTTCCACCAATTGATTATAATTAAATAATCAGAAATGTGGATAAGTATTTATGCACAAAGATATTCATGGTAGTGTTTTAGCTGTAATAAACGTGATATAATGAATTAGGTAACAATGCGGTTCTAAGAGCAAGACAATGGTTAAATAAATGATGGCACATCAAGATTTAATATTGAAGTAGTCATTTTCAAATCAATTCAATTCATTTCAGTCACTCAGTCGTGTCTGACTCTTTGCGACCCCATGAACTGCAGCATGCCAGGCCTCCCTGTCCATCACCAACTCCTGGAGTGCACCCAAATCCAGGTCCATTGACTCAGTGATGCCATCCAGCCATTTCATCCTCTGTCATCCCCTTCTCCTCCTGCCCTCAATCTTTCCCAGCATCAGGGACTTTTCAAATGAGTCAGCTCTTCACATCAGGTGGCCAAAGTATTGGAGTTTCACTTTCAACATTAGTCCTTCCAATGAACACCCAGGACTGATCTCCTTTAGGATGGACTGGTTGGATTTCCTTGCAGTCCAAGGGACTCTCAAGAGTCTTCTCCAACACCACAGTTCAAAAGCATCAATTCTTCTGTACTCAGCTTTCTTTATAGTTCAACTCTCACATCCATACATGACCACTGGAAAAACCACAGCCTTGACTAGATGGATCTTTGTTGGAAAAGTAATGTCTCTGCTTTTTAACATGCTGTCTAGATTGGTCATAATTTTCCTTCCAAGGAGTAAGCGTCTTTTAATTTCATGGCTGCAGTCACCATCTGCAGTGATTTTGGAGCCCAGAAAAATAAAGTCTGACACTGTTTCCACTGTTTCCTCATCTATTTCCCATGAAGTGATGGGACCGGATACCATGATCTTAGTTTTTTGAATGTTGAGCTTTAAGCCAACTTTTTCATTCTCCTCTTTCACTTTCATCAAGAGGCTCTTTAGTTCTTCACTTTCTGCCATGAGGGTGGTGTCATCTGCATATCTGAGGTTATTGATATTTCTCCTGGCAATCTTGATTCCAGCTTGTGATTCCTCCAGCCCAGCGTTTCTCGTGATGTACTCTGCATATAAGTTAAATAAGCAGGGTGACAATATACAGCCTTGACATACTCCTTTCCCAATTTGGAACCAGTCTGTTGTTCCATGTCCAGTTTGAACTGTTGCTTCCTGACCTGCATATAGGTTTCTCAAGAGGCAGGTCAGGTGGTCTGGTATTCCCATCTCTTTCAGAATTTTCCACAGTTGATTGTGATCCACACAGTCAAAGGCTTTGGCATAGTCAATAAAGCAGAAATAGATGTTTTTCTGGAACTCTCTTGCTTTTTCCATGATCCAGCAGATGTTGGCAATTTGATCTCTGGTTCCTCTGCCTTTTCTAAAACCAGCTTGAACATCTGGAAGTTCATGGTTCACATATTGCTGAAGCCTGGCTTGGAGAATTTTGAGCATTACTATACTAGCATGTGAGATGAGTGCAATTGTGCAGTAGTTTGAGCATTCTTTGGCATTGCCTTTCTTAGGGATTGGAATGAAAGCTGACCTTTTCCAGTCCTGTGGCCACTGCTGAGTTTTCCAAATTTGCTGGCATATTGAGTGCAGCACTTTCACAGCATCATCTTTTAGGATTTGAAATAGCTCAACTGGAATTCTGTCACCTCCACTAGCTTTGTTAGATTTTTAAAAAGTTGCCAAGGTTCCCTCCCAGATGAAATTAGATGTAAACATGTATACAAGGCAGCTCTGGCTGCATAACAAACCACCCCAAGATTAAACAGCTTAAAACATGCTCAAAATCTGTGGACTGGCTAAACAGTTCTGGTCTGGGCTGACTGGAGCTGGATGGCTGAAAATGGCCTCACTTACATATTCAGGATGCCCAGAACAGTTGTGGTCTGTCATCCTCTTGGTCAACATTGGGCTATTCTAAATACTCTAGGGGAGATCAACTCCTAATGCACAAGGGCCTTGTAAGTCTCTGCTTAACTTATATTTGCTAATGTCCTATGAGCTAAAGTAAGTCACATGGCCAAGCCCATAGTCAAGATGTATAAAAAGCAGACTCAATCTTTTTAAAAAATAATTAATTTATTTTTCATTGGAGGATGATTGCTTTATAATATTGTGTAGGTTTCTATCATATATAAACCTGAATCAACCATGGATACACATATTGTCCCCTCCCTCTTGAACTTCTCTCCCCACCTCCCAACCCATCCCATCCTTCTAGGTTATCACAGAGTGCTGGATTTGAGCTCCCTGCATCACATAGTAAAATTTCACTGGCTATCTAATTTTATACATGATAATGTACATCTTTCAATGTTAGTGTCTCTCAGTCCCACCCTCTCCTTCCCCATCCTGTGTCCACAAGTCTGTCCTCCATGTCTGTGTCTTCTCTGCTGCCTTACACACAGGTTCATTATGTGTTAATATAAAATATTTGTCTTTCTCTTTCTGACTTACTTCACTGTGTATAACAGGCTCTAGGGCCACCCATCTTATTAGAACTGAGTCAAATACATTCCTTTTTATGGCTGAGTTGGACTGTGAAGAAAGCTGAGCGCCAAAGAATTGATGCTTTTGAACTGTGGTGTTGGAGAAGACTCTTGAGAGTCCCTTGGACTGCAAGGAGATCCAACCAGTCCATTCTGAAGGAGATCAGGCCTGGGTGTTCTTTGGAAGGAATTATGCTAAAGCTGAAACTCCAGTACTTTGGCCACCTCATGCAAAGAGTTGACTCATTGGAAAAGACTCTGATGCTGGGAGGGACTGGGGGCAGGAGGAGAAGGGGATGACAGAGGATGAGATGGCTGGATGGCATCACCACTTGATGGACATGAGTTTGAGTGAACTCTGGGAGTTGGTGATGAACAGGGAGGCCTGGCATGCTGTGATTCATGGGGTCACAAAGAGTCGGACACGACTGAGTGACTGAACTGAACTGAACTAAATACTCCATTGTGTATATGTACCACAATTTCTTTATCCATTCATCTGTCGATGAACATCTAAATTGCTTCCATATCCTAGCTACTGCAAATAGTGCTGCAAGGAACATTGGGGTGTGTGTCAGATTCAGTCTTTTGAAGATCTGCAAAATATTGTGGTCATTAAAAAAAAATCGCAAAGTGTGATTTACTTTAGCTAATAAAATGTGAAAGCTTTGAGGGCAGAAGCCTTAAGACCCAATGAATGCTTCACTAGATTCTCCTTTCCTTCCTACAATGTAACCAGATGCATTTAGATGGTAGCTGCTCTGTTTGCCTCTATTCCAGAGCAATCAAGATGAGCACAGTTTTCATGCCAACCTGCACTGGGCATGTGGTTTCAATAAGAAATAAAGCTTTGTGATCTGAAGCCAGGTTACAAAGTTGAGACTTTTGTTATTGCTACAAAACCTGGTCTGTCCAAACTAATATGAAAATTGTGCAGGCATTAAGGTGATAATTTAAAAGAATGATTATTTATGTGGGTTCGCTATATAATTCTATATAAACCAGAAGGCTATAAAGCTGGTATACATTTGTATATGTTCAGTTCAGTTCAGTTGCTCAGTTGTGTCCAACTCTTTGCGACCCCATGGACTGCAGCATGCCAGGCTTCCCTGTCCATCACCAACTCCCAGAGCATACTCAAACTCATGTCCATTGAGTCAGTGATGCCATCCAACCATCTAATCCTCTGCTGACCCTTCCCCTCCTGCCTTCAATCTTTCCCAGCATCAGTATCTTTTCAAATGAGTCAGTTCTTCGCATCAGGTTGCCAAAGTATTGGAGTTTCAGCCATAGCATCAGTCCTTTCAGTGAATATTCAGGACTGATTTCCTTTACGATGGACTAGTTGGATCTCCTTGCAGTCCAAAGGAGTCTTAAGAGTATTCTCCAATACCACAGTTCAAAAGCAGCTGTTCTTCGGTGCTCAGCTTTCTTTATAGTCCAACTGTCACACCCGTATATGACTACTGGAAAAACCACAGCTTTGACTAGACAGAACTTTGTTGGCAAAGCAATGTCTGCTTTTCAATATGCTGTCTAGTTTGGTCATAACTTTTCCTCCAAGGAGCAAGCGTCTTTTAATTTCATGGCTGCAGTCACCATCTTAAGTGATTTTGGAGCTCCAAAGAATAAAATCTGTCACTGTTTCCATTGCTTCCCCAGCTATTTGCCATGAAGTGATGGGACCAGATGCCATGATCATAGTTTTCTGAATGTTGAGTTTTAAGCCAACTTTTTCATTCTCCTCTTTCATGTTCATCAAGAGTCTCTTTGTAATTTTCAAAACAAGCAAACACATAAGCACATATCCTGGAAGGAGATATATCAGAATGTTAACAATGGGACTGCAGGTAATTTTCTCTTCTTTCTGCTGTATATTTTCCAGATTATCTATAATTAGCTTGTATTACCATGGTAGAATATATTATTCTTTCCAACCACTACCCACTCACCCCCGTCCATTGTCAGGTGATTTACTGTGCCTCCTATGGGGGGATTTTATGTCTTCATCTCACTGGATTTGGTTCGGTCATGTGACATGCTTTGCCCAGTGAAATGTGGGCAAACACAGCATTTAGCATGTTGGAGCAGAAGGTTTATGACTCATCTTGAGTTCTGGCCAATGCTCTTGCTCTTTCCCAGACGTGACCTATGCAGAAGCTGTTCTTTCAGCCTGGGTCCTGAAATCAGAAGACAGAGCAGAGCCCAGGGTGTAAGATAACAGAAATATATATTTGATCCCAGTTCCTAGCCCATAGCTCCTAAAACCCTTGGAATTCTCTTAGTGATAAAAGCACTGGTGAGAGTGTCTTTTGGTCTAATATCTGGTCTCTGACCCAGGTTCCTGACACAGAGCTTCTAAATCCCTTGGAATTTCCTGGGTGATAGCAATGTCTTTTGTTCTAATGCGGTGACTCCTGGTGGGTAGGAGGCTGATCAGCAGAAAAATCAAGAAGTGATTAGAAGCTTGGAATTTTCAATGCTCTGTCCCATTCTCCAGAGAAGGAAGGGGCCTGGAAAGGGAGTTAATGATTGGTTATGCCTATGTGATGAAACCTCCACAAAAATCCTAAAAGTACAGGGTTTGGAGAGCTCCTGGTTTGGCAAGCACATGGAGGTGCTGGGAGACAGGCACCTAAAGAAGGTACTGAAGCTCCTCACCCCTGCCCCATACCTTTGCCCTATTTATCTCTTCCACCGGGGTGTTCACCTGTATCCTTTATCATATCCTTTTATAATAAACAGATAGTAAGGGAACTCCTTTCCTGAGTTCTATAAGTTGCTCTAACAAATTAATCAAGCACGTGGAGGGGGTGGTAGAAACACTTGATCTATGGATGATTGGTCAGCAGCACAGATGACAACCTAGACTTCTAACTAGCATCGGAAAGGGTGAGGAGAGGGGTTGTCTTGTGGGACTGAGTGCTGAAGTTATAGGATCTGACACTATTTCCAGGGAGATAGCATCAGAACTGAGTTGAATTGTGGGACATCCAGCCGGTGTCATAGACCTGTCTGGTGCGGGAACACCCTCATCCCCACATCTGGTGTCAAAGGTGTTGTGAGTGTGGTTGTGGTGTGAGAGTAAATAGGAGACACACAGGAGGAGGACTGAGTCTTTCTTGCCCACAGGGCCTGGTGAAAGTCACAGCCTAGCTCAGCCTCCAGATAGCATGAGGAAGAAATAAACCATTCTTGTAATAAGTCCCTGAGATTTACTTACTAAGAAAATTCCTTTTTTCACTTTTAAAGACATACATAAAGATAAGGCCAACTGTGACTCTTAAGTCACCAAATTCTAAGTCTTGCCCGTAAAAGATACTGCTTTCTTCTTATTCCCACACCATCTTTCTTCCTCCTTTGCTTTCAATGACAAGGTGTACCAGGGTTGTCATGTCTTTGGACCTGAGAAGAAGTAAAAAAGGAGCTCATCTCTTCTTCAGTGAGAAACATGTTAGGACTTCCCTGGTGGCTCTGCTGCTGCTGCTGCTAAGTCGCTTCAGTCGTGTCCAACTCTGTGCGACCCCATAGATGGCAGCCCACCAGGCTCCCTCATCCCTGGGATTCTCCAGGCAAGAACACTGGAGTGGGTTGCCATTTCCTTCTCCAATGCATGAAGGTGAAAAGTGAAAGTGAAGTCACTCAGTCATGTCCGACTCTTCCCGACCCAATGGACTATAGCCTACCAGGCTTCTCTGTCCATGGGATTTTCCAGGCAAGCGTACTGGAGTGGGTTGCCATTTCCTTCTCCCACTGGTGGCTCAATAGTAAAGAATCTGCCTGCCAAGGCAGGAGATGCAGGTTTAATCCCTGATCTGGGAGGATCCCACACGCCAAGGAGCAGCTAAACCCATGTGCCACAACTACTGAGCTTGTGCTGTTGAGCCTGAGAGCTGCAAATACTGAAGCCAACGTGCCCTAGAGCCCCTGCTCTGCAAGAGAAGCCCCACAGTGAGAAGCCCAAGCACCACAACTAGAGAGCAGTCCCAGCTCACTGCAACTCGAGAAAAGCCTGTGCAGTAACAAAGACCCAAAACAGCCAAAAATAAATAAATAAAATTATTTTTTAAAAAGAAGAAGTACTTCAGCCTTGGTAGAGAGTATGGCATGATTTAGAAATCACCAACCAGCACTGAATTCTCATCATTCTAAATTAAAATAGTATTTCACTCAAAACCCAGCCAGGGATGTTCATAAACCACACATATAGGGGTTGATCATTTGTACACAGGATACTCAGTTATTCAAAGAAAATGTGGCTTTCTCAGTTTCCTACAACTGATTCAACTTTCCTTATGAGCCCGGTCTGCTGAGTCACAAGAAATTTATGTTTAAGTATTTCAACATCCCCTCCCTGTCTTCTCCCAGATTACCTGGAAGTAACAAGGGTTTGCTTGTTGTCACTGTGGAGGTAGGCACGTGGAGATACTGATCCCAAGCTGCTCCTTGGCTCTTCATTGACTTTGAAGAGTGATTTCCCCTTGTACCTTTACTCCTCGCTCTACTAGCAACCTTCTGCAGACACCTGGGGCTAGAATACCCCAGGTCTGCTGTTTCTCAGTTCATCAGGGCCTGGGGTCTTCTTAGTTAACTTGTCTCTTCTCAGCTTTCTGAGGTTGTGTGTTTCTTTGAAGAACAGCTCGGATTTCCATTTGATTCCAGCTCAGGTGGTCTGCCTTATAGTTCCCCTTTGGTCACCCTCTACTGAGCTTGCCAGCAGCACCACTGACTACTTTCTGTGTCTTTCACTGGCCCTGGAGGTGGGCAGGCACACTTCTGGATGATCTCCATGCCAGATGGGAGCTGGGGACAGCGGGGCTTAGCCATGTCCCTTGGGGCAGCCCAGATTGGTAGAGGGGGGACTCTCTTTCTTTCCAGCTGCTGTCCTTGGGCAGAGGAGAAGGATGTGAGCTAGACTTCCTGCCCTTGGCCTTGGGTGAAGGTCATGGAAGAAAGTGGGCCATCGACCAAGGATCAGAAGTGAAAGCTCACTGGACTCCTCAAACTGAAGCAGGATTCTCTTCTGTTTCTCCAAGAACCATGCTCAGGCCATGTCTGGGAACACATTTCCCATCTGTTTTTCATTCCTCCAGCACAGAATGTGGAAGGCCAGCATCACACGACATTCCCTTCTTGCTCCCCAGATGCCTCTGAACTCCCTTGAATTTTTTGTTCCCATCCATGCTGAATTACTTGAATGGCTCCCAGCACACACCATACTGTTTCATACTTCTGTGCCTTTGCCCATGCTGTTTTCTCTTCACAGATTGCCCCTTCTAACACCCACTTCTACTCAGACCCCAAGACACTGCATAGGACTCTTCCCGCAAGCTGCTCACTTGCCTCTTGGCAACTTGCATGATGAACTTCTTCAGAGAGATCTGCTGTGTGTGTTTTCATCACAAGACTCTGGGGTGCTGAAGGGAAGATTTCTTTTTAATAATTGAGGCTTGTTTTTAAATATTTATTTTATTTATTTTAACCACACCTGGTATTAGTTGTGGCAGGCTAGATCCAGTTCCTTGACCAGGGCTCAAACTCAAACTCCCTGCATTGGGAGTGCAGAGTTTTAGCCACTCGACCACCAGGGAAGGCCCTCATCTGAAACATTTTTATTTTCCTGAGGCACAGAAAAAATGCTCAGTAAAAAATTAAACCTCTCTCTCTACAGAGAGACATGGTATCTCTTTGTATTTCTTACAACTGCATGTGAATCTACAGTTATAGCAAAATAAAAAGATTTAGTTAAAAAAATACTCAACTTTAATGTAGAGCATCAGTTATTCTCAAAAGCTCCCTAGTTACCCCCTGGGAGAAAATCAGAGTTTGAAGCAAGTCCAAGGGCTTTATGAAGTTGCTATTTCCAAGTGTGTGTGTGGGAGAGTCTATGAACTACTAGGAGCCGAGTGCCCTGCATCCCGTTTGCTCTCAGAACTATCAAGTCCTGAAGGGCTCTGAGTTGAGGGACTAGCATCTACAAGCACACAATGATAATACCTATTATAAAGGGGATCTTTTCAGGCGGATTAATTGGAAAAGTGGTTTCCTCTAGGCTTTGTAGGCAGATAGTGTCTGTGTGAGGAAGAAAAGTATGGGGTCTTCTCCTCCGGGTGCTTGCACCTACACACACAGACCGAAAGAGGGATAAAGGCCAGTTTCAGTACCACCCTGCCCCTCAGCCTTGCGCATATGTTTAAAGCCTCACCTGAATACATCCCTGGCCTGAGTGTTCACCATCTTACTTCAAAGGCCTGACAGCTATGATTCCATCCACTTGGGGTGTTTGCTTATGTTGAAACATTACTTGTGTGTGTAGCAAAAACTTATTTATTGTTAATTTTAAAAATGAGTCAAGGTAAGTAAAGAGTTACTGTGCAGTTCATTCATTATAAAAATTAGTTCATTTTCCACAAAAATCTCCTGCTTGGAGTTTGTTCCTAGTGAAAGTCATCTATGCGGGGATTCTTTTTTCCCTGCAGGGTGAAAATGAGGATACCCCTTTATATGTGGCCCGCCAGGACTTTGTTAATCAGGCAGGAGATGCATTTTCAGTAAGATTAAAATCTGCTGCCTGAAGTGGGAGGTGCAATCATGGCCTGTCAAAATCCTTTCTTATATGTCTATACATGTTTGTTGTTCAGTCATTAAGTCATGTCTGACTCTTTGTGACCTCAGGGACTGCAGAATGTCAGGCTTCCATGCCCTTCACTATCTCCTGGAGATTGCTCAAACTCATGTCCATTGTGTTGGTGATGCCATCCAACCATCTCATCTTCTGCTGCCCCCTTCTCCTCCTGCCCTCAATCTTTCCCAGCATCAGGGTTTTTTTCTGATGAGTCAGCTCTGTGGATCAGGTGGCCAAAGTATTGGAACTTCAGCTTCAACATCAGTCCTTCCAATGAATATTCAGGATTCATTTCCTTTAGGATTGACTTGCTGTCCAAGGGACTCTCAAGAGTCTTCTCCAGCACCGCAAAGTGTATTGGTGTCTGTTTTGACTTTGACTTATTTTTCATGAGGCTGTGAGCTCCTTGTGAATTCTTCACACCTGCGTGCTGTCACACCAAGGTGGCACAGACACTTGACCAGTGACATGCAGCAGGAAGTAAAGCATGGTTTCCTGGGGAAGCTTCCAAACAGAGAGTCTAGAGAATATGTCAGTACCTGGGCTTCCACAGTGGCTCAGTGATAAAGAATGTGCCTGCAATGCAGGAGATGTGGGTTAAGTGAAAAAGTCCTTGTACAGGAACTTCC
Organism: Capra hircus; assembly: GCF_001704415.2. NCBI lineage: Eukaryota > Metazoa > Chordata > Mammalia > Artiodactyla > Bovidae > Capra > Capra hircus. The sequence goes on from NC_030812.1 coordinate 64,442,498, forward strand.
CTGGTGGTCCAGTGGCTAAGACTCCACATTCCAATGCAGGGGGCCTGGGTTCGATCCCTGGTCAGGGAACAAGATCCCACATGCTACAACTAAAGATATCAAGTGTCACAACTAAGACTCAGCACAGTCAAATAAATAAATAAAATTTAAAAAAAAAAAAAAGTCCTTGTACAGCTTTTACCATAATGCCTGGTTAATAGCCATGAGTAGTGGTGTAGCAGTGGGGCTTCCTAGGTGGCGCTAGTGGTAAAGAACTCACCTGCCAGTGAAGGAGACACAAGAGACTTGGGGTTCGATCCCTGGGTTGGGAAGATCCCCTGGAGGAGGGCATGGCAACCCACTCCAGTATTCTTGCCTTTAGAAACCCATGGACAGAGGAGCCTGGCAAGCTATAGCCCATGGGGTTGCAAAGAGTCAGACACGACTGAGTGAGTGAATGTGCACACACACATGAGGATGTACCCTGGGCCTACACCATTTAACAGAGAGAATATGTGCTTGACCAACCAAAGTTGAGTGCACCCTGGAGACCATTCCGGGGGAAGGGTCCCACTCTCTACTGATCTGGTGTAGCAGGTAATATGGGGGCATTCCTGGTTAAAGAAGCAGTTTGGTTGGAAGACAGTGCTTCTAGAGCTCAGCCGCTGCACAAGGCTGTTCTTCCCTCCAGTGGACACAGACCCTCTCAGCCAGCCTTTTGCCAAACTACTGAGGGGGTGGCTGGGGTTTTTCTCTCCTCTGGCACCAAGCAGGTGATTGGGCACTCTGTAAGTGTTGAATGGATAGAACCATTATTGTTAGGAGGAGAAGGGGATAACAGAGGATGAGATGGTTGGATGGCATCACCGACACTATGGACATGTGTTTGAGTAGGCTCCGGGAGTTGGTGATGGACAGGGAAGCCTGGCGTGCTGCAGTCCATGGGGTCGCAGAGTCGGACATGACTGAGCGACTGAACTGAACTGATTATCGTTAAGAGGAAACTCATATTGATTTGATTTAAATTTTCTCTCCTCCTACACGGCTAGCTATGGTAAGGCCCCTTAGGGGTAGATGAGCTGGGTAGGGTGGGGGGATTTACTGTGCCTGTCCACTTCACAGGGAAAGGAGTGGGCCAGTTAGCTATGACGGTTTATTTTTGTACCTAGATCCCTATAATGGAAACCAAGTGAACTTCTTTTCCCTGCTGGGTAGAAGATGCAGCCTCTGGAGAGGCATGGGTGCAGAGGGACCAGGCGGTGTGCTTTCTGCTCTGCATCACAGCTTGGGCAGAGCAGCCCCTGCTGTGTCCAGGAGAACCTCGTGACCATTCTGGACAAGGTCTGGTTAGGTATGGCAGTCATGTTGTCTCGACCAAAACATGAGGGCATGTGGCAGCCATATGGAAACTGTTTGGTGCTCTTTTGGAGATAGGTGAAGGGGGAGAAACAACCTAAGATCCATCAGGAAGATGGGTTTCTATAAGCTCTGAAGCCCCAGCAACCCTAGAAGTTCCAGATCTGCTATTCTGGGCTCAACATGGAGCAGGATGAGGCTCTGAAGTGGGAGAGTGAGTGAGAAGAGTCTACATCACTGAATGGCAGGCTCCCACAGTTGCTGTGATCAGGAGGGCTCACATTTTTGGGGGGTCAGGGAAGTCAGGGCTCAGTGTGAGGTATCCTGGCCATAGCCAGCTGGCAAACATGGGGTGGAAGGAGCTGCATTTTCTCCCATGAGCAGTAGGAGCCACTACAGCTTTAGAAGGCAGAGGTTGTGCTTCTGAGCATGGGGCAAGCCTATTTTTTTTTCCCCCTCAAATTTTAGAGACTCCCAGGGTGGGATGATTCCGTGACCTCCCGGTGATGGCTGGGTCCATGAACTTGCCATGGCCTTTTCTGCTGAGGGACAATATGACCCACCTACTACTTCTATGGTTACTACTACTAATATCTGGTACTACGGTGGTGCTCAGTTGTGTCTGACTCTCTGCAGCCCCATGGACTGTAGCCCACCAGGCTTCTCTGTCCATGGAATTTTCCAGGGAAACATACTGGAATGGGTTACCATTTCCTACTCCAGGGGATCTTCCAGACCCAGGGATAAAACCCAAGTCTCCTGTGTCTCCTGCATCGGCAGGTGGGTTCTTCACCACTGGCGCCACCTGGGAAGCCCCACTATTACACCACTACTCATGGCTATTAACCAGGTGTTATGGTAAAAGCTGTACAAGGACTTTTTCACTTAACTCTCAAAATAACTCTATGAGGTAAGTACCACTGCTTTAGGAATCTGAAGCTTAGTGAGGCCATGTCAATTGTTGAAGATAAAACAGCTTAGGGTGGTATAGCCTGGATCTGAACTCAGCCCACAAGCTTCACTATTAATTACTCTGTTTAGCACGTGCCTCAAATGTCTCAACAGTCAGAAATCTTTGCAGCCAAGATATCTTCCTTGAGAAAGTGCCACGTGGCAGGAGTTGTATTATCCTCTTCACCTCTGTGGTCCCAATGCCTAGGCCAGTGCTTGGCCCATAGTCGATACTAGATATATATTTGGGGAATGAATACAGGGGTGTGGATGCAGCAGAAAACCAGCAGTCTGTCCTGAGCCTCTTTTGTGAAGTGAGCTAGGAATCGTATTCCTGTATCAGGTCAGGGGAAGGGAGCCGAGGACTATCAGGCTATTCGTGCTTTTTTGTATTTCAAATTCAAAACAAGCATTGTTTTATGATCAGAATGAATTATCCTGACATTCTATCACATCTTATCAGACTCTTCTTTATTCAAAACATTGTTGGTACTATTACTTAATAAACTGGAGCAAGCAATAAATTCCACTGGTCTACAGAGACTAAGGTTGGGTTCCCAGTACCAAAATGATTTTGATTATTGTGTTGGCATATACCCCTAAACATTCCTAAATCAGTGGTTGGCAGCGGCAAGATTCTGAGAGAAAAAGAAAAAAACAGTGCACGCGTGTGCTCACACACACACACACACACACACAGACACACATACCCATCCAGCAGCTTCAATGCATCTTGCATGTTAATGGATTCCTTATGGATTACATGGCTGTGATTGTGAAAGAGGACAAAGAACTAGAAGTAACCTTATTTCTCTAAACAACAAAAAAATTCTTTTTAATATTCCTTTGAAAAGTCATTTTTTTTCTGAAAAGAATAGGAAAAAAAAAACCCCCTAATATAATGGAACTCTTAAAAATGTGTGTCGGCAACACAATAGGAAACCAGAATAAACGGCAAGGCAACCACATGAAGCCGATTACAGAGTGAGTTCATTTGTGCTCTACCAGAGGATTGAGATGGAGAAAACAACCTGGGAGAATGCCGACTCATAGTAAGACGGCCTGGCGTGGGGGCAGGGGTGCAGTAGGGGAGGAACATTCTAGAATTCAAAGCAACAGACTATTCCTATCATATTCCTAAAGTCTGTACAATGAAACCTGTTTATATTATCCTCAAATTAATTGTTCACTGTTCAGGTCTCAGAGTCCTGGCCAGTGACCCACCAACGATTTCCTTATTCATAACATTTTCTTTTCTCGGTCCCTTGAAAAAAAAAAAAACGAATGAGTTTCTCCGTTTGTAAAGCTGCTCTGAAATGTTTCCTTACGTCATGGGGGCTGGGAGGTCATCTTGGGACACTGGATGCAACGGGGGGCCCTTGGGCAGGGAACCAGGAGATTTTGTGACTGTGAGGCAACTTCTGATCCCATTAGCTGATGGTTGACTGACATTTTGGAACAAGATTTTGCGAGAGGCTGGGGAAAGAAGGAAAAGAAGGAGCATGGGAAGGAGGCACTTAAAGGATTGAAAAAGCAGGAATGAGCTGAGTGCTCCCAGATTCAAGGAGAATTTTATTATTGGACACAGATCTGTGGTGAGCCTTCAGCTGGGATCTCAGAGGCCCAGCTTGAGGGGCATCATACAGGTTTTCTTAGCATTTTGCTGACCTTACCAAGCAAACTGTGTCCATGAGAAAAGACAAGTTAACTTCTCATTTAAAAACTGAGCAGCAATGTATACAGACATAATGGGGCAGCCCTTCCTGGAGGGTTAAAAGTGATATTTTAGAAAAAAATAAAAGGAATTACAGCTTCACATGCATGGAACTTGTTTATCAGAGATGTAACATAAGCTAAAAATAACTAGTATCATGAAAGATTAATCTAGATTCCTTGGTACTAGGTTTCTAATAATTAATTACTGGAAGTTAAGGACTTCAGGGGATATTCTTACATTTTCATCAGTGTTCCTACCAGAGGCAGAATATTGGTTGGGTTGAATAGAGTCTGACTGAATGTTTAATTTCTCATTGAAAACAGTAATTACATTTTGAAAGATCTCAGGAAGCTCCTCTATCCAAAATGTGTTGGAGGATTAAAAAGGATAAGAAAAGATTTTGCAGTTAGTGCACTTTGAAGCCCACTTGCACTCCATTCTGGTCATTCTTGGCTGTGGGACCTTGGTTAAATTATTTAACCTCTCTAACTTCCACTCAATGGTATAAAGACTAAAAACATGTGCCTAACAAGGTTTATGTGATGAGCATGTGCGATCATATGTGTAAAAACCTAGTGTAGGGCCTGGCACATAGGAGGTTACCAATAAATACTAGTACCATTTATTTTCTATATCTTCATTTTCACTCCTGCCCCACTATCTCCTGCTCTATGGTTCCTGAAATGTTTTCACCAATGACAGAGCCTTTTCTTGCATATTTAAAAATAGGGATTTCCCTGGTAGTCCAGTGGTTAATACTCTTTGCTTTCACTGCCATGGCCTGGGTTTGATCCCTGGTCGGGGAGCTAAGATCCCACAAGCTGCATGGCATAGCCAAAAATTTTAATAAATAAAATATAAAATAATGTAATCAGTGCAACATAACATAAATATATAGCATAACATCATTAAGTACTGTACCATATATTTCATCTTGTTTAATCCTCAAAACAATCCTATGACATAGGTACCATTATTGACCCCATTTTACAGGGAAAGAAACCAAACCTAAATAGGGTTAAACACTATTTCAAAGATCTATTGCTATATAATAAAGACCCCAAAACTTGGTGGCTTGAAGTAATAACTATTTTATCTCATGATTTTGAGTTGTCTGGGCTCAGCTGGTCAGTTCTTCTCCAAGTGATGTTGTATGCCCATGATGATGTGCATTTATCTGAAGACTCCATTTTCCTAGAACATCCAAGATAGCTTGCTCACACGGCTGGCAACTGGTGCTGAATGTCAGCTAGGAGCACAACCAGGACTGCCCATCAGAACACATCCATGTTCTTCCATTGCCTTTCTTGGGATGGCTGCTGGACTCTGAGAAGGAGCAGTGCAAGAGGAAAAAAAATGGAACCTTCTAGTTTGCTTAAGGCCTGGCCTCAGAAGTCTCATAATATTATTTCTGCTGTGATCCAATGGTCAAAGCAGTTACAGACCCAGTAAGGTTTAAGAGAAGAGGAAACACACTTCACCTCTCAATGGTGGGCTTCCCTTGTGGTTCAGTTGGTAAAGAATCTGCCTGTAATGTGGGAGACTTGGGTTCGATCCCTGGATTGGGAAGATCCCCTGGATAAGGGAAAGGCTACCCACTCCAGTATTCTGGGCTGGAGAATTCCAAGGACTGTAGAGTCCATAGGGTCACAAAGAGTCGGACACGATGGAGCAAATTTCACTTCACTTCGGAGGAGCAGCAGGGAGGGAAGGAGTTGATCACAGCCATGGTTGGAGACTATTTGCCACAAATACTTTGCCCAAAGTCACAGAGGTCGTGGGGGTCAGAGTTAATAGTCCATATGCTCAGCCACTAGGTCACACACATACACATGACAATATACAATTAAATGCCAAAAAAGCACCATATCATTTCAGAGGAGAGATCATTACAAAGTCAAGAACTCTAAAAAACCCTAAACTGAAAAAAGTACCCATTTTGTGCCCCTTCTCCTCATGTGATATAGAATGAACATTATTTCTTGAAATGTCTCAAAGGTTACACATGCTAAAATAAATTCTTTCTAGATTTTTACATTTCAAAATTCAGGATACATTAATTGAATCTGAGATTTTTCTGTGTGTGTGTGTGTATGTGTGTGTCCATGTATGGTGAGGCAGGGGCGGGGGGTTAGAACCCTGACTTACAAGCACTCTGAACACTACTCAGCCTGCTAAATAGACTCCCCATCTTCAGAGGTATCCCAAAGTAGCATTTAGAACCAGATTACAAAGAAGGTAGATCTGCATGAAACCCAGGTGCAGCTGTGTAAACTCTGTTTTGCCTTGGCCTTGCTGAAGGTAGATGCCTAGGGAGCCCTGTTGGGGGCTGGGTAGGAAAGATACTGCTTGAGATCTTCCCAGTGACTGATCTGGGAACATCCAGGTTTGCACCACTCTTACTAGTTTCATTTGGAAAGGGATTGACAAGCATAAAGCACACCCAGTCATCATAACCCACCTTACAAAATTTTCCAGAGAGTTTATCAACCTAAATCTGTCTTACATTACCTATCTACCAGGACTTCCTGGTAAAGACAAGGACTTGGGGACTTTTTTGAGTCATTCTCAGCAAGCGTCATCTTTAGATTATTCTCTTGCTAAGGTGGCTTCTATCATTTTCATTTGCAAAACCTTTTCTCTTTCTTCATATTTGAAAGAAACCCAGTATGACTGTTGTAATTTTTTCATGCAAATTACAAATATTTAGAATCCCTGTCAAAGGAATGAAATAAAAGCAGATGTTTTTCCCTTATGCTAGCCCCAAGTAATACCACATTAGAAAACAGAGAGTATTTTCAAGTCTCTTTAAAAAGTATTTCAAGAAAATAAACATTTGTTGGATGCAAACAAGAACAGAATATGGTATTTTTTTAATATGAATGTAGAATTTAGAGCTAAGCAGCCTAAGGCCCAGAGAGACTTGAGTGACTTGTGTAAGGTCACAGAGTGAGTTTACAGCCAATTCAGGATGTGAACTCAGTTCTCTCCAATTCAGCCTGATGTTCTTTCTATGCTCCATGTGGTAGATGGATTGCAAAGATGGCTCTGATACTTCATGCCTTCTCGCATTGACATCTTTGCAGTATAACTTAGCAGGTCCTCTCATCACCTCTGGAATCCGGGTCAATATCCCATTTAGTAGAAGGGTGGGATGTGATAGAAGTGATGGTGTACCACTTTGGAGCCTTAATCTCAAGACTTCTTAAGTGTTTCCACTTGTTCAATTGGAATCTTACTAACACCATAAGGACAAGCCTACACCATCCTGATAGAGAATGAAAAGTCACAGGGAGAAGATCCAAGTTACTCAAGCTAAAGTCAGACTAGCCAACAACCAGTCAACTAGGACATATGACAGAACCTAACTTGAGCATCAGAGCCCACAGCTGATCATGAATGAGCATAGCTGAGACCAGAAAATCCAGCTGACTCATGAGCAATAAAATATACTTATTTTTTAAGCAGACTCCAGCAAACCTTTTTTTAAAAAGGGCTAGATAGTGAGTATTATAGGTTCATGAGGCCTATGCTCTATAGTAACTGTCTTCTGTTTGTTGTTGTTTTTGTTTTACTGATTTGTGTCTGACTCTTTTGTGATCCCATGGACCATAGCCCACCAGGCTCCTCTGTCCACAGGATTTCCCAGGCAAGAATACTGCAGTGGGTAGCCATTTCCTTCTCCAGGAGACCTTCCCAACCCAGGGATGAAACCCATGTCTCCTGCATTGGCAGGTGGATTCTTTACCACTGAGTCACCAGAAAAGCCCTTGGTTTATTGTAGTGTAAAAAACAGACAAACATATAACGCAGATAACATGTAAATTAACAGGCACAGCTATGTCCAAATAAAGTTATATTTACAAAGACAAGTGTCTGGCTCACAGATTGTAGCGTGCAGACCCTTCATTATAAGTCATTGACTTTGGGACGATTTGTTATATAGCAAGAGTCAGCTGATACACTGATTTTGACTTCATATCCCAAACAAAGAAAAGTAACTGCCAAAGAACTTAGTTACAAAGATAAAATGGAGGAGTAGAAGGGAAACATCTCCATTTTTTTGAAGTTCACAATTTACCTGTAAAGTCTGTCACCAACCTTTCTCAAAATGGAACATATTATGATTGAAAACTCAGTTTTTAAGCCTGATTCTGGATTCCAACTCCAACTGAAACAGAGATGTGGAGAGACCTTTTTTTCTTAAAAGTATTTTACTTATTTATTTATTTAAACTGGCTGCACTGGGTCTTTGTTTCTGCACATGAGCTTTCTCGAGTTGTGGCAAGCAGAGGCCACTCTTCATGGCAGCGTGAGGGGGTCTCCTTTTGGTGACTTCTCTTATTGTGGAGCATGGGCCCCAGGCACACGGGCTCAGTAGTTGTGGCACAGGGGCTTAGTTGCTATGCAGCACGTGGAATCTTCCTAAATGAGGAATCAAACTCATGCAGCCCTGAAGGCAGATTCTTAAGCGCTGGACCACCAAGGAAGTTCCTGGAGAGCTTTAAAAGCCACAGTTGGACTCCTCTGCCTAGTTCTCCTCATTCTCAAGGCTTCTTTAGCATTGGTTCTTCTGATCACATCCTCCTTGAAACCAACTCTTCCCTTGGCTCCCATCATGCTTTGAGCTCATTTCTTTCATCTCTGGCCTATCAGCAGAAACTCCCTACTCAGAGTTGTTTTTCCTTTTTACATTTTGGCCCTGAGCCACTTTTTCTTTTTATTCTATACCAGTGGGTCTGAGGTAGAAATATGTATCAGAATTCCTCATAGAACTTATTTAAAGCTTGGAAGCATAATAGTCATGATTTGAAAAAGCTCCTCATGTGACTTTGGTGGACACTCCAGTAGCATATAGTATCTTCCAAAGATAACCCCCAGTATTTCCCATTTCACATGCCCTTCCACAATGTGACTGTGTCATTTTACCCATCAAGAAGTAGAATCTATTTCTCAGCCTCTTGGATGTGGTTAGGTTCTGCAAAGTTTAATAGAAGTGAGACTGCCAGTCCTGGACATGACCCTTGACTGACCTGGTAGCTTTACTCCTGCCTCTTGCAAGAAGCGTGACCAGAGATCCTGAGACTACTGTGATATGTGAAACCCAAGTCATATGGAGCAGCCGAAAGGATAAGACCTTACATGCAGAACACTGAGACACCATGTATAAATGAAGAACCATCTTGAAAGTGGCTCTTCCAGGCCCAACCATTAAAGTTAATACCATGTGGAACAAAACTATATAGCCTAGTCCTTATTGGCCCACAAGATCATGAGCAAAATAAATGATTGTGTTAAACCATTAAGTTTGGGGTAGCTGTTACACAAAGATAGGTAAACCAGACCAACCTCTCTCTCCATGCGTACATACAACTGTGTGAAGAACTATTGCCCTATGTTGTCTACCTGGCTTATATGGTTCCAGCCACTGATGATGGGTTGATAGTTCAGAAATTATCTTACCTCTTTTCTGAGTTCTAGACCTGGTATTTATTATATAGATTTACATAGGAGTCCTACTGGCAATACACTTCAAATTCAACACATATTGAACTGAACACATCATCTCCTTTTTACAAACTCCTGTTCTTTTTTGCAATTAATTGCTCCCACTGTCTACCAAGTCACCTTAGAGTAATTTTTCACTATTCTCTCTTATCTGGGGCAGCCAGTAAGTCACAAAATCTTCTTTTTTCCCTCCACTGTCATGGTTCTGGTTAGTTCTGTCATCTCTCAGCTGCATTATGATGGTGGCCTCCCAAGTGGTCTTCTTACTTATCCTTTCTTTCCTCCACCTTCCACATGATGGCCAGAATGGCCTTCCTAAAATGAGTCACTTCACACTTCTCACTGTGGTAATCATACCACTCATTGTTGAGGAACAAAGTAACTCCTCCTTTATAACTCCCAGCTACCTGGTCTATGAGTTCCCTTTTGAGGACTCTCATTTCTGAATGGGCTCTTTTCTCAGCATACAATGGCTTTGTCTTCCTTTTTCACATGTAGAAATCCTTTGTATTAATACATGCCAAAACTCAGTTCAATGTTCATGCTTCCCTGGATGCATTTTCTGGTTGCTCTTTTGCCCAGGGCTGCCTCTTACAGCTGTGCAGGATGTGTACTACACAACTGTAAGCAGAGCTGTTCACAGTGTCTACAGAATTGCATCTCCTAAAGTTATATAAATATATATAAAGTTATATAGTCATAAGTAATTTTTCCTTCTCTGCACAACTTCAACATGGTTCTTTATTTTATTTCCTTAAAAATCACTTCTATAATACCCACTATATGCCAGGCACTGAATAAAGACCACAGACACAAAGGTATGTTATCAGGTCTCAGTCTTGAGTGACTTAAAGCTGGGGTAAACAGACATATAATGAAATGTATGTTATTTACAAAAGAATTTCACCTCTATTTTATCTTTGCCTTATTTTTTTTTTCCATTTTGGAGTTGGTTGAAAAAATAAAAGAAAAAAAGGGAATTCCCTGTCAGTCCAGTGGTTAGGTCTCAGTGGTCTCACAGTAGGGGCTCTGGGTTCAATCCCTGGTCAAAGAACTAAGATCCCACAAGCCACAGGGCATGGAACCAAAAAAAAAAAAAAAAAAGAGAGAGAGAGAGTTGGTTAAGTGTTTCTATTTTAGAACACAGTTCTTAGGGAGTGAGGTCCTGTCTTATTTATCACAGCCCACAGTTAACACTTGGCTTTGCTCCATATAGTCTCAGATAATGGTTATTAGCTTGTATCAGATGTACTGATTGTTAACAACAAGGGCAACCATTTATTGGCCTTTACATGGAACCCTGTTAGCAGCATGATGCTGGATGGAAAGTACACATGTAGAGCTATGGCAGACTGCTGTGAGTTCACTCTACCCTAGTTCCTTTTCTTACTGGGCACTCTGCTGGACTGCTTTTCCCAGTCTTCCCTGAAGTTAGGCAGGACCATATGACTGAATTCTGGCCAATAAAACGTGGGTGGGAAATGATATATATCTAAGTCTGATCTACAAAACTTTTTGCTTAATCGTCCAGTCTTCCAGTCTCTCTCTTTCCCTCCTGCAGCTTAGTGGAGAAGACTTTGAAGATCTCGAAGAGGTAACACTTCAAAGACAAAAGAACTTGGGTCTCTGAGATACTATTTAGGGCATCATTGACTAACCAAGAATACTTGCATTACACTATTGCATGTGTCAGCCATAAACTTTTCTTCTTTTCTACCAAATGTGGGTTTTTTTTTTATTTTTTAAATTTTAAAATCTTTAATTCTTACATGCGTTCCCAAACATGAACCCCCCTCCCACCTCCCTCCCCACAACATCTCTCTGGGTCATCCCCATGCACCAGCCCCAAGCATGCTGCACCCTACGTCAGACATGGACTGGCGATTCAATTCTTACATGACAGTATACATGTTAGAATTCCCATTCTCCCAAATCATCCCACCCTCTCCCTCTCCCTCTGAGTCCAAAAGTCCGTTATACACATCTGTGTCTTTTTTTCCTGTCTTGCATACAGGGTCGTCATTGCCATCTTCCTAAATTCCATATATATGTGTTAGTATACTGTATTGGTGTTTTTCTTTCTGGCTTACTTCACTCTGTATAATTGGCTCCAGTTTCATCCATCTCATCAGAACTGATTCAAAAAGAATTCATTTGAATCAGTTCAAATGTGGTTTTTATTCAACTGACAAGAACTTTTCTACAGCTACACTTGTGGAACATCACATGGCAAAAAGAGGAATTTTTTCCTCTAGACTTTTCCCCCTTTTCTTTAAACATTATTAAAAATGAGATTGGTCCTAAAAATATAGAAAGAAGTTGAAGACTGTTTTTTATTATTGTCAGTTTAAACTTGACTAATTCAAGTGCTAAGTTTAAGGCAACCTTCCTAGATTGATCATGATGACCTACTTTTCAAGAGCACCCAGTAGATTCCAAAACTGAATCTACTACTCTGTTTAAGTATGAGCTCTCTTATCTCCATGGTCAGAAATAATGGCTTGTTTAATCTCTCACTTTTATAGTCCTTAAAAGACATATGAGTGGTAACAAAACCAAAGAGCTGGGTTTCTTTAGTAAACCCAGAGAAAACTCTTTGGTGTAGAATGTGCAAATGTCTAGGGATCCCCATGCCTGGTTGCTGCTAAGTCACTTCAGTCATGTCCGATTCTGTGTGACCCCATAGACGGCAGCCCACCAGGCTCCCCCATCCCTGGGATTCTCCAGGCAAGAACACTGGAGTGGGTTGCCATTTCCTTCTCCAATGCAAGAAAGTGAAAAATGAAAGTGAAGTCACTCAGTCATGTCCGACTCTTTGTGACCCCATGGACTGCAGCCTACCAGGCTCTTCTGTCCATGGGATTTTCCAGGCAAGAGTACTGGAGTGGGGTACCATTGCCTTCTCTGCATGCCTGGTTAGGACCAGGCTAACCAGTCTATTACCTACAGAGGCTGCCTAGGATGAGGTGGCTGATGTTTAGGTCTGTGAATGCTTGGAAAGAAATAGGGAGAACTAAGTTTTGACTTCCTTAATGCCTTGAGCCAGATTGGTACTTGTCACCACTCAATGGCTTGTACTCATGTGACAACCTTACCACTTCCTGTTTTGATCCAAAAAAAAAGAACCCTAAGAGAGAAATGAGGCAACAAAACTGAAGAAGGCCCAGTATGTCCTTTTTTTCTCTTCCATTTATTCAACATACATTTCATGTTATGTTGTTATATTGCACCTATTATGTTCACAACTCTGTGTGTATGTTTGGAAGGATGGACTTCAAGTAAATGTAATAAACAGATCTGCTTCCAGGGAAATGTTTAGATTGATGGGATTAGACATGGCAAGTAGTTGTTTAAAAGATATTACAGAGAAGATAGGGCACTGAGTCTTATGAGACAGAGCCAGGTTCAGATGCAGGCTTCACCAATGACTGTGGTTCGAACTTGAGCTCCTACTTAAACACCTAAATTCAGTTTCCTCATCTGTAATTTTTGAAGATTGCTGAAAGAATTAGAGCACTTCCTAGCACAGTGCCTGGCAAACAGTAGGTGTTTAATAAGTGATAGCTCTTCTTACATGGGGAGACAAGGCACACACACACATCTGAGCAGTTGGATGTTTAAGAAATGGCAAATAATTGGCCTAGATAAGAAAAATTGTTTAGTATGGAGGAGGGAAATTATATTAGGCTGGAGCAGACAAAATAAGTCATTAATTTTTCTTTAGTCTTCCTTTTGAAACATTTCTCAGTTCTAATCTAATATGGATGCCAAATCTAAATGTATAATTCACATGCAGGCATCACCCTGAAAGGTATACATGGAGAGAGGAATTCATTGTTCTAGGAGAAAATTTCCTCTATTGGATGAAAAATTCACAGCAGACTTTGCTGACTCATATATACACACTTATATGTGTGTGCGCGAGTGTACACTCACATGTGTGTGACAGATATGCTATATACATGAGAGATAAGTCATAAAAATTGTTTATGTGCTCAGGAACAAAGAATTATGATACAGTTTCTAAAATTATAGAGATCCAGAATTCAAAGAGTTTCTCTCAATCCAAGCCAATCATCTTACTACAGAGGAAACAGACCCAAAGTGGTGATATGACTTGTCCAAGGCCATATAACTAGGTAACTGTAAAGCCAGGACTTGAATCTTAAATCTTCTGTATTTCTGGCCCAATGCCCTTACCACTAACTCCTTTCTAGTCAAGGCTTAAGGAGCTATTCCATAATGCAACTGGACAGAGCTCCCTGGATGTCTTAGTTCCAGGGAGTGAAGACTTCCCCCGAAGACATACCAGTATTATGGACAGAGGTCAGATTTGAACTAAAACTCTATTAATGGAGTTCACAAAATAGTTAAACATACTTAAAACAGCCCTCATCTACTGAACACTTGCTATGTGCCAGGCGCTGTGCCAGTTGCTATATATATATATATTTCATTTATTAATTTACTTAACTTTTTATTTGTGAGACAGGGATCTAAGCTCTGTGCTAGGATCCAATAGTGAAAAGACATGGTTCTTGGCCTCACGGAACCCCTAGCCTTCCATGTGTGCTGTGTTCTTAGCCTCAGTCATGTCTGGCTCTTTGCGACCCCATGGACTGTAGCCTGCCAGGCTCGTCTGTCCATGGGGATTCTCCAGGCAAGAATACTGAAGTGGGTTGCCATACCGTAGTCCATGGGATCGTCCCAACCCAGGGATTGAACCTAGGTCTCCCGCATTGCAGGTGGATTCTTTGCTGTCTGAGCCTTCCATAGGTTTGTTTATTACATCTATTTACAGGTGATTTAATGGGCCCAGAGAATAACAATGATGGCTACCAAACATTGACAACCTACTCCACACCAAACACTTTTCCAAGCAGCCTCTGAGTAAATCTGTACAACAACTCTGAAATAGGAAACAGGGCATAGAAAGCTGAAATGTCTGGTTCAGGGTCACACAGGTAGTAAGCAGTAGAACACAGACTGGAATCATGGTTTTATGGTACCAGTGTCCATGATTTTAGCCACTACCTTACACTGACCAGTTGGATTCCAGTTATGTATGCTAAAAGATGGTACAGATGATGTCAAAACTCTGCCAATGATCCAAGAAGCATAAATTACTTTGTTTACAGACAAATTCTGTGTTTTTGGCAGTTGTATATAGATAATAATATTTGCTTGAGTGCTTATCATATGTCAAAGTACTGTGCCTGAATACCTGATATCTAGGTAAAACACAAGCATAATACTGGCCTGTAGTAGATCCTGAATACAGTGCGCAAATGGTAAGGAGTAGGGATAAATAAGTAAGGTTTGAGTAAACCTAGAAATTATTAAGAAATAGAGGCTGCTGGTAGTTATGTGTTGGATATGCATTTAGACAAAGATATGTTTATATTTTTTCAAGGCTGTAGTTTCTTAATTTAAATATAGAGATAACAAATCTCTATATAAACCTTTACTCACCTGTTAGAAAGAGGGCAATTTCTGCAGAATTATATATTAGTCATAAAATTTATTATGTTCTATATTTTATCCATCTGTTTAAGGCATCCTGTTGCAAGGCATGGACACACTCCTTGAAAATAAAAATACAAACTTGAATGATTTTTGGTTTCACATAAATTCTATTAAAGAAAAACAAAACAATGAAATCACAAAATTTCTCCATTCCCTTCCACCATATGGGTTTCTTTGAGGTTTAATAATATTATAAATAAAGCAGCCTCAAGATTAAATGCAAAACAGTGAACAATTTAGAAACATTTTGAAGAAGCAAGTATTATATCCCAGTGTTGCCAGACTTTCAACAAAAGTAAGATAGAAAACAGAGCAAGGACTCTCATTTGTTCTATCAAGAAAGCATAAATATTGGCTCTGTATTAAGCCAACCTCTTGCAGCTGTACACCAGCTCTCCACTATTAAAAAGATTCTTAAATTCCCAGGGAAACAAAAATCAATTTCAACCCTATAAGTCTGTATATAAATCTATTGTGTTTTATTCCAACTATTTTCTCATCAAGAAGCTTGGAACACACTTTTTTTTTTTTTTCCTGAAAGAGAACGTCTCCAGTTCACCCATTACACCATTATAAATATTTGAATGACTTCCAGTAACTTTGCTCAGAAAAATCTCAATGTCTGCATAACATGTTAATGACAGCTCAGCAGCAATGTCAATACATTTCATTTCCCGGCAAGACAATCATTCATAGCAATAGATTGGAATTCTGATTGCCCTTTTCATGTATTATATTTCACTTTTGTCACAGCACATTGGATGGTTACTCTTGCCCTCTTGGCAATATACTCATTTCTGAGCTTATATTAAAAATCTATTTTATCTGTTAAAGCTTAGAATGAGCTAAGTGATTACTATTCTAATCCTAAATCAATATGCGTAGTCAGGTCTTGAAAGAATTCCAATTCCAATTCACTGTAGTCCTCGTTTATATTATAGATGGATAATAATGCCATCGTGCTGTTTTCCTTGGGGCTCATTTTATATATTCTATTTGCCAGAATTAAGGTTGCTGTTCTAGTGATTATGGTTCAAACAAAGAAACGGATGTGATATTAATTTTTGGCAAAGTGAAATATATATATTTGCTAAAGTTTGGAGAAATAGAGTAGGATAGAGTTGTACTTCTCAGACTTTAGTGTGCATTAGAATTTCCTGCAGAGCTAGTTAAAACAGATTCCTGGGCCCCACAGCCAATGATTCTCATTCAGTAAGTCTGTGTAGAGTTTGGGACTTTGATTTCCAACAAGTTCCCAGGCGATGCTGATGTTGCCAGTTCAAGGACCACCTCTTGAGGAGCAGTGAAACAAAATGGAGTGGTCAATAACAAAGGCTAAACTCTTGCCTTTGCCATTTACAGGCTTGTTGATTTGGGGTAATTTGCTTAACCTATTTTTAAGCCGTAGTTTCCTTATCTGCTCAATGGACTTTTTATAAGGATTAGATAATCCTATGTGTCACTTGACAGTGCTGGACAGATACCTGGTGTGTGCTAAATAAATTACAATCGTGGCTATTAGAAATGATGAATTCTTCTTTTCTGGGGTCTGTCTGGTTGAATGTGTAGTTCTTCTGTTCCCTATTTTAGTGTGTTTGACAAATTCTTTGTTAAGTATGTCTAGATTAGGAGTTATCAGATAGATGCATGAGCAATGATTCAGGATTTGAATTGCTCAGGTGGGACTTAAAACAGTTAAATATTTTGATCCCTGGGCCTTCCAACCAAATACCATGCTGAAACTTTGATTCTCTGTCCTTTGAAATATTTTCATTTAAATTGCTTTCTAGTCCACATCTCTACAGTTATATTTCCTTATGAATGATCTTTTAAAGAACAACATCTTTTTATTTTCAAAATCAAACTCAAATCTTTGGAGACTAATATCCATTCTCTCCATATTTCGCTACTAAGAAGCCTGGTGTTCTGCCAAGGCAACATATTAATAAATTTAAGCTTGAGATTTTCATTGTCATGTGAACATTGAAATTGGCTCTCAATTACACAAAGCAGCCAATTCAAAAGGATACATGTACTGGATTTACAACAAATGTGTTTGTGAAAAAATTAGTTTTAAATCCCTGATTTTGTGGTTTGCGTTCAATTTGTTAAATAGGCATAATCCATCAGTTATAAGCATCTCAGCCAATTCAGGGTAAGTTAATTTTGAGAAACTTAGAATTTTACTTTAATCAAATGTTAACAAGTCAATTTGTCTTGCATTCAATCACTTATTGGTTTCTGCTTAACACTAAGTCCCATTTCTGTGGTAGGTGATGGCTTAGACTCTTGGGGAAAACACTTACCCTATGCTCACAGAGTTTACAGTTTAGGTAAAAGCACAGTTATTAGAACCTCATTTTAACAGGCTGATAAATCTCCAGTCTACCAGTTAACAAGCTGTAGAAAGTTTCAGTCCGTTATTTGTACTTATACTTTGGCCACCTGACGTGAAGAATTGCCTCACTGGAAAAGACCCTGATGCTGGGAAAGACTGAAGGCAGGAGGAGAAGGGAATGACAGAGGATGAGATGGTTGGATGGCACCACCGACTCAATGGGCATGAGTTGGAGCATGCTCCCGGAGTTGGTGATGGACAGGGAGGCCTGTGTCCTGCAGTCCATGGGATCGCAAAGAGTCAGACACGACTGAGTGACTGAACTGAACTGAACTCATGAATCTGTTAGCCATCATCCAAATCTTCAGATACACTGGAAAATGTCTTCTAGAAGGAGAACATTTCCAGAGCTCCTAACCAAAGGAGAACGTTACTTCCTATGATTTTTTTCTTTTTGTAAAATGCATGTAGAGAAAGCAAATCAAGTCAGCTTTGTAGCTTGTAACTAGCTGTTACACAAATTCTCTTGTAAAATGACATGATTGAAGACAAATGCGTGTGTGCACTAAGCTGCTTCAGTAGCGTCTGACTCTTTCGACCCTAAGGATTGTAGCCTGCTAGTTTCCTCTGTTCATGGGATTCTCCAGGCAAGAATACTGAGGTGGGTTGCCATGCCCCCCTTCAGGGGATAGTCCCAAACCAGGGATCAAACCCACATCTCTTAAGTCTCCTGCACTGGCACACAGGTTCTTTACCACCATGGGCACCTGGGAAACCCTGAAGATAAATACTAGTCTGTATATCAAACTTGGTTTTTTGAGCTTTTCAAAAGATGCAGAGATTTACATTCAAATGACCTGTTATGCACCAAATGTTGTGACTCCACCTACAACCCCCAATCTTACCAAATTCATCTGTTTAAGGCCTACCCTCCAGTGTGATGATATCTGGAGATGGAGCTTTGGGGAGGTAATCAGAGTTAGATGAGGTCATGAGGGTGGGACCTTCATGATGTTATCAGTGCCCTTATAAGAAGAGACACTAGAGAGCTTGCTCTCTTTCTCCCCAATGTGAGGACACAGCAAGAAGTTGTCTGTCTATGAATCAGGAAGCAGCTCTCACCAGAAACATGGCTCCTTAGATATTGGACTTCCCAGCCTCTAGAACTGTGAGAATAAATATGTTATTGTTTAAGTCACTCAGTCTATCTTACTTTGTTATGGCAGCCTGAATAGACTAAGACATGATTTAAGAAAGATGATTTGTTTTAATGCAAAGAGATTAGTATTAATACAAGAAGGTGGAACACTTCAAACTTATCTCTTATCATCCTCAAGCAGTGGCCTCAGCCTCGGTCTGTCAGTCTGGCTCTTGGCCAATACCAGCACAGGATTTGCTCTTTCTCCTCCGGTAGGCACTCTTTGTGCTATTTTCTTTACCCCAAAGCTTCCACTTCTGGCTCAGAGGCTCATATCAAAGTAATCTTGATTAGGCCTAGTTATTTCCCAAATGATCCTTCACTGCAAAGTTTGTTTCACAGTATACACTTATTTGCATTTCTCAACAGTGTCTTCATGTGGTTCAAGGATATACATTTTATCTCCTTAACAAGACCTTGAGCATCTCCAGGACAAGCCTAGGGTCTAGACTTTTACAATCTGTTGTGTTCTCTACTGGCCCTTGTAGAGTGTTGTGCAAATAAAATGGGAATAAAACTTACCTAATGAAGATTAAACTAAATGCTGAGAGCCAACGAATGTTCTGAGGCAAATGAATCAAGTAATGCAAGGAAGTACAATAAAACCCTGGCTCCAAAGCCTATGGGTGGGGGTGCAAGAGGGTTGTTCTGGACAAATGAGTTTAATAGATGGCTGAGGATTTATCCTTTTAAATACCAAGAGTTTTGATTATCTTATATGGAAACCTTTCCAGTATATTAATCTTCCCTGCCTTCTAAAATAATGCATTGTAAACATCATCCAAATTGTAGTATTGTGCTATTACGCTGAGAAGCCCTCAGGCTCTTTGGAGGTATGCAGAACTGTTTGTCTCTGTTCTAAATGGCTGCAGATCACTGTTTTATTTTTTTTAATTGTTGTTTTGTTTTTTAGCTTCTTTTGGGTCCTCCTTTGTTGCTAGACTGTCAGTCTCACTGATGCCAATGTGACTGATTATGCCATGTCTATTCCCTGCTCCTAATTTGCTGCTTCTCATCTGAAATGAGCTTGTAAACCAAATACTGGAGCTTGCTGTGGTTGTTGTCTTGATTGTTATTGTTAAGGATGTGTGTAACCCGAGAGCAAAGGGCTCTGTGTGAGGGCTTGCCAGGGTCTCCAGGGCTAAACTGCGCAAGAGACAAATACATATATATGTTATGAACTCCTAGTTCAGCTGCTCTGAAGCCTTTTAAACTTAATTTCCATTTTTGCTTTTCTGGTCTGAAAGTAAAACTTTCTGGAAATTCATTTTCAGATCAATTAGGAATTTAGCCATGAGTTTGGCAAGGAATCACTGAGTGCTTACAAAGTGCAACATACATGCTGGGTGCCGTAAGCTGGGTATTTAAAATGGGTACTCTATTGTCCAGCTTACTCTCTGTTCTGTAGTAGCACATAGTAGGTACTCAAGAAATATCTGTTCATCAATGAAATGAACTTTATTATCTGAGCATATACAAGATATTGACACACCTACATACACAAACAAGCTTGCAATAAAAGCTGTAGTAAGGAGATCCAACCAGTCCAGTCTGAAGATCAGCCCTGGGATTTCTTTGGAAGGAATGATGCTAAAGCTGAAACTCCAGTACTTTGGCCACCTCATGTGAAGAGGTGACTCATTGGAAAAGACTCTGATGCTGGGAGGGATTGGGGGCAGGAGAAGAAGGGGATGACAGAGGATGAGATGGCTGGATGGCATCACTGACTCGATGGACGCAGTCTGAGTGAACTCTGGGAGTTGGTGATGGACAGGGAGGCCTGGCATGCTGCAATTCATGGGATCGCAAAGAGTCGGACACGACTGAGCGACTGGACTGAACTGAACTGAACTGAAGGATTAAAACAAAAATACAAAAAAGTATATACAAGGACTAAAAGATTATTTCCTGCTGGAAAATGCAGAAAGTCTTCATGGAAGAGGCAGTGGTTGTGACTGGGACTTGAAGGATGGGGTCATATTTCAATTAGCAAGAAGTTAAAGAAACAAAAACACCACCCACAAAGGCCAGATGCTAAGATGGGCAGGGCGTATTTGGGGGACAACTAGTACATTTTGACTGTAGTACATGGAAGGGAGTAGGGAGATCACATTATAACATTATATTGGGGTCACAGCATGGGTGGGCTTTGACTGTCAGGCTAAAGAGTCTGGATTTTGTTTATTAGGTGATGGGGAGGAACTGAGGGTTTTTGAGCTGGGAGATGACATGCTTTGAGCTGGGCTTTAGAAATCTTGGTAAATGTTGGAATTTAGGAGTTAAAGGGAAATAGGGCTGAGGTAATTCCAGGGGCACAAGTGGGAGACAATATGGGCCTGAACTAGGATGTAGGCAGTGAGAACAGCAGAGAAGGAGTGATTGTCAGAGACACTGCAGAGGTAGAATAAGAGGACGTGGCAACTTATTTTTGTCAAGAGCGATGGAGAAGGACATGTTGGGTATAACTCCAAGTGATGAACTTTCCAAAACAAACTAGAAGAGTCCAAAAGAACAGGCTTAAAGAGATGGTGATGAGTTTGTCTTGGGACATGGTGAGGTGTGAGAGTCAATTGTTGATAGCTCTGCTGTGAAAAGCATGAATGGGAAACTGCCCTGAAAAACACTAAAAGGATAACAAATATAAAATAAGGATTTACGTGAGCTCAGCTCACAAAAAGGAGTTAAAAGGTCAATGTCCTATTTTTAGTTTTTTCTTGACATGACTGTATTAAAAAATAGAGTTAAAAATGTAATAGTCATTCTTACTTTCAAGTGCACTTTGGAAAAACTTCTACTTGTTTTTCCTTCTCTTATCAAGAGTAATCTTGATACTCTTATCAAGATTACTCTTGGTAAGACTGGCACTATAATATTAGTAACTTCCCTGGTGGCTCAGATGGTAAAGCGTCTGCCTGCAATGCGGGAGACCTGGGTTCCATCCCTGTGTCGAGAAGATCCCTTGGAGAAGGAAATGGCAACCCACTTCAGTACTCTTGCCTGGAAAATTCCATGGACAGAGGAGCCTTGTAGGCTACACTCCATGGGGTCGCAAAGAGTCAGACATAAAGAGTCAGCGCTATAATACTACCTGAGCATTATTGGAATTGTTCATGGATTAGTAGCAGCTCTCATCTGAAATAAGACAGCGAACAAGAAATATACTGAGAAAACTTCCCCCAAACAGCAGGTGGATTTGACTTCTACCATCAGAAACAAAGGTGTTTTCAGATTAGCAGGCAGCTTCCCTCCATGGAACAAGAACAAGTACAGAAGCTAGAATATTAACTTGGATTTTGTAGATTGGAAATATAGGATTCTGACCTGTGAACAAGAGGGAAAGTACATTCTAGGCAAAGAAAGCTGTGTATATAAACCTAGCATGAGAGAATGATATGGCACCATCAGGGGATGGCAAGAAGCCATCTGGCTGGAGCATGTGTGTAGAGAATATGAGGGAGAGGCCACACAATAGGGAACTAGACAGAGCTGCAGCTTGAGAGCTGGGCTGGGGCCAGGGAGAGGGGTGGGCCTCATATACAGCACTAAATAAAGTCTGCACTTTACTAACAGTGGGAGCCATCCTAGGGGCCCACTGGGGAGGCACGACAATCAGATGCGTCCAAGCAAACTCTGGTGGCTCTCGTGGATGACTTAAGAATGGAGGAACAGAAGCAGAGATGAGGATGCTTTGAGGTACTACTGAAAGCAATTGAGGATCTGAGTAAATGAGATTATGAACTTAGTTTAGCCTATAATGGGCTTCCCTGATGGCCCAGATGATAAAGAATCCACCTGCAATGTAGGAGATACTAGAGACACAGTTTTGATCCCTTGGTTGGGAAGATCCACTGGAGAAGGGCATGGTTACACACTCCAGTATTCTTGCCTGGAGAATTCCATGGGCAGAGGAGCCTGGTGGGCCCTAGTCCCTGGGGTCTTAAAGAGTCAGTTAAGACTGAACAACTAACACTTTCACTTCTTTCTCTTTAGCCTATAGTAGATACTCAGTGTGCGCTAGCTCATAGACTGTTCAGGTTGACAGCAGCATTTGACTCACCCATCAGAATTGGATGAGCCTCCTTTTGGATTCAAATCAGCTCTAGCAGTAGGTTGCTGGGCCAGATGCCCTGAAATGTGAAGGGTGTATGTGTGTGTGTGTGTGTGTGTGTGTGTGTGTGTTAGTCGCGTGGTCATGTCTGATTCTTTGCAATCCCATGGACTATAGCTCACCAGGCTCCCCTGTCCATGGAATTCTTCTGGCAAGAATACTGGTAGCCATTCCCTTCTCAAGGGAATCTTCACAACCTAGGAATATAACCCGAGTCTCCCTCATTGCAGGCAGATTCTTTACCATCTGAGCCACCAGGGAAGCAGGAAGTGTGAAAGGTACTAGAAGATTAATAATGTAGCCAGAAGCCAAATTTTATCTTTGGCTTGAGGCACATTTTAATGCAGAAGATACATGAAAGTGAAATACCACCAGCTTTTGGTTGATCTGCTTCTTTACAGCATACAGAGCACCCTGAGGCATAGTCATACTGGACAGGGACATGGCAAGTCCTTTGTAGCGGGGCACAATGGAGTTTCTAAAAAGTTCAAGGGAAAACTGCAAGAGAGCTCTGTTAAAGAGACTCTATTTGTTGTTTAAACATAGTGAATATGTACTGCACTATAGGTTCATTCTGTCCAACACAGTAATCACTAGACATTAAACAGTTGAAATGTGACCAGATTATCTGTGAGTATAAAATATACACCAGATTTCAAAGACTTAGTGTGAGAAAAATAATCTAAAATATCTCATGAATACTTTTTGTATTGGTTATATGTTGATAATACTGTTAGATTTATTAGATCAAGCAAAATGTATTATTAAAGTATACTTTTTGAAATGAAGCTCTTTAGAAAATTTTAAACAATTATATGTAGCCTATATTCTATTCTGCTGGACAGGACTACTATAGAAATTTCAGTGTTATTTTTTATTGCAAAAATAAAATAGTTCTATCTCCTCTGATTTTTCTGGACTTTTTCCTTGTAGTGAAGCTGTCAACATGTGTACTAGGAAGAAATTAAAAGTGTAATAAACAGGTTAGTGTATTCATGTCTATTATCCAGAATTGTTTATCTGCCTTTCAATATTACTATGGATATTAGCTCAACCTGTGCACAGAGTTGAACACGACTGAAGTGACTTAGCAGCAGCAGCAGCAAGCTTGTTTCAATGTTAATGGCCATGGTGTTCTGTACAGTTTGCAGA
This sequence comes from Capra hircus, assembly GCF_001704415.2. Taxonomy (NCBI): domain Eukaryota; kingdom Metazoa; phylum Chordata; class Mammalia; order Artiodactyla; family Bovidae; genus Capra; species Capra hircus. Next base: position 64,466,331 of record NC_030812.1, read on the forward strand.
ATATAAAAATTATATATATACATTTGAAACAGTTCATTTCTGGAGGTTATTAAAAAGCAAGAAAAGATAAGGAAGGGAAAAGGTCCCATGTTAATAACTTTCATATCAGGGCAAGCTGTATTTTGACATATTTGAACGGACTCAATATTTCTAAAGAAGTTGTTTGTTGTTCAGTTGTTAAGTCATGTCTTACTGTTTGCCACCCCACGGACTGCAGTATGCTAGGCTTCCCGGTCCTTCACTATTTCCTGGAGTTTGCTCAAATTCATGTCCATTGAATCAGTGAGGCCATCCAACCATCTCATCCTCTGCTGCCCCCTTCTCCTCTTCCCCTCAATCTTTCCCAGCATCAGGGTCTTTTCCAATGAGTTGGGCTCTTCACCTCAGGTGGCCAAAGTATTAGAGCTTCAGCTTCAGCATCAGTCCTTCCAATGAATATTCAGGACCGACTTCCTTTAGAATTGACTGGTTTGATCTTTCTGTGGTCCAAGGGACTCTCAAGAGTCCTCTCTAGCAACACAATTCGAAAGCATCAGTTCTTCAGTGCTCAGCCTTCTTTATGGTCCAGCTCTCACATCTGTCCATGACTACTGGAAAAACCATAGGTTTGACTATACAGACTTCTGTTGGCAAAGTGATGTCTCTGCTTTTTAATACGCTGTCTAGCTTTGTCATAGCTTTCCTTCCAAGGAGTAAACACCTTTTCATTTCATGGCTGAAGTCCCCAACAGCAGTGATTTTGGAGCCAAGAAAATAAAATCTGTCACTGTTTCCACTTTTCCCCCTTCTCTAAAGAAGAGATTATTGCAAAATACCCCTCTCTTGCAAAACTTGGAGCCAATATCTCTTCCATTAGAATATCAAGTAACAATTGGGAATTCTCAAACCAGAGTACTCGAAGGATCAGCTTGCTTTCACATTGGTAAACACCAAGTAACTGTTCAGAAAAAGCATACCTGGATTCAACTGCAAGGCTTCCAATTCTTTTCTTTTTTCCCTGTGGGTTAGTGGAAAATGTAACACTTGAGTATCATACTGATCTTTAGCTTAATTTCCCCTAATTTTGCAGAACCATCCTGTTTCACACCCCTATGATTCTATGTATTTGGTGTGTGTTTAGCATTTAACATAATGTGAAATAATCTCAAGGATTCTCCACCAAATGGAACTGATTATGCAATGAAAATAAACTTGAGGAAGGTTCTGAGACATCACATAAAGTATTTTACTATGTTTCTGTAAGGCTCTTTGCATGTAGAAAGCAAGTAAGTTTGTTTTTTAAATAAAAATGGCCTCAAAAAAAAATAAAGCAAAGTCTTATTCAGTCTTTGAAGCGTGAGAAAAAAATTTTTTTTCATATGTTAAATGATGACTATGAAATTCAAAGGGGAGAATTACAACCTGAGTGGTGCCTGCCACATGGATGGTCTGCTGTGCTTCAAAGCAGTTGGGAGCAGTAATTATGTAGACACTCTGATAGTGCTCAGTAGATACTGAACCTTTCGGACAGAACAGGCAGTTCTTAAATACCTGTCACCAACATTACATGGCAGAGCAAGATGGAACTGAAAGATTCTTATGTCAAGTCTTTAATATTGGTACAACAAAGATGACTTCATCTGTGCAGTTAGTGTACAAGCTGTTCCCACTCATCTCATAGTTCCATGAGGAGAAACTTATTTTGACTTTGACTTGCCCTATTTTTCCTGCATACTGAATGTTGCAACCTTATGTCAACTAAAATTTCTTGGCCTAATAATTATAGCCAGCATTGAAAAACTCTTCCCTCAATTACTCGTGCAAACAAAATGAGGGGAAATAAATTAAACGCAGCCTTCTCATCCTCTTGTTACCGCCCCTTCTTCACCTCACAAGCTGTGGTCAAAATGTTTCAGCACCTTTTTCATCTGTAAAATCAAACTCTTTTCCTGCTTAGTTTTACAGAGCTTTGTTTTACTACTATTATATTTTCATTGCTTTATTGCCCTGTTTGGGCAGTGTATTCCCTAAATTTTTAAATCATTTTTTTTTTCTTGTTTTTGGCTGCCCACGTGGCTTGTGGAATCTCAGCTCCCTGACCAGGGATTAAACCTCGACTCAAGGCAGTGAAAGCACAGAATCCCACCCACAGCAGTGAAAGCACTGAATCCTAAACACTGTACAGCCAGGGAGCTCCCTAAATTCTTTGACTTAAAGGGAAGAAACGCTATGAAATTATTTTTTCCCCCATTCAGATTCTGATGTCTAAAGGGAGAAGTTTGAAGAGGCATGGACTTCTAGAAATATATGGCTATTATGAGGCTTGTGTATATGAGAAATGAATTTTGACTTGATAGCTCATATACAAGAAAAATTTAAAAAACAAACATATTACGCCCCAGAGAAATCAGGAAATAGATTTGTGGCTTAATTTTGACTCAGCGGTGAGCCTAAATAAACAGACTCACTGCTTTTTCCATTAAAATCTGAGAAGAAATATCCAATACCCTTTCAGACTTACCATTCTTCCATATCTTGCTATGATAAGCCCTAGGAGTCTGGGGACTGTCAGCAAAGTTACTTCGAGTGCTGCCAATTTCTCCCAAGACATAAAGGGTCCATATTCATTATTCCAGAGTGAAAAATGGAAGTAGAATAAGGACAATAAGTTGGGAAATGTTCCCTTTGAAAGTATCAGTAAAAAGTCACATATGCTATGGCTTGTAGGTGGCACTCTCACCCAATGCCATGTTCCATTTTAATTTGGGGAGAATATGTTACCAAAAATTTTATTCTCACTTGAAATGTATTTCCATTTAATTCCACATCTGATTTATAAAAAATGAGGGGGGAAAATATTTTTTCCTCTTAGTGTTGGAATGATATATGTAGTTTTATTCTCATGTCATTCTGCTTTTCAAAAGAGCAAATGTGCTAATAGAGACAAAAGAAGACCAGCTGTAGAGATGATGGAAGAAGCCCAAATGCTCACTATGTACTAATACAGTTATTAGCTTTGAACCAAATTTACTTTATCCTTCTAAAAGAGGATCTGATTTAGGGGATGATTTCACTCAAGACTTTTTTTTTTTTTTTCTTCTTCTAGCATTTAGCCTGGTAGCCTGGAAGTAACAGAGTCAATGTGCTAATATTAGCCTTTTTTTTTTTTTTTTTAGCACTTTATAGTCTTCAGGCCATAAATTACAGGGTTAGACCAGGGCCAGGCTAACTTAGTTTGGCAGATGAGGCATATGAAGCATTTCCTTTGAGGAAAACTTAGGCCACTGGATTAGATCACCATGTGATGGGTACACAATTGATTAGAAATGCTGCTCAAGGAGGTATCAGTAGATACCTCTGTAAGTTAACCAGAGGCACCTACAGTTTATGCAGGTTCTCTCTTAGGATCTTTTATTTTGTTCCTAAACATTTTATTTTTTTAAATTAATTAATTATTTATTTTTTGGTTGCACACAGTCTTTCTCTAGTTGTGGTGAGCTGTGGTTACTCTCTGGTTGTGGTGCACAGGCTTCTCATTGCAGTGGCTTCTCTTGTTGTGGAGCACAGGCTCTAGGGGCAGGGGCTTGAGTAGTTGCAGCTCTGGGCTCAAGAGCACAGGCTTAATATTTGTGATGCATGGGCTCTGTTGCTTTGTGGCTCATGGGTACTTCCTGGACTAGGGATTGAATCTGTGTCCACTGCCCCACCAGGGAAGTCTTTTACTAAACATTTTAGAACTGATATGGATGAATGTTAACTACACCAAGATGAATATAGGAAAAAACAGGGTATATTTTAGAGAAGAGAATCAATAATGTTCTTGGCATATTAGGAAAATGGTTAGAATTAAAAGAGGAAAAGTTCATTGAGGACAAACTTGGGAGGAAAGAGGATCCCATTCATTCAAAAGAATTATTGAATGCCTATGATGTGCTAAGCACTGTTCTAGGTGGTAGCTGAATTTCCAGGCGCTCACAGAATAATTAAACATTAAGGGTCTAAAGTTGACAGATGGGGCTTCCCAGGGGCTGCTGGTGTTAAAGAACCTGCCTGCCAATGCAGGAGACATAAGAGACATGGGTTTTATCCCAGGTTTGGGAACTGAGAAGATCCCCTCAGGGAGGAAATGACAACCCACTCCAGTATTCTTGCCTGGAGAATCCCAAGGACAGAAGCCTGGTGGGTTCTTTGTGACCATAGGGTCACAAAGAGTCGGAAATGACTGAAGTGACTTAGCATGCACACAAAGTTGACACACTGAACTGCCACTTGAGTTTGTGGAGGATTAACAGGGACCACATGTATCCTTCCTCCTTAAACAACTGAAAGTCTGGTCAAAATCTATGAAGCTGGTTTTCGGACATTGGAAAATAGGCAATTCAGGGCAGAGAATTTTCTGCCAAAAAGGAGGAAGAAAGCCTAAGATGAGCCTGATGAATGTTTCAGTTTACTGCCTGGGGAGTTCTCAGGTCCTGCATAGAGAAGGGGATACCAGCAGGCTGGGTGATCTTCGTGAGCTGCAGGACAGAGTTCAGGGATGCTCAGGCAGATAGACTTCACAGGGCATAGAACTTGAGAGAAGGAAGTTGCAATGAGAGAGTTCCAGATATCTTCAGAGGTTCTCCCTGAGTCTTCAGTTAAATAATAATTCCCAAATTTCACAATATTCAGGAAACTACCAACACTGGAGAAGAAACCATAGCAAAGGAGATGGTGGCTAAGTTCCCAGAGCACATAGAGATCTGGGAATAGTTTGTTCCTGCTAGCTAGAATAGAAAGACTTCCAAACATACAAGGAACTGAGGGAGACTTCAGAAGCATATTGCCTCAATAGAAGGCCCAAATTAACCCTAAAGGCTGTTCTGCACCCACCAAACAAAGCTGAAGAGCAAGTCTTGAAAATATCAAACTCTTTCCAAGTAATTTAATTGCATCTTATTGGAAAGTACAAAAATATTTAAAGGATTACAAACATATCCAATACCCTCCAAAAATTAAACTTGCAAAGTCTGACATTAAAAATTACCAGATGTGCAATGAAGCAGGAATATAAGATTCAGTATGAGGAGAAAATCAATAGAAGCAGACTTAGAAATGATATAGATGGTGGAAATAGTAAAAGACATAAAACAGCTACTATAAATATATCCCATGTGTTCAAGGAGTTGGGAGGAAAGCATGAGCATGACCAGAAGAGTAAAAGACCCAAGTCGAACATCTACAGTTGAAAAGCAAACTGGATGGGACACAGATTAATAGCAGATTTGACACGGCAAGAAAAGATCAGTGAATTTGAAGACTGCAATAGAAACTACCCAAAATGAAACACAGAGATTTAAAGACTGGAGAACATGAATAGACCATCAGTGAGCTATGGGACAACACTCAGCAGCCCAGCATATGTGTACTTGGAGTTCCAGAAGGTAAGGAGAGGCAAGTGGAGACAGACCAAATATTTAAAAGAAACAATGGCTGAACTTTTCCATGTTTGATAAAGTTTGAAGCATGGCTTGGAAAAAGATCCAGGGGATCTTTTTTTTTTTCTTTTTTAAACCATAGCTAGTTTTTAAAAAAAAATTTTTTTTTGGCTGTGCTAGGTCTTCATTGCTGTGAGGGCCTTTCTCTAGTTGCAGCAAGTGGGGGCTACCCTTTGTTGTGAAGCACGGGCTCTAGGGCACACAGGCTCAAGTAGTTGCAGCATGTGGGCTCAGTACTTGTAGCTCCCCGACTCTAGGGCACAGGCTCAACACTTGTGGTGCTGGGCTTAGTTGCTCCGCAGCATGTGGGATCTTTGAGGACCAGGGATGGAACCCACATTTCCTTCATTGGCAGGCAGATTCTTTTCCACTGAGCCACCAGGGAAGCCATCATCAGCCCTTTTAAAATTATTTTTATTATACAAAGCACTATCTTAGAAGCCTCTTTAGGTAGAAGGCTCTCCCTCTGTTTCTCCATCTTCTCTGCTTAGCATAGACTTTAAAAAAAAACTATAAATTAATTTATTTTAATTGGAGGCTAATTACTTTACAATATTGTAGTGGTTTTGCCATACATTGACATGAATCTGCTACAGGTGTATATGTGTTTTCCATCCTGAACCCCCTCCCACCTCCCACCCCATCCAATCCCTCTGGGTCATTCCAGTGCACCAGCCCCAAGCATCCTGTCTCATGCATCGAACCTTGACTGGCGATCTGTTTCACATATGACAATATACATGTTTCAATGTCATTCTCCCAAATCATCCCACCCTCTCCCTCTCTCACAGAGTCCAAAAGACTGTTATATACATCTGTGTCTCTTTTGTTGTCTCACATATAGGGTTGTCATTACCATCTTTCTAAATTCCATATATATGCGTTAGTATACTGTATTGGTGTTTTTCTTTCTGGCTTACTTCACTCTGTATAACAGGCTCCAGTTTCATCCACCTCATTAGAACTGATTCAAATGTATTCTTTTTGATGGCTGAGTAATATTCCATTGTGTTTATGTACCACAACTTTCTTACCCATTTGTCTGCTGATGGACATCTAGGTTGCTTCCATGTCCTGGCTCTTATGAACAGTGCTGTGATGAATATTGGGGTACATGTGTCTCTTTCAATTCTGGTTTCCTCAGTGTGTATGCCCAGCAGTGGGATTGCTGGGTCATACGGCAGTTCTATTTCCAGTTTTTAAAGGAATCTCCACACTGTTCTCCATAGTGGCCGTTCTAGTTTGCATTCCCACCAGCAGTGTAAGAGGGTTCCCTTTTCTCCACACCTTCTCCAGCATTTATTGCTTATAGACTTTTGGATAGCAGCCATTCTGACTGGGGTGAAATGGTACCTCATTGTGGTTTTGATTTGCATTTCTCTGATAATGAGTGATGTTGAGTATCTTTTCATGTGTTTGTTAGCCATCTGTATGTCTTCTTTGGAGAAATGTCTATTTAGTTCTTTGGCCCATTTTTTTGACTGGGTTGTTTATTTTTCTGGAATTGAGCTGTAGGAGTTGCTTGTATATTTTTGAGATTAATTTTTTGTCAGTTGCTTCATTGGCTATTATTTTCTCCCATTCTGAAGGCTTTCACCTTGCTTATAGTTTCCTTTGTTGTGCAGAAGCTTTTAATTTTAATTAGGTCCTATTTGTTTATTTTTGCTTTTATTTTCAATACTCTGGGAAGTGGGTCATAGAGGATCCTGCTGTGATTTATGTCAGAGAGTGTTTTGCCTATGTTTTCCTCAAGGAGTTTTATAGTTTCTGGTCTTACGTTTAGAACTCTAATCCATTTTGAGTTTATTTTTGTGTATGGTTAGAAAGTGTTCTCGTTTCATTCTTTTACAAGTGGTTGACCAGTTTTCCCAGCACCGCTTGTTCAAGATATCGTCTTTAATCCATTGTATATTCTTGCCTCCTTTGTCAAAGATAAGGTGTCCATAGGTGTGTGGATTTATCTCTGGGCTTTCTATTTTGTTCCATTGATCTATATTTCTGTCTTTGTGCCAGTACCATACTGTCTTGATGACTGTGGCTTTGTAGTAGAGCCTGAAGTCAGGTAGGTTGATTCCTCCAGTTCTATTCTTCTTTCTCAAGATTGCTTTGGCTATTCGAGGTTTTTTTGTATTTCCATACAAAATTGTGAAATTATTTGTTCTAGTTCTGTGAAAAATACCGTTGGTAGCTTGATAGGGATTGCATTGAATCTATAGATTGCTTTGGGTAGTATACTCATTTTCATTATATTGATTCTACCAATCCATGAACATGGTATATTTCTCCATCTATTTGTGTCCTCTTTGATTTCTTTCACCAGTGTTTTATAGTTTTCTATATATAGGTATTTTGTTTCTTTAGGTAGAAATATTCCCAAATATTTTATTCTTTTCATTGCAATGGTGAGTGGAATTGTTTCCTTAATTTCTCTTTCTGTTTTCTCATTATTAGTGTATATGAATGCAAGGAATTTCTGTGTGTTAATTTTATATCCTGAAACTTTACTATATTCAATGATTGGCTCTAGTAATTTTCTGGTGGAGTCTTTAGGGTTTTCTATGTAGAGGATCATGTCATCTGCAAACAGTGAGAATTTTACTTCTTCTTTTCGAATCTGGATTCCTTTTATTTCTTTTTCTTCTCTGATTGATGTGGCCAAAACTTCCAAAACTATGTTGAATAGTAGTGGTGAGAGTGGGCACCCTTGTCTTGTTCCTGACTTTAGGGGAAATGCTTTCAATTTTTCACCATTGAGGATAATGTTTGCTGTGGGTTTGTCATATATAGCTTTTATTATGTTGAGGTATGTTTCTTCTATTACTGCTTTCTGGAGGGTTTTTATCATAAATGGATGTTGAATTTTGTCAAAGGCTTTCTCTGCATCTATTGAGATAATCATATTGTTTTTATCTTTTAATTTGTTAATGTGGTGTTTTACATTGATTGATTTGTGGATATTGAAGAATCCTTGCATCCCTGGGATAAAGCCCACTTGGGCATGATGTATGATCTTTTTAATATGTTGTTGAATTTCTGTTTGCTAGGACTTTGTTAAGGATTTTTGCATCTATGTTCGTCAGTGATATTGGCCTGTAGTTTTCTTTTTTTGTGGCATCTTTGTCAGGTTTTGGTATTAGGGTGATGGTGGCCTCATGGAGTGAGTTTGGAAGTTTACCTTCCTCTGCAATTTCTGAAAGAGTTTGAGGAGGATAGGTGTTAGCTCTTCTCTAAATTTTTGGTAGAATTCAGCTGTGAAGCCGTCTGGTCCTGAGATTTTGTTTGCTGGAAGATTTCTGATTATAGTTTCAATTTCTGTGCTTGTGATGGATCTCTTAAGATTTTCTATTTCTTCCTGGTTTAGTTTTGGAAAGTTATACTTTTCTAAGAATTTGTCCATTGCTTCCAAGTTGTCCAATTTATTGGCATATAGTTGCTGATAGTAGTTTCTTATGATCCTTTGTATTTCTGTGCTGTCTGTTGTGATCTCTCCATTTTCATTTCTAATTTTGATGATTTGATTCTTCTCCGTTAGTTTCTTGATGAGTCTGGCTAATGGTCTTTCAATTTTATTTATCTTCTCAAAGAACCAGCTTTTGGCTTTGTTGATTTTTGCTATGGTCTTTTTTGTTTCTTTCACATTTATTTCTGCCCTAATTTTTAAGATTTCTTTCCTTCTGTTCACCCTGTGGTTCTTAATTTCTTCCTTTACTAGTTGCTTTAGGTTTAGAGTTAGGTTATTTATTTGACTTTTTTCTTGTTTCCTAAGGTGAGCTTGTCTTGCTATGAACCTTCCCCTTAGCACTGCTTTTACTGAGTCCCACAGGTTTTGGGTTGCAGTGTTTTCATTTCCATTCATTTCTATGCAGATTTTGATTTCTTTTTTGATTTCTTGTATGATTTGTTGGTTATTCAGCAGCGTGTTGTTCAGCCTCCATATGTTGGAATTTTTAATAGTTTTTCTCCTGTAATTGACATCTAATCTTACTGTATTGTGGTCAGAAAAGATGCTTGGAATGATTTCAATTTTTTTAAATTTACTAAGGCTAGATTTATGGCCCAGGATGTGATCTATCCTGGAGAAGGTTCCCTGTGCACTTGAGAAAAAGATGAAATTCATTCTTTTGGGGTGAAATGTCCTATAGATATCAATTAGGACTAACTGGTCTATTGTATTGTTTAAAGTTTGTGTTTCCATGTTAATTTTCTGTTAATTGATCTATCCATAGGTGTGAGTGGGGTATTAAAGTCTCCCACTGTTATTGTGTTACTATTAATTTCCCCTTTCATACTTTTTAGCATTTGTCTTATATATTGCAGTGTTCCTATATCGAGTGCGTGTATATTTATAATTGTTATATCTTCTTCTTGGATTGATCCTTTGATCATTATGTAGTGTCCTTCTTTGTCGCTTTTCACAGCTTTTATTTTACAGTCTATTTCATCTGATATGAGTATTGTTACTCCTGCTTTCTTTTGGTCTCTATTTGCATGGAATAACTTTTTCCAGCCCTTCCCTTTCAGTCTGTATGTGTCCCTTGTTCTGAGGTGGATATCTTGTAGACAGCATATGTAGGGGTCTTGTTTTTGTATCCATTCAGCCAGTCTTTGTCTTTTGGTTGGGGCATTCAACCCATTTACATTTAAGGTAATTATTGATGAGCATGATCCCGTTGCCATTTACTTTGTTGTTTTGAGTTTGAGTTTACACACCCTTTCTGTGTTTCCTGTCTAGAGAAGATCCTTTAGCATTTGTTGGAGAGCTGTTTTGGTGGTGCTGAATTCTCTCAGCTTTTGCTTGTCTGTAAAGCTTTTGATTTCTCCTTCATATTTGAATGAGATCCTTGCTGGGTACAGTAATCTGGGCTGTAGGTTTTTCACTTTCATCATTTTAAGTATGTCCTGCCATTCCCTCCTGGCCTGAAGAGTTTCTACTGAAAGATCAGCTGTTATCCTTATGGGAATTCCCTTGTGCGTTATTTGTTGTTTTTCCCTTGCTGCTTTTAATATTTGTTCTTTGTGTTTAATCTTTGTTGATTTGATTAATATGTGTCTTGGGGTGATTCGCCTTGGGCTTAACCTTTTGGGACTCTCTGGGTTTCTTGGACTTGGGTGGCTATTTCCTTCCCCACTGTAGGGAAGTTTTCAACTATTATCTCCTCAAGTATTTTCTCAGGGTCTTTCTTTTTGTCTTCTTCTTCTGGGACTCCTATGATTCGAACGATGGGGTGTTTGACATTGTCCCAGAGGTCTCTGAGGTTGTCCTTATTTCTTTTAATTCCTTTTTTCCTCTCTGCTTCATTTATTTCTACCATTTTACCTTCTACTTCATTTATCCTATCTTCTGCCTCCGTTATTCTACTGTTGGTTTCCACCAGAGTGCTTTGATCTCATTTATTGCATTATTCATTATTGATTGATGCTTTTTTATTTCTTCTAGGTCCTTGTTAAACCTTTCTTGCATCTTCTCAATCCTTGTCTCCAGGCTATTTATCTGTAACTCCATTTTGTTTTCAAGATTTTGGATCATTTTCACTATCATTATTCAGAATTCTTTATCAGATAGATTCCCTATCTCTTCCTCTTTTGTTTGGTTTGGTGGGCAATTATCCTGTTCCTTTACCTGCTGAGGATCTGCCTTTTCATCTTGTTTACATTGCTGTATTTGGGTTCAGTTCAGTTCAGTTCAGTCGCTAAGTCGTGTCCGACTCTTTGCGACCCCATGAATCGCAGCACGCCAGGCCTCCCTGTCCATCACCATCTCCCAGAGTTCACTCAGACTCACGTCCATCGAGTCCATGATGCCATCCAGCCATCTCATCCTGGGTCGTCCCCTTCTCCTCCTGCCCCCAATCCCTCTCAGCATCAGAGTCTTTTCCAATGAGTCAACTCTTCGCATGAGGTGGCCAAAGTACTGGAGCTTCAGCTTTAGCATCATTCCTTCCAAAGAAATCCCAGGGCTGGTATCCTTCAGAATGGACTGGTTGGATCTCCTTGCAGTCCAAGGGAACTTCAAGAGTCTTCTCCAACACCACAGTTCAAACTCATCAATACTTTGGTGCTCAGCCTTCTTCACAGTCCAACTCTCACATACATACATGACCACAGGAAAAACCAAAGCCTTGACTAGACGGACCTTTGTTGGCAAAGTAATGTCTCTGCTTTTGAATATGCTATCTAGCTTGGTCATAACTTTTCTTCCAAGGAGGAAGCGTCTTTTAATTTCATGGCTGCAGTCACCATCTGCAGTGATTTTGGAGCCCAAAAAAATAAAGTCTGACATTGTTTCCACTGTTTCCCCATCTATTTCCCATGAAGTGATGGCACCAGATGCAATGATCTTTGTTTTCTGAAAGTTGAGCTTTAAGCCAACTTTTCACTCTCCTCTTTCACTTTCATCAAGAGGCTTTTTAGTTCCTCTTCACTTTCTGCCATAAGGGTGGTGTCATCTGCATATCTGAGGTTATTGATATTTCTCCCAGCAATCTTGATTCCAGCTTGTGTTTCTTCCAGTCCAGTGTTTCCCATGATGTACTCTGCATAGAAATTAAATAAGCAGGGTGACAATCTACAGCCTTGATGTACTCCTTTTCCTATTTGGAACCAGTCTGTTGTTCCATGTCCAGTTCTAACTGTTGCTTCCTGACCTGCATACAGTTTTCTCAAGAGGCAGGTTAGGTGGTCTGGTATTCCCATCTCCTTCAGAATTTTCTACAGTTTATTGTGATCCACACAGTCAAAGGCTTTGGCATAGTCAATAAAGTAGAAATAGACGTTTTTCTGGAACTCTCTTGCTTTTTCGATGATCCAGCAGATGTTGGCAATTTGATCTCTGGTTCCTCTGCCTTTTCTAAAACCAGCTTGAACATCAGGGAGTTCACGGTTCGTGTATTGCTGAAGTCTGGCTTGGAGAATTTTGAGCATTACTTTACTAGCATGTGAGATGAGTGCAATTGTGCAGTAGTTTGAGCATTCTTTTGCATTGCCTTTATTTGGAATAGGAATGAAAACTGCCCTTTTCCAGTCCTGTGGCCACTGCTGAGTTTTCCAAATTTGCTAGCATATTGAGTGCAGCACTTTCACAGTATCATCTTTCAGGATTTGAAACAGCTCAACTGGAATTCTATCACCTCCACTAGCTTTGTTCGTAGTGAAGCTTTCTAAGGCCGACTTGACCTCACATTCCAAGATGTCTGTCTCTAATTAGTGATCACATCATCATGATTTTCTGGGTCGTGAAAATCTTTTTTGTACAGTTCTTCCGTGTATTCTTGCCACCTCTTCTTAATATCTTCTGCTTCTGTTAGGTCCAGACCACTTCTGTCCTTTATTGAGCCCATCTTTGCATGAAATGTTCCCTTGGTATCTCTAATTTTCTTGAAGAGATCTCTAGTCTTTCCCATTCTGTTCTTTTCCTCTATTTCTTTGCATTGATAGCTGAAGAAGGCTTTCTTATCTCTTCTTGCTATTCTTTGGAACTATGCATTCAGATGCTTATATCTTTCCTTTTCTCCTTTGCTTTTCACCTCTCTTCTTTTCGCAGCTATTTGTAAGGCCTCCGCAGATAGCCATTTTGCTTTTTTGCTTTTCTTTTCCATGGGGATGGTCTTGATCCCTGTCTCCTGTACAATGTTACGATCCTCTTTCCATAGTTCATCAGGCACTCTATCTATCAGATCTAGGCCCTTAAATCTATTTCTCACTTCCACTGTATAATCATAATGGATTTGATTTAGGTCATACCTGAATGGTCTAGCGGTTTTCCCTACTTTCTTCAATTTGAGTCTGAATTTGGCAATAAGGAGTTCATGATCTGAGAAACAGTCAGCTCCTGGTCTTGTTTTTGTTGACTGTATAGAGCTTCTCCATCTTTGGCTGCAAAGAATATAATCAATCTGATTTCAGTCTTGATCATCTGATGATGTCCACATGTAGAGTCTTCTCTTGTGTTGTTGGAAGAGGGTGTTTGCTATGACCAGTGCATTTTCTTGGCAAAACTCTTATTAGTCTTTGCCCTGCTTCATTCTGCATTCCAAGGCCAAATTTGCCTGTTACCCCAGGTGTTTCTTGACTTCCTACTTTTGCATTCCAGTCCCCTATAATGAAAAGGACATCTTTCTTGGGTGTTAGTTCTAGAACATCTTGTAGGTCTTCATAAAACCGTTCAACTTCAGTTTCTTCAGCGTTACTGGTTGCGAGCCGGCGCACTAAAGCGCAGGCGGCAAGGTCAGGGGCAGCGGCCTAGAGTGCCAGGCTGCCACGATGCAGGAACGGCGGAGAGGAGCTACCCTGTGTCTGAGGTCAGTGGCGGCTAGGAGGAGACACCCCGTGTCCGAGGTCAGGGCGGCGGCCTGGAGGAGCTACCCCGTGCCTGAGGCCAGTGGCGGCCAGGAGGAGACACCCCACGTCCAAGATCAGGGGCGGCCAGGAGAAGCCACCTCACACCCCAGGCCAGGGGCAGTGACCTTGAGGAGCCACCCAGAGCCCGAGGCCAAGGGAGGCAGCTGGTAAGAGCCACCCACGCCCAAGGCCGGCCAGGAGGAGCAACCCGAGGAGTGGTGGCTGTGCAGGCACAGGAAGGCCTAGAGGAGCTATCCCACATTGAAGGTTAGGAACGGTGGCGGTAAGGAGATACCCCTCGTCCAAGGTAAGGAACAGCGGCTGTGCTTTGCTGGAGCAGCAGTGAAGAGATACCCCACGCCCAATGTAAGAGAAACCCAAGTAAGATGGTAAGTGTTGCAAGAGGCCATCAGAGGGCAGACACACTGAAACCATACTCACAGAAAACTAGTCAATCTAATCACACTAGGACCACAGCCTTGTCTAACTCAATGAAACCAAGCCATGCCTGCAGGGCAACCCAAGCTGGGTGGGTCATGGTGGAGAGGTCTGACAGAATGTGGTCCACTGGAGAAGGGAATGGCAAGCCACTTCAGTATTCTTGCCTTGAGAGCCCCATGAACAGAAGGAAAAGGCAAAATGATAGGATACCAAAAGAGGAACTCCCCAGGTCATTAGGTGCCCAGTATGCTACTGGAGATCAGTGGAGAAATAACTCCAGAAAGAATGAAGGGATGGAGCCAAAGCAAAAACAATACCCAGTTGTGGATGTGACTGGTGATAGAAGCAAGGTCTGATGCTGTGAAGAGCAATATTGCATAGGAACCTGGAATGTTAGGTCCATGAATCAAGGCAAATTGGAAGTGGTCAAACAAGAGATGGCAAGGGTGAATGTCGACATTCAGCGAACTAAAATGGACTGGAATGGGTGAATTTAACTCAGATGACCATTACATCTACTACTGCGGGCAGGAATCCCTCAGAAGAAATGGAGTAGCCATCATGGTCAACAAAAGAGTTCTAAATGCAGTACTTGGATGCAATCTCAAAAACGACAGAATGATCTCTGTTCGTCTCCAAGGCAAATCATTCAATATCACAGTTATCCAAGTCTATGCCCCAACCAGTAATGCTGAAGAAACTGAAGTATTTGGGTTGGCCTTTCCGTATTCTGGCAGTTTGTGGTTCCTCTTTATTGTGGAGGTTCCTTGCTGTGGGTGTGGTTGGATGGGTGGCTTGTCACGGTTTCCTGGTTAGGGAAGCTTGTGTCGGTATTCTGGTGGATGGAGCTCGATTTCTTCTCTCTGGAGTGCAATGAAGTGTCCACTGGTGGGCTCTGAGATTTCAGTGGGTTTGGTGTGACTTTGGGAGCCTGTATATTGAAACTCAGGGCTACGTTCCTTTTTTGCTGGAGAATTAGCATGGTATTTCTTGCTCTGGAACTTGCTGGCCCTTGGGTGGTGCTTGGTTTCAGTGTAAGTATGGAGGCTTTTGATGAGCTCCTATCGATAATGTTCCCTGGAGTCAGGAGTTCTCTGGTGTTCTCAGGATTTGGACTTGAGCCTCCTGCCTCTGGTTTTCAGTCTTATTCTTACAGTAGCCTCAAGACTTCTCCATCTATACAGCACCAATGATAAAACATCTAGTTTAATGATGAAAAGTTTCTCCACAGTGAGGGACACCTGGAGAGGTACACAGAGTTACATGGAGAAGAGAAGAGAAGATGGAGGAGGGAGATAGAGGTGACCAGGAGGAGAAGAGGGGGAATCAAAAGGGGAGAGAGCAAGCTAGCCAGGCATCTCTTCCCTATGTGCTCTCCACAGTCTGGATCCGTCAGAGATGTTCATGGAGTTACAGAGAGAAGAGAAGAGGGAGGAAGGAGACAGAGGTGGCCAGGAGGATAAAGGGGGGAATCAAAAGGAGAGAGACAGATCCAGCCAGTAATCAGTTCCCTAAGTGTTCTCCACTGTCTGGAACACACAAAGAGATTCACAGAGTTGGGCAGAGAAGAGAAGGGGGAGGGAGGAGACAGAGGCAACCTGGCAGAGAAAAAGGAGTCAAAAGGGGGAGAGAGGAATCAAGCCAGTAATCTCACTCCCAAGTAAAAATGGGTACTGAAGATTGGGTTCTTAAAGGTACAAAATTGTACCCTCCTGGGGGATGTCAACCATCCAGAATCCCAAGAAGACTTGGTTAGCAACAAAGCCTACTTGCAGTTGGTAGAGGATGCCTCTCTGGGGCCAGGATTGCCCCCCTTCCAGCTGTGGCTGCCCTCACCCACCTGTCTCTGGCGGGGGATGAGCTGGCTAGCTCTGCTCAGTCCTTTGTTCTGTGAGTGGGCCTGGCAATGTCTTGGGTTAGGGCTTTTTGTGGGATAGCTATCTCAAGTCTGGGTTGCTATCTCAAATAGTTCCCTCAGATTGCCCTCAGGGCATTCAGACCCGGTCCTTACCCTAAGCAATGCAGCCCACGCCTCCCTGTCCAGCCCCTTCTTGCTAGTGGTGGATGCGAGCGTCTGGGCTGCTTCTCTGCTGGGAGTTGCCATTCGGCATGTAATCTGTGGGTTTTATTTATTTATTTTTCCTCCCGGTTATGTTGCCCTCTGAGATTCCAAGGGTTGCCACAGACCCGCCAGTGAGAGTGTTTCCTGGTGTTTGGAAACTTCTCTTTTTTAAGACTCCCTTCCCAGGACAGATCTCCTTCCCTACCTCTTTTGTCTCTCTTTTTATCTTTTATAGTTTGTCCTACCTCCTTTCGAAGACAATGGGTTGCCTTTCTGGGTGCTTGATGTCCTCTGCCAGCATTCAGAACTTGTGTTGTGGAATTTGCTCAGCATTCAAATGTTTTTTTGATGAATTTGTGGAGGAGAAAGTGGTCTCCCTGTCCTATTCCTCCACCATCTTAGGACTGCCCCCCAGCACAGAGTTTTAAGATCCAGCAGATCCAGCTCAAATCCTACAGTCTCCCCAAAAGTTCCCAGTCCCATGCAACTGATTTCATCCTTTCCTGACATGGATCCCTTTTAACTCCATTTGTTTGACAATTAATCATGCTGACAGGAGTTCTTGTATAGTTGTTTCTATTTGTAGCATTGTGTGTGTGTGTGTGTGTGTGTGTGTTCAGTAGTGTCCGACTCTTTGCAACCTGCCAGGCTCCTCTGTCCATGGGATTCTCCAGTCAAGAATAACTGGAGTGAGTTGCCATGTTTATGTTTTTCTTTCGCCCAAGCTCTGGATTCTATCCCTTCTACCTTCAGAATAGTCTCCTCTTTTCCTATTCAGGTATCTACTATTGCCAAAAAATTTAAAGGTTTAACGACTAAAACCTTCCCATGTTCCTTCCACCCTACTTGATTCCTAGCTGTTGTTTCATCTCTTCCTCTTCTTAACTAAATCTCTGAAAAGATTCTCCTTTTTTTCTCTCAGTGTCACTTATACCTCCATCCACTGCTTTATAGTTTTCCCCTCACCACTTTCCTAAAATTGTTCTCATAAAGGTCTCCGGTTACCTGTTGCTGTTGTTCAGTTGCCCAGTTGCCTATTTGCTACCAAATCCAGCAGATTCTTTAAGCTTTAATCTTTGTTTATTCAACAAATGTTATTAAATATATGCACATGGAGCTGGAAATATGATGGTAAGAAGTACAGAAGTCCTCCTAGAGCTCAAGTCTGGCACAAAGTCAATTAAGTAACAAGATATGGCCTTGGTTGATGGTGGCTACTCCCTCCCATCTGAACAACTCTTTGATATTGGCTTCTGAGATGCCATCTTTTCTGGACCCTCTTTACCTAATTCTAACTATACCTTAATGGCCTTTTGCTGGCCTGCTCTTCCTCTACCTGTCCCATGAGTACAGGGGTTCCTTTCCCTCTGGTTCCTTCCTTGGCAGCCTTCTGAATCTATATCTCAAGTTTCCACATGATCTCATCCAGGTCCCTGGTTCCATCTTTGTACTACAGGCTGTAACAACCACACCTATATCTTCAGTCCAGAGTTTTCTCCTAAGCTCCAGACTTGCTCTACTGAACAGCTTCATGTGGATGTCCACAAGTGGTCCAAAATAAACAAGTCTCAACTTGAATTATTATTTACCCTAAATTTGTTCTCCTTTGTAGTCCTTAAATTAGTACATGCTACCTTGTCATTGGCTCAGACAGTAAAGCATCTGTCTACAATGCGGGAGACCCGGGTTCAGTCCCTGGGTTGGGAAGATCCCCTGGAGAAGGAAATGGCAATCCACTCCAGGACTATTGCCTGGAAAATCCCATGGACAGAGGAGCCTGGTCAGCTACAGCCCACGGGGTCGCAAAGAGTTGGACACGACTGAGCGACTTCACTTCACTTCACTTCACTTCATCATAGCCTTAAACCTTGGTATCATCCTCAATGTCTCTGTCCTTCAAATCTCACAACCAGTTGGTCACCAAATTGTATTGATTTGCTTTGATGGGTCTCAAATGAGTCTTTATTCCTATAGCCAGTGTCTTAATTCAATCTTTTAATTCTTTTGGATCCATTAGTCATACCTCCCTGCTTCTGGCCTTGGTTTCTTTCAGTCAGGTCCATGCATCAAGTAGATGCATCTAAAGTGGAACCCAAGTATGTCACTTCCATATCTCGAATTGAATATCTTTTGATAGCTCTCCACAGATGTCCAAATAAAACTCAAAACTCACATCATGACCCATAATGCCCCAATCGCCCACCTCCTCTCTCTTCATCCAGAATTACTCAGTTCCTTGGATGCCTCATATATCCTGGTATTTGTCCTTGAACCTCTTTCTACTGATCTTGCCCCCTCTTCATGGCATTCTTTAACACTCATATCACCCACTGCTCCACCTAAACAATTTCCCTGATACTTTCCTTCTCCAAGGTGAGATTAGATGTCCTTCCTCAGTACATCCATAAAATATTCCACATGTATTCTTTGTGGAACATTCATCTTTTTAAACTTTTTTATTTTAATTAATTAATTTGGCTGATCCAGGTCTTAGTTGTGGCACATGGGATCTTTAGTAGTGGCATGCAAACTCTTAGTTGCATCATGTGGGATCTAGTTTCCTGGCCAAGGGTTGGATCCAGGTCCCCTGCATTAGGCGTAGCCACGTGACCACCAGGGAAGCCCCATCAGTATTTTGGATTTTAATCATTTTAATAGGTATGTGGTATAATCACACTGTAGTTTTAATCTGCAATTTCCTAATGATATATGATGATGAGCAATTTTCATATTTTTATTAGAAATCTGTATATCTTCTATAATAACAGATTCAATTTGCTAAGATATTTTAAAGAATATTTACCTCTGTTTTCATGAAAGGTATTAGTCTATAGTATTATTACAATGTCCGTCTGCTTTGGGTATCCTATTAATTTTGGTCTCACAGAATGAACTGGGAAGTGGTTTTTCCTTTCCAATGTTCTGGAAGAGTTTGTGTAGAATTGGCATTATTTCTTCCTTAAATGTTTGGGAGGATTCACCAATGAATCCATGTGGGTGTCCAGTTTTTTTTTTATGGGAATCTTTTCAACTATACATTCAATTTCTTTTATAAATATAAGGCTATTCAAACTATTTATTTCTTTTGGAGTGATTTTTGATAGTTTGTGGAATTTTGTCATAGATTTTACCCTTGGGGTTTTAAAAATTTTGCTCCCTAGGTACTCTGTGTTTATATAGGCCATTTAATTTAAAAACTATGCTGACAGTTTCTTAGAATTTTCTAAGGTTTGATTTGGAAAATTAGACTGATAGCATAACAGTGTATAAACTAGTATGGTTAAGATGTCCCTAAGAAAATGTAAAAGTAGCATTACTTGATTGTCATGGGGTCACATATTTTAATATAAGTAAAAAAATTGAAATATTGATATTAGAATATCTTTAATTATAAAACATTTTTCACAACTCTGTTTTGCAGATTACAATGTGAAATTTTAATGAGATTACTGAAATTTTAAGTATTTTGTTTTGGTATAAATAACTATTAGTATTATTGTATTAATAACTATTAGTAACTATAAGTATTAATATTTAAGATAAGAATATTACTGATAGATTAAGCACTTCTGTTTATATAGGTCAACCTGTTTTCTTTTTTACATTTCTTGGGGTAATCATTCAAATCCTCTGGGCTTCAATTTATTCACTGATAAAAATGAGGCAATTAGACTAGATATTTTGCTAACATTTCTTCTAGAATGGTATTATTCCAATACTTAGAACTTACCATGAAAAAAGCTTGTGATGTTAACTGTGAATCAAAGTATTTATTTTTAAAGTGCTTTAATCTAATTATGTTAGTTTAAACATAAGTATACACAGATACCTAGTAAATATTTTGTAGAGAGTTTGTGAAATGAGTTTTTTCCAAATTTATTTATTTGTAAGCTGCCAATTGAAAGTAATATTGTTTGGGGAAAAGAAGAAATGGGGTCACAAATAAAATTGTTACACTTCATGTTCCAAAGGAAGATAAATGCTTAATTTAAAGCTATCTATCTGAAAGCAAAGTCAGAGGGACACTTGCTTCAGTGTCAGTTCTTTTGTTTATTAATCTTACTAAAAAGAAAGGTAAAATGGAATGATTTTGAAAGGATACCTTGGCACCATTGCAGCATTTGTTTAAAGTACAGGGTTAAATTGTGGGAATTTAAGTTCTTCAGGAATTCTGGAAATCAAGTTTGTTTTGGGGAAGAACTTGATCAGAAACAAAACAGTTTTTGCTGAATGTTACATTGTCTGGGCACTCTTCACCAGCACATGGACACAATTTATTCTTTGATGAGAGCCATGCTCTAGTTCAGATAAAAACATTTCACAGAGGGTCTTGGTAGAATATATTTAAAAGGAAACCTTTAAAAATCATATTATGATTACAACATACTATATAAAGATATAGATTGGTGATGGACAGGGAGGCCTGGCATGCTGCGATTCATGGGGTCGCAAAAAGTCAGACACGACTGAGTGACTGAACTGAACTGAAGTCATTGTTTCTCCTTTGCTCATTCTTGGAAGATTTTTAAAACTAAAAATTAAAAATTTTAATGAAAAGGTTCTGGAAATCTTGAGGGTGGCTTACCATTCAGTTTGTCTTTCTATCCCAGAAGAAAATTATACATTTTAAATAAAGGTAAGTTCAGGTTGGGCTTCCCAGGTAGCGCTAGGGGCAAAGAACCTGCCTGTCAATGCAGGAGATGTAAGAGACATGGGTTCAATCCCTGGCTAGGGAAGATCCCTGGAGGAGGGCATGGTAACCCACTCCAGTATTCTTGCCTGGAGAATCCCATGCATGGATAGAGGAGCCTGGTGAGCAACAGTCCATATGGTCGCACAGAGTCAGACACGATTGAAGCAACTTAGCCCACACACAGGTTCAGGTCAGTTTGGTGTTTTGGATGCTTCTGGTAGTGCCTTGAAACACCTCCCCCAGGCCCACGTTAGACTTCAGCCACAGGTAGTGGACAGTTCACCTCAACCTCAGACTCATGTCTCACTGACAACCACCCCCCTCAAATGAATGCCTCATCTCTCCACTTTCCAACAGTGTCCTTTTCCAGGTCATGGGAGCCCTTGAGGCCTAAAGGCAAATGTATCCCCAAAATGGAGAGGAGAAATGTCCTCAACTAATGGGTCCAGACTAGTGGATATACAATCCAACCTCTAGTTCTTCTGGTGGACAGTTCTGAGAAGCACCTGCTCATTTCTAAAGGGGTGCTGGGCATGTCCCTGGTGGCTCAGTGGTAAAGAATCCACCTACCAATGCAGAAGTGGATTTGATCCCTGATCTGGGGAGATCCCACATGCTGTGGAGCAACTAAGCCCCATGCACCACAACTACTGAGCCTGTGCTCTAGAGCCTGGGAGCCACAACTACTGAAACCCGAGTGCCCTAGAGCCTGCGCTCCTCAACAAGAGAGGCCACAGCAAGGAGAAGCCCACGCATCACAACTAGAGAGTAGCCCCCACTCACTGCAACTAGATGAAAGCCCAGGCAGCAACGAAGAGCCGGCACAGCCAATATATAAATAAATAGGTCCTTGTCCTGGAATCAAGTCCCAAACACTCCCAACAGATATCTTGATAATACATCCTTGTGTTACATTTTCTTCCCTCTCTCATTCTTCCTGCCCTCCTACTCCCTAGAATTAATTCCCAGATCAACTACTTGTACCCAAATGTTTGTCTCAAGGTCCGTTTTGGAGGACTATAACACACGACTTTGGTTTGAGAGTGATCCTCACAACAGACCATGAGGATGGGATTCTGGAATGGGATCACTTACCTCACTGATAGGATAAGCAGGGTGGTGGTAATCCCTGGCCTGCATCTCAGTTCCTGGGAATCTCACCTGGGATGGAATGAAACAAGAAGAAATGGGTTATCCAGTATCTCTGTCCCTAGAATGTTTTGGGGGTAAAGGACTTTGGAATTTGTTAGCATTTGTTAACTGTCTTGGAAGCCTTGCAAAAAGAAAGTAACAAATTCTGATCAGCCAACTGTCAAATTAGGGCACACTGAAAGCCAGAAGGTCATCTTGGCAGTGTTTAGTGACCAATATCTCCTTAGCCATAGGACTTCCATAGTGATAATCAGGCTCAGAGTGTAATTTTAAGGGTGGCAGAGCTTCAAAGGAGATGAAATTTGCAGCTTGCACAAGTCTCCTTTGCAAGTATCATAGCTCTGATAGCAAAGGACAGGGACTGACGCTTGGGTTAAGATGATTTTGGGAGATGTACTTGAACAGCTTGAATTCCTGGTTTTCTCTGAATCTTCCACACCAGACAAAGCAGCTCATTCTCTCTCTCTAGAGAAGAGCAGCCTCCCCATAGCTGGAGACTATGCAGTGGCCACCTGAAGTAGATGTCTTATAAGATGACTCTGATGACCTCAAAAGTGGACTATTTTCCTCCCATTGCCATGAGAAGAATAACTAATGCCAAGTCTGAGCTGAGAGAGAAAACATAGTTCTTGATTTGGGAACAGATAGCTTTTACTGAAAGAACTGTAGGAACTGGCTAATAATTACTGGCAGGAGTTTGGAGAACATGTGTGGGAACAGATCTTGAATGTGCTGGACCAGAGTGGCAGAATACAAGACTGGATAGAGGAGAGTTTATTGATATGGGAACACTCTCTTATGATTTAAGATTTAACAACCTGGCAAGGACAGTAGGTGCTAACAGGGTATTGGAATGGCTTCTTGAAATTTGGTGGCCTACACCAAATGAGATGGAGATGCTGGAATTGCCTTGTCAAAGTACTAAAGAAGAGGCAGGAATGTTAGAATGGATTTATGTCATGTGTTGAGAAAACTAGCCTACTGTTTTCCCAGGAAGAGCCCAGAGACTACTCTGTTTACTAAGGCATTAAAGACTGTATTAATGAGAATGGCAACAATATCATTGAGAAAATTAGAATTATCTAGACCGGAATTCACAGTTGGAAATGATGTCACAAGATTGGGCTCTCTTGCATTAATTGAGATGATAGAGTAATGGCAGGGGCAGGTAGTATCCCAAATATCTCTGGCAAAGTAGCAGCAAAGCTGAAGGGGCAACTGAGGTTCCTTGATGTGCAGGGAGCACAGTGTACCTCATGTTCAAGGTGGAAGGCAGTAGACTAGAGTGTAGTTTTACTTATAAAACCCAAAAAATCAAGAGCTGGTTAGCAGAAAATTGATGTCAACTGTTATATAATGGAAAAGTGTTATCCTATAACTATTATTTTATGTCCATCGGTTGAAAAGGTGGCCAGTGCTCTTTGAAGGATGCTATCTAAGCCACTACAAATATATAGAATAAATATTTGCCCACTTTCTCTAGAGTACCATAAACAACTTATCAAAGTAACTTTACAATGCAATCATTTCAAAGGTAGTTGGATAAGAGGGCTGAATTGACTTGATACCAAGTGATCTAAAATGTCATGTCCCACACTTAAGAGTGGGAACTTACAGATGCCAGGTAATAAATGAAGTCCCAGATGGGTCCCTGTAGCAGTCAGATGGGTCCCTGAAATTTTCTTAACAGTTTTACATTGGTTCCCTGCCATGTGGAATAAAATTCATATGGTGGGGAGGATCAGGCAGAAATCCCTAAAATTGTACTCCTTTCCCCCAGGTAAGATAGTCATCCAAAACCAATATTGCACTCTGAGTAGAACTGCAGAGATGGGCACCACCTTCAAAGACGTAAAGAATGCAGAGGTGGTACCTTCTGCATTCACCTGTAAGGCCCCTGCTCAAACCACAAGCATCATGGTAGGAGACAGCTGACTACCATAAACTCAACAAAGTGTCAGAACTGATCGTGGCTGCCATGACAGTTAATATACTTTTTTCTGGAATGTATCAATGCAAGCTCTGGCATGGCATGTGGTTGCTGATTTGACAAACTTTTTTTTTTTTTCCAATCATTAAGAACATCAAAAGTGCTATATTAACATAGGAAGGATAGCACAATGCATGTTAATGTATTGTCACTCTACTCTTCTCTCTTCCACAGGGACGTCTGCAGGTATCTTGTTCATCTTGTTATTCCACAGAACCTCATTCTGTTCCCCTATGCTGATAAATCAGGCTAATCAGATCTGGTGAAAAGGAAGTGGAAAAGACTCCTGGTGCTCTATAAGACACACACAAGCCAGAGAATGGAAGATTCAGACCCTGCAGATTTTAGGGGTCCAATGGTCTGGAGGATGCTGGGACATGCCCTCCAAGTTAAGGATAAGTTATTGAACTTGAACTCTCTACCATTAAGACGGTAACTTTGACTCTTGAAGTTAAATGCTGCTCTCATTCAATATTTGGGGAAGAGTGGAAGCTTCTCATTTGAAGTGGGACTCAGAGCAAGAGAGAGTACTCTGCTGCAGGCTCAGGCTGTGATGCAAGTGGCTCTCCTGCTCAGGCTATATGACAGAGTATCAATGCTACAAATATATGTGGTAGGACATTTTATGGCATCTCTGACAAGCTCCAACGGAAGACTAACAGTACAGCCATTAGGTTCTGGAATAAAGGCCTGCCCTCTCATTGTTTGAAAAGCAACCCTTGGCATGCCTCTATGCCTAACAGACTCTCAGAATCTGCTCCCATATGACATCAAGTTATGAACCAGAGCTACGCATCATGAGCTAGGTGTCAGGTTCATCAAATCATAAGGTCAGATAGTAACAGTAACAATCCATTATTTGATGCAAATGATATATCTGGGATCAAGCCTGAGCAAGTCCAGAGGGCACATGTAAGTTACATAGACAGTAGCCTAGGTTCCCGTATCATTTACTTCTCATGCAGTGATGTAGCTCCTTAACCTACTCCTGTGATCCATGGAGAATCCCCTATGGTCGGTTGTATCAGTATTTATTGCTGCAATATTTTGTAATAACCAAAAAAATCTTTGATACTCCACCATGAGCATTCATTATTGAGGAGTCAAGGGCCAGCTGGGAATTGGCTAGGGGGATTTTCTGATCTTGGCTGGGCTTTCTCACATCCTGGGATTAGCTGCTAAGTCACTAGAACAACTTAGTTCTGCTCCACACATCTCTTTCTCCATCAGATTATCCCAGTCATGTTTCCATATCAGTGGCAGAAGCATGAGAGAAGGCAGACCAATCACTCAAGTATTTTTCAAGTTTTTGCTTGGATCAGATTTATTAACATTCTATTGACCCAAAGAAATCACATGTCTAAGTTCAAAGTCTCAAGTGAGGCAGAATGTTCCACCCAGAAAGCAAAGGTAATGGAATTTTATGAGAAAGGGTATGGAGACAAGGAGAAGTAAAGAAGTAAGGGTACTGCTGAGGTATTAAATAGCAGATGGCAGAGAAGGAAAATTTGGGCCTTGTTCTTGGGTGGACCAGTTTGATATCTTGGTGTGAGTCAAAAATGGCTGGTTTTTACACTTAGCCTCTCTCAGAGGTGGCTAGGATTAGTGATTGGGAAAAAAATCTTCCTGACAGACACAGCTTCAGATAGTGTACTTGGGTCATTCACGGTGATGGAGAAAGATGTGGCCTGAGTTAAGGATAAATATGAATTTTTCTATAACTTTTTAAAGGAAAGTGTGTAGATTTTTGTATCATGGAATGTCAACAAAAGAGTACTCAGCTGAGGAGGCAAAGATTAGGTGGACAGGATGATTCTTTCAGTAGATTTCAGCCAGCCTTGTCCTTGACCACTTGAGGCTTCCACAATAAACCCATTAAGTGAAGTAAGTATGATGGTAGAGACAGAGGTTATGCATGAATCCAACAACTTGGGCTTTCTCTAACGCTAAGCCAGGCTTCAGCAATAAGTGAACGGTGAACTTCTAGATGTTCAAGCTGGTTTTAGAAAAGGCAGAGGAACCAGAGATCAAATTGCCAACATCCGCTGGATCATTGAAAAAGCAGGAGAGTTCCAGGAAAACATCTATTTCTGCTTTATTGACTATGCCAAAGCCTTTGACTGTGTGGATCACAATCAACTGTGGAAAATTCTGAAAGAGATGGGAATACCAGAGCACCTGACCTGCCTCTTGAGAAATCTGTATGCAGGTCAGGAAGCAAGAGTTAGAACTGGACATGGAACAATAGACTGGTTCCAAATAGGAAAAGGAGTATGTCAAGGCTGTATATTGTCACCCTGCTTATTTAACTTACAAACAGTGTACATCATGAGAAATACTGGGCTGGAAGAAGCTCAAGCTGGAATCAAGATTGCCAGGAGAAATATCAATAACCTCAGATATGCAGATGACACCACCCTCATGGCAGAAAGTGAAGAGGAACTAAAAAGCCTCTTGATGAAAGTGAAAGAGGAGAGTGAAAAAGCTGGCTTAAAGCTCAACTTTCAGAAAACGAAGATCATGGCATCTGGTGCCATCACTTCATGGGAAATAGATGGGGAAACAGTGGAAACAGTGTCAGACTTTATTTTTTTGGGCTCCAAAATCACTGCAGATGGTGACTGCAGCCATGAAATTAAAAGACGCTTCCTCCTTGGAAGAAAAGTTATGACCAAGCTAGATAGCATATTCAAAAGCAGAGACATTACTTTGCCAACAAAGGTCCATTTAGTCAAGGCTATGGTTTTTCCAGTAGTCACGTATGGATGTGAGAGTTGGACTGTGAAGAAAGCTGAGCGCCTTTGAACTGTGGTGTTGGAGAAGACTCTTGAGAGTCCCTTGGACTGCAGGGAGATCCAACCAGTCCATCCTAAAGGAGACCAGCCCTGGGTGTTCTTTGGAAGGAATGATGCTAAAGCTGAAACTCCAGTACTTTGGCCACTTCATGCGAAGAGTTGACTCATTGGAAAAGACTCTGATGCTGGGAGGGATTTGGGGCAGGAGGAAAAGGGGATGACAGAGGATGAGATGGCTGGATGGCATCACCGACTCGATGGACCTGAGTCTGAGTGAACTCTGAGAGATGGTGATGGACAGGGAGGCCTGGCGTGCTGCGATTCATGGGGTCGCAAAGAGTCAGACGCGACTGAGCGACTGAACTGAACTGAATTGAACTGAATGTAGTTTTGCCACTACTGAATATGCGACCTGTCAGCAGTAGAGACCAGTGATTTTGTAACACTCCAGAAGATAAATTAGTCACTATGGAGCAAGTTATTTGCATTAATTTTCTTCCATCTTGGAGGAGGAAGCAATTCTCTCCCATTGTAATTAATTTGCATTCTTGTTTTCCCTTTCATCAGTCCCTCTGTCATCATAACTGATAGTCTACAGAATGACTATTACCAACATGGTATCTTGCATTACCTCACCTCAGATCAAGGAACTATTTTGTGGCAAATGAAGAGCAACATGAATTACTGGATCCATGATCCTAACATATACAGCGTTATCTGGAAGCAGTCAAAAAGGAACCACAAAATGAACTATTGCAGCGTCTGCTTAGATACCAGCTTGGAGACGGCAGCCTGCAGGGTTGGGGTGCTGTTTCTCAGGATGGGATACATGCACTGTACCAAAAGCCAGTATGTGATTCCACGTCCCCAGCTGCTAGGATTCATGCAGCGAAGAGCCAAGGGGACTGGCCCTCCAGCATTCTCAGTGACCTACAGGCATAATGGTGCTTCCCACCCTTACCACCTTGGAGGTTACCAAGGTGGTCACCTTGACCTTGGGATTGGAGGTTATTTCCAGGGAACAGGAAAAAGCTAGCACATTTCTATCAAGAAGCACAGTAAGATTTAAACAGAACTTCTGCCAACTGATCCTGCTGGACTGCTCATGTCTCTGGGGCAACAAGCAAAAAAAAAAAAAAAGGGAGTTAATGTGTTGGTTAACGAGGAGCTAAGATTACAACTACAAAATGAAACAAGGAAGATGTATCTGGAACTCATGCAATTCAGTGATTTGCCTGATTCCTGATGCTTCCATGCCTGGTGTGAATAGCAAACAGACAAATGTGGTAACTGTAAAGGGGCACAGTAACCAAGGCGCTAGATCTCTGAAAGGATGAAGGTCTGGATCACTCTACCAGGCAGCTAAACTAGACCTGCTGAATTTCTGGAAGAGAGCAAGCAAAGTCTCAAATTGGTAGTGCAGGAAGGAGATGATGAATATGAGTTTTGGTCTTTGGTTCAGTTGTGGCAACAGGAACTATAGCTTGTCTCACTAATCCTCCTGGGTAGTCTTCAATAGACTGTGACTGCTCATCACTTTGAAGATATGGTGATGGGTAGACTTAACATGGGACTTGATTCTGAATGGGCAAGGGGTAGACAGCAGAAAACACTTCTTTTGTCCCACATCACATCCTTTTGTCAGCTTCTGCCGTCAGCTCACTCTGAACCACACTGAAACTACCTACAATTTAATTTCTATCTGATGACAAATATCTGACTTTGATGGTATATCTAACTAATGCACAAGCTGCGAAAAGCTTTACATGCTAATAAATACTACCAGTAAGTTCCAGACCCACAATAAACATGATATATAAGCTTCCAGTTGTCACAAAAATTTCAATCCAGTATTAATTTCTGACAGAAATTTAACAACTCTTATGATACAAGTGTACATCATACTTATCATGCTAAAGTATTCACAAAAATTGAATCATTCACTTTGCCAAATTCACTTTTTTTTTGCATTGAGTCTATTTTTGAACACTAACCTCACACTGACTTCATTCTACATGCTCCTTGCATCTCTGAAATACTCCATCTTAGTACTTTCTTTAGGCTATTCTATTTCTCAGCAGGGACCTTTATTTTGGTAACAAGACATACTGCCAGCTTATTATAAATGCTTTATTTATTTATTTTTTAACACAGAGGAAGCTTGGTGGCAGATCTGTAGCCACTTGATGTTTTTATAACTAAGAATTAGTTCATGCTGTCTTATAGAATGTAAAGGTGTACTAACACGTGTATATGTAATTGTTATGAAAATTAAGCTTAGTCACTAAAAGAAGATTCGCTATCTGAACTTTCTTCTGTGTTTTTTTCACCTTCACCATCAGGCACTGGAGCATCTGGCCTCCTGAAAGAGAAGGAAAAAAAAAAAAAGAAATTTAACGGTTTTTCCAGTTGAAAAAAAAATCACTAACTGTAAATTAGGTTCATCCTAGAATATTGCTGCTAATAAATCTGCCAAGTCTGCATCCCTAACTGAGAGCCCCCTGCTCTCTACCACAGCATGCTTCTCGCAGGCTTCTCCAGTACCATGGGGATTCAGTGCTATTCCTGTACAGGCCATGGCACCACTTCCTCCTGCCAGTCCTTACACAGTGTGCTACTTCAGCACTTTCTGCTTCTCATTACCACGGAGACCCAATGACAGACAGAGATGTGATCTGGAGAGGCTGGCATGACCAGTGCTAAATCCTTGCAGCCTCCAAGTGTCCGTAAGGTACAGAGAGAGAAAAGCTAGAAGTGGGGAAAAAAAAAGAAAACCTTCATGTTCAGGAAAGCTGAAGGGAGTAATTTAAAAACGGAAGAGATTTCAAGAACGGCCAGTAAGAAACACAGACAATACAGAAATCTTGTAGGGGAGGAGAGTGACTGTTCAAAGGTGGTTCTTAATGTCTGCTGAGTGTTTTCACTTATATGCTTTATCATCAGATAAACATAAGAAGAATTAGTTCATAAAAATAATGTCTTTTATTGGTGTCATTGAAAACAGTCAACTTGATAAGTTCCATAGTGTTTGTTAATAAATCATTTAATCAATGTGGCAGCACTATCACTTAGCACCTATTCACTCTAACCAAGAAAGCAAATTAAGCAAAGTATACCTGGGGGAAACTAAGAGGGAAAGGAAGACTAATACAGCGGCTCTGTTTCAGTAATTAAAAGCTACAAAACTTATTTTTCTCTCAGGCTCCTTGATTCTTAATAAGATTTAAGATACCAACAAACAAAACTTTTTGCCACAAATATAATAATTATTGCTAAAATAAAATGTATAGTCTCCTACTAACTTATTATGAATTATGTTATTAGTTATTATGAATCATGGCCAAATTCTGACTTAGTTTTTAATACCATGTGTGTTGTGCTATGAAACAGAAGAAATGCTGGCACTGCTCCTTAGCAATGGGTCAAATATAAACCCCTTTGCTCTGCTGTACAATTTTAGATTATGGGGGGGCAGTCCTAAGATGGTGGAGGAATAGGACAGGGAGACCACTTTCTCCCCCACAAATTCATTGAAAGATAATTTGAACGCTGAGCAAATTCCACAAAACAACTTCTGAACATTGGCAGAGGACACCAGGCACCCAGAAAGGCAGCCCGTTGTCTTCAAAATGAGGTAGGACAGAATATAAAAGATAAAAAGAGAGACAAAAGAGTTAGGGATGGAGACCTATTCCGGGGAGGGAGTCTTAAAAGAGGAGAAGTTTCCAAACATCAGAAAACCCTCTCCCTGGCAGGTCTGTGGGGAGTTTTGGAATCTCAGAGGGCAACATAACTGGGAGGAAAAATGAATAAAACCCACAGATTACGTGCCTAACGGCAACTCCCAGTGGAGAAGTAGCCTAGATACTCGCATCTGCCACCAGCAAGGGGGTGCTGAACAGGTTTAGGGTAGGGCCTGAGCCTGAATGCCCTGAGGCCAATGTGAAGGAGCTAAGGTGAGATAGCAATGCAAACAGTGTGACAGCCAGAGAGAGAGGAAAAAAAGAGAGAACTTTCCCATGAAAAGCTCTAACCTAAGGCACTGCCGCCCGGTCACAGAACAAAGGACTGAGCTAATACCACAGGAGAGCTAGCCGTCTTTGGACTGGCCCATTGCCTGCTGGAGGCAGGGAGGCAGGCGGGCAATAGCCAGAGCCAGAAAGGAGCAATCTCGGCCCCAGAGATGGCATCCTCTACCAAACTGTGAGTAGGCTCCCAGTTGCTAACCAAGTCTTCCTGGGATCCTGGACAGTTGACATCCGCCAGGAAGGTCACAGCCAGAGATCAGTTCCCCAGAGGAGACACACAGCACACTTGAGGTGGTGCTGCGGCTGTGCGCCCAGGAAACCGAGCGGCTGGGACTGGGGAGGAGACAAGACGCCCCGCCCCACCTGGGGAGAGTGCGCTCGCCAAGCACCTGGTCACCTGAGCTGCTTGGACCTAGGAAAGGCACAAAACGCAGGCCCAACTGAGTCTCCGCCTTTGTGGAGTACCCGAGAACCTGAACCTGAGCCTGGGCGGCTTAGACCTGGGAAGTGCATGCAACCCAGGGCCCGCTTTAGACAGTTCGCCTGCAGAGCAACCTGGAGTCTGAGCAGTGTAGATTGGGAAAGCACACACGCCATGAGCTGGGGCAAACCCAGTGTGGCCGTGACAATGCGAGCACTCCCCACACACACCAGTGCTATTTGTTTGCAGTGTTCCTCCCTCCCCACAGGATGACCGAACAAGTGAGCCTAAATAAGTGATCACCACCATCCCCTTGTGTCAGGGTGGAAATTAGACACCGGAAACTTGCAAACAGAAGAAGCCAAAATAAACAGAGGGAACCGCTTTGGAAGTGACAGGTTCAACAGATTAAAACCCTGTAGTTAGCACCAACTACATTGGAAGGGACTTATAGACCTTGAGAAGTATAAGTTGGAACAAGGAACTATCTGAAACTGAACTGACCCCACACTGCCCACAACAGCTCCAGAGAAATTCCTAGATATATTTTTCTATTTTCATTTTTTTAATTAAAAAAATTGTAAGTCCTTTATTATTAATTTTCATTTTATAACCTACTATTACCTTTCAAGAAAAAAGGACCCTATTTTTAAAGCAAATTTCATCTATTTTTTAAATATAATTTTTGCGATTTTGTTTTTTTAATATTGTATTTTTGAGAGTCTAACCTCTACTCTCGGAGAAGGCAACGGCACCCCACTCCAGTACTCTTGCCTAGAAAATCCCATGGACGGAGGAGCCTGGCAGGCTGCAGTCCATGGGGTCGCTAGGAGTCAGACATGACTGAACGACTTCACTTTCACTTTCCACTTTCATGCACTGGAGAAGGAAATGGCAACCCACTCCAGTGTTCTTGCCTGGAGAATCCCAGGGACGGCGGAGCCTGGTGGGCTGCCGTCTATGGGGTCGCACAGAGTTGGACACGACTGACGTGACTTAGCAGCAGCAGCAACCTCTACTCTAGATTTTTAATCTTTGCTTTTTGGTATTTGTTATCAATTTTGTACCTTTAAGAATCCAATTTTCAGTACCCATTTTTACTTAGGAGTGTGATTACTGGCTTGATTGCCCTCTCCCCCTTTTGACTCTTTTTCACCCCTAGGTCACCTCTATCTCCTCCCTCTCCCCTTCTCTTCTCTACTCAACTCTGAATTTCTTTGGGTATTCCGGGCTGTGGAGAACACTTAGGGAACTGATTACTGGCTAGGCCTGTCTCTCTCTTTTGACCCCCTCTCTTCTTATCCTGTTCACCTCTATCTCCTTACTCCCTCTTCTCTTCTCTATATAACTCCGTAAACCTCTCTGGGTGTTCCAGGTGGTGGAGAGCACATAGGGATTTTTTTTTTTTTTTTAAGATTTTTTTTTAAAATTTTATTTATTTATTTATTTTAAATCTTTAATTCTTACATGCGTTCCCAAACATGAACCCCCCTCCCGCCTCCCTCCCCATAACATCCCTCTGGGTCATCCCCATGCACCAGCCCCAAGCATGCTGCATCCTGCGTCAGACATAGACTGGCGATTCAATTCTTACATGATAGTATACATGTTAGAATGCCACTCTCCCAAATCATCCCACCCTCTCCCTCTCCCTCTGAGTCCAGAAGTCCGTTATACACATCTGTGTCTTTTTTCCTGTCTTGCATACAGGGTCGTCATTGCCATCTTCCTAAACTCCATATATATGTGTTAGTATACTGTATTGGTGTTTTTCTTTCTGGCTTACTTCACTCTGTATAATCGGCTCCAGTTTCATCCATCTCATCAGAACTGATTCAATTTGATTACTGCCTAGATTGCTCTCTCCCCTTTTGATTCCCTTCTCCTCCTCCTGGTCACCTTTATCTTCCTCCTCCCTCTTCTCTTCTCCATGTAACTCAGCGAACCTTTCTGGGTGTCCCTCACTATGGAGAATCTTTTCTACATTAACCTAGATATTTTATCATCAGTGCTTATCAATGGAGAAGTCTTGAGGCTACTGTAAGAATAAGACTGAAAACAAAAGGCAGGAGATAAAACCCCAAACCTGAGAACACCAGAGAACTCCTGACTCCACGGAACATTAATCAATAAGAACTCATCCAAAAGCCTCCATACCTACACTGAAACCAAGCTGCACCCAAGAACCAACAAGTTCCAGAGCAAGACATACCATGCACGTTCTCCAGCAACACAGGAACATAGCCCTGAGCTTTAATATACAGGCTGCTGAAAGCCACACCAAACCCAAGACATCTCAAAACTCACTACTGGACACTTCATTGCACTCCAGAGAGAAGAAATCCAGCTCCACCCACTAGAACACCAACACAAGCTTCCCTAACCAGGAAACCTTGACAAGCCACTCATCCAACCCCACCCACAGGGAGAAACCTCCACAATAAAGAAGAACCATGAACTGCCAGAATACAGAAAGACCACCCCAAACACAGGCAATCTAAACAAGATGAAAAGGCAGAGAAATACTCAGCAGGTAAAGGAACATGATAAATGCCTGCTGAATCAAACAAAAGAGGAGGAGATAGGGAGTCTATCTGATAAAGAATTCAGAATAATGATAGTAAAAATGATCCAAAATCTTGAAAACAAAATGGAGTTACAGACAAATAGCCTGGAGACAAGGATTGAGAAGATGCAAGAAAGGTTTAACAAGGACCTAGAAGAAATAAAAAAGTCAATCAATAATGAATAATGCAATAAATGAGATCAAAAACACTCTGGAGGGAACCAATAGTAGAATAACTGTGGCAGAAGATAGGATAAGTGAGGTGGAAGATACAATGGTGGAAATAAATGAAGCAGAGAGGAAAAAAGAATTAAAAGAAATGAGGACAATCTCAGACACCTTTGGGACAATGTCAAACACCCCAACATTCGAATCATAGGAGTCCCAAAAGAAGAAGACAAAAAGAAAGACCATGAGAAAATACTTGAGGAGATAATAGTTGAAAACTTCCCTACAGTGGGGAAGGAAATAGCCACCCAAGTCCAAGAAACCCAGAGAGTTCCAAAAGGTTAAACCAAAGGCGATTCACCCCAAGACACATATTAATCAAATCAACAAAGATAAAACACAAAGAACAAATATTAAAAGCAGCAAGGGAAAAACAACAAATAACACACAAGGGGATTCCCTTAAGGATAACAGCTGATCTTTCAACAGAAACTCTTCAGGCCAGGAGGGAATGGCAGAACATACTTAAAGTGATGAAAGAGAGAAACCTACAGCCCAGATTACTGTACCCAGCAAGGATCTCACTCAATTATGAAGGAGAAATCAAAAGCTTTACAGACAAGCAAAAGCTGAGAGAATTCAGCACCACCAAAACAGCTCTCCAACAAATGCTAAAGGATCTTCTCTAGACAGGAAACACAGAAAGGGTGTGTAAACTCAAACCCAAACAATAAAGTAAATGGCAACGGGATCATACTCATCAATAATTACCTTAAATGTAAATGGGTTGAATGCCCCAACCAAAAGACAAAGACTGGCTGAATGGATACAAAAACAAGACCCCTACATATGCTGTCTACAAGAGATCCACCTCAAAATAAGGGACACATACAGACTGAAAGTGAAGGGCTGGAAATAGATATTTCACAGAAATGGAGACCAAAAGAAAGCAGGAGTAGCAATACTCATATCAGATAAAACAGACTCTGACGTAAAGTCTGTGAAATGAGACAAAGAAGGACACGACATAATGATCAAAGGATCAATCCAAGAAGAAGATATAACAATTATAAATATATATGCACCCAACATAGGAGCACTGCAATATGTAAGGCAAATGCTAATGAGTATGAAAGGGGAAATTAACAATAACACAATAATAGTGGGAGACTTTAATACCCCACTCACACCTATGGACAGATCAACTAAACAGAAAATTAACAAGGAAACACAAACTTTAAATGATACAATAGACCAGTTAGACCTAATTGATATCTATAGGACATTTCACCCCAAAAGAATGAATTTCACCTTTTTCTCAAGTGCACAGGGAACCTTCTCCAGGATACAACACATCCTGGGCCATAAATCTAGCCTTGGTAAATTGAAAAAAACTGAAATCATTCCAAGCATCTTATCTGATCACAATGCAGAAGATTAGATGTCAAGTACAGGGAAAAAACTGTTAAAAATTCCAACACATGGAGGCTATCCAATATCCTTCTGAATAACCAACAAATCACAGAAGAAATAAAAAAAGAAATAAAAATCTGTATAGAAATGAATGAAATTAAAAACACAATAACCCAAAACCTATGGGACTCAGTAAAAGCAGTGCTAAGTTCATAGCAATACAAGCTTACCTCAGGAAACAAGAAAAAAGTCAAGTAAGTAACCTAACTCTACATCTAAAGCAACTAGAAAGGGAAGAAATGAAGAACCCCAGGGTTAGCAGAGGGAAAGAAATCATAAAAATTAGGGCAGAAATAAATGCAAAAAAAGCAAAAGAGACCATAGCAAAAATCAACAAAGCCAAAAGCTTATCTTTGAGAAGATAAATAAAATTGACAAACCATTAGCTAGACTCATCAAGAAACAAAGGGAGTAGAATCAGATCAACAAAATCAGAAATGAAAGTGGAGAAATCACAACAGACAACAATGAAAGACAAAGGATCATAAGAGAATACTATCAGCAACTATATGCCAATAAAATGGACGGCTTGGAAGCAATGGACAAATTCTTAGAAAAGTATAACTTTACAAAACTGAACCAGGAAGAAACAAAATCTTAGCAGACCCATCACAAGCACAGAAATTGAAACTATAATCAGAAATCTTCCAGCAAACAAAAGCCCAGGACCAGACGGCTTCACAGCTGAATTCTACCAAAAATTTAGAGAAGAGCTAACACCTATCCTCCTCAAACTCTTTCAGAAATTGCAGAGGAAGGTAAACTTCCAAACTCACTCCATGAGGCCACCATCACCCTAATACCAAAACCTGACAAAGATGCCACAAAAAAAGAAAACTACAGCTCAATATCACTGATGAACACAGACGCAAAAATCCTTAACAAAATCCTAGCAAACAGTATTCAACAACATATTAAAAAGATCATACATCATGCCCAAGTGGGCTTTATCCCAGGGATGCAAGGATTCTTTAATATCCACAAATCAATCAATGTAAAACACCACATTAACAAATTAAAAGATAAAAACAATATGATTATCTCAATAGATGCAGAGAAAGCCTTTGACAAAATTCAACATCCATTTATGATAAAAAACCCTCCAGAAAGCAGGAATAGAAGGAACATCAGTTCAGTTCAGTTCAGTCGCTCACTCGTGTCTGACTCTTTGCGACCCCATGAATCGCAGCATGCCAGGCCTCCATGTCCATCACCAACTCCTGGAGTTTACCCAAATTCATGTCCATCAAGTCGGTGATGCCATCCCTCAACACAATAAAAGCTATATATGGCAAACCCACAACAAACATTATCCTCAAAGGTTAAAATTCAAAGCATTTCCCCTAAAGTCAGGAACAAGACAAGGGTGCCCACTTTCACCACTACTATTCAACATAGTGTTGAAGTTTTAGCCACAGCAATCAGAGAAGAAGAAGAAATAAAAGGAATCCAGATTCAAAAAAAAGTAAAACTCTGTTTGCAGATGACATGATCCTCTACATAGAAAACCCTCAAGACTCCAAGAGAAAATTACTAGAGCTAATCAATGAATATAGTAAAGTTGCAGGATATAAAATTAACACACAGAAATCCCTTGCATTCCTATACACTAACAATGAGAAAACAGAGAAACTAAGGAAACAATTCCATTCACCACTGCAACAAAAAGAATAAAATACTTGGGATTATATCTACCTAAAGAAACAAAAGACCTATATATAGAAAACTATAAAACACTGATGAAAGAAGTCAAAGAAGACACAAACAGATGGAGAAATATACCATGTTCATGGATTGGAAGAATCAATATAGTGAAAATGAGTATACTACCCAAAGCAATCTATAGATTCAATGCAATCCCTATCAAGCCACCAATGGTTTTTTCCACAGAACCAGAACAAATAATTTCACAATTCGAATGGAAATATGGACCTAGAGGAATCAACACTATGGTACTGGCACAAAGACAGAAATATAGATCAATGGACCAAAATAGAAAGCCCAGAGATAAATCCATGCACCTATGGACACCTTATCTTTGACAAAGGAGGCAAGAATATACAATGGAGAAAAGACAATCTCTTGAACAAGCAGTGCTGGGAAAACTGGTCAACCACTTGTAAAAGAATGAAACGAGAACACTTTCTAACACCATACACAAAAATAAACTCAAAATGGATTAAAGATCTAAACGTAAGACCAGAAACTATAAAACTCCTTGAGGAAAACATAGGCAAGACACTCTCTGACATAAATCACAGCAGGATTCTCTATGACTCACCTCCCAGAGTAATGGAAATAAAAGTAAAATTAAACAAATAGGACCTAGTTAAACTTAAAAGTTTTTGCACAATGAAGGAAACTATAAGCAAGGTGAAAAGACAGCCTTCAGAATGGGCGAAAATAATAGCAAACAAAGCAACTGACAAAAAATTAATCTCAAAAATATATAAGCAGCTTCTGCAGCTCAATTCCAGAAAAATATACAACCCAATTAAAAAATGGGCAAGAGAACCAAACAGACATTTCTCTAAAGAAGACATACAGATGGCTAACAAACACACGAAAAAATGCTCAACATCATTCATTATCAGAGAAATGCAAATCAAAACCACAATGAGGTACCATCTCACTCACGCTGGTCAGAATGGCTGCGATCCAAAAGTCTACAAGCAATAAATGCTGGAGAGGCTGTGGAGAAAAGGGAACCCTCTTACACTGTTGGTGGGAATGCAAACTAGTACGGCCACTATGGAGAACAGTGTGGAGATTCCTTAAAAAACTGAAAATAGGACTGCCGGATGACCCAGCAATCCCACTGCTGGGCATACGCACCGAGGAAACAAGAATCGAAAGAGACACGTGTACCCCAGTGTTCATTGCAGCACTGTTTATAATAGCCAGGATATGGAAGCAACCTAGATGTCCATCAGCAGACAAATGGGTAAGAAAGTTGTGGTACATAAACACAATGGAATATTACTCAGCCATTAAAAAGAATACATTTGAATCAGTTGTAATGAGGTGGATGAAACTGGAGCCTATTATACAGAGTGAAGTAAGTCAGAAAGAAAAACATCAATACAGTATACTAATGTGCATATATATGGAATTTAGAAAGATGATAACAATGACCCTATATGTGAGACAGCAAAGAAGACACAGTTGTATAGAATAGTGTTTTGGACTCTGGGAGAAGGCGAGGGTGGGATGATTTGAGAGAATAGCATTGAAACATGTATATCATATGTGAAACAGATCACCAGTCCAGGTTCAATGCATGAGACAGGGTGCTCTGGGCTAGTGCACTGGGATGACACTGAGGGATGGGATGGAGAGGGAGGTGGGAGGGGTGTTCATGATGGAGAACACATGCACACCCATGGCAGATTCATGTCAGTGTATGGCAAAACCACTACAATATTGTACAGTAATTAGCCTCCAATTAAAATAAATAAATAAAAAAAAAATTTTAGATTATGCCCATGAGGAAGTCACATGTACTCAGTATAATAAAGTGTTAGAGCTAAGTACGGCATTTAGTGGTTTTGACTGATTCTCCACTGCATAAAATGCTAACATGGGAACACAGTCTTCCTTATTCTCCACAGAAGCAAGTACTCTACTAGTAGTGGGTATAAATATTGGGTTCAAATCCTAGCCTTGCTATGTAGTTTCTGAGCAACTTTGGGGAAACTATTTAACTAGTCTGTGTACCCAACTGACTGACTGGATTGTTGTGAATATTAGGATGAATTACTAATTGCAAAATACACTGAATAATATGTGGCACATTGTTGTTGTTCAGTCACTCAGTCGTGTCCCGACTCTTTGTGACCCCATGAACTGTAGCATGCTAGGCCTCTCTGTCCTTCAATATCTCCCAGAATTTGCTCAAACTCATGTCCATTGAGTGGGTGATGCCATCCAGCCATCTCATCTTCTGTTGTCCTCTTCTCCTCTTGCCTTCAGTCTTTCCCAACATCAGAGTCTTTTCCAATGAATCGGCTCTTTGCATAAGGTGGCCAAAGTATTGGAGCTTCAGCTTCAGCATCAGTCCTTCCAATGAATATTCAGGACTGATTCCCTTTAGGATTGACTCGGTTGATCTCTGTGCAGTCCAAGTGACTCTCAAGAGTCTTCAACACCACAGTTCGAAAGCATCAATTCTTCAGTGCTCAGCCTTTTTTATTGTTCAACTCTCACACCTGTACGTGACTACTGCAAAAACCATAGCTTTGACTATACTGACCTTTGTCTGCAGAGTGATGTCTCTGCTTTTTAATATGCTGTCGAGGTCTGTCATGTGGCACATAGTAGGTATATTAAATAATGGCTATCTATTATTATGATTATAATTCTCATTGTTATCATGTACCTACTACTTGGCCAAGAAAGTTTTTAGGTGCTGCAGGTACAGAAACAATAAGTAGTTGCTGCTCTGAAGCTGATAATTTAGTGGGGGAGACAGAAGGAAATAAACTATTCTTATACAGTGTGATACACAAAATATAGTTGTAGTAACTACACTTGTTTGAAAGGAAAAGGTAATTCATTCTACTAGCGTTACTGATACGGGAGACCCGGGTTCGATCTCTGGGTTGGGAAGATCTCCTGGAGAAGGAAATGGCAACCCACTCCAGTATTCTTGCCTAGAGAATCCCATGGACAGAGAAGCCTGGTAGGCTGCATTGGTCCACGGGGTCGCAAAGAGTCAGACACGACTGAGCAACTTCACTTCACTTCACTTCAGTGTTAGTCACAGAAAACTCAAGAAAGGTGAATACACTTGTGAAGAGTGTTGGGATAGGCATGAATTTGTCAGAAACAGAAAATGTGGGAATAAGTGGGGATGAGAGCATTCTGAATAAAGAAAAACAGGGATGGTGCAGCACAGTGCGTTTGGGACCTATAAATCTTTTGGTAGGTAGGGTGCAGAAAAGTAACTGGGGTAAAACAGTAGATGAAATTAGGTCATTTGGTAGGGACAATAGGTGGAGAGTGCAGAGAAGTTATATGAAATGTCAGTTTTCAGTGAAATCACACAACTAAGTCTAGGAGTTTTACGAAGTCATTTTTTAAAAAATTTAAGTATAGTTGGTGTACATAATTATATAAGACACAGGTGTACAATGCAGTGATTCACAATTTTTAAAGGTAATATTCTATTTATAGTCATTATAAAATATTGGCTATATACTCTGTGCTGTACAATATATCCTTGTAACTTACTTATATATAAGTTTGAACCTTTTAATCCCCTCTTGATATTGCCCCTACCACCTCTCTCCCCCAACTGGTAACCACTAGTTTGTTCTCTATATCTGCGAGTTTGCATCTTTTTTGTTATACTCACTAGGGTTTATTGATATTTTTCAGATTCCACATGTATAAGTCGTATCATACAGTATTTGTTTTTCTCTGCCTGACTTGCTTCACTAGCATAATACCCTCCAAGTCCATCCAAATGGCAAAACTTCATTCTTTTGTATGGTTGAATAATATTCTATTGGATATATATACCAAGTCTTTAACCATTCATCTGTTGATGGACACTCAAGAAGTCATTTATTTTTTTAATTGAGATATAATTCACATACCATAAAATTCACCATTTAAAATTTTACAAATTAGAGTTTTAGTATATTCACAAGGTTGTGCAACCATTACTGCTATCTAATTCTAGAACATTTTCATTACTCCAAAAAGAAACCTAAAACTCATTAGCAGACACATTCCATTTCCTTTCACCCTCATCCTCTGATGACCATGAATCTACTTTTCTGCGTCTATGGATTTGTCTATTCAGGACATTTCATATAAATAGGATTGAGGATATTTAGCCTTTTTTTCAAGATTCTTTCACTTAATAAAATGTTTTCAAGGTTCTTCCATGTTGTAGCATTTATCAGTACTTCATTCCTTTTTATGGCGAATATTATTCCATTGCATGGATATACCAATTTGTTTATCCATTCATCAGTTGATGAACATTTAGGTTATTTCTACTTTTTGGCTGTTATGAATAATGCTAGTGGAACATCTGTGTACAAGTTTTAGTGTGAATGTATGTTTAGAATAATCGAGTACAAACCTCAAGTAGAACTGCTGAGTCATCTGGTTAACTCCATGTTTGACTTTTTGAGTAACTGTCAAACTGTTTTCCCCACTGAATGCATCATTTTATATTTCCACCATCAGAATACGAGAGTTATAATTTCTCCATATCCTTGTCAACACTTGTTATTCTCTTTGTTCATTTCTTCCTTTTCTCATTTCTTTTATTGTGGTATAATACACATAACATAAAACTTACCATCTTAACCATTTTAAAGTGTATAGTTCAGTGGTGCTGAGTACATTCACAGTATTGTGCAATCATCACCACTTAACCAACCTCCAGAATTCTTTTCATGTTGCGAAACTGAAACTCTGTACCAGTTAAACAATAACTCCTCATTTCTCTCTCCTTCTAGCCTGTGACAACCACTCCGCTACTTTCTGTCTCTATGAGTTTGTCTACTCTAGGTACCTCATGTAGGTGGAATTATACAATACTTGTCTTTTTGTGACTGTCTTCTTTCATTTATCATGTCTTCAAGATTCATCCATATTGTACCATGTATCAGAATTTGTTTTCAATTTTAGGATTAATAATACTTCATTGTATGCAGATAATACATTTTGTTTATCCATTCACTTATGGATGGGCATTTGGGTTGTTTCTACTTTTGGACTATTGTGAAAAATGCTGCTATGAACATGAGTATACAAGCATCTATTTGAATCTCTGCTTTCACTTTTTTGAGTATATGCCCAGAAGTGATTTTTGGAGAAATTGCCATACTGTTTTCCATAGCAATTATATAATTTTACATTCCCACCCAGAGTGTACAAGGGTTATAATTTCTTCATATTCTTACTGATACTTTTTTGCTTGCCCTCATTCATTTTTAAAATAAATTTAAAGCTATTTTGAATTGTAATTGCTATGAAAACAAAAGAAAAGCTACATACTAGAGTTCCTTTTGTTATATAAAAAACTTCAAAAATTGTGAAAATCAAATGAGGTTAATACATGAAAACATTTTATAAGTTATAAAGCTTTAAAAATGTTAATGTAATAATAAAACTCTTAACAACATTTCCAGCCTGGATATTCATATTAATATTCTTAGGGGGAATAGTATTTGGCTTTTTAATAATCAGAACTGCTCTGGCTTGATTCTGTGTGTGTGTGTGCAAGCACGCATGCATACCTTTTAATTTTCTTTCACAGAAAGAAGTTTTAAAGATATGTTTTAAATGGTTGCTACTTTACTAGTCACACTTCACTACTAAACTGTGGAAATGAAGATTTCATAATACTCTCAGTATTTTAAACAATATAAATGAATCACTAAAAATGACTACGTCAGCAAAATGCAGAAAAAAATAAGAAGTCATATTCATGATTTATCATGTATATATTTTTAAAAATCTCAATCTTTGGTGTTATCTTGGTAGCTATATTTTAATAAGCATACTTATATAATTTGTGGCATTAAGATTATCAATAAAAGTCTTAGTATAAAGCAAAATTTTTAAAGCTTAACTTTAAACTCCTTACTGTTTAATTTCTTTAAAAAGAGATATTTTCAAAGATTACTAGGTTGACCTCAGCTAAAACTGAGCCAAAATTTAGAAAGGAAAGGACTGCTGCTGCTGCTGCTGCTAAGTCACTTCAGTTGTGTCCAACTCTGTGCGACCCGGGAGAGGGCAGCCCACCAGGCTCCCCTGTCCCTGGGATTCTCCAGGCAAGAACACTGGAGTGGGTTGCCATTTCCTTCTCCAATGCATGAAAGTGAAAAGTGAAAGCAAAGTTGCTCAGTTGTGTCTGACTCTTAGCGATCCCATGGACTGCAGCCTACCAGGCTCCTCTGCCCATGGGATTTTACAGGCAAGAGTACTGGAGTAGGTTGCCATTGCCTTCTCCGAAAGGACTAACCATATACAAATCAGTACTTTTTAGCAAACAGGATGCTGCGTGCATGTTTTTCTGTCATCTTTCTCCCATTTACATAAACAAGACTGTCAACCACAATCCCTGCTGTCTTCATCCTTTCCTTATACCGTTCCTTGTTTCAGTCACATAGTCCAGGACTGGCAGGTCAGGAGAATCATTCTCTGTAAAGAGACTGGCATAAGGGAGGGCTCATAAGCCAAACGGGGACAATGAGAATGCTTCCCTAGAAATGAGCTATGGACTGTGGAGAAGGGGTTCTCTTTCCTTTCAGTTGGTGAAACTAGCAATATTACAGCCATTTAAAATATAAAGCATATACTATTTGCTAATTCCTTGTTTTCCAGGAGGAAGCTTATCAGCAGTAGGAGAAAAGTGGATTATTATGCCATGTTTGATTAAAGGCAGACCGAGGTACAGGTGAGAGAAAATACCAACCAGCCAGCAATAATGGTGCTGTGACCCTGACTTTGTCCTGCTTAGACTTCTTAGGAATGTGAGTCAATAACTTCCCTTTTTACTTTAGCTAGTTCGAGTTACGTTTCTGTGATCCTGTACATAAAGGAGTCTTAAGATATAAATATCATTGATCTGTTTTCATTAAAAAGAGATTTACGTTTGTGCTTAAAATCAAAACCACTTTGATGGCAAACATTATAAATATTCTTTGGAAAAACATTTATTTATGTAGGTAAATAGTTTAAAGATATTTTTCATTTTCTTTCCATTTAAAACAGTGGAATTTAAAGCAGATGAAGTGCCAAAAACATGGTTAGAGCAAATACTGCTGAGTAGCAGGGTTGTGGGGATAGGGTATGATAGTTATTCAAATCACTTTTCAATATCAACTATAGCACACACAGTTATAATGTCACATGATACTTGTCAATAAGTGTTGTTCTCAGTGTTAGTTGCTCAGTCATGTCTGACTCTTTTTGACCCCATGGACTGTAGCCCACCATATTCCTCTGTCCATGGGATTCTCCAGGCAAGAATACTGGAGTGGGTTGCCATTCCCTTCTCCAGGGGATCTTTCTGACCCAGGGATTGAACTCAGGTCTGCCTGTGTTGCAGGCAGATTCTTTACCATCTGAGCCACCTATGCAACAGTTAATAAGTGGTCTTAAGGAAACAGCCAAACACTGAATTCCTGAACTAAGATTC
Source organism: Capra hircus (assembly GCF_001704415.2). NCBI lineage: Eukaryota > Metazoa > Chordata > Mammalia > Artiodactyla > Bovidae > Capra > Capra hircus. The sequence goes on from NC_030812.1 coordinate 64,511,079, forward strand.
AGTTCAGTCCAGTTCAGTCGCTCAGTCGTGTCTGACTCTTTGCGACACCATTAATCGCAGCACGCCAGGCCTCCCTGTCCATCACCAACTCCTGGAGTTCACTCAGACTCATGTCCATCGAGTCAGTGATGCCATCCAGCCATCTCATCTTCGGTCGTCCCCTTTTCCTCCTGCCCTCAATCCCTCCCAGCATCAAAGTCTTTTCCAGTGAGTCAACTCTTCGCATGAGGTGGCCAAAGTACTAGTTACATTGACTATATAAAGACATTTGGGATAGTTAAAAAAAAAAAAAGACAATTTTGACTACAGTAACTAGTAAGACTTATTTCAGCATTACGTTTACTCAAACTACACACAGTTTGGTCTTTTCTATTCTGAATGCCCATCAAGGCAGGTATACCTGTTCTTTGCTGTGGTAAGCAGATTCCCCAGCCAGAGAAACAACACAATGCCTAATATGATAAAGAAAAAGAAAGCTAGTTATCCTAGGTAAGATGGGTTTCTGCCGTTTATCTTGGGGTTCTTACATCCCAATAGCTCCCCTAACTTCTTACTTGCTAGACACTGGCAGACCCCAACTGTTTTTAACACTGCTTCTTCAATATTTTTATTATCTCTTATCTCTCACTGTTGTGAAGCAACAGTTAGAACTGGACATGGAACAACAGACTAGTTCCAAATCAGAAAAGGAGTACATCAAGGCTGTATATTGTCACTCTGCTTATTTAACTTATATGCAGAGTATATCATGAGAAATGCTGGGCTGGAAGAAGCACAAGCTAGAATCAAGATTGTCAGGAGAAATATCAATAACCTCGGATATGCAGATGACACCACCCTTATGGCAGAAAGTAAAGAAGAACTAAAGAGCCTCTTTATGAAAGTGAAAGAGGAGAGTGAAAAAGTTGGCTTAAAGCTCAACATTCAGAAAATGAAGATCATGGCATCCGGTCCCATCACTTCATGGGAAATAGATGGGGAAACAGTGGAAACAGTGGCTGACTTTACTTTTGGGGGCTCCAAAATCACTGCAGATGGTGATTGCAGCCATGAAATTAAAAGAGGCTTCCTCCTTGGAAGGAAAGTTATGACCAACCTAGACAGCATATTCAGAGAAGGCAATGGCACCCCACTCCAGTACTCTTGCCTGGAAAATCCCATGGATGGAGGAGCCTGGTAGGCTGTAGTGCATGGGGTTGCTAGGAGTCAGACACGACTAAGCAACTTCACTTTCACTTTTCCCTTGCATGCATTGGAGAAGGAAATGGCAACCCACTTCAGTGTTCTTGCCTGGAGAATCCCAGGGACGGGGGAGCCTGGTGGGCTGCCGTCTATGGGGTCACACAGAGTCGGACACAACTGAAGTGACTTAGCAGCAGCAGCAGCAGACAGCATATTAAAAAGCAGAGACATTATTTTGTCAACAAAGGTCCATCTAGTCAAGGCTATGGTTTTTTCCAGTGGTTATGTATGGATATGAGAGCTGGGCTGTAAAGAAAGCTGAGCGCCCAGGAATTGATGCTTTTGAACTGTGGTACTGGAGAAGATTCTTGAGAGTGCCTTGGACTGCAAGGATATCCAACCAGTCCATCCTAAAGGAGATCGGTCCTGGGTGTTCATTGGAAGGACTGATGTTGAAGTTGAAATGTCAATACTTTGGCCACCTGATGCGAAGAGCTGACTCATTTGAAAAGACCCTGATGCTGGCAAATATTGAGGGCAGGAGGAGAAGGGGACGACAGAGGATGAGATGGTTGGATGGCATCACTGACCCAATGGACATGGGTCTGGATGGACTCCGGAAGTTGGTGATGGACAGGGACGCCTAGCATGCTGTGGTTCATGGTGTTGCAGAGTCGGAAACGACTGAGCAACTGAACTGACTCTTGTGATCTAAGTCTCCAACAGTGGACTAATCACAGTTTTCTGACATTGTTTTTTCCTGTCCTATACTTCTTTCTAGTCAGTATGCCAGCCAGTGGTCAAGGACTGGTTGTTGTTCGCTTGCTAAGTCATGTCTGACTCTTTGTGACCCCATGAACTACAGCACATCAGGCTTCCCCGTCTTTCACTATCTCCCAGAGTTTGCTCAAATTCATGTCCATCGAGTAGGTGATATTATCCAATCATCTCATCCTCTGTTGCCCCTCTGTCTCATCCTCTGTCACCAATGACTGGTAATTACCTTGAATGAAATACCAGTTAAGCAAGAACCAGAAAAATGGAACAAATAAAAAAACCTGTTTTTGGAATTGCTCAGATGGGGAACTGAGATCAATTGTATGCTCAACTAGTCAAAATCCAACCTTAAATCCATTATGTTGTTTGGTAGCAGGAGACAGGCAAATCACTGGCAGATAAGGAATTCCCTTAGAGGGCAGGAAACTCTGCTGGATATGCCTTGAATATAATTAAATAAAGTTTTCTTTCTTTCCAATATCCTTTTGTTTATCACTAATAAATCTCTCATCTCAGTGTAAGTAGGCTGAGGTGGTTACTTTTACTCCTGGCAACCACAATCATGGTCACTGCACAGTCTGAGAAAAGGGTATAAATGTCTTTTGAATAGATATATCCAGGACAAATGCCAACTTAGCTGGTTCTGTTTAAAGCCTGCATAACTTGATTTCTTCAGCCAAATCAGTATGCTGCAAACTGTACTCTCCTACTAACATTAAGAATGTGACCAGTTAAATTTAAATTTCAGAAGTCTGTTCTTTACTACAAAGTTGAAAATACAGATTTTTAAGTTTGGGAAAACAGAGAATATAACTCAAAAGGATAATTACTCTGTGTACATTATATATGTCTGTGTTGAGACCACAATGGTATACAGGCAACTACGAGACTATAAACAAGTTGTGATCTGAGAGCCTGGTAAATCCAGTTGTTTAGAACTTGCTACATATTCTTCCATTAAAACATTCATAAATCACAACTAACATTTACTGAACATTTACTGCTTGTTCAGAGCTGTGCTGAGTGCTTACTTAGTCTGAATGAATCTATAAAGGGTGAACTCTTCTATTTCACATTTACGAGGAAACGGATGCACAGATTGATTAGGTAATTAGTTCAGGGTCATACAGCTAGAAAGGAGCAGGACAGAATCTGGACCTCAGCAAACAGACCATTTCTAAAGTCTGCCTTAGACTGAGACTTAACCATCACGAATTTCATCTCTTGCTAGACAGATTCAGAGGCTATTTATCTTAGAGTAGTAAAAGTAGTAATTACTAGTAATAGTAACCTTAGTTATGGGACATAAATGAAGCCATAGAATAGGATAGGGAGAAACATTTTTCCTTTTTCTTGGTAAGAGAATCTAGGTATTGACTGAAAAAATTTATAAGGCATGATTTATCTGTTCTGTATTTCTAAAACAGATCAACCTGAAAATTTTCTATTTTCTTTCCTTTGCATCAACTTGTGTGTATGATGACAAACGTGACAAAGGTACTCTTTCACATATCTTTTTAATTCACTGCATTTTTTAAAACTAATTTTTACAAGCTAAGAACTAATTTTTATAAGCTAGAACTAAGAACTAAGTCTTGGTTATATAAGCCCTATCATCATTTTTAAAAACTTAGATTTTTAAGAAGATTAAATAATCACTAAGAAGTAGCAAACAAATACTATTTATTTGGTAATTATCTGGCATTTTTTTCAGTTTTATAGACTTTCTAAAATTCAGTGATAGTCATTTTTGTAAGAAAATAGCCAGGTTCTCTTCTCCCTTATCAAGTAAACTGTTTTGGTTCAAAGTTACATACTCTTAGTTTCCAAACTGTTATAAACACAAGCTAATTGAGTAACAGTGTATTTTCTGATCAGTATTTATTCCTATATTAACTTCAGTTTTACTCTTTGTTCAGTGCAAACAGATTTAGACTACTTCTTCCTACAGTTACATAAGTTTGTCTCACTACCTAGGGCTAAAAAAAAAGTTTATGTTTATACTTTAAAAGAGAAAAGAACCATCTTTACTCAAAGTTCTTGGCTTAGGCTTAATATGTACCTAATATTCTAAATAAAAGCACACTCTTTCCTTGGATGGTGCATTTTCTTCATCTCAGACTTTCCCCTTAAACCAAGGCTCCTTAACTTTTACGTAAACATGATTCCTAAAGTGACAGAAGTCCTCTTTAACAAGGTGGTTGATTCCACTTATCATATCTAGCTAAATGTAGTTGCAGCTGGTTTTCTAGTTGTAGTGGTGATAGGTTATAGTGAGTCACCCTACTCCAACCAGTGCCCCTTGTGACCAATGGCATGTACTCATGAGGTAATGGGTCAGAATTCAGGCTCCAGGCTGTGGTTGAGGAGCAGCTTTTCTGTAAGACAATGTTAACTGTTACTGGAATTCTACTCTAAAACTTGGCACCACCTTACAGCTGAATGTTTCTCAACATTTACAGACAATGACGTGCGCTCAAACTTGCTAAGTGAGATACATCAAGAAAGTACTGGAGGTCCTAGGGGTTCTCCCGTTGGTAGTCATCCACTAACTTCTTAAAAAGGTGATACCTAAATGGGATCTTAAAGAATATCAACTCAGCCTGGCCAATAACATGGGGGAAGGAAGTTCCATGGGGAAGAATACAAACTTTCAAAGACACCAGGAAAATGGTACAGTCAGAGAACCATATAAGTAGTCTGCTACAGCTGTAAGAGACAGGGATGCATGGATGATTAGCAAGAGATGAAGCCAGAGTCTTGATGATAAATGCATTTATTTGCAATTCTAAGATGTCAGAGCATATGTTAGGGGCAGCAGAGAGTCACAGGAAGACTTGTATGTATGAACAGATGAACTATATGAAGACATCCACTTAAGTTTTTAGTGACGGACTGAAAGAGAATAGAAAACCCAAAAGGAGCAATTAAAATAAATCAGGTGAGAAATGATGAGGGCTTGAACTAAACAGCAATGGCATGGAGGCACATGGTCAGATATGAGATTAAAAATGAGAAAACCACAGTGACTGACATAGTGAGGGGAAGGGAGGAGGGCAGAATCAAGGGTGACTTTCAAGTTGTTAGTGTGGTTAGCCAGTTGAAGTAAAGGATTATGAAGGAGTTTTAGGATAGGCAGGGGATGCAATGCAGCCAGGAGGGGGTGGAGGGAATGGAGAAATAGCATATGCTAATGCTAACAGGGCTGCTAGTTTCCCATTTATTACATTTTCTCCAGAGAGAAAAAATTATCATTTTAAAGGTCATTTTAGCTCTCTGTTAGTACAGAAGCTCTACTGTGTATTTCCAGAAGTAAAAAAGGGGTCATGGTCAATGTTAGATATATTTACAACATATATTCCAATGAGTACCAAAATGGATTGGACCCATATGTTCAATTCACATTAAAGTATGTGTCACAATCCATCTGCTTTTAAAGTGTGTCAGAAACAATTTCCAGAACAAATGCCAAATATCCTGGAGATGTTTGGTTCAAATTACCAATCCATACGATTGTACTTGAACTGTTTGCTACTGAAATATATACTAAATGGAGATACGTGCAGGAAATCTGTTCTTCTAGACTTCAAAATATGTTTTTAAATTTCATATTTTGAAACATAAAATGAGAAAAAGATTGCATTTATGAAAGAAAAAATGCATACATTTTCTTGAAGGGCTCAGAGCCAAGAAGAATTCCAAAGTATACTGCTAGTACAGTATGAATGCCTGGAGAGCTAACATAGCTAAATACATTGGGATGAACTAAAACCCCCAAACTGGAAAGACTCTTTACATGTGTCTAGATACTTGCAAAAGAGAATAGTTCTGAATAATCCATTAAGATATATCTTATCCAGGATGAGCTGTGTAGCCAGGTTTGCCTGGATGGAATAAATAACTGTCAAATTTCTGAGTCACAACTTTTCAGCATTTAAAAAAAATTTTTTTTATAAAACTCACACAAACAATATCTAGTTCCATAATAACCATTACCATAGACTTACTCTATTTATTTTCCCATCTGGCTCAACCTAGGTCATGTAGAGTAAATTTTCTATATACTAAGGTTTTATACACAAAAAACTGCAGAGAGACTGAACAACAACAAATTAAGAAAAAGAGGATGGGGAGGGATGGAGAGAAAAAATGCCTCACAGAAAGAAAAGGAACAATGCTTCTTGTGGATACTACTGCTGTGGAACAAAAATGTCATCAATTTCCATCTCTTCTGCATATACAGGTTCATCACCAATTTATTGAAAATACTCAACTGTTTTAAGGCTAGTTTTAGTAGTATAGCATAGATTTTTCACTTTTTAAACATAGCAGACACATTATTTGTGGAGGAGGTTTCCTTGACCATAAAACAATGTATAGGAAAATCATATATAGAGCTTGAAATGTTTTTATGAAGACTGATAAATTCAACACCTTGATAGTAATATCATTATATCAGAAGAACTACTTACTCAAGAAGATCTGGGTCTAGTCCTTCTGATATCATTTTGTTTCTTATTGCCATCACTGGAACACCCTAAACAAAGAACACAAGAAAATTCAATTATTAAATATGCCTCCTTCATAAAGACATACAAATAAACCAGTGGAATAGAACTGAAAGCCCAGAAATAAACCCAAGCAACTAATATTGGACAAGAGAGCCAAGAATACTCAGTGGAGAAGAGTCTCTTCAATAAACGGTGCTGGGAAAATTAGATATTCACAGGTAAAAGAATAAAACTTGACCACTATCTTGTACCACCCATAAAAACTAACTTGACATGGGTTAAAGACTTAAATGTAAAGACCCCAAACCATGAAACTCCCAGAAGAAAACACAGAAAGCTCCTTGACATGGGTCTAGTAATGGTTTTACAGAAATCATACCTAGAGATTAAGAGGCAATGTTAAAAGTAAACAGGTGAGACTACATCAAACTAAAAAGCTACACAGCAGAAGAAAACATCAGCAAAATGAAAAGACAACCTATGAAGTGGGAAAAATATTTGCAAATCATATTCCTAATAAGAGGTTAGTATCTAAAATATATAAAGAATTCATAGAACTCAAGAACAACAACAAAAAAACAATTTAAATAAAAAATGGGCAAAGAACTTGAATAAACATCTTTCCAAAGAAGATATATGAATGATCAACAAATACATGAAAAGATGCTCAACATCACTAGCCACTAGAGAAATACAAATTAAAATCACAATGAGATATCACCTCATGCCCATTAGAATGGCCATGATTAAAAGATAACAAATGCTAGTGTGGATATGGAAAAAAGAAAACCCTGCACACCATTTGTGACACTGTAAACTGGTACAGCCACTGTGGAAAACAGTATAGTATATAATTCTCAAAAAAATTAAAAGGAGAACTACCACATGGTCCAGCAATTCCAGTTCTGACAGCATATCCCAAAACCCCCCAAACACTAACTTGAACCGATGTCTGCATCCTCATGTTCATAGCAGCACTATTTTTAATAGCCAAGACATGGAAACAACCAACATGTCTACTGAAGGATGAATGGATCTACACTCAATGGAATATTATTCAGCCATAAAAACCAACAGAATCCTACCATTTGTGACAACATGGGTGGATTTTGAAAGCATAATGCTAGGTGAAATAAGTCAGACAGAGAAAGACAACTACTGTATGATCTCACTAATATGTGGACTCTAAACACAAAACAAAAAGCCAAACTCCCAGACAAAGAGATCAGACTTGTGGTTCCAGAGACAGAGAGGAGGGGCAGGAGTAATTGGAGGAAGATGGTCAAAAGGTACAAACTAGTAAAAGTTATAAATAAACATGGACTAGGGATGTAATGTACAACAGGATGACTACAGATAATACTTGTATATGATATGAAAGTGTTAGTCACTTAGTCGTGTCTGACTCTTTGCAAACCCACTCTTTGCAACCCCATAGACTGTAGCCCACCAGGCTCCTCTGTCCATGGAATTCTCAAGGCAAGAATACTGTAGTGGGTAGACATTCCCTTCACCAGGAGATCTTCCCAACCCAGGGACTGAAACCAGGTCTCCTGCACTGCAGGCAGATTCTTTACCGTCTGGGCCATCTAACAGTAAATCCTAAGAATTCTCATTACAAGTGAACTTTTTTCTTTTCTTTATATTGCAGCTATATGAGGTTATGGATATTAACTAAACCTATTGTTATAATCATTTCATGACAAAAGTGAACTAAAACATCATACATCTTAAATTTATATAGTGATGTATGTCAATTATTTCTCAATAAAACTGGAAAAATATAGAAGCCAGAAAAAAGGCCTCCTTCTACATGGTTCATTATTTTAAATAACTCTTATTTTGCTTTTATATTAATATGTGCACAGCACTTGAATAATCTAATAAGGTATATATTTTAAATGACTTAATGGAATCAGTGCTATCCAATACCACATAAGCCCAAATTAAATCATTTTAATTTATCCATTACTGATTCTGCTGGATAGAAGCCAGATATCATATTCTCACTCTTCTTATATCACCAAAAAAAAGAAAACACTGATAAGTCAAATGATTAAGGCCTTGGCCGGGATGGTGCCATGAACACTTAACAATATGAATAAATGTCTTTTCAAATCAAGATTTCAGGGCCTTCCCCTCTTAAGTATAGCTATGTCAATGTTCCTTTCATAAGCAAACGGTCCAATTTCACTTGGACACATTACGCACAAAGGTCAAACAGAATTCAAGAACTCTTCTGGGATTACATTATATATTGTCTCGATACCAATACAAACACAATGTAATGATAATCCTAGAAGTGTGTAAGTCACAAAAATATTGAGAACATGTGAATTTCAAAGTTCAGGGTAAGAACATTAAAACAGAAGAGGATATGTCAGAAATAAATATAAATTTACTTGAAAAGGGGACTGATTTGATATAAACATTTATTGAAAGCTCACTTATACAGCTCTAAGGGGAGCAGATGCAATCAAGTCTCTTTGTCAACTCCTCCGCTTTCCCAAAAGATGAGGAAACATTAATCTGATGTGTTAAATTTTAGGACCTGGATTGTATCACCTTCAAAATAAGTGAGGTCACCAAGCTTTAAAATGTTGTACATATGGTGGGGACCCTTCTCCCTCATATTGCTTCATCCCACAAGGAAGAAAGGGTAAGCTGAGTCAGGGTCCACATGGGAAAATCTCAATCACCTCTCTATGGTGTTGTGTGCTCTTCTCTTTGGCCCTCCCTTGTCACTAGTCAGTTGTGACATTCAGTTTTGAACCTAATGTATAGAAGAGGCCACTCCAGTCCAGTTTCACAGAGCCTTACCCGGAAGTTTCTGGGCAGTAACCTAGATAAGGCTCCCCTGCTTTCTTCTGCAGTTGTTCCTTGTATGTTTTCTGGTCTCAGGGATCTTACAGGGTGAAAATAAATTTACTGCGGTTAGCAGTAGAATTCTAATATCACAATCCCACACCTCAGTATTTAACACCACAATGGTAGCATAGTGCTTTATGATGAGAAAATAAAGACACAATCAGCCCCTGCCATCAGAAAGTATAGTCTAATAGATGTGTTAAAAAGATGATCACAATACAGTCATAAAATTGGTAACAGAGATCTGCACAACGGACAAGGTGAGATCCAAGGAAAGGAAGACTGAGTGAGAACCAGCAAAGAATTCGCTGAGGTGAGTCTTAAAGAGGTGACGGGAATTTACTAAAAACAAACAAACAAACACAAAGACTTAGAAATATGTATAAATCTTCAAATAATCTATTATATATAAGCTTGTTTCAAAAATATTTTAAAGAACAAATACAGGTATTTCTCTTCAGAAGGCTGATTTTATTTTACATTTCACCCAATAAATATGTATTGAGATCCAGGCAAGTATATATAAAAATATGAGAGTAAAATGGCTTATAAATTTATATGCAGAGATTTCAAAGTTAATGATCTGTCACTGAAGTGGTACAGTTCAGTTTAGTCGCTCAGTCATGTCTGACTCTTTGCAACTCCATGGACTGCAGCATACCAGGCTTCCCTTTCTGTCACCAACTCCTGGAGTCTACTTAAACTCATGTCCACTGAGTTGGTGATGCCATGCAACCATCTCATCCTCTGTCGTCCCCTTCTCCTCCTGCCTTAAATCTTTCCCACCATCAGGGTCTTTTCAAATGAGTCAGTTCTTCCCATGAGGCGGCCAAAGTACTGGAGTTTCAGCTTCAGCATCAGTCCTTCCAATGAATATTCAGGACTGATCTCCTTTAGGATGGACTGATTTGATCTCCTTGCAGTCCAAGGGACTCTCAAGTCTTCTCCAATACCACAGTTCAAAAGCATCAATTCTTTGGCACTCAGCTTTCTTTATAGTCCAACTCTCACATCCATACATGACTACTGGAAAAACCATAGCCTTAACTAGACAGACCTTTGTTGGCAAAGTAATGTCTCTGCTTTTGAATATGCTGTCTAGGTTGGTCATAACTTTTCTTCCAAGGAGCAAGTGTCTTTTAATTTCATGGCTGCAGTCACCATCTGCAGTGATTTTGGAGCTTCCCCAAAATAAAAGTCTGTCACTGTTTCCATTGCTTCCCCATCTAGTTGCCATGAAGTGATGGACCGGATGCCATGATCTTAGTTTTCTGAATGCTGAGCTTCAAGCCAACTTTTTCACTCTCCTCTTTCACTTTCATCAAGAGGCTCTTTAGTTCTTCTTCACTTTCTGCTGTAAGTGTGGTGTCATCTGCATATCTGAGGTTATTGATATTTCTCCTGGCAATCTTGATTCCAGCTTGTGCTTCAGCCAGTCCAGGATTTCTCATGATGTACTCTGCATGTAAATTAAATAAGCAGGGTGACAATATACAGCCTTGATGTACTCCTTTCCCAATTTGGAACCAGTCTGTTGTTCCATGTCCAGTTCTAACTGGTGCTTCCTGACCTGCATACAGCTTTCTCAGGAGGCAGGTCAGGTGGTCTGGTATTCCCATCTCTTTCAGAATTTTGAAGTTTGTTCTGATCCACACAGTCAAAGGTTTTGGCATAGTCAATAAAGCAGAAATAGATGTTTTTCTGGAACTCTCTTGCTTTTTGCATGATCCAGCAGATGTTGGCAATTTGATCTCTGCCTCCTCTGCCTTTTCTAATTCAGCCTGACCATCTGGAAGTTCATGGTTCAATACTATTGAAGCCTGGCTTGGAGGATTTTGAGCATTACTTTACTAGTGTGTAAGATGAGTGCAACTGTGTGGTAGTTTGAGCATTCTTCGGCATTGCCTTTCTTTGGAATTGGAATGAAAACTGACCTTTTCCAGTCCTGTGGCCACTGCTGAGTTTTCCAAATTTGCTGGCATATTGAGTGCAGCACTTTCACAGCATCCTCTTTCAGGATTTGAAATAGCTCCACTGGAATTCTATCACCTCCACTAGCTTTGTTCGTAGTAATGCTTCCTAAGGCCCAATTGACTTCGCATTCCAGGATATCTGGTTCTAGGTGAGTGATCACACCATTATGGTTATCTGGGTCATGAAGATCTTTTTTGTATAGTTCTTCTGTGTATTCTTGCCATCTCTTCTTAATATCTTTTGCTTCTGTTAGGTCCATACCATTTCTGTCCTTTATTGAGCCCATCTTTGCATGAAATGTTCCCTTGGTATCTCTAATTTTCTTGAAGAGATTGCTCGTCTTTTCATTATAGGGGACTGGAATGTAAAAGTAGAAAGTCAAGAAATACCTGGAGTAACAGGCAAATTTGCCCTTTAAGTACAGAATGAAGCAGGGCAAAGGCTAATAGCGTTTTGCCATGAGAATGCACTGGTCGTAGCAAACTTTGTCTTCCAACAACACAAGAGAAGACTCTACACATGGACATCACCAGGTGGTCAATACCCAAATCCGACTGATTATATTCTTTGCAGACAAAGATGGAGAAGCTCTATACAGTCAGCAAAAACAAGACCTGAGCTGACTGTGGCTCAGATCATGACCTCCTTATTGACAAATTCAGACTCAAATTGAAGAAAGTAGGGAAAACCACTAGATCATTCAGGTATGACCTAAGTCAAATCTCTTACAATTATACAGTGGAAGTGAGAAATAGATTCAAGGGATTAGATCTGATAGAGTGCCTGAAGACTATGGACAGAGGTTTGTGACACTGAATAGAGGTCTTGACACAGTGATCAAGACCATCCCCAAGAAAAAGAAATGCAAAAAGGCAAAATGGTTGTCTGAGGAGGCCTTAACAAATAGTTGTGAAAAGAAGCGAAAGGCAAAGGAGGAAAGTAAAGATATACCATTTGAATGCAGAGTTCCAAAGAACAGCAAGGAGAGATAAGAAAGCCTTCCTCAGAGATCAATGCAAAGAAATAGAGGAAAACAACAGAATGGGAAAGAAGTGGGACAAATCTTGCCAAAGTAAGTTCAAATTATTTTTAATTACAATCCATATTTTTAAAATCAGAAAATGTATTAAAAATTTAATCCTTACTTAAAAAGAAAAAAAGCCCAGAAAAGAGAGCTGTAGCAAGAATCAGAGATGCCTTCTACAACTATAATCTCTTATTTTGGCTATGGAGGAAAAAAAGTTGAGGTCTCTATAGCTTGCTAGGTTAGAGGGGGCTGGGAAAGCAAAGGCTTTCAGATTCACAGGTTACCAGGAAGACTCTCTTGTGGAAGAGGCAAGGCTGCCATTTACAGGCCCATCTACATATTCACCTTCATAACTGCTACGTTTTATAAGTTTGTTATATCTAATCTATTAAGACTCTGATAGCAACAGATACTTTAATGCATCCTAAATACTAGATGGATGAAAATAAATAGCATCATTGTAGAATTCTCTTTAATACCATACTTCTCAAAACAATACTGCCATCTTTTAAGGTATTCTGCAAAGTGAAATATGGTATGTTTAGAAGACAAAGGAGATAGAAGACAGAATTTTGGACCTTTTGCTAGCTTATGAGGTTTAAGGATAAATGAAAGATAGGGAGAAAAAATGCAATTATTTGCTTTAGGGCATCCAGTGTGAACAGACTCTAATATTTGGAATAAAGTATGCTCAAGATTAAAACCTGCACCACTTTAAAAATATATTACCTGGAGCAAAGACTTGAAAGATTTTGAAATAAAATGTACTTAATAATAACTTTTTAATAAAAATTATTTAACAGTAGAGGAGAAAGCTGATCACTTGAAATACAAGTTTGGAAATTTTTAGTTGATAATTTAAATGCCACTCAACTCTTTTGTATAAGAGAGAAAGTTAGGAGTTTGAAACATTGCATAAAAAACACTGAAGTGCTCGGGAGAAATGGGAAAAGAACAGAGTTAAGGTCATACTTAAAAAAAAATTTCAGTTTTTATTAACTATGGTTTGATGGTATAAGGTCTTTGAAACTCAACTACATGATTTATTTTTTATAATTTAGCATAATCCACAGGATATCATTGGAAAGGTTATATAAATAAGTTATAAAGCCGAGAAAACAGAAGGGAGGAGAAATGAGGATTGAAAAAAAAGTTTCCTAAAATATAGCAGAGAAAGTGTGTACGGGATTGGAGAGGGGAGGTAATGGGTGGAAAGGGAGAACTGGGGAACAGGGAAGTTGGTAAAATTAGAAAAGCTTCCTATTTTAACATTAGTTTCATGGAAATGGTTACAGTATAAGAGAAGCCTGAATCTGTAAGCTCTGTATTTTATCCTTAATTTCTTAAAACTGGTTACATCATGAGAATATAGGTATTATCAAAATTTGGTGCATCTTTAGTCATTTCTGTATATGAATATAAAGAAAAATACATATAACTATCTTACCCTATATTAAAGACTTTACTATTATCATTACCTTAACACAAATCTGATTAAAGCACAATACAAAAATAATTTGGCCAATGTTCCAAACAATCTATTTCAAAGAGATTTGCTGCTATGTTTCCAGAGATGTTGCTTAGAAAATGTTGTTTTGCTATATTCTTCCTTAGAGGTTAAGAAACAGTCTGGTTTGTTAGACATCAAAAAGAAGCGTCCAATTTCTGATCTCCAAAAGACAAAGCTACTGGTGGTCTAAGGAGGACATGAGAGACCTCAAAACTAAAGTCTACTAAACTGTGGGATTATTTTTGGCAAGTGATAATGGTAGTTTGTCCAACATAAGTAATGAAGAAGAGAGAAGGCAGCCATAAGCCTGATGTTCCAAAAAATCATGTCTGTATTTGCGTCACTGGAGAAAGTGTGTAAAGAAGCCACACTAATGAAATTATGATGGCAATACTAATAGTTAAACACTACTTTCTTATATCACAAAAACTGTTGGGAGGCCTATAGGACTGCCAGTATTTACATCTATTTATTATTATGTTAATGAAAACCAAGATACTAAATTCCTTTATAAATCCTGTTGAAATTCTCCTACAGTTTAAGATTAGAAGAGGGAGGGGGGAAAAATAACCCTCTTACTCACTCTAACAGAAATAAATGACTTTCCTTTTTAAAAATAATAAGACACATATTTCCAAGTTTTTTCCTCTCAGTTTATGAGCTTGTATGTTAAAGATGGAAAATATGTTATCTCCTATTTAGGTAAACAATAAGGATCTATGGAGTTGATAGGTGGTTGGTACTTTTTGTTTTTGGAAGGAAGAGAGAGTGAGTAGGAATTGAAAAAAATGCTACGAGTTAGAAAAAAGCAGCCAGTCCTCCAATCAGGCTGTGTTTACTTAAATTTTAATTTAGGTAAATGGACTCAACCATTCCTTTGCCTTCTGATTTGCAATAGTGCTTTATTTAAAATATCTATATTCCATTATATGCAATATAAGGTATTACATTTAGAATAAACATTTTAGGTGAAATAGTCTATATAATAAATAAATGTTTACTGAACAAATAACATAAAAACAATTACATGCTCAATTATCTCCTTGTGAAAGCTTTCCATGAAGAGATATAAAATTTATTTAAATAAATCTCTTATCTTAATCACTGTAAAATGGATGATGGCTATCTAAAAAAAAGCAAGCTTCATTTCTAATAGTGTACAGATTTAGAAAATGCTATGACACTGATATTAACTCTCATACTGCTGCCACCAAGGGTCATTAATTTGAACCTAAAAATGTGGTCAAAAAAGAGGCTCACAAATCTTGCTAAGCTGCTAAGCCACTTCAGTCGTGTCCGACTCTGTGCGACCCCATAGACGGCAGCCCACTAGGCTCCCTGTCCCTGGGATTCTCCAGGTAAGAACACCAGAGTGGGTTGCCATTTCCTTCTCCACAAATCTTGACTAGCACTAAATACAGTGGTTTCTATGGAGCTAAAAGTAATTTCTTTTTCAGTGATTATTTCAAGTGATTATTAACCCAGAGAGAAAGTGTTTCTCACTGACTGCCCATCAGATATCTTTAAAGATGTAAGAACAAATCATATGATAAAATGGACAAAACTGACACCAGCCATGATGACCAAGGTCCAGGCAGTTATTATTACTTCATTTATGTTAGCAGTTCCATCTATAGCTTTTAGACCTTAACCTAAATGCCTATCAAGAAAAACCCTTAAAGAAATTATTTCAAAAACTGAGGGATCTATTATGATGAGATAATTTGCAATACAGCTGTATCAATTTTCTCATGTGTTGATTTTTCCCCAGGATATTCCTGTAATATGTTAACTATTAGGTGTAATGACCAAAAAAACACATGATGTTTTCTTTGTACTCAGGTAATTGTTGATTTCACAGTACTCTGTGGAAGACTCATTTTCCCCCCTTCATTATAATGCAATGATAATATCTATAATTTGAAGTCTTGCTTTGTTAGGTCAGTTAATGCTATAACTCCATTATAAACGTCAGCTACACTACAATCTCTAATTTCACTCAAATGATATTTGTTCTCTGAAATATGTACTAATAGCATTTTCTAAATTTAATTATACTTTTGCTTTCTAGCAATTAAAAACATCAAAAGAACTTAGCAAATCATTCTGGAATTTGCTGCTTAAAAGTGTAATAAATTCAGATGGACTCCTGTTCAGTTTTTGAAAACTTATTATTATATATGCCCATTAAAAAGGACTCAGTGAAATATCTGCAAATATGGTAAAAAAAGCTAAACACATACCAGAATTCTTAGTAGTTAATTATAAGAATATTCTACGGATCAAAATCACAGAATATTTACTTTTGAATAGTCTGATGGTGGTAATGTGTTTGAATTAGTGTTTCAGGAGTCTTTCATTCAATGCTCCTAGTGATGCATTCAAAGAAAGATGACAAAGATGAGGCATTCTATGAGGGTTCAGAACCACAATGAAGGGGACTGAATCAACTGGTCATCAGCACACAGTCTAACCAACCAACTGAATGAAAGTCATTCGTGAACTTGGACTAGAAAACGAACAAGAAGAGAGAAGTTAGGATGCCGTCTTATGAAAAACTTTGGTAAAATATATGTACATCTGGATTTTTTTTAAAAAATTGCAGTATTAAGATAAATACAAAAGAGGTAGTTATCTTCAGGTAAAGGAAAAGATAACTTTCATTTTTTTTCCAATAAAATTAAGTATTTTAAAATCTACTTTATTTCCCTTTAAAACATACAGTTAAACATATTAGCATTTTCTCCAAATTGTAGCATAATACTTACCAAAAAATTAACTCACAAATGATGTTATCAATTCAAGACAAATTATCTTCTATACTAGGACTGACCACCTCCTTGTGAATGCCTATGCTGAGATCCTTGTTAGAGTATGGTACTGAAAGTGGCCTTCCTGGGACTTCCCTGGTGGTCCAGTGGCTAAGACTCCATTTCCCAGTGCAGTGGGCCTGGGTTTGATCCCTGATCAGGGAACTAGATCCCACAGGTCGCAAATAAAGATCCCATATAGGATGACAAAGATGCAACACAGCCAGTAAATAAACTTTCAGAATTTAAAAAAAAAAATGCTTTCCTCAAGTTGATGGTCTCTAAAACCTCTATGACACTTTATCCCACCTGAGGTGAGCCCATTTAGTTATTAAAGCTCATTTGCTTCTCTCATCTTTACTTTTTCTCCCATTAATTTACACATCTTAGACAACTTCTTTATAGTTAAGGTGAAAATCGCAATATTTCTAAAAAGAGTAAGCAACTACTTGATTTACTTAACTATTATTTCCTCCTTACCAATCTGTAAAACTTATATGTGAGAGCCCTTACTTCTGTCATAGGTGGTCAGCAGGAAAAAACATAGATGGGGAAATCAGTTGGGTAACTAAAAAATTACCCAAATTATAATTGGTTTCAGAGTAAAAGAACCATAGCACACATTTCAGCAAGCATTAAAAACTGTCATTCTTAGTAAATCTTCAAAAACTTACTTATGAACTTTAATAGTGGTGTACTGTTCTTTCTGTCACAACTTCTATCATAAGAGTTAAGGAGTTGTTTACATTAGTTGGAATGAAAGATACGAAGTCAAAAGATAAAAATATTTTTCTGCTAAATCCCGTGGTCTTTATTGTTTCCCATTTATATGTCACTTAAAAAAAAATCCCTAAAAATTTTTTTTAAAGGAAATTCCTACTAAATTTAAAACTACCTTAAGCCTATCCACTAAAAATTATCTCCCCTTTATTAGATTGCTTACTTCTACATATTTTTCTTTCTTTTGCACACTATTATGGTGTTATAATGAATGTAATGCAGATGAAGTAGTTTATTGGTGCTTAGCAAAATAAATAAACTGAAACAAGGAATTAAATCTGAAAGAACTGTTTCAGATAAGCTGTCCCACACATTACCTGAATTATTTTACTTATGAGACTGAAGATACAAAATATGATATAGAGAATAAATTCTTGCAGAAATATAATCTTTTCATATCTACTCTTAAGAAAAACTGATGTGACAAATTCAGCATCCTATATTTATTACCTTACCAATTATTTTTAAAAGAAGATTATTTTGTGTTCCCAATTCTCTTATGTGGCACTTATTCCTCCTTTAAAAAGTTTTTATTTACATTAATTCAAATTATCTGATACATTACTAAACAACAAAGAGTTCATATGGCAGCCAAATAACCCTCTACAACTCAGGCATCTGTGTAGATCAGCTTGTTGATGTGTGACCATTCATCAAATATGACTAAGAATTCTAAACTCTCCTGAAGTATACAGTTCAAAACATGTATATATTTCTAGAGATTATAAACACTATAAATAAAAATAGTTATGGTTAAACAACTAGTTCCCATAAACAAATAATTGAAATCAATACTTTCATGGCAACTGAAGGCTACACAAGGATAGCTATAATGAAAAAAATATGGAAGCATTAACATTCTGAGCTGTATGGTTATGGGCAAAAGTGGTATTAGTGAAGATTATATGAGGAACAGATAAGCATCAAGGCAGGTGAATCACCAAATGGATACTGACAATCATTCAACTTAGTAGTTTCTGCCCACTACATGCATTCCCTTCAGTGTTGTAAGGAAAACAAGAAATCAGGAAAACAGATACATAAGGAAAAGCAAAAAAATTTCGAACATGAATTTAGCAGTATTATTATTTACTGCTCTACCAAAAACATGTAAGAAAAATAAAATAGCAAGGAATAAACATAAGAGCAAATACATCACAAAAGCAAAATTTCTTAACTTTAAATGTGTTCATGGCAAGACTGGTTCTGACCTTCCAAACTTTCAATTTCAAGACAACATGGGAAGGATTCAAAAAACAGCTAAAATATTGAAAAATCATAATCTGGAAAACTGGCATGATAATTCTTTACATGTGGTTTCCTTAGAGGCTGGTTCACTGAGTTTAGCAGAGAATAAGTAATTTCAGTAGTGCTTTTTTTTGTTCTTTGCCAAATACAATGAAAAGTACCTGTTTCTAGGTTTTCTAATTACTCAGGCCATGGCAAAGCATGGGTTGTTACCTCAGGGGCTCTCCATTGGCAGCTAATTGTCACATTAGCTTAGGAAAAATCTTTATCCAATCTTTCGTTTGATGAAAGACAGAGTGTAGAGGAAACAGGATAACTGTGGTCACTGAGTTCCACTGTGTGTGCTCAGTGCTCAGTTGTGTCCGAATCTTTGCCTATATATCCTATGGACTATAGTCCATCTGGCTCCTCTGTCCGTGTGATTTCCCAGGCAAGAATACTGGAGTAGGGTGTCATTTCCTTTTCCAGGGGATCTTCCTGACCCAGGGATCGAACTGTCTCCTGCACTGGCAGGTGGATTCTTTACCACTGCACCACCTAGAAAGCCCTGAGTTCCACTTAATGTCAACTCAAAGTAACTACTCATGTGGTTTATCATTCTGCTAAGCTTTGCTTCTTTCTTTCAAATGGAAAGAAAGTTATAGTCAAATGGAAATGGAACTGGGAAGGAAAAATATTTTCCCTTTTCCATTTTCAAAGTTGGCTAAATTACACAATTAAACAGACAAATATGTTCACTTTTATCTCTTCTTTATCTATATTCATATGTGTGGGTAATCAGTTACTGTCCATGCCAGCTTTTACTTTCAATGAATAGTGTGATACTAAAACACCAGAGAAAACTGTCTGCCCCTAAACCTTTATGTAATGAAAAAATATTGACCTTGATACTGATCAGTAAACTTTATCTATTATAAAGGAAACAAAACACATATTAAAATACCTACAGAATTAAAAATTTTTTAAAAGTGACATAGAGTTGTTAAAACTACATCTGCAATAGAGCTTTCCATACCTTTGACTACATATGAACCAGCAGCTCCTCCTTTTGACTATATTGTTAATCAGTGATGAGAAACCTATCCTGGAACTCTCTACACCATGGTAAGTCACATGGAGGTCATATCACAAAGGAGGTTTTAAAGCCCTGAACCACTCTTAAAAACCTATGCCTTACCTAAAAAGTATTCTACTTTATGCTTGATTAGTTTCCCCAGGTCCAAGGTGTATAATTTCTTGATGCACATTTTAAGAATCAGCTGGAGATGCTTTCCTTAGGTAATGGAAGTCACATTTCCCCAGGCCAACATCCAGGCTGGCAACAGATGCATCAGAACCATCAGAACCAAGGAGATTATTCAATTCACATTTAAATCCAGCCAAAGAAAACAGAGCTTACAAAAAAAAAAAACAACAAAAAAACAAAAAAACTAAGTGTCCAAAGAGACTGTTTTGGCAAATACGGTTTCAAAAAATACAAGTCATTAGCTTCTTAATGTGGAAGTCGGATTTTCCCAATGAACAATTTATTACTGGCAAAGTATTCACCAAGCTCTGCCAGTAAAAAAGGGGGAAATTGTTGGAAAAGTGATCTAGGCACACAATTCCAGTTAAGTTATAAATGCAATATGTAATTTAGTAAAGACTTGTGCTGCACTATTATGACAACAAACGTTAAATCAGAATCAATTATCTGCCACATTTGGAACACAACAGTATTACTCACTGAAAAGTCTTGTGCAAAACTTGCTTTAAAAGGAAAAAAAAAAAAAATCAGAAAAAGCCAGCAGGTGTTCCAGGAACATTCGTTAATAATGAGATCCAATTTGGAGATCAATTAATGGGTCAAAAATCTAGAAAGAACTTTAGATATCGTTTTATGAATGAAGGGACTGAGATCTTAAGAGGCAATATGGTCAGAATATGGTCACATGGGATTGAGTGACAAAGCTAAGAAAGTATAGCATGATGCATCCAGAAGTACAGGGTAAAGATCTGGGTGTCCTCGGAGGCACTTGAATGGTCTCAGAGGTAAGTGGTTCCTGGAACTGTAGTCATTCTTGCATCTCACAGAAGGTAATAACCCAGGGGTGAAAGAAAAAAACAAATGAGACTAAAAACCAAGGTACTGTTTATTTCCCTGTGCATTGGTACTTGTGATTTTTAAAAGACTTTGTTGGCTTCTGTTTAAAGCAGTTTATATCAATTAAGCCGTTTTAATTACCTCATCTCTAAAGTGGACTTACAGGGATGTGACAGGAGAAGCAAGGCCAATTTTAATATAAAAGTAGCACACTCCAGGAGACATCTAGGACGCGGGAAAAGGAAGTTTTCAGGGTAGCTTACAAAGAAAGCTAGAAAAGATTGCAGTCCATCCTGATACCCAGAAAGCCTGAAATTTTTTTTTTTTAAGTTTGTGCTTGTAAGTTATAGGATTTTCTGTGTCTTCCAAGTGATCACTACATTGGAAGTCAGAAAATTCAAACATCTATACAAATGGAGAAGCTAAAAGAGCTTGAGAAACACACTCAGTGTCTTCTGAGAGAGAATGGCATGGTTCTAAGTAATAATTCAGGAAGGAAGGAAAAGCAAAGATTACAAGAGGGTTGAGGGCCTAGTAAGCATTAAGATTTTGGAAAAAGATGAGAAACAGTACAGGTATAAGACACTGCTTATGTACAATGGAGATAAGACAATCTCTTCAACAAGTGGTGCTGGGAAAACTGGTCAACCACTTGTAAAAGAATGAAACGAGAACACTTTCTAACACCATACACAAAAATAAACTCAATAAAGATCTAAACCTAAGACCAGAAACTATAAAACTCCTTGAGGAAAACAGGCAAAACACTCTTCGACATAAATCACAGCAGGATTCTCTATGACCCACCTCCCAGAGTAATGGAAATAAAAGCAAAAATAAACAAATGAGACCTAATTAAACTTAAAAGCTTTTGCACAACAAAGAAAACTATAAGAAAGGTGTAAAGACAGCCTTCAGAATGGGAGAAAATAACAGCAAACGAAGCAACTGACAAAGAATTAATCTCAAAATTACACAAGCAGCTCATGCAGCTCAATTCCAGAAAAATAAACAACCCAATCAAAAATGCGCCAAAGAACTAAGCAGATATTCCTCCAAAGAAGACATACAGATGGCTAACAAACACATGAAAAGATGTTCAACATCACTCATTATCAGAGAAATGCAAATCAAAACCACAGTGAGCTATCATCTCACTCTGGTCAGAATGTCTGTGATCAAAAAGGCTACAAACAATAAATGCTGGAGAGGGTGTGGAGAAAAGGGAACCTTCTTACACTGTTGGTGGGAATGCAATCTAGTGTAGCCACTATGGAGAACAGTGTGGAGATTCCTTAAAAAACTGGAAATAGAACTGCCATATGACCCAGCAATCCCACTGTTGGGCATACACACCAAGGAAACCAGAATTGAAAGAGACACGTGCACCTCAATGTTCATTGCAGCATTGTTTACAATAGCCAGGATGTGGAGGCAACCTAGATGTCCATCAGCAGATGAATGGATAAGAAAGCTGTGTGTACATATACACAATGGAATATTACTCAACTATTAAAAAGGATGCATTTGAATCAGTTCTAATGAGGTGGATGAAACTGGAGCCTGTTATACAGAGGGAAGTAAGTCAGAAAGAAAAACACCAATACAGTATGTTAACACATATATATGGAATTTAGAAAGATGGTGACGATGACCCTATATGCGAGACAGCAAAAGAGACACAGATGCCAAGAATAGATTGTTGGACTCTGTGGGAGAAGGCAAGGGTGGGATGCTTTGAGAGAATAGCACTGAAACACGTATATTACCACATGTGAAACAGATCGCCAGTCCAGGTTCGATCCATGAGACAGGGCATTCAGGGTTGGCACACTGGGAAGACCCTGAGGGATGGGATGGGGGTGGGTGTGGGAGGGAGGTTTAGGATGGGGGACACATGTATACCCATGGCTGATTCATGTGAATGTATGGCAAAAACCACTACATAATGTAAAGTAATTAGCCTCCAATTAAAATAAATTAATTAATTCACAAAAAAATGGCACTGCTTATAGAGCAGCAACTCAAATTTTAAATGACAAAAATATAAAGACAATTAAAAACGAGAGAAATCATATTACTGCCCTCATATTAGTGTCCTGCAGCACTGTTAACTCCCTTTTGAGTACAGAATGGTTATTTTGGAGATCTTAGGAGTAGATTTATTTTTCACTGTTGGTATATAGAGATTTCTTTCAGAAAGACAGGTTTTCTGCAGACCATGCTCTCTTTCCTTTTTTTGTACAAACAATTCCTTAAATTCTAGAATGCAGGCTTCTAAAATTCAGCTTTGATAACATGTAGTAATGTTTATGGTGAGTGACAAACTACTTAAGATCATAGAGAAGTTGCTCAGTCGTGTCTGACTCTTTGCAACCCCATGGACTATAGCCTACCAGGCTCCTCCCTCCATGGGATTCTCCAGGCAAGAGTACTGGAGTGGGTTGCCATTTCCTTCTCACTTAAGATCATAACAATAAGACAAAGTAAAACTCATTTGATGAATTATGCTGATAATGTCTTTCTCTATGTTAATAACTAAATTTTTAGTAAGTGGGTAGGCAAGAAAATCTTACTCTCAGAAATTGAGAAAAAAAATGGGCATTTTAATGAAAATCTACAACCTTGTTGGGAAAGTGAATCATTTTCTAGTATTGATAAGATAATTTCTAATAAAGCAACCCTCTAGAATTAGCTGGGGTTAGGCTCTGACATAAAATTTATTTTTCTTTCTTATATTCCTTGCTCTCAGTCACTGTCAAGGAACTGAATCATCTTGGAAGAATAAACAACTGTTTAGAATAGGAAGGTAATTTACTATCCTGGAGTACAGAGATACAAAGCTATCTAGATTATTCCCATGCTAATGACAGAAACTGAAGGATTCAATGCCACAGATTGCAAAGGGTCTCTAATGACTCTTCTCCACTTGCGTGAGGTGTTTTCTAAAGGAGGGTGGTATTGTACTTTAAAGCTATAGTTTTGTAAAGACAATGATAAAGGAACCACAACTAGCTTATGCACATGTTGCTGAATCATATTTTAGGGGATGACTTATGACACTGGAATGATTATACTCCTGGAAAAGTGTTAAGTAATTTAGAAGAACCAAAATTATGCTTAGCAAGACCCACAGGTATGATCAAGGGGCTTTAAATTGAAATCAAAGGATGAGAAAATTCCTCAACTAAAACTCTGAGACTACGAACAATCACAACATCATAGGAGAGAAAAATAAAGTAGAAGAACTATCAAGTTAAAAGATATAAACAAATAGAAAACAAATCCAACCACCTAAAAAAAAGTGTGTGTATTTGTACATAGCAAACTTGAAATTTCAAAGTAAGTAAATTTCAGGGACTAACATTAGTGGGAAGGAATTCATGAATGGCAACTGACATTTGAAAGGAGTATGTTACAATGTTATATAATGGAAGGCAGAAGATACCTTTAAACCAAAATACCTTTAAACCAATTCATATAAACTACATGGAGATTCTTGAACATGGGAAAAAGGAATCATCAAGCTAAGTTAAAATAAGGTAAAAGCTGTATTACCAGAGGGGACATATTTTTTGGTTGCCTGATCAGATGGAGGATTTAGGTCAAGTTTTCCTGAAACAGGTTGCAAACAAACACAAGGATAAGATACAACCATGATGGGCAGGTGACATTAGCTCTTTATATGTACTGGCAGCTTTAATTTCATTCAAATCAGAGCATCTGACAGACTCCTAAGTTACCCTGTTGAAAACTGCTGCTGCTGCTGCTAAGTCACTTCAGTCGTGTCCGACTCTGTGCGACCCCATAGACGGCAGCCCTCTAGGCTCCTCTGTCCCTGGGATTCTCCAGGCAAGAACACCAGAGTGAGTTGCCATTTCCTTCTCCAATGCATGAAAGTGAAAAGTGAAAGTGAAGACGCTCAGTCATGCCCAATTCTTAGCGACCCCATGGACTGTAGCCCACCAGGCTCCTCTGTCCATGGGATTTGCCAGGCAAGAGTACTGGAGTGGGTTGCCATTGCCTTCTCCCACATCCTTCAACAAAGGAAGCAATGAGAGGAACTGATTTAATGATTTCATACTTAAGTTTAAACAAAAAGCCAGAACTGAATGATGATGCAGAAGTGACAAGAAGTCTAGAGTGACCATGCCAATGGAAGACAATTCTGGGCTCTGTCAAACAAGCTGCTACATCTGCAGTTGGATGTTTTGAAGGTCACTCATGATATTCTTAGGAGACAGGAAAAATAGTGGATTTATAGATAGCTTAGTAACTGTCATCTGAAGAGTAACGATCAGCAAGTTCACATCAACCTTGAGGGTCTATCTTTGGTTTGGGTCTATAAAATATTTTAAATCAATAACTTGAAAAAATAGGACATTTATACACTTCCAGCAGATACAAATTGGGAAAGAGTTAATATGCAGGATAAAATAGTACATTCAACAAATACTGGGACTTCCCTGGTGGTCCAGTGGTTACGACTCCACACTTCCACTTCAGGAGGTGGTGGCTTGATCCCTGACTGGGGTAGTATGATCCCACATGCCACTCAGTGTGGTCAAACAAAAACAAAAAAGAACAACAACAAAAAAACAGATATTGATTGAGCAATCTTATAAGCAAGGTATTAAAGTGAATATAAAGATTGGTCAAGGCATAGGTCTTTTGCTCATGATTTTCTTTTCAACACAGTAGATAAAAATATTTTTAAATTATCAAGGAACAAGATATGAAGTGATTAAAAAAATAACAGATAAAGTGGTTGAACAGATAAATGAAGGGAGACATCACCTCTGGCTTTATATGTCAGTGGGTTCAGGATCCTAGGTAATTTAGTCAAAGTGTTCATAGGAATGTGTCAGATGAGCAGAATTTGGACAGGTAGTGATCAAGAGGAGGATCGAGATCCAGAGGTGGAAAAGCATGGAGCTTATATTGAGAAAGTTTTGTGGTTTTCTCTGAAGAATGAAATGTAGGACAGGGAGCAATAGGATACAAAAGTTGGGTAATAAGGTTCTGGGATACAGGTTGGCACAATGAACTAAAAACAATAAAATTAAATTTAACTTGGATGAACTTATAATTTCAAAGCAAAGATGTTGGTCCCTGCTTTCTTCTTGAAAATTATTACCCCCAAATACTAAGGCAAAAAAGAAATAACATGAACTCCAATTTTAATGACTAAGAGGCATCCATGAACCACAATAAATGGAAATTAAAAGCAGATAAAAGAATGATGATTTAGCAGAGCAAAGGAAGGCCAAGTCCATGTGCCTGAAGAGGAGGATACCACAAAGAAGCAGCACTTCCAGAACCCTGGAAATGTTTAGGAATTAGAAACACCCGTACCAAAGGCAGGAGGCAGAGGACTAAAATCAAGAACGTTGGGTTAAAAACAGCAAAAACACTGAGGCAGAAGAAATTAAACTCCTGCTCATGGCCACACCAAACAAAAAGGATGCGCTTGAGCTAAGAGCCAGGTACCACTATAGAATAAGATAATTTAAAAAACTGTAGTTTTAAAAAATAGTTTAAAAAATAAGGAAATAGTTTTAAAAATAAGAAAAACAATAATTTATTGCTTCTTAAATGTTTTTAGATAAAAATTACTTGAATGATGTTATAAAACATTGTAAAATATTTGTAAACAGTTCTTAATCAGAAGAGCATTTTCCAAAACACATATGCTCTGGCTCCAAGTCCCAACTGCAGAGATTCTCGTTTAATGGGTGGGAACTAGCAACCTGTATCCAGAAAGTTTCTTACTCTGAAGACCACTGAGCTAGTGTAAAAAAAGTAATCTATCACCAAAACCTATCAAAGGTTAAACTGGCATTTCATTTTCATTCATAGGTGTATCCTATGTGCCTGGTATGGTTCTAGGATCTGGGAATACTAAAGTAAACAAAAAATTCCCCACCCTTGTGGAGTTTATATTCTAGAAGCAGGAGAGACACCAATAATGTATGTAAAATATGTAGTATTTTGCACATAATTGAATGGTCATACGAAGAAAAATACAGTTGGGAAGGAGTCAAGGGAGTGGGACCAGAAAGAAGGTAATATTGCTGCAAATATTTGAAGTAATAAAAGGAAAAAATGTTAAAGATATTTGGGAAAAGTGTTTCAGGGAGAGAAAACAGATGCAATGGCCCTGAGTTAGGCAACTGTCCATCGATTTATTTAAGGTACACCACGGAGGCCTATAGAGCTGGAGCCCAGTGAGTGAAGATAAAGAGATTAAAAAGGTAATAAGGGAGCTGAATTGTATAAGATCTCACAGGCCTGTGAAGGAGTTTGACTGTTATTCCTAGTGAGATGATAGCTATATGATTAGAAGAATGAATATGTAAAGAATCCATTTACAGATATACATACAAACATATATGTTATATATGAAAACATATTCTGAAAAGCAGTGAAAGTTGTCTAAGTAATTAATAACAAAATAAAAATGTCAAGTGGTGTCTGGAAACCTTAGCTGGCTAAATAAATCTAGACAATACTTAATATGGTACTTTAGAACAAGTGTTTAATAAATATTTGTGGAATAAATGGACAATGAATTTACACTGAAAAAGGAGATTGAGAGTTTTTCAAGTTCTTGTAAAATTTGAGGCAATGTATTAAGAATATAACAGTTACCCTAAGATTGGGTCTTTTATTAAATATTTCAAGGTAGTCTTACAGATACAAAGCAGATTTTACTATTTCCTAATTATATCAGTTAGGCAAGAAGAGACTAAATAAAAAGCCTTTCAGAGTTACTCTAAAACTTTTGAGTTTTCTTTTGTTTGAAAGAGTCAGAGACATAGTTTTTAACAGTTCATATTTTAAGCTTAGCTTAAGCTTTCATCGGTTCTAGTTTTAAAAATTCATTCATCGTGATTCACACTCAAACTAGTGCCATTTCATCTTTATTAGTTTAAAAAATTTATATATTTTCACTCCAAAGTCTGTTTTTCTCTCCTCAAAGCCTAAAACCCAGAGTTCTGACTGCCAATGAAGAATTTTGAAAGTGACAAAGCCATTTCTTCTGATAGTTAGAAAAAGTGAATGTACTTTCTTCTCTCCATTGTCACCACTGTAGCTTCTCAATAAGCCAATCTACTCTTTCTAGTTGTCAGACAGTCTTTGTTTTTAAATTATTTTGGTGATAATGCCAAGGTCAGCAAAACTGTTCTTATTTAATGTTAGTATACTTCTTGTGCCTGATAATAAAATTTTATGAAAGCATTAATTTTTTGATTAACTGAAAAAGGACAGTTAGCTCCTTCCACTGCCGTAATAGGACTTTCTACAGGAATGAAAAGAAACTAACTTCTGCTGTTACAAAACAGCAAATATTGTGTTATATTTTTTTGTATCATACCATGTAATGATGATTTCTTAGAAAAATTACCCATTCTCAAGTCATAATATTAAAAGCATTACTTTATATGCCAAGTAACTTATGCTCTTTTCTGTGAACCAAACTATTGATAGGTGAAATTCAGAATAAAAATACACAAAAAACCCATGTGTTAGAATATAGGAAATTAAGCTGTGTGATGTACTAAGTGAATAATTCACTTTCATTCTTCTGATACATCCAAAATTTGCAAAGATTATGAAAGGCAAAAAGTTTACATAAATCTATATCAAACTATACTAATTTGAAGTGTGAGATCAGTTTTCATTAGAAAGATTTGACTTTTGCTTACTCTTTATCAGGGCATTCATTAAACATAGGAAAGAAGTAAGAGGATAGAAAACTTGGTCACTTGGTTTAGCAGTTTTCTCAGATTGAAAAAATAACAATGAAACCTCCAGGGTTAAGAATTTCAAAGGAGGCTGCAAGACAGAGAAGATAGACCAAATCAGCTTACCACTTGAACCATTTTGAGATATCTGGCATATCTTGGATCCTTGGCTACAGTTAAGATATTTTCTGGTGTTACTTCACTTTCCTGTGGTCCAGAGTCTTGTAAACTGTTCTGCTGTAGAGAGCATGGTGTATAAATCTTTAGACAATTCACAAAAGGGGTCCATCATGTTACTTAAAAGGGATGTTTCTTTTTATTATTCTAAAGCAAACAATATCAGAAAAAATCATATTCTAAATTTAAATACCAATAATTTAATTACAGGATATATGTTTCCAAATATTTACAAATACTTAAATAAGATTGCAGAGGAAGTTACATGTAATGTCAACACTATATTGTTCCCACAAAAGTGCAAACATATTCAAGGCATTAAAAGTTAAAATTCTGCTTTACTTGTCCCTTGAGTATGGATACAAAACATGAATTATTGATGGACCTATTATTTTAATAAAACTTTTAATAAAGCTAGTAAAGCTATTTGATTTGTCAATTGTTCAACTCCAGTGGACAGAAAATCGGTTTTCTAGGTATCTATACCATCTACACAATTATACTTCTCATTCATTGAATAATCTTGTTCTAAGTGGATATGGCTATTCTAACATCTCTAAAGGCAAGGCCTGGAGAATTTGTGGAAGCGAAGCTCATTTCTCAAACAAAATTATGTTTATATATATTTCAGCTACTTATGGAATTATTAATATTCTCCAAAGAGTGGTTAAGATTATAAATACTACTTATAATGAAGAATTTGGGTAAAAATGGTTTCATCATATAGGCAGTTCTCAACTTTGCATGGTACCGTGTAAACGGTAACTCATCCAAACTGGAATCCTATCTTTATTTAAGTGCAAAGCCAAGACTGTCTGTATATAGTACTTGATTTTTCTATCAACTTAAACATTTATAGTAAGTCCACTTAGTGACTTACTGTATGTTAGCATTAAGGGTAGTTCCTTAACTGAATGATATCAATTTTATGTCTGCATATCTCTGTTGAAGTACAAATAAATAAAAAAATATCTTTCAGTATTCATAGTTATTAGAATATAAATTATATGTTAAGGTTTTCCCCCAGATAATTCAAATATAGATTAAATCTCTTTTAAATGCTGAAGCAAGTAAAATATCCCCAAATTCTTTAGGTTACTCCAGTTATATGACAGTGTCAAGTGTACAAAACTGCATATATGTGTGTGTGTGTAAATATGTATATACATATACACATTCATCTGCAAAATGCATTAATTACAAAACATCGAAAACATTTAATTAAACAAAAAATTTCAACAAGACCCATGTATGCTTTTAAAAAAATAAGGACAATAAACTCATACAATAGCACAATGGAGCAAATGGTAATTACATATAAGACCACTAGATTTTAAAACTCAGCCTTTAACTTCAGCCTAATAACCAAGATCTCAACAAGGTTTAATTATATCAGGTCTTACACCTTTGCTATTTGTATGACCCATTAAATCTTCTATCGTATCTCTCAACTGTCCTTCATTTTATTCTGAAATTAATCTCAATCTGTACAATTAGATGTTCTACTGTGAGTAATGATAAGATCTGAACCATGAAATTAAAGGTGCAGAAAAATCAGTATGCAAACCTTGGGTCTTTGACTCATATATAGATTGGAGACTGCAATGAATGGATGACTTAAAAAAAAGTTCATGATTATCTTTTAACTGATAAGCAAGTTGACTGTAATGTCAATGGAAATTCTGTGTTAAGCAATACTTCAGTCCATTTCAAAATATTTTATATAAAATATACCAATTAAAAACCATGGAGAGAAATAAAGAGTTGATTTCAATATTAAGAACATACTGAACAGTTATATTAAGCCAATCAATACACAACCTTACCATATTTTTTAAATTCAGGAAGCCAACAGTACTTCATAAATCCTCCAATGAATTAATAACTATTTTTTAATAAAATTGCCAGAATATCAAGTAATTCTGAATTTTAGATAATTCAGTTGTGATTACTTATAATCAATTTTTTGAGACTTTAAATAGGCAAGACCAACACAATTGTACAAGTTTTAAATACATATTATATATGGGCGTGCACAGTAACACCTGGAAAAGTTAATACTGAAAGTCAGATATCATTTTATAAATTTATAGAAATATAATAATGGCTAGTACCCACCAAAGAATACCTACTAGGTAGAATGGAAACATGTAATAGCTTTTACATATGCCTTGTTTTAGAAAAAGGATGGTTTATCTTTAATTGATAAAACCTTGTAAAGTTAAAACTCCTCTAAACATTTGAATTTATTTTTGTATATTATATATATTCCAGTGATCATCACAATGGAATTTGTTATATTAATTAAATGGATGTTAAATTTTCTAATACCTAATTGTTAAGTAAAGCGAAGTGAAGCAAAAGTCATTCAGTCATGTCTGACTCTTTGCAACCCCATAGACCTCTCTAGGCCAGAGAAGTCCATGGAAATCTCTAGGCCAGAATACTGGAGTGGGTAGCCTTTCCCATCTCCAGGAGATCCTCCCAACCCAGGAATCAAACTGGGGTCTCCTGCACTGCAGGTGGATTCTTTACAACTGAGCTATCAGGGAAGCCCTAACTGTTAAGTAAACAGTCATCTAATTCATCCACCGAATATACAATATTTCTAAATTATAGCTCCTCCCACACAGAGCCTTGGACCACATGTGCTCAGTTGCTCAGTTGTGGCCGACTTTTTGTGATCCCATGGACTATAGCCCGCCAGACTCCTCTGTCCATGAAATTTTCCATGCAAGAATATGGAGTGAGTTATGTTTTATGAATTCAACACAGGTGCTAGAGACAGTGCAGTGTAGGAGATAAGAGATAGGATTCTTGACACCAGATTGTTTGGGTAAAAATTCTAGTTCTTACATTTATTGTCTGACCTTCAACAAGTTAACCTCTGTGTATCTCATTTGACATACCTGTAAAGTATTAATAGAACTTATAAAAGTATTTACTTCATAGGGCTGTTGTGAGAATTAAATGAGTTAATTTATAAAAAGCACTTAACACACCACACATACAGTCAGAAACCTTTACATGGGAGGTATTACAATCACAGTCAACATCATAATGATCTAAAAGATATCCCATAAAAAGTACCTCCAGGTACAAATGCAAAATTCCATATACATAGGAAGTCTGTTTGTTTGGTATTACTTGTTAGACCACCATTTTAGTGATTATCTTATTTTGGATTTTAATACCTCACTGAGATATACTAGCAATTATTCTTAAACAATGAAGAATTTTTATTTCTTGAAATAAAAATACACAATTTAAATTTTTACAGTGCATAAATGAACATTAAAACATAAGAGCCAAACATAGAGTGCAGGCCTTACAAGGATGCTGATTTGAACAAATCAACTCCCCAAACACACTTTTTGAGACAAGTGGTGTTTCTTAGATTAGGACCTCTCAAATTTCAAGAGCCTTCAAATCACATACGGATCTTATTAAAATGAAAATTCTGACTCAGTGGGTCTGGGGTGGAACCTGAGATTCTGTATTTCTAACAAGTTCTCAGGTAGGTTGCTGGCCCATGGAGCAGAGTTTTGGTAACAAAGAGTTAGATATTATCAGGGAATTATTGCTCATTATATTGTATATGATGAAGGCATTGTGGTTATACAAGAAAATGTCAGAACTTTTCACAGATGCTCAGGGAATTATACATGGGTGAAAAGATATGATGCCTGGAATTCACTTCAGTGACAAAAAAAGACAGATGAAGCAATTGCAACAAAATCTCAACTGGTGAATCCAGGTAACGGGCACTTGGTTAGTCATTGAACTATTCTATTTTTATTCATGTGTGAAAATGTCATACTAAAACATTTAAAAGACACATTTCTTACAAGAACCAAGAAAAAAATTTCCAGAGGGAACTTGAAGAAAGTAGTTATAGTCAAGATTATTCCTAGTCCTGTATAGGTCAAATTTCTGTTTTATAGGCAAGAAAAATATTAACTTCAGGAAACTGTTCAGAATAACAAAATGAAAAGCTAATAACTTTTTTCAAACTGTATTTTTTATCTTAAAGTTTAAAATATTATTAATCAAGTGCTATATTTTTATTTAACTTCTTTATTTGACCCTGCAGATTTGGTCTATCTGGTTCACCCAAGAAGAGGTGCTCATGCTTCCCGGAACTTAATTACATACCTGTGATTGCTCTGAAGTGGCTTCAGAATGTGTTCCATTTGTGATCCTAGTGACATTTACAGGAGATACTTCAAATGTGACATCATCTAGGCCCGGGATAGATGATAACTGAGAGGAGAAAATTAATGTTGGTATATGAGGATAATATTAGATCTTTAAAGAGTAAGTTTCTAAGTATGTGTTGTGTTTCAAATAGTTTTCTTAAGTTTTAAAGCTATAGAAGTGGTTTCATAAAATCTCATTTTTGGTTGAAATTCTCCATGCCATAAACTACTTAAAAGTGAAAGGGATTGACAAATAAAATATTTTTGAAGAATTTTTCACTAATCTAATTTAGGTTGTCACCATTCTTTCTCAGGAATTATAATTTTTTTAATAAGGAATCCTAGTGTAAGGAATGAGAGCATGGGCTTTGGAGTCAGATTGCCAAGGTTTAAGTCACAACATACGTTGCTGCTGCTGCTGCTAAGTCGCTTCAGTCGTGTCCGACTCTGTGCGACCCCATAGACAGCAGCCCACCAGGCTTCCCCATCCCTGAGATTCTCCAGGCAAGAACACTGGAGTGGATTGCCACTTCCTTCTCCAATGCATGAAAGTAAAAAGTGAAAGTGAAGTCGCTCAGTCGTGCCCGACTCTTGGCGACCCCATGGACTGCAGCCTACCAGGCTCCTCTGTCCATGGATTTTCCAGGCAAGAGTACTGGAGTGGGGTGCCACTGCCTTCTCCGACAACATATGTAACCCTGTGCAAATCTTCCTAGGCCTCAATTTTCTCACCTGTACAGTGGGGGATGAGAAAACTTACATCCCAAATTTGTAAAGAGATTTTGATTAAATATATTTTGTTCCCCTTCAAAATGTGCTCTGTAGCACATTTTAAGTTTGAATAATCTGGGAAATGAGAAAACTCTTGCCACATGTTAACATATGATGCAGCTTATTCTTTTCTTCTTTCTTTAGTAATATCACTTTATGTTACTACAATGTGTTAGTTTCCATACATAAAAAATGAGCATGATGTCAGTGGTTAAGCATTTTAGGTTGGATTTCCAAGATCCATGCAAACATTCTTTTCTGATTTCATCCTGGTATCAGTGACACACATCTGTCAAACGTTTGGCTAACTTTGAGGAATTAACTCTATGGTCATGGAAATAATTAAGGTTAACCTGTCCACATGGCAACTTAACTTGTGACCGTGGACTCTAACTTAAGAATTCCACAAACATTAAAATAATATACATATTCATAATAAAGAATAATGAAAAAAACAATGGCAATAAGATCTAAAGCAACAATATTCATTGAAAATTGTTGACTGATGACAGTATTTAGCACATTGGCTATGGCCCTAATAGTTTCAAGTGGGTATGGCTGCTAAGAAACTATTTTGAACATGTTCAAGGCCAAATATCCTAAATTACAAGCTAAAGAAATGTTCCAAGGGAAATACAGTAGCTGAAGACCACAGGAAGATGTAAAAGCATAAATCAGACATTCTGATCCCTATGCTAGAAGATATTAGTAATTTCACTTCCTTCAGTTCAGTTCAGTCACTCAGTCGTGTCCAACTCTTGGCAAGCCCATGGATTATAAATAGTCAATAAATATTTTTTCAGGTCAATTTGTTTTGATAAAAGAACAAAATCACAAAAATATATTAGCATCTCCATTATTTTATATACAAGAAAAGCACACAAAACCTGCAAGCTTTCAAACTGAAACAACCTTCTATTTTTGCTTTTATATGACAGTTACCTTTTGTGATATCTGACATCAGAACTGGTACTACTCACTAGCATTTAATATATTTACAAATGGAAAAATAGCTGAGATTTTCTCCAAATTTTGTTCTGGAGACATGTAAAGTTTTACAGAATTTTTTCCTGTGTTATCAATGACTACTATTAAGATAATTGTGAGTTTTCCATTAAATGAAGCAAACTATACAACATTCAATTTGTTAACATGTTACTCATTATGTTTCTGATTAAATAATGAAAGAAACCTTGACCCACGTGTATATTTAAACAGACTCAGTTAGTGGTTCATAATGAAGATTATTTCCTTTGCAATTATAATAAATTAAACAAATGAAAGCACTGCACCACATCATGGATGCAGGAGCTAAGTTGAATTCATTCCTAAATACAATTAAAGTTAAATGCAACTGAGAAAGTTGATATATGTAGAGTAAGTTTATCCTATAAATTATTCAGAAATACAAACCTTTGCATCTAAAATATTGAGAGTTGTTTCAATTTGCTGGATTCGAAGAGAAAGGTCTGCTAGTTTCTGAAAAAGAAAGAGTAGAAACAAAAGGATAAAGTTAAAAACTATGGTTAAAATATTTGTGATTTTCTAATATACTACTCTCTTATTTACAAGAGTAAGAATTGAAACTCAAGTATTCAATTATCTTTATTAGGATGTTTCATGGTTATTTTATAAAACTGTATTCATAGAGAAGCTGTTACATTTTCAGTCTTATGAAACTCATTATCAGAACCATAATCAATCACTGGGACCAGAATGTAAACTCCTCTGAAGACAGAGTTTTTTATTCACTGTTATACCCCTTGTGACCAGAGCAGTACTTGACACTTAACAGAAGCCTGATAATTACTTGTTGCTGAATGAAGGAATTCTTCATAGAACACAGGATTAAAAACTAGCCCCAAACAGAAAGGAGCAGGGTCTGCCTTTGTATATCACTTAAACACAGAAATATATACAACTAGTCCCAAATTCAAACTTTCCAAGTTTGAAAAGAAGACGAAATTGGAAGATAAGTAGTTAATGTTGGGAAGAATTAAAACAGAGGAAAGAAAAAAAAGAATACTAAAAAAGCAAAAGGAATCAACCAACCATTAAAACCCAAGATAAACCAGAAGCAAGAGCTTACCATGCTCTAGTTATTCTGTACCATTAAATTAGCCATATATATGTGT
This sequence comes from Capra hircus, assembly GCF_001704415.2. Lineage (NCBI taxonomy): Eukaryota > Metazoa > Chordata > Mammalia > Artiodactyla > Bovidae > Capra > Capra hircus. The sequence goes on from NC_030812.1 coordinate 64,546,879, forward strand.
TGTATGTTAGTCGCTCAGTCATGTCTATTTGCGACCCCATGGACTGTAACCTGCTAGGCTCCTCTGTCTGTGGGATTCTCCAGGCAAGAATACTGGAGTGGGTTGCCATGTTCTTCTCCATTTTAAAGTATGCACTTGATATCATTTATAATCCCATACGTTTTATTTTATGCATTTAAAAACATTAATTTCATTTCACCAGACTGCCAAAGGATCCATGGCAAAATTAAGAACCTCTGCTTTTCAAAGATTATTCAGCATAATAAATGTTTTTGAGTCTGTTCCCATGTAATTACTGTTATAATACACATAAATATATACTTTCTAAAATGCCACTGTCCCTTGACAAAATACACCTGGTTTCTTTTATGGGTTGCTAAAGCGCATTTCTATGATGTTTATGTCGTCTGCATTTTCCTTCTAAACTCCTAGACCACCAGAAAGCAGGTTTCTTAGTCTTGGCTCTATAGACTGAGCTCAACTGACCGGCTCTATTTTGGGCTGGATAATTCTCTGTTGTAAAGGTCTATCCTGTGCACCATAGGATAGTTAGCAGAATCTCTGACCTCTACCCACTAATTGCCACAAAAATTCCCCAACTGCAACAATGAAAAATGTTTCTAGACATTGCCAAATGTTCCCTGGTTGAGAACTACTACTCTGAAGTGTAGATGACTATGGATATAAGTAACATGATCAATAACAGTAATTGTCCCCACCTTTGAAAGTTTCAGCAGAGAGGAAACAGAAAGGTATGTCTACTTTCCCATCCATCCTCTTTATAAGTATTTAAAGCAAACCTGAAATATCTTGAGTTGGGACAACAGGGGAATTTACAAGGTTGCTAGTTTTTCAGATAAAGTTGAAGAGTTCTTGATGCACCACCTACTTATTTGCAAGGCAGTGCATTTTACTCAAGTGGAAAAAAAAAGAGGAAGAAATATGGAGCTAAAAGTTGAACATGGGAAAAAAAGCACTGTGGGACTTCAGGTTTGTAAAATATCCCATTTGCAGATCCGGTTCTTTAAAAGAGAAACAATAAGTCATTTTGGGTTGAGTATGTCCTAGAAGCCAGAGAGGGAAGCAACTGATGGTTTTACTAAGCTTCATCTGACACTTAAATCCAGCAGTTGTAAAAGTTTTAAAAGCAGTTGTAAAAGTTATAGCAGTAAATAGGGTTTTCAGCAAAACCTTATTTGGTTTAAGGTGAAGTCTGATGGTGGGCCTAAAAATTGGACATAAAAGATAAGCACTAAATTTTTTTTTAGGTCATGTGAAAATTCTCAGAGCTTTTGCTTGTATTTAAAGTTGTTGTTTTTTTTTTAAAGAAATGTTTTACAATATTTAGAAATGACTAAAATCCCAGTATTCTAGGCATGTTACAAGTCTGAGTCAAATATACCTGATTGCCCTGTTTGCTGAATACCTTTAACTTTAAAATTTACAATAAGGTTAAACTTCCACTCAAGTCTTATCTGTGCTATGCGCAGAACTTGAGCTGTTCTCCACGTACTTCCTATTTAAAATTTGTAATCCCTGTCCCCGTGGACTGCCACAAGATTTTGATGATTAGGACCAGAATAGAAATGCTTACTGGAGACTTGTGAGGGAAGAGGAGACGGACCCTTAGTAACTCTGTAACTTGGGTCAGATTCAACTACTTTCCTTTCTCCATCTTGTAACTTTTCTCCTATCCTGGTTCTAGTCATTAGAAGAGTTACAAAGTAGTTCAGTATCCAGAAAGTTTTTTAAAAGCTAACTTCTTCACTTTTCTCTTTATCAAAGAATTCTAAAACCAGTATTAGTGATGAAGAAAGACCCCTATTGATTTCAAATTTAATTTTCATTTGAGTTTAGCTGTGACTGAAGATACTGTTTGGGTTTGGTTCAAAGCAGATTAAGTGAAAAAGTTAAAACAAAAAAACCCCCAAGAGCCTCTCCTCTCACAAAAAAAACCAAACAAACCAAAACCCACCAGGTTTTCTTTTCCCTCCAGTTCACTTTAAGTTCAAAAAGTAATAGCTGAAGTTTAATTTTTTTTTTTTTTTTTGGAGGGAAACAGAGTGGTTTTGGTCCTTGTTTAAGGCTTTAACTAAACAAAGACCACAGGTTTAATAGCTGCTATAAACAAATAACAACCCAGTTTGGAAACTGATCTTAACTTGGGAGAAAATGGCCCTTCATGTATGAATATGTATATTATATCCCTGGAGTTTATCATATAAAAGACATTTTATTAAATAGAAATGGCATGGTAAAGAAGAGAACACAAATCTAAAAACTAAATTTTGAAATAGCTATAAAGAAGACAGTGTAATCTCTCACTTGAAAATGATATAAACATGCCTCTTATTCAATTAGATGGTGCAACAGAACAGAAGATTGCAACCAGGTAACAGATCAGAATTGGAATCCCAGCTCTTACTTTCTAGCTGTTTGAATGTAGGCAAGTAGCTACTGCAGCTATAAATACTATGCCCTCAAATATATGAAGAGTGCATGAATAAATGACTAAGTAAATGATTTAAGCCTTTCTACATCTCAGTTTCTGTGTTTCTAAAAAAGAGATAATTGGACCTTTCTTAAAGGTCTGGGCTGTGATAATTACACGTAAAGCACTTAGCACAATGCCTAGCACAGAATAAGTACACAATAAATATTACTGTCATCACACCAAGTAAAAAGTCTACAATTGACATAAACATCCAAGATGAATGCTATAAGCTGAATTCTAAATGAGTGACAGTCAATCCTAAATTACCATCCATTAAGGAGAAAAAGGCAATTAGCTACTTTTAAATTTCATGAATTTCTGTCAACAAAGTTTTTTCTGGGGTTCAAGGAAGAAGCAGGAAATAGTGATATAGTCAAAACAGTTGGAGGGGGGTAGTTGAGAGAGGAACAGAAGGGAGGAAAGAATGAATCATGAGGCTTTGATAATGGATAAGCAATCAACAAGATAGTTTTTGTTATACTTTATCTGTATGTGTGCTCAGTTGTGTCCAATTCTTTGAGGCTCAACTCTCAGAGACCTGACCCTTTGATACCCTGTGGACTGAAGCCCATCAGGCTCCTCTGTCCGTGAGATACTTTGGGCAAGAATACTGGAGTGGGTTGCTATTTTCTTCCTCCAGGGGATCTTCCCCACCTAGGGATCAAACCTGCGTCTCCCATCTCCTGCACTGCTAGCAGATTCAGCTGAGCCATCGGGGATTCCCCACAGAAGGGGTATTTAATTTTAAGTGGTCACTGAACTTTTGTAAAGTAGAATTTGCAAGCTTATGGAGAAATACTGTCCTATCTGTGTGGGAATTTTCTCTAGCCTATGGACTGAGCACAATGATTTTAATATATTAAAGTATATATAAGTGTATCCTGTTCTTAACACAGAATAATGGCCCCAAGGACATCTATATTCCTGCACTTTATAGGCAGCAACCATCCCTCTATGAACAGTCTCATTCAAGGACTGGATCGTGGGGGATACTCAAATGATGAACAGTAATTTCAGCACTCAGGTAGTTCATGACCCCAAAGTGGAGCCCTAAGGTTTTACATGATCCTCAAGTATTGAAGAAAACTGATCAAGAACACCTTTTGGTTTTAGATGACTGTCCCACTTCTTTGTCCTCTTTTTCTCCTTTCTTCAAACCAATTTCAAGTCATGCTTCCCATTTTCCTTCCCACTCTCTTTTAGTTTTTTGTTAAGACAGGTGTCCCTGGATATGGTACCTAACCTGTCACTGGGTTGTGTGTGCATGCTATTGTTTCCGACCCTTTGCGACCCCATGAACTGTGGCCCACCAGGCTCCTCTATCCACGGGATTTCCCAGGCAAGAATACTGGAGTGGGTTGCCATTTCCTAGTCCAGGGGATCTTCCCTACCCAGGTATCAAGCCCATGTCTCCTGCACTGGCAGACAGACTCTTTTACCACTGTGCCACCTGGGTCATTGGGTTACTTGATCCTTAATTCACAACTCATTTGCAGAAAGTATTTTTACTTCTATCATGATATTTGATGCCCAAGTTATGTTTCTAGGCTACCTCCCCAATCATCTTTTCCATGAAGCAATGTAACATAATTTTAATAGAAACTGAAACAGTATATATTTAAAATGCAATCCTTAGGGTAAGAGAAACTTCAAAATTAAAAAAAAAAAGTTTTTGTGAAATCTTGGAACTGCTTTTGTTGTTTAATCACAATAAACCTTACTGAACTATTTCACAAAGCCTCCAGAAAGTTCATTCAGCAGAGACGAGCTGTAGGAACTGACGGTAATAGAATCAAAGAGGATTTAAGCTATGTCAACACAATAACTGGGGGACAAGAGGTCATAGTACATGATTGCATACACCATACTTCTTACTTTACTCATTTGTTACCTTCTAAAGTGCAAGGTGACATTGGGCCACTCATTCAACCAGTATCAAAGGACCTACCTCCTCACAAACTGTAGAAAAGCGGTTGAGGAACTGTACAGTGTGCACCACAAACTGGTTTAGAAAAGCCACCGTTCTTTTCTGTTGAATAGCTGGCACCTGTTTTACGTAAAAATAAACATGATCCGTACAGGACGAAACGTACAGCACGAAATCACCTTGATATTAATAATAAGGAGGCGTTCTCCTGTGTGATACAGTTACTGGAAGTACTGCGAATAGTCATTAACTTGTTTTCCTAAACTGTGGGGGTGGGGTGTCCAAAATGACAGAGGCTGCAAAGTTTGAGAACGGGTTCTGGATTCACAGATGCGAACTTTCGCAGGTAAAGGCAACACACACAAACACACGAAAAACTGGAAGGGCCAAATATAAAAGAGGTCGGAACAGGTAAGCGTTCTTACCCTTGAACATAAGAACTCGTGACTCGGGAAGGGAAGGAGAGGAGAGGCAAACTACTCCCGCCCCACCTTAGAAGGCTCGGGAAGGACCCCTTTTTAAGGTGAACTGTGGAACCCTCCCTCCCAAGAGAGGGGGAAGACACGCACAGGCCAGGGTTGGGCAGAGTGGTGGGGTCTTTCTGGGAACCCAGCGTCCCTTCCCCATCCTCCTCCCAGGTCGCCGAAATCCAACTCCATCTTTACAAACCTTAGTTAGGTCTATGCCTGAGCCCATGAGAGGAAGCCCATCCTCATCCATCTCCTCAGCGGGCGGGGGACTCAGGGCTCACCCCCAAACCCCTCCCCAGCCAGGCCCGCCCAACGCGGTAATAGCGTCCGAACGCCTCTCCTAGTCCACGCCTCCAGGTCCGGGGAAACGCCGGAAGGAAACGCCTCCTCCCGCCAATCACTCGGAGCCTTCCAGAGAGCCGGCCCATTCGCACGGCATTCTGGGAATGGTAGTTCCAGCTCCGGATTGTGACGTCAAACAAGGCGGGGTCGGGTGGAGCAAGGCTGTAGTCTAGCAGTCTTAACTACCTACCTCCAGTCTGCCCCCACTCCAAAATAAAAAAGTAAACCGTGGGGTCTGTTTGAGTTTATCCCTGCTTAGTCTGGTGTGTTATATATGCAGCTAAGTTATTCGTTAATTAAAAAAAAAAAAAGTGCCAGATACTATGCTAGGCCTTGTGGTGAATACAAAGATTGAATGAGGTTTAGCATATGTATCTATATAGAAAACTATGCATTGGAGAGGGAAATGGCAACCCACTCCAGTGTTCTTGCCTGGAGAATCCCAGGGATGGGGGAGCCTGGTTGGCTGCCGTCTATCGGGTTGCACAGAGTCGGACACGACTGAAGCGACTTAGCAGCAGCAGCAGCAGTAGAGAACTATAGAAACGTTATCCTAAGTCGGACGATTGACAAAAAAAAAAAAAAAAAATTTTAAGTGCTCTTTAAAAAAGAAAAGAAATATAATGCTATGAGATGTAATTTCTAGTTAACAGAAAAGTGGGAGTGTCTCTCCATCTCCTAGGATCCTTGATCATTACTGTTCATCAATCATCCATAGCTCCTGACAGCAGTGCCACTCACAACTTAAGTGAATTTCCAGGGCTGTTAAAAACAATATCTAGAAGTTTTGGACAACTGCCAGAAATCCTATGGAATATATAATCCTTCCTCTAGAGTTTCTCTCATTGGATTTCACTTATTGTGCTAAATTCTGGAGACAAAGCAAGTAAATTGTAATGAACACTGATTTGAAGAGTCAGGCATTTTAAATGCCACCTGCATATAGCCATTAAATTAAAAAGTCTTTAAGAATCTTTTAATAGTTATCTTTGTTTTCATAGCAGATAACTAGAAAGTCACTTTTATCATGAATCAGTTCTTAGGTGGGGGAAATGAGAAGACTGTGTTCCTATTTCTTTGTTTTTCTTTCTGCTCTGCTTCAGGATGAACAATTAGAGGAGTATAGTATTGGTTCAGCATAGTGGGAAAATAAATTTAAATACCCCCTACCCTGCTCCCCACTTCCCCCAGGAGTGATGCTGTGCTTAGATCTCTCAGATGTGTCCGAATCGTTGTGACCCCATAGACTGTAGCCAGCCAGGCTTCTCTGTCTGTGGGGATTCTCCAGGCAAGAATAGTGGATTGCCATGCACTTCTCCAGTGGATCTTTCCAACCCAGGGGTCGAACCCAGGTCTTCTGCATTGCAGGCAGATTCTTTACCATTGAGCCACCACGGAAGCCCAAGAATATAGGACTGGGTAGCCTATGCCTTCTCCAGGGGATCCTTCTGACCCAGGAATCGAACCAGGGTCTCCTGCATTGCAAGTGGATTCAATCATCTTTTGGGATTTGGTTAAGTAAAGGAATTCTAGCCTCTTTATTCATTCTAGGCTAGATATAACCTAACCTAGTGAAGAATCCATTGTTTTAGGCTCCTTCTCTTAATTGTGCCTACAAAGTTGGGTTGTAGGCTTTTGTAGGCAGTAGTCCCTAAAAAGTGGATTACCTCAGGAGAAGATATCTGGATATATTTACAGTTGGGGGGTGCCCAATAAAACAGCATATAGCCTAATGATTAAGAAAACTTTCTTAGTATGGGGGAGGTCCTTTTGCTATTTTGTACCCTGGGACTTTAACTTATGTAGTTGATGAGTGATGATTGAATGGTAATTACCATTGAAAGAATGTTACTTATGTTTCCCAAGAGAAGGGGACCCGTGATGCCACACAGGTTGTAGGGGAAACACCAAATTTTGGTTGGGAGGAAGACAGAAGCAAGAGCCAGGGGAAAGCCTATTCCATATCCTTTATTGTGACTTCTGTGGTTGAAAGGCAAGGCAGGACAGGAGAAGCAAGTGAAGGCTGGCTGGTGTGAATAATTCGAGTGGATTTAGGGCACAGGAGTTGTCCCTTTTGTCTGTACCTTGCCCTGGGTTAAATTATGGCAGGGGAAATATTGGCTTGGTGTAAAAGTTTAGATAAGGAGGTGGTTGGGGGTAATGGTCTCAGATTGGTTGGTTTGTGTATGAAAAACGTGCTTGCAAGTAAATTGTTTGACTAACTTTGGGAATTAGCTAGTCCTGGTAGATGCTTGTCTTTCCCAGGATCTTTAAGTCCACATATGTCAGAGCTTCAGGGATACAGAAATTTATATATATACATATATATATACACACACACACATAAATATAGTGTTATATATATAGTTACATATATTTATGTATAATTATACATATAATTAATATGTTTATGTGATGAGTATGTGCTAAGAAGACAATGACAGAATCCAAGAAAACACAGAACACTCACCTTTCAGGTAACAGTTTCAGAAAGGTACCTCATTTCTGGATCTAGAGCCTTATTCAGTTTCTCAAGAAGTGATCAGAGGGGAAGGAGTAGCTGCCTGGCTATGGAAACCATGGGGAGGGTATTTAGGAGACAGAGTCTTATCATCCCTTATCCAGACTCTCAATTAAGCCTCCTGTTTTAATAACTCCTAAAACATTGCTTTGCCAACAAAGGTCTGTCTATTCAAAGCTATGGTTTTTCCAGTAGTCATGTACGGATGTGAGGGCTGGACTGTGAAGAAAGCTGAGCACCAAAGAATTGGTGCTTTTGAACTGTGGTGTTAGAGAAGACTCTTGAGAGGCCCTTGGACTGCAAGGAGATCCAACCAGTCCATTCTAAAGGAGATCGGTCCTGAGTGTTCTTTGGAAGGACTGATGGTAAAGCTGAAACTCCAGTACTTTGGCCACCTCATGCAAAGCATTGACTCATTGGAAAAGACTCTGATGCTGGGAGGGATTGGGGGCAGGAGGAGAAGGGAATGACAGAGGATGAGATGTCTGGATGGCATCACCGACTCAATGGATATGAGTCTGAGTGAACTCCGGGAGTTGGTGATGGACAGGGAGGCCTGGCGTGCTGCAATTCATGGGGTCGCAAAGAGTCGGACACGACTGAGCAACTGAACTGAACTGAAAACATTGCACCCCACTTCTGAAGAACTGGTGCCCCCCATCGAAGTGTCTTCTAAACTGTCACTTCTCTTTTAGTCCATAGAGCAACTTGCTTTCATCACTCATTTGATACCTAACACATTGTGACCATGTGGTATTGTTAACCTCTTTGTAATTTCCTTGAGATCACAGGCCGGTTTCAATTTCTTTGTTGTTGTTGTTCAGTTGCTCAGTCGTGTCTGACTCTTTGTGATCCCATGGACTGCAGCACGCCAGAATTCCCTGTCCTTAACCATCTCCTGGAGTTTGCTCAAACTCACGTCCATTGAGTCAGTGATGTCATCCAACCATTTCATCCTCTGTCATCCCCTTCTCCTCCTGCCTTCAATCTTTCCCAGCATCAAGGTCTTTTCAAATGAGTCAGCTATTCGCATCACGTGGCCAAAGTATTGGAGCTTCAGCTTCAGCATCAGTCCTTCCAATGAATATTCAGGATTGTTTTCCTTTAGGATTGACTGGTTTGATCTTGCAGTCCAAGGAGTCCATTTCTTTATACGCTATACCTATTAGAGCCATGCACATGATAGCAGAATCTGCTTATTTTTAAGTTAAGAATTTATGATTAAAAGTGAAATATTTATTTATGGAAAACATAAAGAAAAAAGCATAGGAAGGAAGAATGTAACCCACAATCACTCTTCTTAGAACTAACCATTACCATTTTGATAGAACCAAGGTATTTTTATCTTGAATTCCTAAATCAGATTTTTTTCTTTTCCACATTGGTGGGGGTATTAATGAGAAAGGCTTCAGTCATTAGCTTTGTACACCTTCTATAGTACCCTGTCTTCTTCACAGAATAACTTTCTCCATTTATTAAAAAAAAGGGAGCAAATGATGCCACTATCAGCTGCTTCTAATTAATCTCCTCTGGTAGTTTCAGTAAATGACTCAGCACCTGGACTCCTTAAAGCAGTCAGGTTATTTTGAATCACAACCTCATAAAATCACTTAACACTACTCTGTAAGTTCAATGTCAACATTTCTTCATGTAGCCTTGTTTCTAGAATTCAAAATGATGATGTTAGAACCTTTCCTATTACCCTTTAAAAAATGACTGGGCTATGAGCCAGTTAGTCTAGGAAAGTGGTTCACAATATTTTATAGCATGAGAAGCTGCTTTTAATAGAAAAATATATATTGAGGAGCCCCAGATTATTGTGGCTTGATATTTAATATTTGCTGAATAAATACATATACATTGTTGAGGATTTAAAGTGAGAATATTAAATGGAAATGGGTTAACTATATTGGAAATCCATCTTAAAATCCCAAGTTTTCATTCAAAGATAGTATTTCAATTCCTTTTATTTTCTAGGCCAGGTCCTGCTCATTTTCCTGTAATATACCCTGCTTTAGAAAATCTTGCCTTACATATTACATAGGCAGGGATAAAGTATTCTAGCTTTCATCTGAACTCGAGCCAAACCTTGGGTCACAAAATAGTTATCAAGATGACAGGCACACCTTGATGTATCTGGGAACTTTTTAACCCTCTCAAGAATTCTGAATGAGATCTTCAAAAAGCCAATGTCTTTGAACCGGAGGGAAGGCCTCACTGGCAGGCTCATTCCTTCTACTGTTAATGGGTGTTTTGGGGGAGGAAGTGGGAAATGGCAGGACGCTTTAGGTCAACGTCTGTTAGAATTATGTGGGCAGTTTGATTTGGGGGCCATCTATGTTATCTTAGGACCCCAGGAGTTCACAGTTTCCAAGGAAGAAGAGGATTATGATAGCGGTAAGATGATTGAGAAACTCTTCCAATACTTTCATATTCTCCCAGTTATTTGCGATGAACAGGTTGGGAAGCAATGACCCAGGGTTTTGTAAAGATTATACATACATGCAAACATATCTTAGTTACTGTGGTAGGTGGGTAGAATGATAGGGAAAGGAATAGGTCAAAAACACTGATAGAATTTCATAATTGCTCCATGGGTCCAAGTACATGGGTTAATGTACTTGTGGTGGGGAGGCCCAGGATGGGGTGAGACCTCTGAAGCAGCTAGCTGTATATATGATCAGGTTTTGTACTTTCCCAGGGAAATCTCATTAGAACTCTACAGATTTCAAGTGAAGGATGCTCCCACAAATGTTCTCTTTAGTACATAAATTCGGAGAGAACGGAGCAAAGTTAGCTGTTCACAACACAGCTTGAGGCACTTGTGTCCAACTTTCAGGAGGATCAGTCCTACAGAACATTTAGCAAAGTATCTAAAATGCCAGAGAATTTACATCTTAATGGAATCCTCTCCCCCCACCCCCTTTTTTGGTAGGCTGGAAACCAAAGTGAGGCAAGCTATTATACAATAATAATAAAACATGGGCCTCCCTGGTGGCTCACCTGGTAGAGAATCCACCTGCACTGTGGGAGACCTGGGTTCAATCCTTGGGTAGGGAGGATCCCCTGGAGAAGGGAACAGCTACCCACTCCAGTATACTGGCCTGGAGAATTCCATGGACTATTCCATGGGGTGACAAAGAGTTGGACACAACTGAGTTACTTTGTATCTGAGTTATTTTATCTGTTATATATAAACACTGTTGTTGTTGTTCAGTCTCTAAGTCATTTCTGGCTCTCTGTCACCCCATGAATGGCAGCACTCCAGGATTCCCTGTCATTCACCATCTCCCAGAGTTTGCACAAACTCATGTCTATCAAGTTAGTGATGCCATCCAACCATCTCATCCTCTGTTTCTCCCTTCTCCTCCTGCCTTCAATCTTTCCCAGGATCAGGGTCTTTTCTAATGAGTCAGCTCTTCACATCAGAAGGCCAAATTATTGGAGCTTCATTTCCAGCATCAGTCTTTCCAGTGAATATTCAGGATTGATTTCCTTTAGGATGGACTGGTTTGGTCTCGTTCCAGTTCAAGGGACTCTCAAGAGTCTTCTCCAACACCACAGTTCAAAAGCATCAATTCTTCGGTACTCAGCTTTCTTTACAGTCCAACTCTTGCATCTGTACATGACTACTGGAAAAACCATAGCTTTGACTAAATGGATCTTTGTTGGCAAAGTGATGTCTCTGCTTATTAATACACTGTCTAGGTTTGTCATAGATTTTCTTGCAAGGAGCAAGCATCTTTTAATTTTATGGCTGCACTCACAGTGATTTTTGAGCCCAAGAAAATAAAATCTGCTACTGTTTCCACTTTTCCCCTTTCTATTTGCCATTAAGTGATGGGACCGATGGCACATTTTTTAAATGTTCAGTTTTAAGGCACCCTTTTCACTCTCCTTTTTCACCCTCATCAAAAAGCTCTTTAGTTCCTTTTTGCTTTCTACCATTAGAGTGATATCATCTGCATATCTGAGGTTGTTGTTATTTCTCCCAGAAATCTTGATTCCAGCTTGTGATTCATCCAGCGTGGCATTTCTCATGATGTAGTCTGCATATAAGTTAAATAAGCAGGGTGACAATATACATCCTTGATGTACTCCTTTCCCAATTTTGAACTAGTCCGTTGTTTCATGTCTGGTTTTAACTGTTGCTTCTTGACCTGCATATAGGTTTCTCTGGAGACAGATAAGGTGGTCTGATATTGTTGTTGTTGTTCAGTTGCTCAGTCATGTCTGACTCTGCGACCCCATGGACTGCAGCACTCCAGGCTTCCCTGTCCTTCACTATCTCCCAGAGCTTGCTCAAACTTATGTCCATTGAGTCTGTGATGCCATCCAACCATCTTGTCCTCTGTCATCCCCTTCTCCTGCCTTCAATCTTTCCCAGCATCAGGGACTTTTCTAATGAGTCAGCTCTTTGCATCAGGTGGCCAAATTGCTGGGGCTTCAGCTTCAGCATCAATCCTTCCAATGAATATTCAGGATTGATTTCCTTTAGGATTGTCTGGTTTGACCTCGTTGCAGTCCAAGAGTCCTCATTGACTCTCAAGAGTCTTCTCCAACACTACAGTTCAAAGGCATTCATTCTTCAGCACTCATACTTCTTTGTGGTCTCTCATATCTATACATGACTACTGGAAAAACCATAGCTTTGACTTTGCGAACCTTTGCTGGCAAAGTAATGTCTCTGCTTTTTAATATGCTGTCTAGGTCTGTCATAGCTTTTCTTCCAAGGAGCAAGCGTCTTTTAATCATGGCTGCAGTCACCATCTGCAGTGATTTTGGAGCCCAGGAAAATAAAGTTTGTCATGGTTTCCATTGTTTCCCCATCTATTTGCCATGAAGTAATGGGACTGGCTGCCATGATCTTACTTTTTTGAATGTTGAGTTTTAAGCCAGCTTTTTAAAGAGTTTGGTATTCTCATTTCTTTGAGAATATTCCACAATTTGTTGTGATCCACACAGTCAAAGGCTTCATCATAGTCAATAAAGCAGAAATAGATGTTTTTCAGGAATTTCCTTGCTTTTTCTATGATCTACTGGATGTTGGCAAAATCCTAAAAGATAATGCTGTTTAGGGACTGCACTGAATATGCCATCAAATTTGGAAAACTCAGGAGTGAGTGACTACAGGACTGGAAAAGCTGTTTTCATTGCAATCCCAAAGAAAGTAATGCCAATGGATGTTCAAACTGTTGTACAATTGCACTCTTTCCACATGCTAGCAAGGTAATGCTCAAAATCCTTCCACCTAGGCTTCAATAGTATGTGAACCTAGTACCTCTAGATGTACCAGCTGGATTTAGAAAAGGCAGAGGAACCAGAGACCAAATTGCCAGCATCTATTAGATCACAGAATAAAAATAAACACCTAGTTTTCATTAGTCCTAGTGGAAGAACGAACTAGCAATTAAACAAAGAAACATTAAAGTAAGAAAAGGTCATTGAAAGTTATTTAAAAATAATTTGTATTGGTCTGGTTTAAACTTAAAGGTCAACTAAGAAATTAACTTTACAGTTATAGTCTAAGTAAAAATGAACCAAAAATTTGTTTAGACAGTCTCTACCTTCTTTATCACTGTGGTCTAATTTACCACTAGTTGCCTCTGGCTTATTTGGAAGTTAGTTGTCTGGGTCTGATTTCCTTGATACAGTCTCAAAAACAGATTTCCTAAAACAGTATTAGAAAGCTCTTCTTCAGATGGTTGCAGAGATTAACCTGAATTTTGGCCAAAGTCTAATCTTGTCTGGATTTGGCTTACTGATAGGACAACAGCTGTGTTTATAAGAAAGATGAAAGTTTTGTGTTTAACCACCATTAGAAGCAAAGGGATCAGCAGCATTTACTGTCTTTTATTACAAAGGGAGGAAACACTCAGTTCAATATAGCACTAAAACTGCAGCTGATAGAAATGCTTGTTTCATAGATCTTTTAAGTCTATTGGTTACTCAAATTGTTTGCAAAGGCTGAGAAACCTGGTGACCTCACTTTTACTTACCAGTGTTCATATGGATTTTATAAGCTTATATGTGTTACAAGTCCCAGGGTAGTGTATTCTGTTGCAAGTGAGTCAACAAGGCAAATAGCTATATAACAAAGACATAAGTGAAAACAGAAATAAGCTCATCCAGAGAAATTGTCAGGCAAATGTAACTGGATCCTCGTAAGGTCAACAATTGTTTTTACTAAACTACTAATGTAGTTTAAAGAACAGCCGAGTAGGTCAGCAAGACAATTCAATGTTTTTGATTTCCCATGAAGTCTGTGTCAGTGCACGCAAAAGAAATTGGTTCTGTTAAGTCTGAGTAATGGATATGTCATCAAATGTGTGCTCGTTTTTCCTTTTGTGAAATGAGATCCTCAAAGCTGATATCCTAATTATTTTGTTGTGTTACTGTGCTTAGTGAACAAATGGTAGCTATAAATTAAAGCCTCATTAATAATAACAAAAGAAAACTTCTACCTATGTTTTAAATGGCACATTTCTTTAGATGTATAATTAGAAACAAATGTTAGCTTGTTTGAAATTCTTTTCAGATGCCTGTTAAACATAAATGTTTTTGAACCAGCAAGGTTGTTGTTCTCGACTGTCCCTGCTGTTGAGCACAACAATAGCTTGACAGAATATACTGGAACAGAATGCTGCTTCTGAGGACCTGAGCAAGCTCTCATCAAGAATGTGTGGAAATGGACCATCATAATGATCGTTTTTACTTAAAATTTTTTATTTGGGCCTAGAACCAAGGATATTACTGGTATAGTCTAAAGTTGGGTTAAACTGAGTTTTTTTTTGAGGTACAAAAAATATGGGGAATAATTTGGAGCAAATTTCTCTCTTCAGAAATTAGTCTTGGGCACAATACTGTCTCATAACCTCCCAATCAGCATTTCTGGGATAATGTCAGATTTTGGACTATTACAGAAAACCAGACACAAATGTGGAAACCAGATTTCAATTTCTTCTCCACTGACATGAGATTTAAAACAGCAACAGGAACATTTCAAGGTCAGTGTCAATATGTAGTCACAAATTACCAAAGAAAGAAACAAATTGGAGAGCATGGGTGTACGATTTTGTGTTTTTGGCATGGGAGAGACATTGAAATACTCATAACATAAAAGCCAAATCATAAAAATAAAATGAGACTTATGATCCCATCATTTTGAAAGGGTAGGATTTAGTTCTGACATCTTGCAGATTTGTGATGTCCTGACTTTTGCTTCAACAGTCCTAAATAATACAAGTTTTAGAACATAAGCACAACCTTTTTTCTTCTTCCTAAAATGTTTGTAAGAGAAGCAATCCTGAGAAAAACTTATTCAAAAAAGAGAAACCTCTTAAGCATATTTATAAACAAACACGGAAAAACTAAAACTAGGGGACATATACACAATCAGGTCTTGTATTATTTATCAGGAATTAGAAGTGATGACCAATAGTTAATTCCCCATCAAACATTTCCTCCCATCTTAGTTTAAACACAGTTTACTAAGAACAAAGTTTACTAAGGAAAAAGAGTATCTTTGTACCATTTAAAGTACTTGTTGGCCAACCCAATAATTGAACACAGTAAGTTTAACAAAGTAGAAGCTGCAAAATGGTCAGATAGCCTATATATGAGATCTAAACAAAGAGGTTAGAATTCTCAATGCTTCAGTCAGTTCAGTTCAGTTCCTCAGTCATGTCCGACTCTTTGTGACCCCATGGACTGCAGCACACCAGGCTTCCCCGTCTATCCCCAATCCCAGAGTTTACACAAACTCATGTCCATTGAGTCGGTGATGCCATCCAACCATCTCAACCTCTGTCATCCCCTTCTCCTCCCACCTTCAATCTTTTCAAGCATCAGGGTCTTTTCAAATGAGTCCTTCACATCAGGTGACCAAAATATTGGAGTTTCAGCTTCAGCATCAGTCCTTCCAATGAATATTCAGTACAGATTTCCTTTAGGATAGACTGGTTGGATCTCCTTGCTGTCCAAGGGACTCTCAAGAGTCTTCTCCAAAACCACAGTTCAAAACCATCAGTTCTTTGGTGCTCAGCTTTCTTTATAGTCCAACTCTCACATCCATACATGACTACTGGAAAAACCAAAGCTTTGACTAGATGAACCTTTGCTGGCAAAGTAATGTCTCTGCTTTTTAATATGCTGTCTAGGTCTATCATAGCTTTTCTTCCTAGGAGCAAGCATCTTTGAATTTCATGGCTGCAGTCACCATCTCCAGTGACTTTGGAGACCAAGAAAATAAAGTTTGTCACTGTTTCCATTGTTTCCCCATCTATTTGCCATGAAGTGATGGGACCAGATGCCATGATCTTAGTTTTCTGAATGTTGAGTTTTAAGCCAACTTTTTCACTCTTCTCTTTCATCAAGAGGCTCTTTAGTTCTTCTTCCCTTTCTGCTGTGAGTGTGGTGTCATCTGCATATCTGAGGTATTGATATTTCTCCCGGAAATCTTGATTCCAGCTTCTGCTTCATCCAGCCCAGCATTTCTCATGATGTACTCTGCATATAAGTTAAATAAGCAGAGTGACAATATACAGCCTTGACGTACTCCTCTCCCTATTTGGAACCAGTCTGTTGTTCCATGTCCAGTTCTAACTGTTGCTTCCTGACCCGCATACAGATTTCTCAAGAGGCAGGTCAGGTGGTCTGGTATTCCCATCTCTTTCAGAATTTTCCAGTTTATTGTGATCCACACAGTCAAAGACTTTGGCGTAGTCAATAAAGCAGATATTTTTCTGGAACTCTCTTGTTTTTTCAATGACCCAACGGATGTTGGCAATTTGATCTCTGCTTCCTCTGCCTTTTCTAAATCCAGCTTGAACATCGGAAGTTCATGGTTCACATACTGTTGAAGCTTGGCTTGGAAAATTTTGAGCAGTACTTTGCTAGCATGTTAAGATGAGTGCAATTGTGCAGTAGTTTGAGCATTGTTTGGCATTGCCTTTCTTAGGGACTGGAATGAAAACTAACCTTTTCCAGTCCTGTGGCCACTGCTGAGTTTTCCAAATTTGCTGGCATATTGACTGCAGCACTTTCACAGCATCACCTTTTAGTATTTGAAATAGTCTCAAAGTTTACTCAGGATAAAATGCATACCACTCCCAAAGGGCTAAAGACATCCCTCTCATTTCTTGAGAATGTCTTATCTCAGAGTCACCTTAATTTACAGATGTAATCACCTTTTCTCTTTTGAGGGTAACACTTACTGCCTCTCTTTGGTAGAACTGTATTCACACAATCACCATGAGTTTTTCTTCAGTATGTTCCCTATAGACGCCAGGCCCAGTGGGTAATTTCATTGGATAACTTTTATAAATGGGTAAGCCCTTATTCCAGAGGATCCATCTCCAAGATACCCAAATACCCAAGCCCCAACATACTTCTCCAAACTCTATTCCTAAGCCCACTCAATTCTTAAGTCTAAGACAATTTTCAAATATACTGACCCAACTTGTCATTTTTGACATACACCCTAAAATGACAAAACTCTTACAAAGTCTATCTTCACACTTTTAGGGTTCTCTGTCCCCTCACAGAGATTGTTAATGGGAACCATGTCAAAATTCCTTCAACTTTGCCTTAAGTTAAAAATCTACTTATGAAAGAGTAAAAGAAAATATTTTTAATATTTGCTAGTAATATTTTACTGTATTCAGTACTTAACTTGGGAACTGCTATGCTATTTGACCTGATGTGAAGAATTGACTCATTGGAAAAGATCCCCATGCTGGGATTGAAGGCAGGAGGAGAAGGGGACAACAGAGGATGAGATGGTTGGATGGCATTACCAACACGATGGACATGAGTTTGAGTAGCTCTGGGAGTTGGTGATGGACAGGGAAGCCTGGTGTGCTGTAGTCCATGGGGTCACAAAGAGTCGGACATGACTGAGTGACTGAACTGAACTGCTATGCTATACAATTTTTCCTTGTAATTAAACACATTTGCAGTTTATACATGTACATGATTACAAGATATTACTAAAAAAAAATTACCTGTAACAATTCTATATCTCTCAAAGATAATTTTGATTTCATAAGATGTGTCATAAGATACTTAAGATGTCTTATGAAAAGAAAACTTGAATATTTATTTGCATTATAAATTAAAAATAAATCTCCAGTTCTTCAAAAATAAGAATTATTCATCTCTGAAATAAATTAATATTACCTACAAATCTGTGCTGGACATGTTAGGTATCTTCATTCACCTCACAGTGAATCCATGAGACAGTAACTCCTCCCAGTAACTCCATGAGACAGTAAGCCTCCCAGTAACTCCACGAGACAGTGATTCCCATCTCCATTTTATAGGTGGAAATGCAGTTTCAGAGAGGGCATTAACTTGTAGGAATGCAGAGTTTGAAGAAATTTATTTAGCTGTATTATACTCTTCTGACTAGATCACATGACATGGCTGCCTTAAACAATGTTTACTTCAATGACTGTGAAGAGGGTGCATGTAGTTCTATTGCCACCAGGTGCCATTTCAAAAACTTTGATAAGAATGGTGAAGATTTATAAAAGGTGGAGATTGTTAAAGTTATTAAATCATAAGTTATTTTCTAAGGTAAGCTTTACCCCATATACCAAATGTTCTGAAAATGATGAGATGCCCAATCAAAAGGAGTTCGCATATAGTAAATAAACAGATTGATAACATAGTGATATAAGAAAATAATTTCTTATATCAAATTGAATAATAATCCTTTATAATTACTGAGAAAGTTGTAATAAGACTCCTATATTTATGAGGTGAAAGTCTCTCAGTTGTGTCTGACTCTTTGTGACTCTATGGACTGTAGCCTGCCAGACTTCTCTGCCCATTGAATTTTCCAGACAAGAATACTGGAGTGGTTGTTATTTCCTCCTACAGGGGATTTTCCCTATCCAGGGACTGAACACACGTCTCTTATGTCTCCGGTATATGTATATACTGCTAACAGAAAATGCATATGCATTTACCCACACATACATTTAATATATTCAACCAATTTCCGGAATAATGGTGAAAGGAGAGGCCTTTTTTCCCTTTTGTAAATGACTGTGTCTTTGAGAATTAGGAAAATAATATATATTTAAGGTATAGAACATAAGATACCCTTTGGAAAATCCTGTGATAAAATCAAAAGCATTAAGCTTCCCTAATCATCTCTTTCCTAGAGCTGCTGAGTTAGTCATAGTCTTAAAACTTGACTTAGGAAAAAAAAAAAAAGGAAAACCACACACATACAGAGAATAGAACAGGGAAATGATTCAAACCATCAATATTTTATTTAACAAAAACAACAACTGGAACATTTCTAGATCTTACAGTATATATTTGATATAAAAATAAGAAATTCTCCAAAATATGTACTAAGGTCCAGTTTTATGGATCTAAGTACACAGAAAATTTACTCTACATTTCAGTCACCCAAAACAACAGCTTGTGGTCACTTCCGATTGCACACAGTGGAAGAGTTCTATGCCAGGAAAGGCCAGATCCAACAGCTACAGAGCCAATGAGGATGGGCTATAAAATATGTGAAGGATTAAAGAAGTTCAACACATCACCAACATTAATAAATAAAAACTACCTTTCAAAAACAAGAAGTACATTGAAAAACTGTCTTTGTTTATAGTGGAAACAGAATTAAAAAATGTGCTCCCTCATAAGTGAAATACATAGTATTTGTTTGTAACTGACTGGAATGAAGTGTACAAATCAACTATGGATAACTGGTGCAGCCTAGACACAAACATTTTCACAGTCTAAACCAACCGGGCAAGCACAATTATATTTAAATGAAGGAGGAAATAGAAGAAATAAAATACTTCGTATGTGAATACTAGCAAAAAGTCTGTTACCACTGGTGATTTAAACATCAAAAAATGCTTTCTCTTTCATAAATCCTTTAGTTACGTATTACAAATCTGGGGAGCTATAAGTGGAAAAGTAGAAAACACAAATTTAAAAACACATATGCCACATTACCAAACACCACCACATTACCTGAGGATGTCCTAAATGATGAATCTGAAACTGACTCGTCATTTTGCCAGGATAACCAGTGGTTGCAAATAAGTTTTCATTAATCGTGGACCATCTAAGAAAGGACAAAGGATGAAAATAAGTACAGAATCCTACAGACAAACGCAAGCTTTTCTAAAATTGGTTATTTCTCTTTGTACCAAAATGCTAATTTTATAAGTCTAAATTTGATAATATGGATTTTACAATCAGACTGGGAATTTCAGGGAAGTTAGCTATAAATATTTTCTCATTTTGTGAATGTTTATTAATTGCTTATCATGGGCCACTTCATTAAATTTCAAAGTTACACAAAGTCAGCAGTTCCCAAAAGTCTGACAATATGGCAGGAGATACAAACAAGGAATCAGACAAAAAATATTTCACAGCACAATACATTAAAAACCCCAATACATTTAAAATTCTATTGACATTTGTTTTAAAATTAATGATAAACTCATGAGTTTAAACTCCTTTGTGTAAAGTAAACACCTAGAATACAGAAATGTTTAAGTATTCAAGTATTAAGGCAACATAGACATTGGAATACACTGAATCAATGAACCACCAAGTGTTAATGGACCTCCAGCAACAAGTGTGCCACAATAATAAGTGCAGTGGGGGAGCTATGAGGGGAAGAAAAAAAGATTCCTTGACCAAAAAAAAAAAAAAAGGCTATAAGTCTAGTTAATACTTTAATGTCTGGTAGATATGATTAGTTGCTGTCCAACAGGCATTCTGCCCTGTTTCAGAGCTAACTGAACCCCAGCTGGGGCCTGACACAGGGTGTCTGACCCCAAGGGGTAAGACAATTGGTATAAGGCAAAGATAGCAATCCCCAATAAAAGGGGAGTGGCTTCTTCCTCTCCTCTTATTTTGGACAACATGGTATGAGGCTATGGTATCTGGAACATTGGAAGTCATCTTGCAATTGGGAAGCACGAAGTCAAAGCCTTGCCAGTGAGGATAGCAGATGGAAAGATATGAATTCTTAATGATATAAACCAATCCTGAGATGACCTCCTTTAGACTTAAGTACCATAGTTTGCTGGTTTTATTTTTAGTAACTGGGAAAAAAAAATTAAAACTGACGTATAGTTGATCTATAATATGTTAGTTTCAGGTGTACAGCATGGTTATTCAGTTATATATATATTTTATATATACATATATATGTGTTTCTTTTCAAATTCTTTTCCTTTATAGGTGATTACAAAATATCCCCTGTGCTATACAGCAAATCCTTTTTGGTAATTTATTTTATATATAATAGTGTGTATGTGTTAATCTCAAACTCCAAGTTTATCCCCTCCTCTCCCCCTCTTTCCCCTTTTGTAACCAAAATTTTTCTATGTCTGTGAGTCTACAGTTTGTTGATTTTAAAATGTGAATTTGCTCAAACTCTGAAATCAAGATTCACCTTATAATCTATGGCATGCTTACATTTAGTTGAATACATTTTTTTTTTAGAATACATAAAATAATAGTGTCCTTAGGTTCTACAGTTTAATTGGGGGTATTTTAGATTTGATGAAATACAACATATAATAAATGTCCTACTGATTTTAGTCTCTGTTAGTAAATTTTCCAAGACTACACTATACAGTGCAATATTATGTAAAAATGAATGAAATGAAAAACAAGCACATTAATTTAAGTGGAAAAAAGACCACAGATCTATAATATCCAGTCTGTTCTCGAGGACAACAATGTATGTAGTTTTTACATGCATAGACATGGGCCCATGTACATTTCACATCTTTATCAGCAGAAAAATTATGAAAGCAAATGCTCTAAATTGTTGAGGTGGTATTAGTGGAGTAGTAACATTCTATATTTTATAAACATTTTCAAAGAAAATATTGGAAAACAATCTCTCACCGAGACCAAAAAAAAAAAAAAAAAAAAAAACCAAAGCAAAACATCCATTTATAAAACAACCAGAAAAAAAGAAAAAAGTCAGTGCAAAGGAGAGGACTGGAAACATATTCTAGAAGTTGGCACAGCATGAACAAAGTAATCAAATACAAAAAATCAAATTATAACCACCCTCCCCCCAAAATGGTACATTACCTGAATAAGCAGGCTCGATCCATGTGGACAGGTCTCTTATCTTGAGGGTAACTAAAAGATATTATTTTGCATCTTATGAATTATGTGTTGGTCTCAGGTAGATGAACTTAAATTAAGGATTACAGTGTTATTTTCTCTTTAAAGGACACAATGCCCAAGGTACTTAAATTGTGACAGAATTCCAAATAAGCACTGAGTTAAAATGGCTGAAATATGATAAAGATATGAACATGATTTAGAACCATTATAGAACAACATCATTTAACAGGGTCAGTGTTCTTTTTTTAAACATAAGTAAACATTGCTTAATGGTTTCCCAGGTAGCTCAGTGGTAAAAGAATCCACCTGCCAATGCAGGAGATGCAAGTTGGATCCCTGGGTCAGGAAGATTCCCTGGAGTAGGAAATGACAACTTGCTCCAGTATTCTTGCTTGGAAAATTCCATGGACAGGGGAGCCTGTTGGGCTACAGTCTCATGGGGTCACAAAGAGTCAGACATGACTGAGTGCACACACACACACACGCACATGCACACACACACACACACACACCCCTCAATGAAAGATCTCCTCTGCATTATTCTTTCTGTTACTCTCAAAGTAAATCTGTAAAACCCATATCTGTTATGTAAAAGCCCATTAACTCTGGCCCTTTTGTAGGAGAGTCTTAATTTTGCTTTACAATGTGGCCCAGGTATACAAGAATAGGTCAATGGATCATTTAGCAATAGTGACTGATTCTTTGGTACATAATAGATAAATATACTAAGGAAGTACCTGGATCGAGTAATATCCCAAATTAACCAATCATTCCCTGCAACAGCTCCAACTTTGAAGGTGTTTTTTAAGCACCAATGTGCTGACATTAATGGCATCTGTTCTGATTCAAGGGATAAAATAGCCTGTTGAGCCAAAAGATCATAAAACCGAATTGTTCCATTCTTCTCTGCAACCATCAGCTGTAAGACAGAAAAACAAAGAGAATTCAACAGCCTAATTTACTAGTCAAATCTGAGGAGACAGAGATTCAATGTCATATATACAGTAATATGTAAACATGTGCGTATATTACAAAAGGGAGATAAAATGCAAAGGAAATAAGGTAAGCCTAAGTAAAAAAAAAAAATCAAATATTAAAAAACTTCACAAGAAACTGGCAAAAAGAAAGACACAAGAAAACTGGGTACAATTTTAAATGACTACACATGGTCCCCAGGAAGAAGAGCATAAGGATTCACTCTAAGTATATACATATATATACACATACACAGTTGAGTTATTCACAGTAGTTAAGGTTTTATAAAGTTGCTGCAAACACTGAGTTAGTGAATATCAAACCACTGATCCTAAAGGAAATTAAAGGGTTGTGTTCCTGTGAGTCTCTGACCACAACATTTTTGTCAACTGATCAATACACAAGCTTATTTCTGTTTATAGACATCTTATTTAATACATATTAATTCATTAACATAGAAATCACAGGCAACAGCACTACAACTCATGCCTGAACAAAGATTATCTAACACATATTTTCTCTGTAAGGCGTCTCACAGCCTTCCTGCGTTTAGGAATACTAAGTAGCTCTTTAGCAGTGTGCTTGGGGGTCATTTTACACATTAAAGAAATTGCCAACAAAAAGCATAAAAATGTGGCACTAAACAGACCACGAATAGGGTACTTGTTTACAGTATGAGGGCTTACACAAGAAGGCAGAGTACTGCCTCATTCAGCCCTAGCTAGGAATGTGCATATTAGTCAACTCAAATTTTGTGTTGCTCCATGCATGTCTGTGACGGTCAGAGTGATGAGTATTAATTTTGGGGTTACAAATAAATTTTAGTGAGTAGGCACACTTGCAAATGTAGGATCTGTGAATAATGAAGATCAACCACATAAACATTTGTATGTAAAACACCATGCTACGTTCAGTAAAGGTAAAAGACATGATCCTTGATCTTTAGAAACTTTCCATCGAGAGAGAATTATGAAAAAAAAAAAAAAACAACCAAAAAAACTGACTATAATTTAAGGGGAAATACAGTGGGATGCAAAGGAGGAGTAATTATTTAGGACACAGTCAGTCTTTAAAATTAGGGGATTCTTAAGAGAAAAGGTGGAATTTAAAACTATTCTCAATAACATGAGGTCAGTGACAAATACACAACAAAAATAATTTGTTGTATACACACAATACATTACTAATATAATTTGTAATATATAAAAATATTTAGTCCTCATGACCACTATCTGAGGAAACTGCTATCATCAATCCCATTTTTCAGAAAGGAGACTGAGGTGCAGAGTGATTAAAGTAACTTGTGGAAGATCTCATCACTAAGCCTGTGGCAGAGCCTGGGTTTGAACCCAGGTCTAACTACAGCACCATATGTGTTCCTTACTACAAGACTAGGTTATGAAGATTGGTGAGTGATCTGGTGGGCTGTGTAAAGTCATGGGTCGGGAAGGATTAGAAATGGGAGAAGACCAAGGAAGATTTATTTTGGACCTAGTAAAAACACTTGAGATTTTGAACCTGTCTCCAAAAGTCTTGAGAGTTTCAGGTTTAACTTATGAGCTATGGAAGGGCCAAGTCTGTCTGGACCTCAGTTGGGACAGGCAATAAAGCATGGTGGGTTAATAGCACAGCTTCTTTAGTCATGTGGATTCTTATTCACTGTACCACCAGGGAAATCCTACTACTATCAACGGCTGTGCCATGTGGCCTGTGGGATCTCAGTTACTAGACCAGGGATCGAATTTGGGCCCTGAGAGGGAAAGCACTGAGTCCTAACTGTTGGACTGACAAGGAATTCCCTGTAACTTTATTATTAATTGCTGGCATTTGCTTGGTGCTTTCTAGATTACATGGCTGTCTTGTGTAATTTGTAACGGACTCAATCAAAAAGACCCTGATGCTGGGAATGATTGAAGGCAGGAGGAGAAGGAGATGACAGAGGATGAGATGGTTGGATGGCATCACCAACTCAATGGACATGAGTTTGGGTAAGCTCCGGGAGTTGGTGATGGACAGAGAGGCCTGCTGTGCTGCAGTCTATGGGGTCACAAAGAGGCGGACATGACTGAGCGACTGAACTGAACTGAAGACTTTCATAAGAATTTTAAGAGCTAGGTGATCACAGACTTACCTTTCTTCTCTGGCTGCCTCATTTTTATCAAGATCAAGCAAAACAGAACAAAAATTTTGGGTTTGATCTGACAGAGCAATGAGAACCACCACCTACCACATTTAGTAGTAACGATAGTATCAACAATGACAAGCAGCTGAAATTGACTGAGTGCTTATGATGCATCAGGTTTTCTTTTAAGGACTTTATAAGTGTTCACTCTTAATCTTTGTAAGCTTCCTTTTCATAAGATGAAGAAGTGATTGAGAAGAGATTTTGTGACTTGCCAAAGATTATTTAGCTAGTAAGTGGTAGAACTGGGCACTGACTCTAGGCAGTTAACTCAAGAGCCCATACTTTTAACTGCTATTGTACTGCCTTTCTATAATTATAGGTTTCTGAGTTAAGTAGTGACACAGTTAAATTGATATTTAAAGGTCAGTCTTAACTAAAGTAGGCAAGAAGAATCAGACTGAAAAGCCAAAGATTTTATAAACAAGCTAAGGATTGGCAGGGATTACTTGTGGGAATAGAAAGGTGAAGAATACACATTAATGACTAAGAGGAATGTATTCTAGAGACAGTGAAGAAAAACTTTAAAGATCTGGAAAAACTTGCATATAGGAAAGGAAGATATCAAAGATGATTTTAGGATATCGTTCAGTTCAGTCGCTCGGTTGTGTCCGACTCTTTGCGATCCCATGAACGGCAGCACGCCAGGCCTCCCTGTCCATCACCAACTCCCGGAGTTCACCCAAACCCATGTCCATTGAGTCGGTGATGCTATCCAACTATCTCATCCTGTCATCCCCTTCTCCTCCTGCCCTCAATCGTTCCCAGCATCAGGGTCTTTTCAAATGAGTCAGCTCTTCGCATCAGGTGGCCAAAGTATTGGAGTTTCAGCTTCAATATCAGTCCTTCCACTGAACACCCTGGACTGATCTCCTTTAGGATACTGAGTTGATGCAATTTAGAGCAGGGACTCATGGAAACAAGAAAAACAAGGAGATGGGTAAGGTGAAATTTCAAAGACATAGAGAAGATTAATAGAAACTAATTTAAAGCATATGGAAGAAAGGAATCTTAAATAACCATGAATTAAGTATTAAGATATAAATTTTGGGATAGAGATTATGATAAACATCCTTATTTCTCACCTAGGTCACAGGTTTTTGTTTTTTTGGGTCACAGTTTTTAAAAGTAGCCTATTACATTTATACATGGTAATATTAACATTCTGGTAGATTCTTTGATTATGCTTCATGTAAACTCACTGCTGCAAAGGAGAAATCTAGATGTAAAATAAAATTTAGAATCTGGATTCAGAAATAATATACACATGGAAATAATATACACATGTAATATAAATAAATGATAAAATTTCACTGATCTTCACAAACAGAATATAATTCTACTGATAAAATATCCAATAGGCCTGAAACAAGATTTCATGGTATCCCAGGGTTCAGAGAACACACTAATGTAGTCTGGGGCATCTCAGTTCAGGATTACTTTGAAGGCTGTGAGCATATATGGTTGATCTTTCTTTATGTCATCAGTTTACTTAACTAGATGTTTGATTCTAACACTTAAAGTCTGTGTAACTGTATTTACATGTTTTTCTTACTTATAAGTCAGTGTGTAACTCAATGACAAGGACTTCATTCTTTCTTTTACCCTCTATTATAATAAAGGGTACAGTGTAGGTGAGAAATACTCTTTACAACAATTTATAAATACATAATGAAAGAATAGTTAGCAGAGGAGAAAGAGAAAGGAAATATACATGCATAGATGCTCAAGATGGCTAGACTAATGCAGCTTTAAAGATCAAGTGAGCAGGGTTTCGAGGCGGAAATGATCAACAGTATAAAAAGCTGCCTTGAGATTAAGAATGGAAGAAAAGCCCACTGGATTTGTTAAAAATAACACTCATGATTTTTGAGAGAGTAGAGGAGATTTAGATTATAGGTAAAAAGATGGGTAAAAAGGTACTTAAGTTCAAAGATGTGATGGGTTCAAACATTCAGAAATAAAGATGTGAAGGTGATAGACTAAAATGGGGAAACAAGAACGCTAGGGTTAAGAGCGAGGCCTATGGAGTACGCTGTTGGGGTACAAATGTCCATTTTTCCAGTTAGTAGCTGTGTGAACCTGGGCAAGTAACTTTTCTGAGCTTTGGTTTCCCTATGTGTAAAATGAGATCATCACAGTACCCATCTCATAAGGCTGCCATGTGGATTAAATGAGCTAACTACATGAAATGCTGACCATGAGCCAAACATAAGTAGGTATTATTAATCTGCTGTGATAAGTCAAGTTTATCTTTTTGTGGAAGTGTGAAGACAGAAAAGTCATGGGGAAGTATGAAGACCTTAGAGGGCTATGAAAAGCAGGGTGCCTACAAACTAATAGGAACTCTGGACAGCGTTAAGAACTCACTTTAAGAAGATGAATGTGGCAACGTTTTAGATTCTGGAATGTAGAGTAATGCCCAGGAGAAGATACTGGCAAATGACAGAACTCTTGTTGAATGGCTCCTATCTTCTCAATGGAATTTAGGTCAACTGATAATAACTCAGTGTATTTTTAGAATTTTAGAAAGCTTTAGTCTGAATAGAAATTGAATACCACTGCAGCTAGGTCAAATTTGTCTTATGCCGCTGATGTTTTCTGTTTACACACTATGGCTCACAAGCATGGATGTAACATATATTTTTTAAAACAAATACTGCTTACTAGATAGTCCAGGCATTAGTGTAGATTATAACCTATCAAAAGGCATGAAAAGTATACTCTGAGTAAATAGATGATGGTTGTCAAATAAAAACTTGATTACAGAGAACTTATAACGTTCTAGACTAACCTAAATGCATTTATGACAATTAAGAGTCTCTGAGGTGAAAAACAAATCGATTTTTTTTTTCTTCTCTGTGCAGGTATTTCACATCTGTATGTCTTTTCCGCTTGATAAAAGAAAGCTAAGTTATAAATAATAACCTTAAAAGTTTCTTCAGGATGCCAGCACACACTCATTCCAGGGGAATGAAGAACAAAATGAGCTGTCTGTATTCCTTCCAAGTTCCAAATCCTGAAATAACAGGAGTATAATGTTAAAAATTTTTGATACGCTGCTAAAAAAAAAGAAATTCCCTACATTTATTCAAGGCTATCAACTAGAGATTATAGGGTAGATATCTGTATTTAAAGCATCTTTTATAGAAAATTATAACAGTTATAATTATTTTAGAAAATGTAAAATCAGTATGAAGAATTTAAGTTTTACCACATTCAATAATGGAAAAACAGTCACATACATTTTCTAATTAATCTAATACAGCAATACCATAACACAGTAACTAAATTAAATTATTCATGAACTCTTTATTTTGTGGAATCTTGAGGTTTCTAGGTCACTAATCAGGTTGTATTGCTACTTCAGTGAGTGAAAGTGAAGTTGCTCAGTTGTGTCTGACTCTTTGCAACCCCATGGACTGTATGTAGCCTACCAGGCTCCTCTGTCCATGGGATTTTCCAGGCAACAGTACTGGAGTGGGTTGCCACTTCCTTCTCTAGGGGATCTGCCCAACCCAGGTCTCCTGCATTGTAGGCATACCATCTGAATCACCAGGGAAGCCCCTCCAGTAGTCACTTCAATTAACAATAATTTCTACCAGGGGTACTTAAAACATACACCTGCACCCCTCTCTTCCACCCCAGTGCTCCCATTTTAAACATAAAGAAGCTAGTATGAGGTGATGTGAATTTAGGGAGATAGGAGTTGTTCACTCCTTCTGCCTTTGGGTTCCCAGGTCAAGGGCTATTTCCTATCATTTACCTTTTCTGATATGGCTCACTTCCTCAATTCTTCTCAAAAGGAGCCTTGACTAATAAAAAATTAAAGGATAGAATGGCTGAAGGAACAAGCATCTGGTTCCCTGTACTTTCCCTCTCTTCAACACTTACAACGAACCTACTCAATTTCCATCTCAATTTTCTTCCCATCCCCAGAGGAAGAGATCAAGATTCAGAAGTCTCAATAATGACTCTTTTGTGGGAAGTCCTATTCTTCATCTAGACTAATGGTTTTTGAGCTCATTCTTCACATTCAATCATTGTTATATCTCACTGGTACAGAGTGTGGCATAGAATTAGGATGGCAAGAGACAGAAGGTAAAGGGTAGCTGGCAAAGTGTCCACAGAATCTGGTCCTTAAGAACTGAATGCATTTATTAGAATGCCTTGGACTTTTTCGTCTATATTATAGTTCATATCTCATTAGGGACCATAAAACAGTTTCAAGAAACTTAGGGAATGTTTTTAAGGTTGAGGCAAAATTTTATTTCAAAGAAAGCAGACATATTTAGTTTACAATGCCTCTACTATTCTGGGTCAAACCACAGGATTTAAATATTTTTCCTTTCTAGAGAAATTATAGGACCTCCAATCTTTAAATATCTTACTTACACATAAACTAACATAAATATGCTTTAAAATGATTATCTACTTGATTAAATAGAAGAAGCATACACTTTTTTTTCCTCTCGCTAAATTAACACTTCATCTGTGTTTACTACATAGGGAGACAACTACAGTTTAACTGAGGAGATTGGAATCACATTTCCTATGGGTTTATTCAATTGTGTTTCCATTTTCCACAGTAAATAAGATTATTAGTCAAGTCAACTGAATATTTCTTTCTTCTTTATTACTGTTTATACAAGTGGGCTAGCATATATTTTACCACTATTGAAGTAGCAGAAATTTGTCTTGCATATTCAGTGAATCCCATGAGAGAATGGTTTAAAGGCTCCATTCTTTTGATTTTATTCTAACACATATTTGACTTTTGTTTGCTATTATATTGAATAAATACAGACCAGGATATTTTCATGACTTTTTAATTTCAAATGAAGGAAACCAAAGAGATTTAAAAAATGGATATTCTATAAAAACAAGCCAACTAATGAAGTTTATTCTTGTCCACTGAACCAAATTTTAATCTCATTTTTAAACAGTATTTAGCCTGAACAGAATCTGATACATTTTGGGAAAAAACAAAACAAACAAAAAAACCAAACTGATTTAAAAAATGAGCAGAGTGATCCAGATTACTTTATGGGATTAGGGTAAAATGATTTATAGCTTATAATTATATGCTTATTAAATAATTCTCAGCAGTTGCATAATCCAAGTACTAAGCATGCAAAATACAACCAACTGGGCTGAAATGAGTTATCACAGCTAAATTAGCTACAGATGGTACACTTTAACTTGTTAGGTTTTATTTCCCATTTTGATAGATTCTATAATTAAGCTTCTCTTTGTGGAGCTCAACTTATTTTCCTGTGTCTTTACAACATATCTCATCTAGTTAACTTAGTCCCATCAGATGAAATCACATTTCTTTTTTTGCAGTATACCATAAATAATAAAAATACATAAATCTTAAGCATGCAGCTCAAAGAGAACACACCTGAAGCATCCAGATTAAGACAGCATTTCCAGAACTTCAAATGTCATCTGTGCTTCCTTATAGTCCCTATTTCCTTTGTTGTTGTTGTTGCTGTTCAGTTGCTAAGTCATGTCCAACTCTTTCTGACCCCATGGACTGTAGCCCGGCAGGCTCCTTTGTTCTTCACTATCTCCTGGAGTTTGCTCAGATTCACATCCATTGAGTCGGTGATGCTATCTAACCATTTCATTCTCTGCCACCCTCTTCTCCTGTTTTCTTGCCTTCTCACAAAAAGTACCCACCATCCTGACTTCTGCTGGTTTGGGATATCATAAAGATGGAATCCTATGGAAAATACTATCCAGTGTATTTTCTTGGTCTGGCATCTTTTATTCATTATTAAATCTTGTGAAAGTTACCAACATTGCTGCATGTTGTCCTTTGTTCATTCTCATTGCTGTACATAGTATTCCATTAATTAAGTACACTGCCAAGTATCTACCCATTCTACTGCTGACAAACATTTAGGTTGTTTCTAATTTATGGTCATTACTAATAATCCTTCTACAGATTTTCCTGTACATGTCTTTTAGTGAATATAGACATCCACACACCCATTCCTTTCTTAGACAGACACATGCCCACATCTTTCCACCTCTACTTTCTGGATACTCACTGGATCATAGCTTACAAATACATTCAACTTTAGCAAGTATACTGTCAAATAGGTTTCAAGACTGGCTATAACTCATTTATCCTTTTTCCCCCTTTCATCTTTCTTTGTAATCACCAACTGAAAATGCCTAAATTTTCTCTGACAAATTTTCTGACAAAACAATCTTAAAAGAATTATTTGTCTCAATAGCAAAAGGCACAACTTTTCAGTTGAGCTTATCTGTAAGGTTGATTTCTCAAATCATTCCCTTTCCACTTGCATTTTATGTTATTTTCATGTATTTGTAAATGAATAAATTTCCATCAGTTTTAAAATGTAGTGAACACAATATATAGTAAAAACTCTCTTAACTGACCTCCTTCTGAAAGATTACTTTTTCTCTCTCCAGAACTGACAAGAGTAAGATTATTTTCTAATAGCTCACATGTGCATCTGTTGTAGGCTTACCTCACAGAAAAATGGGCTTAGTGAACTGCTGCTTGTAAGTCATGTAAACCCATGCTTATTAGTCTATTGTAATTACATAATTATATAAGCTGGCAAAATATGAATGTGAAAAAACTGTTTCAATGGAACTAAGTTGATGGTAACTAAATGAAGGTAAGTTTCTAAATGAAAAAAATGCTCTTAAATTAGGCATGCATGACAGTTACAAAAGATTAAACAACTAAAACAAAAACCTAGCTATATTTGAATTATGACTGCTTGACAAATTTTGTTTTCATTGTAGTCACTGGATTATGGGTGTGGTTTAAGCAAAAAAGAAGTCCAAAGCAAATCAATGGGCACATAATTTAAGAAAAACAAAATCCTTGGTCTATACCAAAAAATTGGCAAATTTTCATATATACATTATTTATTAAAATAAGGTAAGACTTTCCTGGTGGTGCCCTGGATAAGAACCCACCTGCCCATGCATGGAATACGAGTTCAATTCCTGGTCCAAGAAGATTCCACATGCCGCAGAACAATTAAGCCTCTGGTGCTGTAACTATCGAGCCCGTGCTCTAGAGCCTGTGAGCTGCAACTACTGAGCCCATGTGCTGCAACTACTGAAACCGGCCGGCTTACAGCCTGTGCTCTGCACAAGAGTAGCCACAGCAATGGCAAGTCCACATACCACAACTGGACAGCAGCCCTGTTCTCTGCAACTAGCCCACGTGCAGCAACAAAGATCAAGTGCAAACAAAAATAAAAAAAAGTGAATTAAATAAGTTAGGTAGACATTGCTTTAAAATGATTTCCTAAGTTTGCTGACGTTTTGGTTATTTAAGGAACTGCAAGTTCAACCATGTTAGATAAGAGTTTCTACTATAACTGGAAAAAAAACCCCATAAATTCATATTTTAATATTTCCAAATTTATTGCTAGTGTATTTGTTTGTAATATGTAAAATAACCTAAAAGTTCATTATAACTGAAGAAGCATACTTTTCAGGCAAGCGGTATAGCAAGAAAAAGAAAAGCTATAAGGGTTTATAACTTTCTTAATACACATAATAAAACATACTGAAAGATAATAGACTCTTTGTAAAAGTATAAAAATATAACATTATCAAGTTAAACTACTACGGTCAAAAATCAGGAGCTATATAAAACATATATGTATACCTATTCAAATGTTTGCAAGGGAAATTTCAAAACAAAAGCTTTTAAGGTAACGCTGACATATTAAGAAATCAATAATATAGACTGAACCTAAGAGCACTGGATACAGACAGCATTACTCTTGAGGTAAATAAAATGACAGTTTTGATGCAATTTGACTATGACTATAACTTCCCCACCCCTCTCAACTCTGTGGTCTTAAGTAGAACTCTCAGATTTAGTTCTTTGATGTACAGGTGAAGAGGTATCCTGATCTAAGATGAGGAACTTATCTTACTTTTGGTAGTTCATTGTCAAAATTATTGCTTCATTTCAGGCTGAGTGCTTTTCAGTAGAATATTAAGTTTGGAAAACTCAGCAGTGGCCACAGGACTGGAAAAGGTCAGTTTTCATTCCAATCCCAAAGAAAGGCAATGCCAAAGAATGCTCAAACTACTGCACAATTGCACTCATCTCACACTCTTCTAAAGTAATGCTCAAAATTCTCCAAGCCAGGCTTCAGCAATACATGAACCGTGAACTTCCAGATATTCAAGCTGGTTTTAGAAAAGGCAGAGGAACCAGAGATCAAACTGCCAACATCCGCTGGATCATGGGACAAGCAAGAGAGTTCCAGAAAAACATCTACTTCTGCTTTATTGATTATGCCAAAGCCTTTGACTGTGTGGATCACAATAAACTGTGGAAAATTCTGAAAGAGATGGGAATACCAGACCACATGACCTCCCTCTTGAGAAACCTATGTGCAGGTCAGGAAGCAACAGAACTGAACATGGCACAACAGATTGGTTCCAAATCGGAAAAGGAGTACCTCAAGGCTGTATATTGTCACCCTGCTTATTTAACTTATATGCAGAGTACATCATGAGAAACACTGGGCTGGAAGAAGCACAAGCTGGAATCAAGATTGCCGGGAGAAATATCAATAACCTCAGATATGCAGATGACACCACCCTTATGGCAGAAAGTGAAGAGGAACTAAAAAGCCTCTTGATGAAAGTGAAAAGTGGAGAGTGAAAAAGTTGGCTTAAAGCTCAACATTCAGAAAACGAAGATCATGGCATCTGGTCCCATCACTTCATGGGAAATAGATGGGGAAACAGTGGAAACAGTGTCAGACTTTATTTTTGGGCTCCAAAATAACTGCAGCCATGAAATTAAAAGATGCTTCCTCCTTGGAAGAAAAGTTATGACCAACCTAGATAGCATGTTCAAAAGCAGAGACATTACTTTGCCAACAAAGGTCCGTCTAGTCAAGGCTATGGTTTTTCCAGTAGTCATGTATGGATGTGAGAGTTGGACTGTGAAGAGAGCTGAGCGCCAAAGAATTGATGCTTTTGACCTGTGGTGTTGGAGAAGACTCTTGAGAGTCCCTTGGACTGCAATGAGATCCAACCAGTCCATTCTGAAGGAGATCAGCCCTGGGATTTCTTTGGAGGGAATGATGCTGAAGCTGAAGCTCCAGTACTTTGGCCACGTCATGTGAAAGTTAACTCACTGGGAAAGACTCTGATAGCCGGGAGGGATTGTGGGCAGGAGGAGAAGGGAACGACAGAGGATGAGATGGCTGGATGGCATCACTGACTCGATGGACGTGAGTCTGAGTGAACTCCGGGAGTTGGTGATGGACAGAGAGGCCTGGCGTGCTGCGATTCATGGGGTCGCAAAGAGTCGGACATGACTGAGAGACTGAACTGAACCGAACCATATGGGTGGAGAAGGAAATGGCAACCCACTCCAGTGTTCTTGCCTCGAGAATCCCAGGGACGGGGGAACCTGGTGGGCTGCCGACTCTGTGGTCACACAATCAGAGATGACTGAGGTGACTTAGTAGCAGCAGCAACCATATGGTACTTAAATGGTAAGTGTCCCATTTAATTAAGAAAAAGGTCTCATAAATTGGGTGCTGGCTTATAGGGGATGGCCAAGATATTCTCAAGAGGTCTTTTACTTAGAGAGATGTGTTTGCCCTGAAAATTCAAAAGGAAATTTCCTGGATAATTTTATTTTCCATTTTTAATTGGCAGCTCATTGTCTAGTAAGGAGTTCATCACAGAAGGAAATTTCTGCTACCAAATGTTTACAACATAGACAAAAGAAGGGATAGATGACATTAAATGACACATCTGTATTCATTTGGCCCTTTCTAACTGGTCAAGTGAAAAATATAAACCATAATCCTTTTAAAAGACAGGACTGGAACACATGAATCACTGTGTTGATTAATTAAATATAAAAGAATAAAAGTAATACTTAGATGTAGTTATAAAGATGAGAAGGCAGTTTACAAACGTTACTTGTACAGGAAAGAGACCTTCAACACTCCTAGACAAGAAACAATTTTCACTGAGTTTGTGACAGCAAAATGAAGATTCTCCCCCTTCATCTCCTACTAATCAATCACTAAGTCACTCACCATGCTATGGATGATTCAAAAAAGGAGAAAATGTGGTATCTTTCCACAGTAAGTGAACACACAAAGAGGAGGAAGAGTGAAACAAATTATAAAACTATTCAGTGCTAAATTATCTGGGTTTAAGTGCAAAAGTAGTTCAGAGGTGGGGAATCACATAATTGAAAGCACAAATCTAGGGATTAGGTAGACAAACCTTGACAGGGATATGGGAGGTTAAAGAGATGAATGAATGAACTGTCAGCTTGTGGCTTAGACTATAGAGAACTTTGATAGGTAGGGAAACGCTTTAACAGTGGAGGTGACAAAATGGTGAATAAAGTGAAAGTCGCTCAGTTGTGTTCGACTCTTTGCAACCCCATGGAGTACACAGTCCACAGAATTTTCCAGGCCAGAATAGTGGAGTGGGTAGCCATTCCCTTCTCCAGGGGTTCCCAACCCAGGAGTTGAACTGGGGTCTCCTGAATTGCAGGTGGATTCTTTACCAGCTGAGCTACCAGGGAAGCCCACAAAATGGTAAGACAGTGTAAAATAAAAATTTTGCAAAGGATACTTTCAGGATATGTTAGTGTTTCAAATATACTCAGAAAAAATATTAGACTAATTCTGCTTTTTAAAAAAAATCAGTACTTGATACTACTAGGCAAATAGTATTAATAATAGATGAAATGGACTACCAGAAATTTTACTGACAAGAAGAATTATAAGGGTGAAAATGAAAGATAATTACTTATGCTATTTTATCTGTCAATAATTAAAAATTATTAATCAACCAGAGGACAGTGTGAAGGCCAGATATACAGCTATCCCTCCTCGTGCCCAGAAGTTTTATTAGATTCCCCCTGTACCCAGGAAGTGTTTGGGGAAGGAAGAAGGCAAGGAGATATCCTGAGAAGTAAATTACCTTCTGGGTTACTACCCACAAAAGACTATTAAAACAGAATAAACTAAGATGTTTTAACTAAAAAGACTAAACAAAGTGGTTTCTGAAAATCACATGAATGAGTGCTTAAGAAAAAGGTGTAATCCATGATAGGAACATTCATGCTCTATTATTTGTACATCTAAGCTGTGATATCTTTATATTGACTTGTCTACAAATAATATTAAAATTTATGAACACAAAAATTTATAAGTCAAAAATAGAGTCAATAATCAAAGGCTGTACTTTGAAAGGGAGAGGAAGTGACCTGATTCAAATATAATACTAATAAACCAACTTTACCACACAAACAACAATCTACTATTACACATCATGAAGCTTCGGAGGGGTAAAAAAATCTTACACGTTTACATGTCATTCCTTCATTTTTTCTTAAAAATATAAACAAATGCAGCAGAAACTACCAATTTATCATACCTGAGGGCCACCCCAGAGGAGAAGTGACATCTTATTTAACTTACAAAGACAAACATTTCTGAAGCATAGGAATTGTGAGATATTTTGTCAGATTTAAAAATAAACCTCGAAATTAAACTCTCAACTGCAAAGAAATAGCATATGGTAGTTTTCAAACAGATATTTAGTTATTTCATCTTCAAGGAATTCAGAATAAAAGGACTTTTCCTTTAACTAACATAAACCTTAACACAAACACCAGGAAACTACCCAGGAAATACGCCCCTTTCATTACTTTCAAGAAAAATTTTGATATACTTTGTAAGTTATTTGACTATATGCTACAGAAGAGGGAAGGTACTCCTTATCAGTTACATTAATGGACTTTCAAAATAAACCTGAATGGATATGTTTCAAGAATATGGTGATTATTTGTACAATTCACTACTTACAACCACACAATGGCTACAATGGCTAAAAAAACAAGCTTTAAGTTACTGCAGTCACTGATAGGGTGATACGCTTTATGAAATACTTTATGAAGTACTTTTATATTTCATTTCCAAGAGCACATGAGAGATCAAAGGGCTGAACACCACAGTGGTATTACCAGTACACGATCGTATGAAATTTCAGAAAATTCTTTCATCATTTTATAACTTTTCACTCTATTACACTCTTTTATTAACACACTATTTCATGGCCTTGACAGAGATCTGCAAAGGTGATCAAAAGATTTTACTATAATTTTTGGATGGTTCTTATAAAGACATTAAATCCTTACGTTTCACTTACTAGAGGTAAATTCAATACAAGCTGTCTCTTTTATCTCATTCTTAAAGCTCCTATTAGAACTATGAAATAATTAATCTTGATTCAAAATGTTATAAAAAACTAGAGGAAATTTTAGAAGACAAGCAGAACACTTTATTTCTATAATTATTTAACCATACATTATAATGAATAGTATACATTCTCCTGATTTCACTTTGTATCTGTAATTATCAGGCATCATTTAACTGCTCCTAAATGCAGATTGATCTTCCAAGCAATGCTCTCTTGGCCTGTCTTCAGAAGGCTCTCAGTCTCCATTCTTCTCTGTTTCCCATAAGGACTAATTTTAAGTAAATCACTTATTTTGTGATCTTAGCTGGGGTGGGGTTCGGGGAGGAACACTGTCTTAACTGTGGATCTTAAAGATGCAAATATACATGAGCATAAGTATTATGGGAAGAATTTAGCTAACATGGGATATATGGAAGACATTTGATAAACATTCTATTTCTCTCATAATAATTTTCAAAACACAGCATTATTGGCTTAGTGGATAACTAAGGTAATTCAGTATTCCCTTATCTAGCAATTTGGTTATATTTCTTAAAAAATCATTATTTTTTATGTCCCACCCTTCCTCCCATTCTAGTTAAATTGATGACTGCGAGAACATGACAACTACTAATATTCCATGTTTTATAGACAAAGTGAATGGGACATTGCACGCCTCTATTATTTTAGTCTTGAACTAAGAATTCCTTGGTTTTTGGAAGCCAATTTTCCTTCACCATAAATTTTATCTAATATTTTAAAAGATTACTGGGGAGGAGGAGGTAATGGATTTAGTTCTGACATCTTCTGTAGTTACAGTGAGTACTGCATCTTCTATTTCTTTTGTATCCCCCAAAGTACTAAATGTTGGCTATACTAAACATGTTTAATAAATACTTGTTGATCTGACTTGTTCTTACAGAACGGTACTGTTTTTAATATACAAGAACATCTGTTATTTGGCACTGACTAGGGATGAGATGTTCTGTATTAGTGAGTTTTTAAAATAATAAGCTTAACCCATTAAACACTTAAACACCATTTTTACCTTCTTTGAGAAGGAAGGGGATAATAAATCTTTCTAAATATGCATTTACTTACCTCTCAAAAATAATTTTAACTTTCTTCAGATGATGCTAGGTCATAATTTCAAGTACTAGTACTTATATTTTCCTGTACATAAATGTATGTATATGATAGATCTATATATGGAGGACATGAAGAGGGACCATAAAAGAACAGTGTTCTAACATGAGGCCGAATGACTAGCAATCCTATGATTTACTTGGGAATTCTTTTCTTAAACACATCTCTTGTCAGATGTTTGTTTGGTAATGGCATTTTTTTTTTTATAAAGACATGGTGACAGATACAGGATTGTACTCATTCCTTCACTCACTCACTAAATATTTAAGAGGGTACTCTTCTAGGGCTGGGATGACTCTAAGGTAGCCAAGCATGGCTGACCCTGCAAAATCCCTTAGTGAAAAGGGCAGTCTACTCCAGGGTCATTTTCCTTGTCCTCTGCCAAACTCCATTTCTCCTTTCTTGCGCCTCATCTGAAAGTTGGCCTAATGACACATGAATGAATATGACATCTTCGTTTCAAGAATTGGCACTGAGTGTTTTAGCAAAAGTATCTTTCAAAAGTGATAAATTCTTCCCAAGCAGAAGATGAAAACATGTCTGTAGATATTACACTAAGTATAATTCTATCAATTTTATTAAACCCTACATAATGCTTGACTTTGATCAGGGCATAGAAATAATATGAACATTTGCTTTTTCAATAATATAAAAAGATAAAAACTTCAATTGGAGAATCTACCAAACAGTATTTTTGAGGAGTAAATGAATTAATTTATATCGAACACTTAGTATGGTCACTTACTATTAACTGAATCAAAATTTCTCAACAGGGTATGGTTCCAACACCTAGTTACAACATTTCTGATTGTCCTAATGAGTGGGGTGCTACAAGCATTTAGTGAAAGGGAACCAGGGATGCTAGCCATTCTACATGCCTTTTGAATGTCACAGTAAAATCGAGAAATACTAGATGGGGCTTAGTATTAGGTGGAGCCTAATAGGTGGGGCCATTTCAAGAGAGGAAATATGTTTTTTCAATCTTTGTTAGTGTTCCATCCCATGTTGTAACAGTGAATTACTCTGACACCATCCATATAAAAATTGGCTAATTTGCAAGATTATTATCCTTCCCTATTTTTTCAACTTGACATCCTATAATCTGTCTTGTCAGGTTATTTCTATTTTGATTAGCCTTTATTTCCATACACTTTCACTTCCCATAGTATTAATTTTTTTTTAAATTACTACTGACTTCAGTTTTTAGTCTAATACCAAGTTCTGCTCAAGGTTATGACACTGCAGAACTCCAGATGGCACTATTTACATTGTACTCTGTAAGCCATAGCCCTGGAATTGTGCAGCTTGGCAGCTTTGCCTCTGCCTTACATTTTCCTGTTATCTTATTTTTCCAATAGGCAAATTTATTCCTTGTAAAGAGTGAAAAGACTACATTTTACTATATCTTCTTATGTGGTCATGTCTGAACATATATACACTGTACTGCTATTCCATAACTACTTGCTTTTTTATGGATATGTGTAATATAATTAAAACATTTTATTATATAATATTAAAATATTAATATTTTATAGAAATGTGGTACAATCAAAATATTTTTATC
Organism: Capra hircus; assembly: GCF_001704415.2. Classification (NCBI taxonomy): domain Eukaryota; kingdom Metazoa; phylum Chordata; class Mammalia; order Artiodactyla; family Bovidae; genus Capra; species Capra hircus. The sequence continues at coordinate 64,586,876 of NC_030812.1, forward strand.
ATTATATATTTTGATAGGTTATATTTTCTATGAGGTTCATTCAAAATTGTACACTTTTTTCTCATTCTTTTTTCTTTTCTTTACAATATTGTATTGGTTTTGCCATACATTGACATGAATCCGCCACTGGTGTACATGCGTTCTCCATCCTGAACCCCCCTCCCACCTCCCTCCCTATACCATCCCTCTGGGTCATCCCAGTGCACCAGCCCTGAGCATCCTGTGTCATGCATCGAACCTGGACTGGCGATTCATTTCACATATGATAATACAGAATGTATATTATGTTAGAATAATATAGAATGTATAGAATGTATAACATGTTTCAATGCCATCCTCCCAAATCATCCCACTCTCACCCTCTCCCACAGAGTCCAAAAGACTGTTCTATATATCTGTGTCTCTTTTGCTGTCTTGCATACAGGGTTATCATTACTACCTTTCTAAATTCCATACATATGTGTTAGTATACTGTATTGGGGTTTCTCTTTCTGGCTTACTTCACTCTGTATAATAGGCTCCAGTTTCATCTACCTTATTAGAAGTGATTCAAATGTATTCTTTTAAATGGTTGAGTAATACTCCATTGTGTATATGTACCACAGCTTTTTTTTTTTTTTAACCTCAAATGCTTTATTAAGAATGTCCTCCTTGTTGTCACACTGGTTTTCTAGCATGTCTTCATAGATATCCACGAGAAAGGCAATTAGGTAGGGAGAGCTGTGACTTGGTTGTAAATCAAGTAATTGATTTAACAGATTGGGATATTTGGAAAGACCATGATCCTGCAAAATCCCTTTCAAATAATTCCATGCACTTTCATTATGTGGGACTAGTTTGATCATTTCCAGAGTGTACTGGACTTCTCGCTCCAATATAGCACGATCATTATAGCCTGTAGTGTTAGAAATTACAAAATATCTTTGGTTCCAGACAGAGTTATTTCTCACATCCTCTTTAAGAAGTTGGTCTACAATTGCAGTTCATTATCCCAAAGTTTAAATTCCTGAATAACCCATTGTCGGTGTTGCCAGGCATGATAATTCTTTGCATCCTGAGTAAGAATATCTGCAATAAACTCAAGCTTCTGTGACGGGTCTCTCAGCCATTCCACCAGCACTCGCCTATGATGCCAAACTTGATTGTTTTTGGGCTGCTCCTCTATTATTGCAAAGATGTAGTTCATTTCCTCATGTAGAACCTTCTGAAGTGACTTTAGGAGTACTCTCCGGAAATGCCACACTGTGTAATTGGCTGCATTTAACTCAATAGCATCTCTGGTTAATTTAAAAGCCTGCTCACTTCTCTTGTCACGCTGCAGGACAGCCCGGAAATAATCATAGATGTCCTGAAATTTCTCACTATAAGTGATCGTGACCACTGGATTGGGGCCATCATTCTGCAGCACTGGATCTATTTCAGCCCATTCTGCTCTGAACCTGTACAGGACATAAGTGGGCAAGTCCAGACTCAGGAACCAGTTGTCCATAGGGGACGCTGCTGCCACCACCTCTTCCTGCAGCGGCTGGGGAGGCGGCGGAGGAGGATGGGGCTGAGGAGGCTGCAGCAGCTCCAACTGACTGGGCTCCTTGCCCTGCTCAACCTCCCAACCCAGCTGGCAGCCGCCATCACTGCTCTGCCCCGAGCTGAGGAGGTGGAGGAGGCCCCGCCACCAGGGCTACCACAGCTTTCTTATCCATTCATCTGCTGATGGACATCTAGGTTGCTTCCATGTCCTGGCTATTATAAACAGTGCTGCAATGAACATTGGGGTACACGTGTCTCTTTCAATTCTAGTTTCCTCCGTGTGTATGCCCAGCAGTGGGATTACTGGGTAGTATGGCAGTTCTATTCCCAGTTTTTTAAGGAATCTCCACATCGTTCTCCATAGTGGCTATACTAGTTTGCATTCCCACCAACAGTGTAAGAGGGTTCCCTTTTCTCCACAGCCTCTCCAGCATTTATTTCTTGTAGACTTTTGGATAGCAGCCATTCTGACTGGGGTGAAATGGTACCTCATTGTGGTTTTGATTTGCATTTCTGATAATAAGTGAGGTTGAGCATCTTTTCATGTGTTGGTTAGCCATCTGTATGTCTTCTTTGGAGAAATGTCTGTTTAGTTCTTTGGTCCATTTTTTGATTGGGCTGTTTACTTTTCTGGAATTGAGCTGCAGGAATTGCTTGTATATTTCTGAGATTAATTTTTTGTCAGTTGCTTCATTGGCTATTATTTTCTCCCATTCTGAAGGCTGTCTTTTCACCTTGCTTATAGTTTCCTTTGGTGTGCAGAAGCGTTTAATTTTAATTATGTCCTATTTGTTTATTTTTGCTTTTATTTCCAATATTCTGGGAGGTGGGTCATAGAGGATCCTGCTGTGATTTATGTCAGAGAGTGTTTTGCCTATGTTCTCCTCTAGGAGTTTTATAGTTTCTGGTCTTATGTTTAGAGCTTTAATCCATTTTGAGTTTATTTTTGTGTATGGTGTTAGAAAGTGTTCTCATTTCATTCTTTTACAAGTGGTTGACCAGTTTTCCCAGCACCACTTGTTAAGGAGATTGACTTTTCTCCATTGTATATTCTTGCCTCCTATGTCAAAGATAAGGTGTCCATAGGTGCGTGGATTTGTCTCTGGGCTTTCTATTTTGTTCCACGGATCTATATTTCTGTCTTTGTGCCAGTACCATACTGTCTTGATGACTGTGGCTTTGTAGGAGAGCCGGAAGTCAGGCAGGCTGATTCCTCCAGTTCCATTCTTCTTTCTCAAGATTGCTTTGGCTATTTGAGGTTTTTTGTATTTCCATACAAATTGTGAAATTATTTGTTCCAGCTCTGTGAAAAATACCGTTGATAGCTTGATAGGGATTGCATTGAATCTATAGATTGCTTTGGGTAGTATACTCATTTTTATTATATTGATTCTTCTGATCCATGAACATGGTATATTTCTCCAATTATTAGTATCCTCTTTGATTTCTTTCACCAGTGTTTTATAGTTTTCTATATATAGGTACTTTGTTTCTTTAAGTAGATATATTCCCAAGTATTTTATTCTTTTTGTTGCAATGGTGAATGGAATTGTCCTTAATTTCTCTATTTTCTCATTATTAGTGTACAGGAATGCAAGGGATTTCTGGGTGTTGATTTTATATCCTGCAACTTTACTATATTCATTGATTAGCTCTAGTAATTTTCTGGTGGAGTCTTTAGGGTCTTCTATGTAGAGGATCATGTCATCTGCAAACAGTGAGAGTTTTACTTCTTTTCAAATCTGGATTCCTTTTATTTCTTTTTCTGCTCTGATTGCTGTGGCCAAACTTCCATAAGTATGTTGAATAGTAGTGGTGAGAGTGGGCACCCCTGTCTTGTTCCTGACTTTAGGGGAAATGCTTTCAGCTTTTCACCATTGAGGATAATGTTTGCTGTGGGTTTCTCATATATAGCTTTTATTATGTTGAGGTATGTTCCTTCTATTCCTGCTTTCTGGAGGGTTTTTTTTTTTTTTTTACCATAAATGGATGTTGAATTTTGTCAAGGGCTTTCTCTGCATCTATTGAGAGAATCATATGGTTATTATCTTTCAATTTGTTAATGCGGTGTATTACATTGATTGATTTACGGATACTGAAGAATCCTTGCATCCCTGGGATAAAGCCTACTTGGTCATGATGTAATATCTTTTTAATGTGTTGTTGGATTCTGATTGCTAGAATTTTGTTAAGGATTTTTGCATCTATGTTCAGTGATATTGGCCTGTAGTTTTCTTTTTTTTTGTGTGGCATGTTTGTCAGATTTTGGTATGAGGGTGATGGTGGCCTCATGGAGTGAGTTTGGAAGTTTACCTTCCTCTGCAATTTTCTGGAAGTTAGAGTAGGATAGGTGTTAGCTCTTCTCTAAATTTCTGGTAGAATTCAGCTGTGAAGCCGTCTGGACCTGGGCTTTTGTTTGCTGGACGATTTCTGACTACAATTTCAATTTCTGCGCTTGTGATGGGTCGAAGATTTTCTATTTCTTCCTGGTTCAGTTTTGGAAAGTTATACTTTTCTAAGAATTTGTCTATTTCTTCCAAGTTGTCCACTTTATTGGCATATAATTGCTGATAGTAGTTTCTTATGATAATTTGTATTTCTGTGTTGTCTGTTGTGATCTCTCCATTTTCATTTCTAATTTTATTGATTCAGCTTTTCTCCCTTTGTTTTTTGATGAGTCTGGCTAATGGTTTGCCAATTTTACTTATCTTCTCAAAGAACCAGCTTTTGGCTTTGTTGATTTTTGCTATGGTCTCCTTTGTTTCTTTTGCATTTATTTCTGCCCTAATTTTCGGAGGAGGCGATGGCACCCCACTCCAGTACTCTTGCCTGGAGAATCCCAGGGATGGGGGGAGTCTGGTGGGCTGCCGCCTATGGGGTTGCACAGAGTTGGACACGACTGAAGCTACTCAGCAGCAGCAGCAGCTGCTGCCCTAATTTTTAAGATTTCTTTCCTTCTACTAACCCTGGGGTCCTTCATTTCTTCCTTTTCTGGTTGCTTTAGGTGTAGAGTTAGGTTATTTATTTTTTTCTTGTTTCTTGAGATAAGCCTGCATTGCTATGAATCTTGCTCTTAGTACTGCTTTTACAGTGTCCCACAGGTTGTGGGTTGTTGTGTTTTCATTTTCATTCGTTTCTATGCAGATTTTGATTTCTTCTGTGATTTGTTGGTTATCCAGCAGTGTGTTGTTCAGCCTCCATATGTTGGAATTTTTAATTGTTTTTCTCCTGTAATTGACATCTAATCTTATTGCACTGTGGTCAGAAAAGATGCTTGGAATGATTTCAATTTTTTTGAATTTACCAAGGCTGTATTTATAGCCCAGGATGTGATCTATTCTGGAGAAGGTTCTGTGTGTGCTGGAGAAAAAGGTGAAATTCATTGTTTTGGGGTGAAATGTCCTATAGATATCAATTAGGTCTAACTGGTCTATTGTATCATTTAAGGTTTGTGTTTCTTTAATTTTCTGTTTAGCTGATCTATCCATAGGTGTGAGTGCGGTATTAACGTCTCTCACTATTATTGTGTTATTGTTAATTTCCCCTTTCACACTTGTTAGCATTTGTCTTAAATATTGTGGTGCTCCTATGTTGGGTGCATATGTATTTATAGTTGTTATATCTTCTTGAATTGATCCTTTGATCATTATGTAGTGTCCTCCTTTGTCTCTTTTCACAGGCTTTGTTTTAAAGTCTATTTTATCTGATATGAGTATTGCTACTGCTGCTTTCTTTTGGTCTCTATTTGCATGGAATATCTTTTTCCAGCCCTTCACTTTCAGTCAGTATGTGTCCCTTGTTTTGAGGTGGGTCTCTTGTAGACAATATATACAGGGGTCTTGTTTTTGTATCCATTCAGCCAGTCTTTGTCTTTTGGTTGGGGCATTCAATCTATTTACATTTGAGATAATTATTGATGAGTACGATCCCATTGCCATTTACTTTGTTGTTTTGGGTTCGACTTTATACACCCTTTCTGTGTTTCCTGTCTAGAGAAGATCCTTTAGCATTTGTTGGAGAGCTGTTTTGGTGGTGCTGAATTCTTTCAGCTTTTGCTTGTCTGTAAAGCTTTTGATTTCTCCTTCATATTTGAGTGAGATCCTTGCTGGGTACAGTAATCTGGGCTGTAGGTTATTTTCATCACTTTAAGTATGTTCTGCCATTCCCTCCTGGCCTGAAGATTTTCTGTTGAAAGATCAGCTGTTATCCTTATGGGAATCCCCTTGTGTGTTATTTGTTGTTTTTCCCTTGCTGCTTTTAATATTTGTTCTTTGTGTTTGATCTTTGTTAATTTGATTAATATGTGTCTTGGGGTGAATCGCCTTGGGTTTATCCTGTTTGAGACTCTCTGGGTTTCTTGGACTTGGGTGGCTATTTCCTTCCCTACTGTAGGGAAGTTTTCAACTATTATCTCCTCAAGTATTTTCTCAGGGTCTTTCTTTTTGTCTTCTTCTTCTGGGACTCCTATGATTTGAATGTTGGGGTATTTGACATATTGTCCCAGAGGTCTCTGAGATTGTCCTCATTTAATTCGTTTTTCTTTTTTCCTCTCTGTTTCATTTATTTCTACCATTCTATCTTCTACCTCACTTATCCTATTTTCTGCCTCCATTATTCTACTGTTGGTTCCCTCCAGAGTGTTTTTGATCTCATTTATTGCATTATTCATTATTGATTGACTTTTTTATTTCTTCTAGGTCCTTGTTAAATCTTTCTTGCATCTTCTGAATCCTTGTCTCCAGGCTATTTATCTGTAACTCCATTTTATTTTCAAGATTTTGGATCATTTTCACTATCATTATTTGGAATTCTTTATCAGGTAGTTTCCCTATCTCTTTTCTCTTTTGTTTGGTTTGGTGGGCATTTATCCTGTTCCTTTACCTGCTGGGTATTTCTCTGCTTCTTCATCTTGTTTATATTGCTGTGTTTGGGGTGGCCTTTCCGTATTCTGGCAGTTTGTGGAATTCTCTTTATTGTGGAGTTTCCTCACTGTGGGTGGGGTTGGACAGGTGGCTTGTCAAGGTTTCCTGGTTAGAGAAGCTTGTGTTGGTGTTCTGGTGGGTGGAGCTGGATTTCTTCTCTCTGGAGTGCAATGAAGTTTCCAGTACTGAGTTATGAAATGTCAGCGGATTTTGAGTGACTTTGGAGAGCCTGTAAATTGAAGCTCAGGGCTATGTTCCTGCGTTGCTGGAGTATTTGTGTGGTATGTCTTGCTCTGGAGCTTGTTGGCCCTTCGGTGGAGCTTGGTTTCAATGTAGGTATGGAGGCTTTTTGATGAGCTCTTGTGGATTAATGTTCCCTGGAGTCAGGAGTTCTCTGATGTTCTCAGGATTTGGACTTAAGCTTCTGCCTCTGGTTTTCAGTATTATTCTTACAGTAGCCTCAAGACTTCTCCAACTGTCACTTCCAAGGCGGTTCCTTCTGTTTTAGTTTCTTCTGTTTGCTGGTCTCTTCAGTGTCTAAAGGGGGTGGTGGTGGACACTTTTTTAGGCTCACTTGTTCAGTCATGCTGTGGGGAGGGAGGAACACTGCAAACAAATAACACTGGCATCTGTGGGGAGTGCTCCCAGTGTCTCGGCTACACTGGGTTTGCCTCTGCTCACAGCATGTGTGTTTTCCTGTCTACACTGCTTAGGTTCTAGGTTTCTCTGCCGGGAACTGTCTGAGGCTGGTCCTGGGTTGTATGCATTTCCCAGGCTTAAGTCGCTTAGGTTCAGGCACTCGGGTACTCCACAAAGGCGCAGACTTGGTGGGCCTGCGTTTTGTCCCCTTCCCAGGTCCAAGCAGCTCAGGTTACCAGGTGTTTGGTGAGTGCAGTCACTTATCGCCTCCCCCATCCCTGCCGCTCGGTTTTCTGGGTGTATAGCCGGCGCACCTTCTCAGGCAGATGTCGACTGTCCAGAATCCCAAGAAATCTTGGTTAGCAACGAAGCCTGCTTGCAGTTTGGTAGATGATGCCTCTCTGAGGCACGACTAACCCCTTCCGGCTCTGGCTGCCCTCGCCTGCCTGTCTCCAGTGGGGGATGGGTCTGTCTGCAGCCAGCTAACTCTAATCAGTCCTTTGTTTGGTGAGCGGGCCTGGCAGTGTTTTAGGTTAGGGCTTTTCACAGGGTAGCTATCCAGAAGTCTGGTTTGGTATCTCAAGTTAGTTCCTTCAGATTGCCCTTGGGCCATTCAGGCCAGGTCCTTCCTCTAAGCAATGCAGCCCGCACCTCTCTGCCCAGCCCCCGCTTGCTAGTGGAGGATGCAGGCATCTGCACTGCTTCTCTGCTGGGAGTTACTGTTGGGCACTTAATCTGTGGGTTTTTTAATTATTTATTTATTTTTTCTCCCCAGTTATGTTGCCCTCTGAGGTTCCAAGGCTCGCCACAGACTCGCCAGTGAGAGTGTTTCCTGGTGTTTGGAAACCTCTCTTTTTTAAGACTCCCTTCCCGGGATGGATCTCTGTCCGTACCTTTTTTGTCTCTCTATCTTTTATAATTTTTCCTACCTCCTTTCGAAGACAATGGGCTGCTTTTCTGCTGCCATTCAGAAGTTGTTTGTGGAATTTACTCAGCATTCAAATGTTCTTTTGATGAATTTGTGTGGGAGAAAGTGGTCTCCCCGTCCTATTCCTCTGCCATCTTAGGACCGCCCCCCGAAAATTGTATAGCACGCTTTAGAAAATGTTTACAAAAAAGGTAGTATTGGGACAGATAAAGAACTGTTAAATGAGAACTCAATTTTCTTAAGAACTTGCAGATATTACAGAATATTAAAACTAGAGAAATCTTAAATAAAAAGTCATATTACAGAATGCACATTAGTAAGAAATATCTAAAATATTATATACAAATACTATCTTCTCACAGGATGAATTTGAAAATTGCCACTGAGAAGGGTGAATGAATTAAGAGTGCAGGTACTAGAGTCAGACTGCCTGATATTTGAGTTCCTCTCCTTAATAGTTATGTCCTTTTCCACAAATTATTAGCCTTTCTATGCCCTGTATCCCCATCTTATAAAAGGAGGGTAAAAAGAGAACCTATCTCAGATGTGTTATAAAAATTAAAATTACATAGGTAATTTAAAAAATAGTATTTAAAAAATTAAACTTACATAGGTAAGGCACTCAGTGTGGTTAGTATGCAGTAAAGTACTCCATAAAATATTTAGCAATATTATTTTTATTATAATTCATTTACAGGAAATAAAACACCTGTGTGAGTCTTAGAGAAGCTTAAAATGGTTCTGAAATGATTATTTACAGGTTTAAAAATATATCGGTCATTACCAAGAACCTAGCACAGTGCCTGGCACATAGTAGATACCTGACATTTGCTGTCTGGATGAACTAGTCTACAAATTTATTCTCTATACATTCATTCTCTGTATTAAGAGACAAACAAGTCAAAACTTTTAATGGATAGACTGAGACATTAGTACAAGTGAGACTATCTTCATTCTGAATCAGAATTGGGGAATTTTCAATAAAATAGGTTAAATTTTATGAACTTCTTGAAGGGATAGTGTGTTTTGAAATGGTGTCCCTAAGGACACAAATCTCTTACCTGATTATAATATTGTGTCTCCTTGAAAACGTCAAAGTCAAACATCTGAAGATATGCATAGATCAACAGTGTATGTAAAAGAATTTTTTTTGAGTTGCAGAGAGAAACATTCTTTCTGCTCTTTATAGTACAAAACAAGAAGAATCTATCTTGTAGCACTGTTTCATACTGTAGAATTACATAATAAAGCTTAGTAAATAAAAATTTTTATTCACCATTTAAATCGTTTTAAAGTGTATAGTTCAGGAGCACTTTGCACATTCACAATGTTGTGCAACCACCACCACTATCTAGTTCTAGAACATTTTTATAATCCCAAAAGGAAACACTGTACCCATTAAGCAGTCACTCCTATGTCTGGTCCTCCAACTCCCGGCAACCACTAATCTGTTTTGTCTATCCATATGCTGCTTCTGGAGAATTTACCTAATGGAAACACAGAGTATTTTATCTCTGGCTACTTTCACTTAACATAGTGTTTTCAAGTTTCATCTATGATGTACCATGTATCTATATTCATTTTTGTTTACAGGTGAATAGTATTTATCATTGTGTGGATATCTGTGCTTAGTCACTCAGTCGTGTCCAACTCTTTGTGACCCCATGGACTGTAGCCTGTCAGGCTCCTCTGTCCATGGGGATTCTCCAGACAAGAATATCGGAGTGGGTTGCCATACTCTCCTCCATGGGATCTTCCCAACCCAGGGGATCGAACCCAAGTCTCTTGCGTTACAGGTGGATTCTTTACCATCTGTGCCACCAGGGAAGCCCATGTATGGATATACATTTATTTGTCCATTCATTTACTGACGGACATCTGGGTTGCCTCCATCTTTTAGCTATTGTGAATAGTGCTGCTACGAACATTCCTTTGTAAGTTTTCATTTGAATGAACACATATTTTTAATTCTCTTGGGTCTATACCAAGGATTGGAAATGCTGGGTTACATGTTTAACATTTTGAGGAACTGCCAAACTCTATTCCATGATGGCTACACCATTTTACATTCCTACCAGCAAAGTATGAGGGTTTCAGTTTCTTCACATTCTTGCCAACACTTGCTTTTTCCTTTGTGTTTACAGTTATCTTAGTGCTCAGTGGCAGTTTATTTTGATTTTCATTTCCCTAATAACATTTAGCATCTTTTCATGTGCTTGTCAGCAATTTATATATCTTCTCAGGAGAATCATCTATTCATGTATTTTGCATATTTTTTTTTCTAAATTGGGTTGCTTATCTCTTTATAATTGAATTAGAAGAGTTTCTTGTATATCCTGGATGACACTCTTATCAGATATATAATTTGCACATACATTTTCCCATTCAGTGGAATATCTTTTCACTCCCTTAACAGGGTCCTCTGGTATTCAAAAGTTATAAATTCTGATGAAGCCCAATTTATTTATTTTTAATAGATGTGTTTTTTTGTGTAATAATTAAGAAACCATTACTAAATCCAAGACCCTAAAGCTTTGTCCCTGTTTTCTTCTTCTAAGAGTTTCCCAGTTTTAGCTGGATATTATTGAGGATTTTGCATCTATATTTGTAAGAAATACTGGTGTGCAGTTTTCTTTTTTGTGAAGTCTTTGTCTGGTTTTGGTTATCAGGATAATGATGGCCTCACAGAATGAGTCAGAAAGTGTTTCCTCCTATTCTACTTTCTGTAACCATTTGAGAGACAGGTGTTAATTCTTCCTTAAATGTTTGGCAGAATTTACCAGTGAAGAATCTTGTCCTGAGCTTTCTTAGTTGAGAAATTTTTGATTATTGATTCAGTTTCTTTATTTTTTATAGGTCTATTCAGATTTTCTATTTTTTTTCTTGAGTTTTGGCAGTTTTGTGTTTCTAAGAATTTGTCCATGACACCTAGGTTATCTGATTTGTTGGCATATAACTATTCATAGTATACTCTTATAATCCTTTTTATTTCTGTAAGGTTAGTAGTAATGTTTCCACTTTTTCTGATTTTTACCACTTGCAGTATTCTCCCTTTGTCTAGCTAAAGGTTTGCTAATTTTGTTATATCTTTTCAAAGAACCTCTTTTGATGTCACTGATTCTATTATTTTCCATTCCCTATTTTGTTAATCTTTGTTCTAATCTTTCTTATTTCCTTACTTCTGTTAGTTTTGGGTTTCTTCTTTTTAAGCTTTGTAAGGTATCAATTTAGGTTATTTGAGTTCTTCTTTTTAATGTTAGTGTTCACAGCTATAAATTTCCCTCTGAGCACTGCTTTTACTTCATCCTATAAATTCTGGATGCTATGTTTTCATCTTCACTCATCTCAAAGTGAAATCTAATTTCCTTTGTGATTTCCTTTTTTACTTATTGGCTGTTTAACGAGAGTGTGTTGTTTACTTTCCATGTACCTGTAGCTTTTCCTTCTGTTAAAGGCTTTTAGTTCATTACACTGTGATTAAAGAAGATACTTTGTGTGATTAAAAAACTAACTTTGAGGACTAATAGATGGTTTATTTTAATGTGTTCCAGGTGCATTTGAGAAGAATGTACATTTGGCTGATGTTGGGAGTGTATAGATGTTTTATATAGGTCTGTTAGGTACAGCTGGTTTAAAATGTTAAAATCCTCTACTTCTTTATTGACCTAGTTATTCTATTTAGCATGTTCTTTAAAAGCATAGTCTCACCAGCATACAATTCTAAATCCAAGAAGACACAGGTTTTGAATATGACTGCACAAGATTTCACTAAGGTACCTATATCACCAACATACACAGATCCAGACTCCAGTAGACATCACTTTAGTACAATGATAGGAATGATTCCTGGGATATATTTGGCTATATCTTCTACCCAAATTGCAGAGTTGTCATTTGGCTGGTGTCTTTATTTGTAACTCGGTAATTGTATACTTTGAGTTAATGAAGACAGTTGTACTGAAACATTTTCTGATTGCAGTTTGTCCCCTCAGAATTCCTAATTTCTCTTTTACTTTGAGAGTGTTTGTTACTACTCTTTCTTAAATTTCTTGATTTAGCTACATCTTCTGTTTCTTTTAAAGATCTTATCTGTATTGTTTAGCTTTTAGTCCAAGAGGTTTGACTTTGAAAGCCAATCAGAATAGTCCCTCTGGTTGGCAAATTAAGCTGATAAATACTAAAGTCAGCTCCCTAGCCACTGCTGTAAAGATATTATCAACCTCAAGTATCTCAGACCTACAAAAATAGGCATGTATTTCTTGCTTACGGGTCTGGGGACGCTCTATTTCATAATGCCAGATGGGTCCATCTCTGCTTAATGTATTTCTCACTTTGGGGCCAGTAGCTATCCAGGACATGTTTATCTTACAGTAGAAGACACAGGACAGCAGGTCAAGACAAACTAGGTAAAACGTTTAAAGTGTCCGCTTGAGTCACATCTGCTAACATTACACTGGCTTCAACAAGTCTCATGGCTAAGGTCAACAGAGCAAGCAAAGTCTCTGTCCACAGGAGTATGGACGGGAGAGTATTTACTGAACAGTAACACCATCAACCACAGGCTAGCAAAGTAAGACAATTAGGAGCAACATAATAAATTTTAAATTAAATTGATTTAAATTACAGGACTCATTTTGAAGTAAAGTCCTTTCTCCCATTTAGAGTAATAATGATTTTTCTTAAAATAAAATGATAATAATAGAAGGCAGTAGACTTTTAAAAAATTCTTATCACTTGACAAAATAAAAAAGCGGCAACCCTCTGCTACTCCCCCAAATTTTAGGACAATTTTACAATTCTACAAAAATCCCAAAGTCGCCTATAAGAAATAAAAAATCACAGACCTCTGAATGTCATCCAAGGTCTCTGGGGGGTATTCACTATTCACAGGATATGCCTTGGCCTGCAAAGACACTCATTTTCCCCCTCAAAGATTTCATTATTCCAAAAGCTGTGATTAGGAAACTCCATGTGTTAGAGAACTAAAGTGTCATTATTTCTTTCTAGTGATTTAAGTTTTACATTAAAAAATGGTCCCACTAACTCTTCAGTCTCTATACTCGGTTTTTTAACACTTGGGACTCTACTATCTTAATGTCATGTAAATCTTTTATGTCTCTAACATGAAAATCTTAACAGGCAGTACATAAAAAATAATGGCTTATGACTATAACTTTAAAAAGAGCGACTGAGAAGATTAAAATTGAAAAAGAAGTTAGTGGCTTTACTTCCAATGTGAAAGGTCACATACTTAGTAGTTTTATATTTGTACAACTATTTATAAATACTAGCAATTTTGTCATAGCTTTATCAAACATTAAAACTATGCAAAATAGCAGAGCAGTGGTTTTTGTTTTCTTTGTGTGTGTGTGTGTGTGTGTGTGTGTGTGTGTGTGTGTGTGTGTGTGGTTCAGTTTGCTCACAGCACTGTTAAAGCAAACGAGGCAACTGGCATTCCTCTAATGACTGCTTTACTTCTGATTCCTTAGCTTATCTCTACCTCCTACACTTGGTCTTCATCTTGTTCTTTACTTGTGATATTCTCCAGCTTTAGGTACTAGTAAAATGTTATAGCTACCTCATCTGTTCAATCTAGGCGGGGTTGAGGGGTGGGGGTGGTAAGGTGGAAGAATATAATATTGAAATGTACTATATTGAGTATCTACAGAAAAGCTTTAGAAAGAGACTTTTGACTTTGTCGAAACAGTAAATTCCCCAAGTCTTGCTTTAGCAAATGAGATTCTCAGTTCATCATTAAACATTAACTTCCCAGATAGAATCTGTGAAATAACTTCACAGAATGGCAAATGCCTTTTATTATCCTACTGATTCTGTTCAATGTTTGACCTGATATATACTTAGATTTCATAAACACGCAAACCTAAAATAAGATGGAGAGAGGCACCCAAGAGCTAGTTAGGGAATTTTTCATTAACTGAGATGAGAATTCAACTTACTGGTTTTGAAACTCCTGTTGGTGCCATACTTACACTTTAAATAAAGTATGCTTCTTTTATAACATTTTGTGGAATATATGTAGAAATTTACATTTTCTAATGTAATTCTCATTAACATAAGATGAAAATTCAAAACTTTTGTTGTAACGTAAGCAACATACCTGCATGTATGATCATCACTCACACTTGCAATTTCTTGGCCTTCTCTGGGATCAAATACCAAACCATTAATGAAATCTGAATGGCCCTCTAAAACCTGACATCAGGGGAAAAGTTAGTAAGAACACAATAATCTACAATATTCCGACCTAATATTTTTACTTCACTGCATGCTTCTCTTTTCTATAAATATTTCCTAAGTAATCTGCAATTTTTAAAGCATGACTTATACACCCACTTTTTTGGAAGGTTTATTTTGGAAAGAAGCTGATCATTCAACACACTGTTACTAGCTTGATCTTTCTTTTCTAGTATGCATTTCTTGTAAAAACACACTTTGTTTTTATTTTTTTAACTGTACCTGTCCTCAAATCACCTCATTTCTCACTTATTACATAAAGCTTATACAAAAGTTAAAGCCAGGAGAACTTTCTAGGAACCCTGAAATAAAAGTCCCCTTTTGATTTTCTATCTCATACCTGCTGCTCTGTACACTGGCTGCTACCTAATAAACATATAGCAGGGACTTCACCTTCTACTGTTTTTATTTATTTGTTCAATGTGACTGCCAGCACTTTAGACAGCTAGAATTATAAGCCCATTGTAACAAGAACCCAGAAACCCTCTTTTGGCCACAGAAGGAGCAAACGGGAAGTTGTAAGTTAGAGGACTATGCATGCAGGTTAAGGTCCAATTAGTCTAAATCTTTAAAACTGAAATCCTGAACAGGCCTGTCAGATAGCAGATATTTAAATAATTTAATGGATATTGTTTTTGCTTCCTACTTACCTTCTAGACACTTGAATTTGATCTCAGTTCTAAGATTAACACAGTAATTCTATTTGGTACTACTTACTATTTGGAAATGAGGGAGGAAAAAAAAGGCTTTCATTCAAACATTCTGGTGTAAGTTTAACAAGTCCAGGTCCTTCTTCAGAGCTTATGTCACAGTTTTTATAAGCCACATCACATTAACTATTTAATGTCTTTTTTAACTGGCAATAATAGTTAATAACTATTGACTCTTGATGGGTCAAAATTCTATGTGTCACTGTACACTCAGATGTTCACTGATATGGCTTTAAATAAACTAATATATACAGTGCATTTATTATGGTAAAATTGCATATAGCCCATTGTATATAACTTAGAGCATAACTTTTACTGTTTTCTAAATGATTAGGTTTATAGTTTACCTTTGTTTTATAATATTATTCATAGGTTTTATTTACTAGAAAATCAGGAAGGCAATACTATTCTTATAAAAAAACATGATTCAATTTCAATCCAAACTGAGAGGTATTTAATGAATTTCTCCTTACTTTATTGAGAAATGTAACACTATGTAAGTTTAAGGTGTGTAACATGATGATTAGTACACAATGATACACATATACATTGTGAAATGATTACCATAACAGGGTTAGTTAAATGACTACCATGATAGGGTTAGTTAATACTTCTATCACCTCACAAAACTATCATTTTTGTTTTGTGGTGAGAATACTTAAAATCTAGTCTTTTAGCAACTAGCAAGATATAATACAGTATTGTTAACTATAATCATCATGACGTACAGGAGGCCCCCCCCACCGGCTGAACTTACTCCTCTTAAAACTGGAGGTCGGTACCCTTCCATCATCGTCTCCCCATTTCCTACACCCTCCAAGCCATTGACAACCACCATTCTATTTTCTGTTTCTATGAGTTCAGCTTTAAGACGAGCTCCTCACATAAGTGCAATCATATAGTATTTGTCTTTCTCTGTCTGACTTATCTTACAGGGTTATTTATCATACCAATAAAAAACTCACATACAGGGCTTACTATGTAAAAAGCACTGTTCTGAGTGTTTTACATGAATTAGCTCAGCCAATGCTCATAATCCCATGAAGCAGATGCTATGATCATCCCATATTACAGGTAAGGAAAGAGAACAAGAGATTGGGAATTTGACCAAACTCATACTGTAACTAAGGTGGCACAGCTGGGCTTCAAACCAGATGCTCTGGCTCCTGTGTCTGTGCCTTTAATCACTTTGCAGTCCTGCCTTGCACTGCGTTGTACTGAGCTTGTTCCCTTCAAGTTCACCTGTATGTGTGTTCTTGTCTATTATACCAAGTTTCTAATTCCCTCTCATTTCTGTGCTTACCTACTATTTTAATTTAATAAGTGATATTAGATTTATAATTCGCAGTCCTTACTATGATCCTAGTTCCTTACTATAGCCTAAAATAGAGTAAATGAGACTCTAAACTACATATTTCAAAGACAACCATAAAGTCATTTTAAATTGGGATAAATTCAATAAAAAAGCAAAAATAATAAATGTTTTGAAATAGATTTACAAATTAAACTTGTCAACATACCTTGTATTCATTTTTATCTTGAAGATCTGAAGTAAATAATCTAATTTTCATATCAGCAGCAGAAGTACAAAATCTGGAAGCAAGAAAACAAAAATAAGGCCATTTTTAGTCTAGGTAAGTGAAAGTTCTTCCCACCTTTACCCACCAAAGCCATCTTCATAACTCATAATCATGCTTTTGTTTGGGCAAAAGGGGAATGCTATTGCTCCGTTGTAAAATCTGTTATACAACTATGGGTGAAAGTAGGGGACACAAATTTTTATTGGAAAACATACAAATATTAGTATATTGGATTTGTCTCTTTAATTATAAAAGCATAGAATTTTATTATAAATCACCACACGAATTTAACACTTAACTTTTTCTTAAAGGTTTAAAATGATGGGTTTAAAAAAGTATCTTCTTTTAGCCAGGTCAATATAAGGTATAAAAATATAGTTATACATCTATCTTAGCCTTTGCCTCCTTCAGTTATCTATAAGCTTTCTTACTTTAAGATACATTAAATTCACTAAATTAGATGAAATATAATAATCTTTTTATACCTATAAATGCTGGTGTATTTATTACTAAAAGTTGGAGTATTATCATACTGACCCTATTATTTAAGGTTCTTGTTTAGATGTACATCAATGTATATTACAAAACAAACTAGTAATAACTATTTTTTAACTAGTTTGCCTTTAATCCTAAAATTCTTAGATTCTTAGCATGTCAGATTATGGCTGAGGAAGAAAGAACTTATATATCTGTATGTACACGTATGCGCTCAGTCTCTCAGTCGTGTCCGACTCTTTGCGACCCCATGGATTATAGCCTGCCAGGCAGCTCTGTCTATGGGATTTTTCAGGCAAGAACACTGGCTGCTGCTGCTAAGTCACTTCAGTTGTGTCCGATTCTATGCAACCCCATAGATGGCAGCCCACCAGGCTCCTCCGTCCCTGGGATTCTCCAGGCAAGAATACTGGAGTGGGTTGCCATTTCCTTCTCCAATGCATGCATGCATGCTAAGTCGCTTCAGTCATGTCCAACTCTATGTGACCCTATGGACAGCAGCCCACCAGGCTCCTCTGTCCACAGGATTCTCTAGGCAAGAATACTGGAGTGGGTTGCCATTTCCACCAGAGCAGTTGCCATTTCCTCCTCCAGGAGATCTTCCCCCTAGGTATCAAACCCATGTCTCCTGCATTGGAAGGTGGATTCTTTACCACTGAGCCAGGTGGGAACCCTTTGTATGCCTGAATTAAAAAATAGAGCTTATTCCCAATTGTCTTTAAGTAAATGAGTATCATATGGATCTAAATTTCTCAAGTTTTGACTGCATTAAAGCTAATATTTTTTTCTCACCTAAAACATTTAGTTTATTTAATTTAAATAAAGCTTAATTTAAAACAAGTCTCCTAATCTAGAGATCCAGATATGTTGATAAGTCTCTGGTACCATGCCTTTTCAATGATTTAATTAAGAGTCATTGGAAGAAATAGGTTAATTAGGCAAAACTAATTTCTGGTAACAGAAATTGATCAATAGTTGCTTAGACAGAGGATGGGGTACAGGGATTAACCACAAGGAGCACAAAAAATCTTTTGGGGGTCACAGAAATGCTATGTATTACTAGCATCTAGGTTATAAAAGTACATGCATTTGTCAACACTGATCAAACTGTTCCTTTAAGAGTTGAGTTCACTGTATATAAATTATCCCTTAATTTAAAAAAATTAGGTTAGCTCAGTAGGAGCTAAATTATGATTGTTAAATACTGTTTACTAAAAGAAGACATACATTTTAGAATTGACATTTATGGAAATAAGGTTAGTGCTTTGTAACAGACCTTAAATAACCTGACATATCATTGCCTTTGTGAAGAAGGCCTCAGCAAGTATGTTAATTTTTTTTCTCAAAAAGTAGTCATTCTTTTCAAATGTTTTCAACAAAACTGAAGCCCAAAGATTAGAACTACAGTTGGTGGCTCAGATGGTAAAGCATCTGCCTATAATGTAGGAGTGAAAGTGAAAGTGAAGTCACTCAGTCGTGTCTGACTCTTTGCGACCTTGTGGATTGTAGCCTACTAGGCTTCTCTATCCATGGGATTCTCCAGGCAAGAATACTGGAGTGGGTTACCATTTCCTTCTTCAGGGGATCTTCCTGACCCAGGGATCGAACCTGGGTCTCCCTCATTGTAGGCAGTCGCTTTAACCTCTGAGCCATCAGGGAAGCCTGGGTTCAATCCCGGGGTTGGGAAGATCTTCTGGAGAAGGAAATGGCAACCCACTCCAGGATTCTTGCCTGGAAAATCCTATGAATGGAGGAGCCTGGTAAGTTACAGTCCATGGAGTCGCAAAGAGTTGGGCATGACTGAGCGACTTCACTTTCCTTTCCTCACTTTATGTATGGGGCAGTAAGGTTGATTAATGACTCAACCAAATTTAGTTATTTTAACAAAGTTGCACTTTCAATAAGTGGTAAATTCAGTGAAGAATTTATGATTCATAGGAATCTCACATAAACAGCTTTGTAGTCAGGCTCAAACACATGCTTCAAGGCATCTCTGCTATATTTGCATATTAAGTCACAAATTTAAACAATAAGCCTATATTATGAAATAATAGCAAATATTAAAATACCTAATACCTGAAGTTGGGGAAATGGAGGAAAAATGTCCCCATGATCAGAGGCTTCAGATCACTTAACACAAAGGATATTAATAAATGCTGCATTTAATAACTTTCAACTTACTTGATTACTGGAGGCAATGAATCAAGTCTAGTCTCTGGGCTCCAAGCTATGCCATCAACTCTGACTCCATGGTGGAATGTTCGTAGTGTTTTATACTGAATTCCTTCAACATCTGCTTCTTCCTCCTAAGCATACACAGTAAATGTTTAAATAAGTCATGAGAACAAACAATATAAAACTGAGTATTTTATTATAAGGAAGAATTTATCAGGGGGCCATGAATATTCTTCTGGGAAGTTCAAAAAGCAGATCAGATATTAGGCTATAATCCATAGGGTTGCAAAGAGTGAGACACGGCTGAGCGACTTCACTTTCACTTTCTTTCAACCAGTTTACTGAACGACAACAAAAATATTCAAAGTTGTCTGTTACAAAATAACTCTCTAAGATAACTAAAAACAATATACTTGTTATACTTTATCTCGAGACATTTTCTTCCTAATAGTAAATATATTTCACATCAAACACAACGAAAATACAATGCTCTAAGAATCAGAATGTTCTAGTAAATGAAGTAACATGCATGGATTATCAAATAACAGTATCAAAAATATATACTGAACGCAGTTTTGATTATGTATAAGATATCTTGTACCTTATGATGCCTCAAAGTAATTATAAAGAATATCAGTGATTTACATGGAAATAGTTGGACATAACTCAGCAACTAACACTTTCACTTTCACACATGTGTGGGATTGAACAAACTGTTGTTCACCTATACCATTACTATGAGCAGTGGATGTGCAAATTAGTGATCAGTCTTTTAGATATTTGATTCTGGGTAAGATGTTTAATAAAGTCAGCTTATCTATTTAATTCAGTACTACTAAAATGATTTCAGTTTATTCTCATAGGAAGACAAGAATGAATTTTGAAAAGTCAAGTCATCTTTGCCTGGCAATATGGACAATAACCTGAAAAGCTTTCTGACTACAAAAATAATGCAAAAATCCAAATCCAGAGAAGCAACTTAGCACCGAAGCAGAAAGCTATCTTAAGGACATCTGCCCATATCCAATAATTAGTAATGTTTGTTGGTAGGAGACAGAAGACAAAACTTAGTGCCTACACAAAGAAGGATGCAGATCAGGGACCTTTGAATAGATCCAGGACCTTTAAAGTGGAAGTAGGGAAAACAAAAACCCCAAATCAAAAGTGCCATGCAAAATATATACCCTGGCTCAAGGCCAAGAAAAAGAAAAAAGTAACTTGTGAGAAATCTCAACCACTGGCTGGCCCTAACAGAAGTTTGGGGCTTGAATTCACATTAACTATGTGCCCCAGAAAATGAAAACTTATTTCAAAATGTCCATATGTTGTTAGTGGCCCTAAGTACTTGACGACTAAAGGCAAATTCGTTTTGGATTAACTTCCTCTACCCAGGTCTCAAAATTCTCACAGATATAGTTCAATCAGATACGATCTTACATGCATTCACTGCTACATATGAAAACAAAATACCACAAACACAAACAGAAGAATCAACCTGGAGACATTAAAAAATCAGATTAAAAAAATGTATTTTTGAGGATGTAGACAAGAGAATCAAAAAATCTGACTAAGCAACATGAGATTACCCAAAATGACCAGACAGGTATTAAAGAACTAAATGAAAAAGTATAGATGAAAATACTATCATAAGAAAAAAATAAACAAGGCTCAGAGAAGCTGGAAGACAGATTTGAAAAACTTATTCAGAATGTAGTTAAGACAAAAAGCCTGGCTTGGAGAATTTTGAGCATTACTTTACTAGCATGTGAGATGAGTGCAACTGTGCGGTAGTTTGAGCATTCTTTGACATTGCCTTTCTTTGGGATTGGAATGAAAACTGACCTTTTCTAGTCCTGTGGCCATTGCTGAGTTTTCCAAATTTGCTGGCATATTGAGTGCAGCACTTTCACAGCATCATCTTTCAGAAATGAAATAGCTCCACTGGAATTCCATTACCTTCACTAGCTTTGATTGTAGTGATGCTTTCTAAGGCCCACTTGACTTGGTTTTAGAAAAGGCAGAGGAACCAGAGATCAAATTGCCAACATCTGCTGGATCATGGAAAAAGCAAGAGAGTTCCAGAAAAACATCTACTTCTGCTTTATTGACTATGCCAAAGCCTTTGACTGTGTGGATCACAATAAACTGTGGAAAATTCTGAGAGATGGGAATACCAGACCACCTGACCTGCCTCTTGAGAAACCTATATGCAGGTCAGGAAGCAACAGAACTGGACATGGAACAACAGACTGGTTTCAAATAGGAAAAGGAGTACGTCAAGGCTGTATATTGTCACCCTGCTTATTTAACTTCTATGCAGAGTACATCATGAGAAATGCTGGGCTGGAAGAAGCACAAGCTGGAATCAAGATTGCCAGGAGAAATATCAATAGCCTCAGATATGCAGATGACACCACCCTTATGGCAGAAAGTGAAGAGGAACTAAAAAGCCTCTTGATGACAGTGAAATAGAGTGAAAAAGTTGGCTTAAAGCTCAACATTCAGAAAACGAAGATCATGGCATCTGGTCCCATCACTTCATGGCAAATAGATGGGGAAACAGTTGAAACAGTGTCAGACTTTATTTTTTGGGCTCCAAAATCACTGCAGATGGTGACTGTAGCCATGAAATTAAAAGACGTTTACTCCTTGGAAGGAAAGTTATGACCAACCTAGATAGCATATTCAAAAGCAGAGACATTACTTTGCCAACAAAGTTCCGTCTAGTCAAGTCTGTGGTTTTTCCAGTGGTCATGTATGGATGTGAGAGTTGGACTGTGAAGAAAGCTGAGCGCCGAAGAATTGATGCTTTTGAACTGTGGTGTTGGAGAAGACTCTTGAGAGTCCCTTGGACTGCAAGGAGATCCCATCAATCCATCCTAAAGGACACCAGCCCTGGGTGTTCTTTGGAAGGACTGATGTTGAAGCTGAAACTCCAATACTTTGGCCACCTGATGCAAAGAGCCGACTCATTTGAAAAGATCCTGATGCTGGGAAAGATTGAGGACAGGAGAAGGGGACGACAGAGGATGAGATGGCTGGATGGCATCACTGACTCGATGGACGTGAGTCTGAGTGAACTCCGGGAGTTGGTGATGGACAGGGAGGCCTGGCGTGCTGCAATTCATGGGGTCGCAAAGAGTAGGACATGAGTGAGTAAATGAACTGAACTGAACTGAAGACAAAAAGAGATGTTAAGAGGGATTCAGTGAGCAGTTCCACCATATAGCTAATTTGGGTTGTAGGAGAAAGCAGTCAAGAGAATGGGGGAAGAGGCAAGATTTGAAGAGATAACAGCAAAGGATTCTTCATACTTGATCACAAGCACCAATCTGTATATTCTGAAAGAACAATAAATCTCAGGCAGCTTAAAAAGAAATCTGCAGCTAGACACCATACAGTAAAACTCCAGAAAACACAAACTCTCACATATGTGTGTGCATATATGTGAGAAGAGGGGAATGAGGGAGAAGGAGCAAGAGTGAGATAAGAGTCTTAGCAATAGAAATCAGAAAGAAAAGATAGGTATCCTATAAAAGAGTAATAATTAGAACAACCATCAGCTTCATAGCAGAAACACATGCAGGAAGTCAGTGAAATATCTTCAAAATGATACGAAAAACTGTTGAACTATAGCCACAACAAACTAGTGTGTCAAGAATGAAGCTGTTTTAAAGGTATTTTCATAAAAACCAAAACCAACGATTGGCATCAATAAAGCAGGGGCTGGCAAACTATGACCAAGGAGCCAGATCTGGCCTATGGTCTGCTTTGGTATGGCTCACAAGCTGAGAATCATTTTTATATTTTTAAGGAGTTGTTAAAAAACAAATAATAACTTGCAACAGACACCTTAAATGGCTGGTAAAGCTTAAAATATTTACTATTCCACAGAAGAAGTTTAAGCTTTTTCTTATAATAAAGAATATCTTTCAGGGAAAAAAATGACCCCAGAAAGCAGACCTGAGATGTAAGGAACAGTGAATGAAAAATCAAAGGCAAACATGTGGATTAAACAAATACTAGACACATAAAACAATGCTGAATTTGTGGGTTGCAATGAAAAGAAAAACGATAGAGAACTAAAATATAATAATAATATAAGTCTGCAGTGGGTGATAACAGTTCAAGTGTCAAAGGTTCTTGCTCTATTCATGAAGTAAAGATATGAATTTTAGCTTTGTCTAATTAAGAATACATATTAAATACCTTTGGTAACCATTAAAAGAGAAATAACATGTAAACTTCCAAACTATCAAGGAGGAAAAAGATGAAAGGAGAAGGTAACAAAATACATGGAATATGCATACTACACTTTCAATAGCAAAATACTTCCTAATGAGGAATAGATTAATTGTGGTATTTTCATATTATAAAATATCATACTACAATGAAGATATATGAACTTTGACAAGGGAGAATCTAATAGTTAATTTGGTGGTGGTGGTGCTCAGTTGTGTCTGACTCTTCAGAACCCTATGGACTGTAGCCCACCAGGATCCTCTGTCCATGGAATTTTTCAGGCAAGAATATAAGTGGGTTGCCATTTCCTACTCCGCGGGATCTTCCCGTCCCAAGGATCGAGCCCATGTCTCTTGTGTCTCCTGCACTGGCAAGTGGATTCTTTACCACTGGGACACTTGGGAAGCCCTTTAATAACAAAGAGAAAAATACAGAATGATTTCACTGATACAAAGTTTAAAACATGAAAAACAATATATTGATTTGCAACACCAAGACATGGAAACTGAAGAAAAATGAAATTTCACACATGGTTACGTCCTGGGGCTGAGAAGAAAAGGGGGTAAGGAAAGAAAACCCAGGGGGCTTCAAAAGAGTTGCTGTTCCCTTTCTGAAGCTAGGTAGTAAGTATACAGGGATCTACTATTATTATTCTTTATACTTTTTATCAGTAATATATATTTTAAAACGCACTGTATAAGCTTAAAATATTGTCATTTAAAAAATAAATAATCTTCTTGTTATTTAAATCAAAACCCTACATGGATCTAGAGACTAAGGCAAAAATTTTCATGACAAAGTTGCCCAAGGGATCTTCTGTGTTAAGTGACTACAGTTATCCTTTATAAAAGTTTTTTAGATTATAAAATAGGATCTGGAGGAAAATTCAGGTGAAACTTGATATTTAATTGAATATATATGTCTACATGGATAGAAGTTATGTGAAGGATTGTTCTAAGAATTCCATTCATCCTGAATCTAAATCCAAAGATTTACAATGTGTACTTTAATTGAATCCTAGTGGATGTGTTGATTTTTCCAGGATAGCCTTTGGAATCCTAGCACAATCATTTCACAAACATTACACATACCTTTCTCTACATAATTCAGATACCCCTTGAAAATAACTTTACATTTCAGGTGAACTTAACAGAAAAAACATAAAAAGGGAAACAAATGTATTTATCAAGGAAAAAAAACCAGTCAAATTTTATTACTTCATAATTTGTCTGTATAATAACTGTATAATGAACAGTTAGATATGCCGAGGCAGCAATCACTAAGGAACTTAAAAATAAGGTTAGGAGCCTAATCACAACTGACTTTATAGACTGGATGATAACTATTTTTCCACATTGACAAACTAATCTTTAAAAATGAACTTTTTACCATCAAAACACACTATTTTTGCTAATGTAACAACAGTATTGACAATTAGGTCCTATAGTTTGTTATTAAAGTACATACGGAGTTATTGGGTGGTCATGGGGATAAAGACATCCCAGTGACTATATAGTCTGCATTTTATGTATCACCAGTGAAACCTTTTTTCCTGGCAGCAATGTCTACCACTGAGCCAACTAAAAGGCCAGGGTGTGTGAGTGTGGTATAGGCAGAGATGAATGCTATTTTGGGTTTAGCTTGAGGTGTAGGCAGTATTGTATGGGCAGGAAATTAAGATACTTTGGAAAACTTGCTATAACGCACATCATTTGAGGTTGGGGCAAAGCCAGGTTGATGAAAGGGCTATTCTAAGGGTTTGAAATTGGCTGTTCTTCCCACCACACCCATTTAAGGCCAAATACAGAATTTTAGTTGGATGAGACTGTAAAGTTTACCTAGTCTACTTCTTTCATCTAATGCTTAAATCTTAAATCTCTATTAGAACATTTGAAAAAAAGTTTACATAACCCTTCTCTGAACATTTCCAAGTGAGAGAGAACTAGCTACTTTGGTGGCAAATTTATTCAGTTTGGGGGTAGTTCTAACTATTACAACAGTTCTCTTTAACATTAAACCAAAATCTGTTTCCATGTAAATTCTATTCATTGCTCCAAATTCTGCTCTCTGGAACCATCACTGAGGTAGTTTAACTCAGTGACAACACATGTCTGGTCATTAACTGATCTCCACTAGGTGAACACACTCAAAGAGGCAGTTTCAGCCTTAGTCCTAAAGCACCGTAAGTAACAACTCCACTCAAACAGAATTGATGACATAAAGTTACCATTCTGAGTCTAATCCCTCTTTCACATGACGGTTTTAAACTTTTTAATGCCACTTTGAAATCTGTCTTCAAATACATTATCTCCTTTGAATCATAATACACTGCTAAGAACTGAAGTAAACACTAGATATTACTGTCAATTTACAGCACAGGATATAGAGCTGTGGTGCCAAATCTGGTGGCCATTAGCCCCATGGGGCTATTTAGCACTGGAAAAACATGGCTGGTCCAAGATGCACACTTTATAAAGTGCAAAATCCACACCAGATTTCACAGACTTAGTATAAAAGGAATATGCAAGGATCTCATTAATAATTTTTATGTTCGTTACACACATAAAATATATTGGATATGCTGGGTAAAAATACATTATTAAAATTCATTTCACCTGCTTTTTACTTTTCATAATGTGGTTACTACGACATTGAAATTTATATTTGTGGCTTACATTCTATTTCTATTGGACAGCACTGAATTAAGTTCCTTTGGCAGCTTAATCCAATTTTGGATTGGATCTATTAAAACAATATTCGGATTCTGAGCAGAGTTTCTGGCACATAACAGGTGCTCAATAAAAATTTGCTAAATTAAGTCTGTCACCCAAAGCATTAGGTAGCCTTTTCAACTTCATGTTCTATATAAATTCAATGTGCTTGTCCTATTGTCCTAGTCTTCTCATCCAAGTCCCAGCAGAGGTTGCAATTTATTTAAAAAAAAATTTTTATTAGAGTATAGTTGATTTACAACAGATTTACAATGTTGTATTAGTTTCAGGTGTATGCAATTTATTATTGACCACCCTTTAAACAGAATTAGAAACCTTCATGCTCCCTCTCTTTACTTTTTTAGTGTTATCTTATTGCATTGCATTACATTTAAACATCTCCTTGAGGGCAGGGTCCTTGCTTTTTTAAAATATGTATTGTTAGTTCCCAGCACCTGATCTGCAATTAATGAGTATTTGACAAAGATATGACACCAACCAATAGTACTGTCACTTGGCTCAAATTTCCAACATAGTCAAAACAATATCATGAAATTCTGAAAAATGCTTTGTTGAAATTCAAATTTACTGTATCAGCAGTGTTTTCCTAATAGTCTTAGAGTGAGGATTGCCTTTCTGACAGAAATGTGAACTCTTTCAATTCAGTTTTTCCTAGTTTTTTCCTCAAGATAAGAAACTGAGTGCTACAGAACTTGAAAGTTCTAACATGAGAGAGTAGGAACAATGTTCAACAGTGCTTAATTCAATAAGAAAATAATTTCAGAAGCAGCAATCTGAATCTCTGCTGGCAAATTACTGGAACTCATTCTCTAGAACTGTTTGAACTATGGCTTCAACCTCTCTGAACAGCAGCACAGGAGGAAAAGAACAGGGACTTAAAAATCTGGTATAGAGTTTGTTTTTTCAGTTATTAGTCAGATAAATCCTTGCATTCCTTTAAAGTAGAATGGAAACTCCATGAGGACAGAGACAGTTGTTTAACTGTATCCCCAATACCTGGCACAGAAGATAATTTGTGTTCACTGCTTGATAAATTAATAGAAATCTAATACTTTCCTTAGATTATTTGGGGTTAAGACCCACATTGCCAGCCTCACAGTCTAAGGGTCCACAGGGATAATGCCTATGACCGCAAACAGTAACAGAGCAATACAAATGTTTTTGCTCTTTTTTTTTTCCTTCTCATTTTGTCACTTTCCACCTTTTGCTCCCTTTTTCTCTCTGCTACCCATCACTTCTTTGCCTTCTTTTTCCTCTCTTTCTTGACTTTCTCCCTCAGAATTTCTTAGGTGAACATAAAGCAAAGCTTATTTTTTCAGTACTTTTGAATACAATTAGCTATTAATTTCAAAAGCACTGAAACAAAATTCAATTTCATCTGTAGGGGGCTGCTTTTTTCTTTTGCAGATTAGTAGTGTGCTTTAGGAAACTAGTTTCCCTTCGGTTTTTTTCAAGAGTGTGTTGTATTATTTCTCCAAACTGTGTGACTTTTTATGATCCTAACCTGATGAGATCTTAACCTGGTCCAGCTGAGATCAGGCTGAAGGTCATATTCAGCATAAAAGCTAGAAACTCCTACCCCAACCCTAAGAGGCAATGTGGGATAATGTAAGAACCCCTGTGTTCTACTCAGACACCAACCAATGGAAGCTTTTAATTCATACTTTCTCTTTAGGATAAACATACATGCAGTCTAGTTGTGTATAACCTAATACATTTATGCCACTGTAAAATGTCAAATTGCATTTATGATGTTTAAATACTGTAAGATACTGAACTGCCTCCTCAGTAAAAGAGGAAATAATGTTTACAATGTTTATAATATCACTTTGGTGATAAAGTTATTTAAAATCTTTGAAAATTTGTCACTGCCAAATTACCTCACTGATTAACCTTAATCTACGAAACAGTGTTACATAGATAACATTCTGATAAACAAAGGATTAACCAGAGATTCCTGAGGGTTGACCTCTTATTGTTCAAATTCTGACACATAGAACTAGCTTTCCTGTGAGAAAATGTGATGTGTGCCACACCATTAAATATGGGGCTGTGCTTGAGTGTGCCTGACCAAATCGATGAGTCATATGTATTAAATGTTTCAGACACTATATAGGAACTCTACACGCTAACTTATGACATTCAGTACAGTTAAGTACAGTTCACTCTTGAAAACCATGATTTTGAACTGTGTTGACTTATATACAGATTTTTTTTCAAAACATATCTACTAGAGGACTATATGATTTGCTGTTGATTGAATCCATGGATGAGGAATCAGGGAACTATAGCTACACCTGGATGTTGACTGCATCCATTGTCCCTTACCTCTATAATGTCCAAGAGTCAAGTGTGTAATTGTTCTCATTTTTATAGCAGAGAGGT
Source organism: Capra hircus (assembly GCF_001704415.2). Lineage (NCBI taxonomy): Eukaryota > Metazoa > Chordata > Mammalia > Artiodactyla > Bovidae > Capra > Capra hircus. The sequence continues at coordinate 64,615,466 of NC_030812.1, forward strand.
TAAGTACCTGCTCAAGGTCACCTAGCTATTAAGAGGCAAAGCTGGGCAGGAACAAAACCCCAGGCATTTTGGCTCCAGAGTTCACGGTCTTAATGACTATGCTGAATTGCCTGTTCAATTCATAGAGCTCATACTCTGTATACTCTAGATATATAAAAAGCATGAAAGCGACTAGGAAAGCTGATATCATATAAAATCTCCTGGAAGATCATTTTTAAGCTCTCAGTACTACTAGCTTGTTTTTTTTTTCCTATGTCAAAGTGGAATACAGAAAAGCTGGATTTAGTAATTAACCAGATCTAATTGGTATTTTTCCTGCACATAACAAGGTATAGTTAATCATAACCTTCAATTACTAGAATATTCCATTTCTAATCATAAAGCATATATAGGCCTTATATATGTATATATGTATATAGCCTTGCCCCTGAATAATGGGGTTTAGGGCAATGACTCCACACAGTTGAAAATCCTGGTTTAACTTGCAGTAAGTCTCCCTGGTGGCTCAGATAGTAAAAAATCTGCCGACAATGCGAGAGATCCAGTTCAATCCCTGGGTCAGGAAGATCCTCTAGAGAAGGGAATGGCAACCTACTCCAGTATCCTTGCCTGGAGAATTCCATGGACAGAGGAAGAGCTTGGCAGGCTATAGTCCATGGTGTTGCAAAGAGTCTGACAGCACTAAAAGACTAATACTCTCATTTTTCTCCCTGTGGGCAATTCCTCGGCATCTGCAGATTCAACTAACTGTAGATTCTACAGTATCCTAGTATTTACTACTGAAAAAAAAAAAATCCATGTATAAGTGAGCTATGCAGTTCAAATCTGTGTTGTTTAAGGGTCAACTGTATTCTTCCTTTTCAATACTTATTCAATGTTTGCACAAATATTAGGCATATATTACTAGGAATGTCTTTCTCAGTAGTTCTTCATCTCATGCTTTCAAAGTTTAGTGAAAATTACCAAAGTTTGTGTAAGTTTTCTTTTCAGTGAAACATCTTCACTGTCACTCAGTGCAGTTTTGTACACTAACCTGAAATGTACAGGTGCCAATGAACACAAAATTATTGCCACCATATGCAATTAGGTTTCCTGAATCCCCACTCTCAAAGGGATTGAATTCTACCACGTGCACATAATCTTCACAATCCACAGTGTAGGCAGCATTTCTTGTGGCATCTTGCTTCATCTTGTACGGCAAAACTTGTGCAGCAGCAAAAACAGCCTACTGGACAAGGTCACAGAACTGTGGATTACAGCACAGAAACAGAAACCATCAAAGTGTTAGGATGTGATGACAGGCAGCTCAAAAAAAAAATTATTCAACTACTTTGTGAATGGTACTTGCAGAGAAAGTCACTACAAAATTCTGTCTAGATTATTTAAAGGACAGGGAGTACTTAAAGATGGAATTACACTACTAGGAAATATACTCATAAAAAATTAATGATCATTAACATTATGGAGCTCTACCTGCAAGCGCCACCATTAAGTATTTTACTAACATTACCATGCCTAATATTTGCACAAACCTAAGAGGGAGGTACTATGGTCCCCTTTTTACAGATGAAGAAATCGAGACTTCAGATGGTTAACTTGCTTACCAATCTCATAAGAGGAGCCAGAATGTGAGACTTTCTAAGTGTCAGACACCAGTACAAGAGAGAAACACAAAAGCCTGTTTCGAAAACGCTCACAATCCAGGGTTATTTATGATTCAGTGTGAACAATACTATAAAATAAGCAGATACAAAATATACAATCTGGAGGAAGGAATGCCAAAATGGGATACAAAATAGTATTCATAAAACCAGGCGCCAAACTTCAGCTAACGTTTCATGGCCTGGTGTGCATTCTGAAAGTAGCATTCCCAGATGAGACTTACAGATTCTGAAGAGGTCACTTTTTCGTTTGTTTTTGTTTTTAATAGGACGGTAGGAGTTGTCCTGAAAAACAGCCGGGCTTGATAGCAAACACATCAAGTATCTTGTGAGTATCTACTAAGAAATCATATGAGTTCCACCTCGGGAAGTCTATAACCTAGTAACATTAAGAGTGGGCATCTGGGACTAAACAGTTGTAAAAAGTGACCAACAGGTAAGGCAGCAGTGAGGGAAGTGCAAAGGATTCCAGATTAGGAAACTCGGTTTCTAACTGTTCATTAAAGCAGTGTCCAGTCTAATTACAGTCTCAGGGTCTCACTGTACAAAGCGGGCTGGACTTGCCCCTCTAAAATTGCGAAAACAGGGGAGAGAGGGAACAAGAAAAGTCCCCGCATAGCCCTGACACCTCTTCCAAAGCCACGCAAATACCGCGATACCCCGCCACTACCTCCCGGAGCCCGAGGTCGAAAGGAAGAGGGGTGGGGAACGGCCCGAGGAGAGGAGGAACTCCCAGGGATAGATTGGAGGCGCGTGGCGACCGGCAGCCGAGCCATGCCCCTTGGCCCGACGCGCGATACGCACCGGAGGGCGCCTGGAAGCGGACAGAGCCCAGCTGCTGTTCACCTTGGGCTGCTGCGGCGCGCGCCGGCTCTGCTTCCGGGTCAGAGGGCGGGAGCTGCGATTGGCTGGCGGGCCCTCCCGCGAGATTTAAAATGTAAACCTGCGATCTCTCGAACATTCATCCTTGTGCAGCCGGCTGGAGTTTTCTTCAGGGGAGTCTGCACCTCTTGGGTTCTCCCCGAGCCAGGTGAGTGTTACCTTTTTCTCTCCCGTCTTCAGGCTTTAAGCTGCGACTTGTGAGGGTGTTTCCGTAACAGTAGAGCGCCATGTGGTTGCCTAGAGTAATATTTGTGGCGTGTTTTTGTTTTGGTCTGGGGATATTGAATAGAGTTCTTATGTTCCATTGATGGAGCTGGAAGGTGCTGAGGGATCATCTGCTGACTGGAAGAATAAGGTCCACAGAGCCCTACTTAGATGAGTTAATTGGCAGGAAACCAGGCTTAGGTAGACTCCACTTTCGCCCTCTCCCTTTTACTTCCGTCCAAGGGACTGGTAGGACCTGCATACCATGAACAGCAACGGTGCCTTTTTTTTATTGAGCACCTCCATTTACTGTCTCACTAACGTGTCCTAATTTTATGAACTAGGAGGTAATCATTTCCGTTTTACAGATGAAGAAATTTATGCTCATCAGAGGTTTTAAATACTGAAGGACATACAGCCAGTAAATGAGGACTCTAGTATGTCTCTTATCCATCTCATACTGGCTCCCCAGTGACATTTTCCTGCCTTACAATTTTTGCTGCAGTGCAGCTTGGAATCCAAATGCTAAAAACAAGTGTTTAATATCGCTGCTATCTTCTACTACTCTTTGTATGTTGCAGCCTGACTTTCAGAATACTTGTATAATCATTGTCTCCTTGATTTCTGAAAGTATTCTGCCTCTTCCTAGGCAGTCAGGGCTTATTCCTGGGGCTCTCGCAGCCAGCTAGCTACTGAAAGAGTCAAGGCTAGAGGCTTGGCGAACTCGTGGTACTGCCTGTTTTTGTGCAGCCAGTTCGTGAGCTAAGAATGGATTTTACATGTTTGGTTGGTTGAAAAAAAAAAGTCCAGCAGAATAATATTTTATAATATGTGAAAATTTTATGATCTTTAAATTTCTGTAAAATTTTGCTAAAGCCGAGCTGTGCTCATTTGTTTATGTGTTGTCTGTGGCTAGTTTCACCCACCAAGATGAAGTTTGAATAGTTGTAAGAGACCCTATGTCCTGCATGCCTCAGTGTTTACTGTTGGAACCTTTCCGAAAGTGTTCTAACTCCTGAATGAGATGGGCTTTTATATGTGCCAGGCGTTATTCTAAAAACTTATCTTGTACTTATGTCATTTACTTTTCACAAAACCCTCTGAGATAGTACTATTATTATTTTTGTTTTCAGTACAAGGAAGCTGAGGCAGAGAGAGGTGACATAACTTGGAATTCTCACAGTTTGTAAGCGGTGGAGCCAGAATTCAGAACAGTCTAATTCCAGATTAGTTTTCATTCTTAGCAATCCGAATTCATAGTATGTTTAAATAATACCAGTAAATAATTTACTACTAAATATTGATTCTAGACAAACTGATCATGTTACTGAAACTTTATTTCTTTACTTTATATTTTTTTCTTATAAGAGATTAAGGTGATATTTTGAAGACAATTTTACTGTTTACTTGGATTTGTATTTTTGTAGATACTTTGTAGTCTTCTACCTGTATCTTTAAATTGCATCCCTGATTATGTCTGCAAATTATTGTTTTGTAAATGGCACATACCCATTTTTTTTTTTAAATCATTCAAACCCAAGATACCTAGTAAACATCCTGGATTCTGTTTATGTCATATAAAAAAAGAAGAAAAAGATAACAGAGGAGTAAATTGATTGAATGTGAATAGTAAAATACCCCAAATTAAATAATGGCATGTGACTATGTTGGAGACTAGGGTACTTAAAAGAAAGTATGGAAAAAATGTTGTAGTGATATAAAAGCGCACCACTTTTGGAGTTAGGCATCTTGAATTTAGGTTTGTTTGGCCATTTGCTAGCTCAGCAGCATAGGGTATCACTTTCTTTAGGTGTGAAATGAGGATAATAACAGACCTTCCTCAGAACTCTTGTGAAGATTAAATGAGGTAATAAATATTAAGCTTTTGAAAAGTACCTGGCACCAAGAAACCTTCTAAGTATTAGCTATTATTGTTTTGATTGTCTATTGCTGTGTAACAAACTTTACTCTGAAGTTTTAAGTGGCGTTAAACAACAGCCATTTAAAATGTTTATGATCCTGAGGATCAACGATTTGGGCTGTACTCAGCTATGTGGTTCTGCTGGTCTTGTCTAGGATTACTTAGGGTGCTGTATGTCATCTCACAGGTTGATTGGGTCTAGATAATCTGTGATAGCCTCACTCACATGTCTGTTCATGGTATTGGTTATCAGCTGGAGTGCCTATCAGCTGGTTTTCCGCCACACAGCCTTTCCAGCAGGCTAATTTGCAGTTCTTCATATGGCATCCTGAGAATAGCGAGAGAGTAAGAGCTAAATCTGTAGACTTATGTCAGGAGGCCCCCAAGATTACCCCAGGTTAGATAATTTGCTAAGAGGACTCATAGGACTCAGCATATAGTTGTACTCATGCAATAATATGTTACAGCAAAAAGATGCCAAGCAAAATCAGCAAAGGGAGAAGGTACATGGGGGTGAACTCCAGGAGAAATCAAGCACAAACTTCCCAAAGTCTTCTCTTAGGGGAGTCACACAGGATATAGTTACTTCTCCCAGCAACAAGTTATGACAGCACATGAAATGTTGTCTGTCGGGGTAGCTCTTTAGAGATTCAGTGCCCAGGCTTTTTACTGGGGTTTGAACATGTAGATATCTTCTATGTTCCCAAATTCTAGACTAAAAAGAAAAGCCTAGCAGCATAAGCTATATTGTTTGTACAAATAGTTTAAGTGCAGTGAACCATTCTTACTGAAAATCTTCCTGAAATCTGAAGTTTCCAGATGCCAACCAATGGCCAACCCTGTAAACATGCTTTTTGAAAGATAGTAGTCGGGTCTGCCATATTAACTCTTTCTGTATGGGCCTTTGGGAACTAGGTCTAGGCTTGGAACTCCTGTGATGTCATTCTTGTCACATTCTATTGATCAAATCAAGTTACAAGGCTAACCCAGATTCAAAGGGGTGGAAAATAGACCACCTCTTTTGGGATAATACAGGGATGAGAGGAAATCGACTTTCTTTGTTTTGTCTTCTGCCATAGATGTTACCATCTATTTCAAAATAAATATTTTTAAAAATACAGCTCGCTATGTTTGTGTCTATAATCATGTTTTCAGAATTTGCCTTTATCTGTTTCGTATTAATTTTCAGATCGATGGTTGGATTTCATTATTTTATAAGATTTACAAGAAAACTAACGGAGAGGGGAATATGATTGGGTGGAAACTGTATTACTCTGTTTTTCTAAATTTAATTAAAAACAATCATAGTAAATATGAAATGACCTCTTGTTCACTATTTTTCTCTTACTCTGCTTCCTTACACATGTTAAATATTAATTCCCAATTAAAATGTGGCTTTTTAACATTGCATTCTGCCCTACATTAAGAGAATGGCTGGGCTTAATCAGAAGTCTATCTTGGATATGATTAAAGAGTTCAGAAGGAACTGGCACACTCTTTGTAACTCTGAGAGAACTACTGTGTGTGGTGCAGACTCCATGCTCTTGGCATTGCAGCTTTCCATGGCAGAGAACAACAAACAGGTTAGTAGACTGTATTTAGGTTAACTTTTTTTTAAAAGTGAATTCTGGTTGGTGCCCATTTGAATACGCTTAATTGCATTAATTTCTGGGCAATATGTGCCCTTCTATGATAATGTCATTAAACTATATTCACAAATGCCTCTGCATGTCTGTGTCAAAATATTGCAATTGGATTTGAAATGATTGGTTAATTTGTCAAAAGTGAAGCTTTTATATGTATAATTTAATGTGTAACATGCACATTTGATGTTTAATTTATAATTTTAAGGTAAACGTACAACTATTATTATTATGGTTAAAAATTATTTTTATAAGACTTCTGCAAAAAGTTCTAGAAGCCACACAGAAATACTGTTTATTTAAATGTAATCAAGTATTGTATGACTAATTTCAGACTCTGTGGTACAGATTAATTATTCCTAAGCCAGGCTGTGAAGCAGAATCACTTGGGAGGGCTTTTAAAAAGTACTGGCTCCTGTGCCCTAATCTTGGACACTGATTTTCCTTATCTTCACTGAGACTCTGGAAATTATCTTATTTTTTAAGCAAACTTAATCTTTATAACCTGAAGTGATTTTTGCACAGTTGGCTTGGGATAAGAGTGTTTGGAATGAGTTCTACTTAAGGGTTGAGAGATGTTCAGATGAAAGAAGGGTGAACCTAGGCTGGAGTGGTAAGGAAAGTCTTCTTGGACTTTACATAATATACTTAAAAGAAGGAAGTCTTCGGATGGGAAGAATTTGAAGTGGTGAAGGACGAGATAATCAGTTCAGAGGAAGCAATCCAGGGTGATTAAAATCATGATGGTTTGAAAATGGTCAGGAGACTTGACATTATCTTGACTAGAGAAGAAAATTTTTGAAGGGTAAAATGTTTTCAATGAGTCTGTTGGGCTAGATAGTGAAATGACATTCTGATGAATTATTTTAATTCTATATGTCAGTAGTTCCCAGACTTTTAAATTTCATATACTAGTGAAATTTCCCTCTCAAATTAGACATTGACAGATTTGAACCTTTCTCATGTTAGCACATAAAGCCATTGAGAAAAAATAGTGACTAGAACCATCATTTTGAAAGAAAAAGAATTACGCCTAAAAATCAGGAATTTTAAATGGTGCTTAAGTACACCTTTAAAAGGATACCTTTTGAGGTATCTTTTTCCTAAACTGTCTATTCGTATCCTATGCTTATTTTGTTGTTGAATCGCTAAGTTGTGTCCATCTCTTTGGGACCCTGTGCCAGGCTTCCTTGCTTACTTTACTGTTGACTTATTTTTGCCTCTTTCTTACTCTTTGAAAGAGTTCTGCATGTATTTTAGATGCCCTCTTGTACACTTCGTCAGTATCTTTCAGTGTGCTCCATTTACCCGTGTTCACTGGATATACTTCCCTTATACTTCAGTTCAGTTCAGTTGCTCAGTCATGTCCGACTCTTTGGGACCCATGGACTGCAGCACGCCAGGCCTCCCTGTCCATCACCAAATCCTGGAGTTTACTCAAACCCATGTCCATTGAGTCGGTGATGCCATCCAACCATTTCATCTTCTGTCGTCCCCTTTGCCTCCTGCCTTTAATCTTTCCCAGCATCAGGGTCTTTTGAAATGAGTCAATTCTTTGAATCAGGTGGCCAAAGTATTGCAGTTTTAGCTTCAACATCAGTCCGTCCAATGAATATTCAGGACTGATTTCCTTTAGGATAGACTGGTTGGATATCCTTGCAATCCAAGGGACTCTTAAGAGTCTTCTCCAAAACCATAGTTCAAAAGCATAAATTCTTTGGTGCTCAGCTTTCTTTACAGTCCAACTCTCAAATCCGTACATGACTACTGGAAAAACCATAGCCTTGACTAGATGGACCTTTGTTGGCAAAGTAATGTCTCTGCTTTTTGATATGCCATCTAGATTGGTCATAACTTTTCTTCCAAGGAGAAAGTGTCTTTTTATTTCATGGATGCAGTCACCATCTGCAGTGATTTTGTAGTCCAAAAATATAAAGTCTGTCACTGTTTCCACTGTTTCCCCTTCTATTTGCCATGAAGTGATGGGCCCAGATGCCATGATCTTCGTTTTCTGAATGTTGAGCTTTAAGCCAACTTTTTCACTCTCTTTCACTTTCATCAGGAGGCTCTTTAGTTCTTCGCTTTCTGCCATAAGGGTGGTGCCATCTCTCTGTATATCTGAGGTTATTGATGTTTCTCCCGGCAATCTTGATTCCAGCTTGTGTTTCATCCAACCCAGCATTTCTCATAATGTACTCTTGTCAGACCTCTCTACTGAGTCTTACTCTGATATGGTCAGATACTTGCTGAACATTTCTGTCCACATCAGTTTTTAAAAGTAGATTACACTGTTTGCTCCCTGAACTTCTCAACCTAACCTTCCATTGTTTACTCAGTCACTGAAGCTGGACACCCAAGGAATATCATAGGGTCTCTTTCCAAATCTTACCAAATTTACTGCCTGAGTATTTAAAAAGGAATATGTCCTTCTTTAGTAATCTGGAGAAATGGTGCTAAGGTAAATAACAGAGTATGAGGATATTGTAATATTGTAATGGAATGGGCTAGCTGAAGGTTAAACCTTGGTCACCATGCACTAGAAAATAAGAGAGAGAAAATGAAATTATTAAGAATCACTATTGTATAGTGATTGAGGAGGGGTGTTCTGGAATCAAACAGATCATATTCAAATTACCTCTTTTGCTGGTTTATGAATAATTTAAAAATATATCCACAAGCTAAGTGATATATACCCTGAAGAAAATTTAGTTCTCATTGTAAAAATTTTGACATATTAAAATATTCAATCCAAGTCATTTTTTCTTTAGGATTTGCCTGTGTAGAGTTCGCTCAAGATCTCTTTCTCTTTGTTAATTTTCTACTTGTTAATTCTCTTAATTTACTGAAAATGCAGGCTCTGGGTGGGAGAGAAGAGGAAAGATGAAATACAACTGATCTTTTCGCAGTTCGTGTGTATATATGCACGTTTGCAGTGGAGATGGTGGGTTGTGGATGAGTTTTGCTTTACTCTTCATGTGCAGTCTCAGCTCAAGATTTCCATCTGTGCTTAGACTTTCTCACTTGGCAATGTGCAGCATACACCTGCCTGCAGGTGTGTTCACAAGTAGCGGATAGTAAGGTGGACTTGGTTGTACATATCCTTCATCTATATTTTCCATCCTGTGCTTTGAGCTTTAGGTTTTTAATTCTGTGAAGTTTAAGAATAGAAGTCCCTAAAGTATAGTCTTTACAACTGAATTTGACGACAGTAAAGCCTTTGAATACCTGGTTGTGAGTCTGTTTATTGGTGTGTTTGCATTCTTAACGGCTTTGGTGGGGAGAAATAAAATAACCTTAGAGTTTCAGGGTTTTGGCATATTTTCTGAGGAGGAGAAATATTTTAGCTTAAATAATGTGACATATCTCTAGCAGTTTTATACCACTAAAGATTTAACCTATAATAGATTCACTGAGGAGTTTTGACTTCATTATATGGCAGATATATATAACTTCATTGTTGTTGTTTAGTCCCTCAGTTGTGTCCAGCTCTTTGCCACCCCATGGACGGTAGCCTGCCAGGCTTCTCTGTCCATGGGATTCTCCAGACAAGAATACTGGAGTGGATTGCCTTTCCTTCTCAATAACTTCATTCAGTTCAGTTCAGTCACTCAGTCGTGTCCGACTCTTTGTTACCCCATGAACCACAGCACGCCAGGCCTCCCTGTCCATCACCAACTCCCAGAGTTCACCTAAACCCATGTCCATCGAGTCGGTTATGTCATCCAGCCATCTCATCCTGTGTTGTCCCCTTTTCCTCCTACCCTCAATCTTTCCCAGCATCAGGAACTTTTCAAATAAGTTAGCTCTTTGTATCAGGTGGCCAAAGTATTGGCATTTCAGCTTCAACATCAGTCCTTCCAATGAATACCCAGGACTGATCTCCTTTAGGATGGACTGGTTGGATCTCCTTGCAGTCCAAAGCACTCTCAAGAGTCTTCTCCAACACCACAGTTCAAAAGCATCAATTCACATCCATACATGACCACGGGAAAACCATAGCCTTGACTAGACAGATCTTTGTTGGCAAAGTAACGTCTCTGCTTTTGAATATGCTGTCTCAGTTGGTCATAACTTTCCTTCCAAGGAGTAAGCGTCTTTTAATTTCATGGCTGCAATCACCATCTGCAGTAATTTTGGAGCCCAGAACAGTAAAGTCAGCCACTGTTTCAACTGTTTCCCATCTATTTCCCATGAAGTGATGGGACCAGATGGCATGATCTTAGTTTTCTGAATGTTGAGCTTTAAGCCAAATTTTTCACTCTCTCTTTCACTTTCATCAATAGGTTTTTTAGTTCCTCTTCACTTTCTGCCATAAGGGTGGTGTCATCTGCATATCTGAGGTTATTGATATTTCTCCCGGCAATCTTGATTCTAGCATGTGCTTCTTCCAGCCCATGGTTCTCATGATGTACTCCGCATAGAAGTTAAATAAGCAGGGTGACAATATACAGCCTTGATGCACTCCTTTACCTATTTGGAACCAGTCTGTTGTTCCATGTCCAGTTCTAACTGTTGCTTCCTGACCTGCATATAGGTTTCGCAAGAGGGAGGTCAGGTGCTCTGGTATTCCCATCTCTTTCAGACCTTTCCACAGTTTATTGTGATCTGCATAGTCAAAGGCTTTGGCATAGTCAATAAAGCAGAAATAGATGTTTTTCTGGAACTCTCTTGCTTTTTCCATGATCCAGCGGATGTTGGCAATTTGATCTCTGGTTCCTCTGCCTTTTCCAAATCCAGCTTGAACATCTGAAAGTTCGTGGTTCACATACTGCTGAAGCTTGGCTTGGAAAATTTTGAGCATTACTTTATTATTTTTTTTTTTTTAGTTTTTTATTTTTTAAATTAAATTTTAAAATCTTTAATTCTTACATGCTTTCCCAAACATGAACCCCCCTCCCACCTCCCTCCCCATAACATCTCTCTGGGTCATCCCCATGCACCAGCCCCAAGCATGCTGTATCCTGCGTCAGACATAGACTGGCGATTCAATTCTTACATGATAGTATACATGTTAGAATGCCATTCTCCCAAATCATCCCACCCTCTCCCTCTCCCTCTTGAGTCCAAAAGTCCGTTATACACATCTGTGTCTTTTTTCCTGTCTTGCATATAGGGTCGTCATTGCCATCTTCCTAAATTCCATATATATGTGTTAGTATACTGTATTGGTGTTTTTCTTTCTGGCTTACTTCACTCTGTATAATCGGCTCCAGTTTCATCCATCTCATCAGAACTGATTCAAATGAATTCTTTTTAATGGCTGAGTAATACTCCATTGTGTATATGTACCACAGCTTTCTTATCCATTCATCTGCTGATGGACATCTAGGTTGTTTCCATGTCCTGGCTATTATAAACAGTGCTGTGATGAACATTGGGGTACATGTGTCTCTTTCAATTCTGGTTTCCTCGGTGTGTATGCCCAGCAGTGGGATTGCTGGGTCATAAGGTAGTTCTATTTGCAATTTTTTAAGGAATCTCCACACTGTTCTCCGTAGTGGCTGTACTATTTTGCATTCCCACCAACAGTGTAGGAGGGTTCCCTTTTCTCCACACCCTCTCCAGCATTTATTGCTTGCAGATTTTTGGATCACAGCCATTCTGACTGGTGTGAAGTGGTACCTCATTGTGGTTTTGATTTGCATTTCTCTAATAATGAGTGATGTTGAGCATCATTTCATGTGTTTGTTAGCCATCCGTATGTCTTCTTTGGAGAAATGTCTATTTAGTTCTTTGGCCCATTTTTTGATTGGGTTGTTTATTTTTCTGGAGTTGAGCTGCATAAGTTGCTTGTATATTTTTGAGATTAGTTGTTTGTCAGTTGCTTCATTAGCTATTATTTTCTCCCATTCAGAAGGCTGTCTTTTCACCTTGCTTATGTTTTCCTTTGTTGTGCAGAAGCTTTTAATTTTAATTAGATCCCATTTGTTTATTTTTGCTTTTATTTCCAGAATTCTGGGAGGTGGATCATAGAGGATCCTGCTGTGATTTATGTCGGAGAGTGTTTTGCCTATGTTCTCCTCTAGGAGTTTTATAGTTTCTGATCTTACATTTAGATCTTTAATCCATTTTGAGTTAATTTTTGTGTGTGGTGTTAGAAAGTGATCTAGTTTCATTCTTTTACAAGTGGTTGACCGGTTTTCCCAGCACCACTTGTTAAAGAGATTGTCTTTACTCCATTGTATATTCTTGCCTCCTTTGTCAAAGATAAGGTGTCCATATGTGTGTGGATTTATCTCTGGGCTTTCTATTTTGTTCCATTGATCTATATGTCTGTCTTTGTGCCAGTACCATACTGTCTTGATGACTGTGGCTTTGTAGTAGAGCCTGAAGTCAGGCAAGTTGATTCCTCCAGTTCCATTCTTCTTTCTCAATATTGCTTTGGCTATTTGAGGTTTTTTGTATTTCCATACAAATCTTGAAGTTATTTGTTCTAGTTCTGTGAAAAATGTGGCTGGTAGCTTGATAGGGATTGCGTTGAATTTGTAAATTGCTTTGGGTAGTATACTCATTTTCACTATATTGATTCTTCCGATCCATGAACATGGTATATTTCTCCATCTATTAGTGTCCTCTTTGATTTCTTTCATCAGTGTTTTATAGTTTTCTATATATAGGTCTTTACTTTCTTTAGGTAGATATATTCCTAAGTATTTTATTCTTTTCGTTGAAATGGTGAATGGAATTGTTTCCTTAATTTCTTTTTCTACTTTCTCATTATTCGTGTATAGGAATGCAAGGGATTTCTGTGTGTTGATTTTATATCCTGCAACTTTACTATATTCATTGATTAGCTCTAGTAATTTTCCGGTGGAGTCTTTAGGGTTTTCCATGTAGAGGATCATGTCATCTGCAAGCAGTGAGAGTTTTATTTCTTCTTTTCCAATTTGGATTCCTTTTATTTCTTTTTCTGCTCTGATTGCTGTGGCCAAAACTTCCAGAACTATGTTGAATAGTAGCGGTGAAAGTGGACACCCTTGTCTTGTTCCTGACTTTAGGGGAAATGCTTTCAATTTTTCACCATTGAGGATAATGTTTGCTGTGAGTTTGTCATATATAGCTTTTTTTATGTTGAGGTATGTTCCTTCTATTCCTGCTTTCTGGAGAGTTTTTATCATAAATGGATGTTGAATTTTGTCAAAGGCCTTCTCTGCATCTATTGAGATAATCATATGGTTTTTATTTTTCAATTTGTTAATGTGGTGAATTACATTGATTGATTTGCAGATATTGAAGAATCCTTGCATCCCTGGGATAAAGCCCACTTGGTCATGGTGTATGATCTTTTTAATGTGTTGTTGGATTCTGATTGCTAAAATTTTGTTGAGGATTTTTGCATCTATGTTCATCAGTGATATTGGCCTGTAGTTTTCTTTTTTTGTGACATCTTTGTCAGGTTTTGGTATTAGGGTGATGGTGGCCTCATAGAATGAGTTTGGAAGTTTACCTTCCTCTGCAATTTTCTGGAAGAGTTTGAGGAGGATAGGTGTTAGCTCTTCTCGAAATTTTTGGTAGAAGCCATCTGGACCTGGGCTTTTGTTTGCTGGAAGATTTCTGATTACAGTTTCAATTTCCGTGCTTGTGATGGGTCTGTTAAGATTTTCTATTTCTTCCTGGTTCACTTTTGGGAAATTGTACTTTTCTAAGAATTTGTCCATTTCTTCCACATTGTCCATTTTATTGGCATACAACTGCTGATAGTAGTCTCTTATGGTCCTTTGTATTTCTGTGTTGTCTGTTGTGATCTCTCCATTTTCATTTCTAATTTTATTGATTTGATTTTTCTCTCTTTGCTTCTTGATGAGTCTGGCTAATGGTCTGTCAATTTTATTTATCCTTTCGAAGAACCAGCTTTTGGCTTTGTTGATTTTTGCTATGGTCTCTTTTGTTTCTTTTGCATTTATTTCTGCCCTAATTTTTAAGATTTCTTTCCTTCTACTAACTCTGGGGTTCTCCAATTCTTCCTTTTCTAGTTGCTTTAGTTGTAGAGTTAGGTTATTTATTTGACTTTTTTCTTGTTTCTTGAGGTATTTCTGTATTGCTATGAACTTTCCTCTTAGCACTGCTTTTATAGTGTCCCACAGGTTTTGGGTTGTTGTGTTTTCATTTTCATTAGTTTCTATGCATATTTTGATTTCTTTTTTGATTTCTTCTGTGATTTGTTGGTTATTCAGAAGTGTGTTGTTCAACCTCCATATGTTGGAATTTTTAATAGTTTTTCTCCTGTAATTGAGATCTAATCTTAATGCATTATGGTCAGAAAAGATGCTTGGAATGATTTCGATTTTTTTGAATTTATCAAGTTTAGATTTATGGCCCAGGATGTGATCTATCCTGGAGAAGGTTCCATGAGCAGTTGAAAAAAAGGTGAAATTCATTGTTTTGGGGTGAAATGTCCTATAGATATCAATTAGGTCTAACTGATCTAATGTATCATTTAAAGTTTGCGTTTCTTTGTTAATTTTCTGTTTAGTTGATCTGTCCATAGGTGTGAGTGGGGTATTAAAGTCTCCCACTATTATTGTGTTATTGTTGATTTCCCCTTTCATACTTGTTAGCATTTGTCTTACATATTGCGGTGCTCCTATATTGGGTGCATATATATTTATAATTGTTATATCTTCTTCTTGGATTGTTCCTTTAATCATTATGTAGTGGCTTTCTTTGTCTCTTTTCACAGCCTTTGTTTTAAAGTCTATTTTATCAGATGTGAGTATTGCCACTCCTGCTTTCTTTTGGTCTCTATTTGCGTGGTATATCTTTTTCCAGCCCTTCACTTTCAGTCTGTATGTGTCCCTTGTTTTGAGGTGGGTCTCTTGTAAGCAGCATATAGAGGGGTCTTGTTTTTGTATCCATTCAGCCAGTCTTTGTCTTTTGGTTCGGGCATTCAACCCATTTACGTTTAAGGTAATTATTGATAAGTATGATCCCGTTACCATTTACTTTATTGTTTTGGGTTCGGGTTTATACACCCTTTTCATGTTTCCTGTCTAGAGAATATCCTTTAGAATTTGTTGGAGAGTTGGTTTGGTGGTACTGAATTCTCTCAGCTTTTTTGAATGAGATCCTTGCTGGGTACAGTAATCTGGGCTGTAGGTTATTGTCTTTCATCACTTTAAGTATGTCTTGCCATTCCCTCCTGGCCTGAAGAGTTTCTATTGAAAGATCAGCTGTTATCCTTATGGGAATCCCCTTGTGTGTTATTTGTTGTTTTTCCCTTGCTGCTTTTAATATTTGTTCTTTGTGTTTGATCTTTGTTAATTTGATTAATATGTGTCTTGGGGTGTTTCGCCTTGGGTTTATCCTATTTGGAACTCTCTGTGTTTCTTGGACTTGGGTGATTATTTCCTTCCCCATTTTAGGGAAGTTTTCAACTATTATTTCCTCAAGGATTTTCTCATGATCTTTCTTTCTGTCTTCTTCTTCTGGGACTCCTATAATTCGAATGTTGGAGCGTTTCATATTGTCCTGGAGTTCTCTGAGATTGTCCTCGTTTCTTTTAATTCGTTTTTCTTGTTTCCTCTCTGATTCATTTATTTCTACCATTCTATCTTCTATTTCACTAATCCTATCTTCTGCCTCCGTTATTCTACTAATTGTTGCCTCCAGAGTGTTTCTGATCTCATTTATTGCGTTATTCATTATATTTTGACTCTTTTTTATTTCTTCTAGGTCCTTGTTAAACCTTTCTTGCATCTTCTCAATCCTTGTCTCTAGGCTATTTATCTGTGATTCCATTTTGATTTCAAGATTTTGGATCATTTTCACTATCAATATTCAGAATTCCTTGTCCGGTAGATTCCCTACTTCTTCCTCTTTTGTTTGGTTTGGTGGGCAACTCTCCTGTTCCTTTACCTGCTGTGTATTCCTCTGTCTCTTCATCTTGGTTATATTGCTGCGTTTGGGGTGGCCTTTTTATATTCTGGTAATTTATGGAGTTCTCTTTATTATGGAGCTTCCTCACTTTGGGTGGGGTTCTATCAGTGGCTTGTCAAGGTTTCCTGGTTAGGGAGGCTTGTGTTGGAGTTTTGGTGGGTAGAGCTGGGTTTCTTCTCTCTGGAGTGCAATGGAGTGACCCGTAATGGGTTATGAGACATCAAAGGTTTTGGGATTTTGAGCTGCCTGTATATTGAAGCTCAGGGGAGTGTTCCTGTGTTGCTGGAGAATTTGCGTGGTATGTCTTGTTTTGGAACTTGTTGGCCCTTGGGTGGAGCTTGGTTTCGGTGTAGGTTTGAAGGCATTTGATGAGCTCCTATTGCTTAATGTTCCCTGAATTCAAGAGTTCTCTAATGTTTTCAGGCTTTGGGTTTAAGCCTCCTGCTTCTGGTTTTCGGTTTTATTTTTACAGTAGCCTCTAGACTTCTCCATCTATACAGCACCGATGATAAAACATCTAGGTTAAAGATGAAAAGTTTCTCCACATTGAGGGACACTCAGAGAGGTTCACTGAGTTACAAGGAGAAGAGAAGATGGAGGGGGTAGTTAGAGGTAACTGGAATGAGATGCGGTGAGATCAAAAGAGGAGAGAGCAAGCTAGCCAGTAGTCACTTCCTTATGTGCTCTCTATAGTCTGGACCGCTCAGCGGTATTTACAGAGTTATACGGGGAAGAGGAGAGGGAGGAAGTAGACAGAGGTGACCAGGAGGATAAAAGAGAGGAATGAGTAGGAGAGAGACAAATCCTGCCAGTAACCAGTTCCTTAGGTGTTCTCCACCATCTGGAACACACAGAGATTCACAGAGTTGGATAGAGAAGAGATGGGGGAGAAAGAGACAGCGGCCACCTGGTGGAGAAAAAGGAGAGTCCAGAGGAGGAGAGAGTGGTCAAGCCAGTAATCTCGCTCTCAGGTAAACTTGGGTAGTGAAGTTTGGGTTTTTAAATGTACAAAATTGACAACAAAAACCTAAGAGCAAAGATTAAAAATCTAGAGTAGAGGTTGGATTTTCAAAGATACAATATTAAAGAAAAGCGGAAGGAAAAAGGAAGAAAGAAAAAAAAAGAATTATTAAAAAACAAACAAACAAACAAACAAAAAAACACCAACAACCATCCAAAGACTATGTATGGTGTTTGCCTTAAAAAAAAAAAAGTCTTTTTTTTTTTAAAAATAGTAATAATAGGTTATAGAAATAAAAATTAGAGGAGAAATAGAAGACTGTTTTTGAAGACAATGGTCTGCTTTTCTGGTTGCCTGATGTCCTTTGCCAGCCTACAGAAGTTGTTTTGTGGAGTTTGCTCGGCGTTGAAATGTTCTTTTGAGGAATTTGTGAGGGAGAAAGTGATCTTCCCGTCCTATTCCTCCGCCATCTTTCCCTCCCTTCACCATCCTGTCTTCTTGACGAAAGGCATCTGTGAGCATTACTTTAGTAGCATGTGAGATGAGTGCAGTTGTGTGGTAGTTTGAGCATTCTTTGGCATTGCCTTTCTTTGGGATTGGAATGAAAACTGACCTTTTCCAGTCCTGTGGCCAGTGCTGAGTTTTCCAAATTTGCTGGCCTATTGAGTGCAGCACTTTTACAGCATCGTCTTCCAGGATTTGAAACAGCTCAACTGGAATTCCGTCACCTCCACTAGCTTTGTTCTTAATGATGCTTTCTAAGGCCCGCTTGACTTCACATTCTGGCTCTAGGATGTCTGGCTCTAGGTGAGTGATCACACCATCGTGATTATCTGGGTCCTGTAGATCTTTTTTGTACAGTTCTTCTGTGTATTCTTGCCACCTCTTAATATCTTTTGCTTCTGTTAGGTCCATGCCATTTCTGTCCTTTATTGAATCCATCTTTGCATGAAATGTTCCCTTGGTATCTCTGATTTTCATGCAGAGATCTCTAGTCTTTCCCATTCTGTTGTTTTCCTCTATTTCTTTGCACTGGTTATCAGATTAGAAAATGATCCAATAGTGACATAACAAATAAGAAACAGTTTTAAAAATTGTATTCTATTTATCTACCACCCTTCCCGCAACAAACTGTTATTTTACATTGAATGAGAAAAGAGAAAGGAAACTGACAGTTTTGATTGGTTACAGTTTATCAGGTGTTATTTAATATGTACAGTCTTACTTTATAACCAAGGAAGCTGACTCAGGGATTTCAGTATCTTATTCAAGGTCATACATCCAATTAATGCTCTTAAGTAAATTTGCTATCTTTTCTCTTTCAATAACAAGAATTCCAGTTAGTGAAAAAATAAAATTTGTTTAAAATTTTGAATAATTATACAAGTATACATTTGGTAAAATGTAAAAAGTACAAGTACTCTGATAAGTGTAACTCGTTTTTTCTCATTTTATTCTTGTGAAATGCAATCCTTCTTATGTCCATCAGAGAACTAAAGGATTGAACGTTTTGAACTTCCTTCAGATATTTGCCAGCTGGCATGTTTTCTTAGCAAAACATTTTCTGATTTGACCGCAAACTCTCTCAATCAGTTGTTACTGGTTTGAATAATAGAATATGCTGTCATGATGGACACCTGATCATGAAAACTGATATTTGGAGTGCATTTTTATTTGGATTTAAAATGTTTTTACAATCCCAGTATAAACACTGTTAATGTAGTCAAAACCTTTTCTCACAAGATTAAGAACTTGTATAGTTTCCTTTAGCTATAGTCATTCGGATAGGACTTCCCAGGTGGTGCAGTGGTAAAGATTCCGCCTGCCAATGCAGGAGACACAAGAGATGTGGGTTCAGTCCCTGCGTTGTGAAGATCCCCTGGAGTTGGAAACGGCAACCTTCTCCAGCATTCTTGCCTGGAAAATTCCATGGACAGAGGAGCCTGGCAGGCTACAGTCCATGGGGTTGCAAAGAGTCGGACATGACTGAGAACAGCACAGAGTCATTAGGATGAAATCTGTACATTTATATTAGGCAAAATCTTAAGTTATTTTTAACATGAAGGTTGTTATTCCAAAATGGTTTTTAGGGATTTTTGAGATATAACAGTGTAGTTTTGAAACTCTAAATAATTGAATTAGTTTAACTAACTAATTAATTAATTAAATTAGTTAAACTTACATACCATTTGGAAATTCTTTGGTGTGTAAGTAACCTTTGTGGTATTGGGAAGTAAAGTATACAATTTTGATGCAATGCTGAGAAATTACAAATCTGTCTTACATCTGGGTTATGGGTCCAGTGTTTGAGAGTTACTGATTTTTTTTTTTTTTTGATTGTGCATTCAACTAATTTCATGAAATCGAATTAATTTTAATAATTTTTATATTACGGATCCTTACTTTAAAGACAATAAAGATAATTTTCTTAGTTGCTGCCATATGGATAAATAAAAAGTTACTTACTTTAAGGCAGTTTGGGCATCTTGTCTTAAATTTGGATATTAGTTAGAAAATATGGCTACTTTTTATAAAAGATACAGAGATTTGAAAGAATCAGAAATGTAGAAAATAACATTATTTGGCTTCCTTTTATTTCTTTCTATTAATCTTCATTGGCTTCAGATGGTGTTATAATTTAGTTCTAATGAATAGTGCTATTTAAATACCCACCCATTTTTAAATGCTATTAATGGAAAGATATTGGTGTTAGCAAAAATGCTAACATATTAAACTTAACTGTGGAAGAGGGCAGCAAAATATATTTCTCGAAACCACATACAGATACTTAAAAAATATTTGTTACTCATCCTGCATTGGAAAGCAGTACTTAGATTTTTTTTTTTCAACTAAATAAGGTCTAGCATGTTTTGGAGGGCATCATTGTTAATATCTTGGATACTTAAGTGGAACAGAATACAATCAATTAAAAAAAATCTTCAACATGACCACTGAGATAATTTATCATGAAGATATTGAATAAGAGGGAAAAATGAACAATTTTGCCTAGTTAGTAACATCTGACACTTATAGGAGAAACCTGAACTGTTGCTTTTTAGCATTTGTTTGTGATTGTTAAGTGTGATGATAAGCAGGGAAGGTTCAAAATTCTTCACTGACCCTAAATTTTAGCAGATATTTTAGCTTCCCTGGAAATAGTAATAAAACATAATTTTTTAAAATTTAAGTTTTATGATCATGTTTTAAGACTAACATTTGGGATAATGTAGTATGTAGGATGACATACTGGATGGCATCACAGACTCGATGGACGTGAGTCTGAGTGAACTCCAGGAGATGGTGATGAACAGGGAGGCCTGGCGTGCTGCGATTCATGGGGTCGCAAAGAGTCGGACACGACTGAGCGACTGAACTGACCTGAGTATGTAGGAATCCAGTGTGGCATTGAATTTTTAAATAAGAGACTAAAAATACCTTAGCAAAAAGAACTAAAAGGAATTAATGTTTCCTTAATCAATGGCACTTAAGTACAACTCACTACTCACCCATCCTCTCCCATTTTTGGTAGAATAAATATAGTAAAGTTCAGGAAATAAGATGACTATATTTGTTAAGGGTTTCCTTTGTGGCTTTGATGTTAAAGAATCTGCCTGCAATGCAGGAGACCTGGGTTCGATCCCTTGGTGGGGAAGATCCCCTGGAGAAGGGAATGGCAACCCACTCCAGTATTCCTGCCTGGGAAACTCCATGAACAGAGGAACTTAATGGGCTACAGACCATGGAGTTTCAAAGGACTGGACATGATTAAGCAACTAACACTTTGACTTTCTTTCGTATTTGTTAACTTTATCAAGTGCAAACTTTTTATAGTTGATAGTATTTTTAAAAATCGTCAAAATCTTTTTCTTTTATATCAGGTATTAATATTATTCTTTAGTTCAACTTGGCTGTTCTTTTAAAATCCGGTGGAATTCAATGTAGAGTTTTCTATGACAAAACTCAATTTGTAACATTCAGAAAACAAAGATCATGGCTCACCGACTCAATAGACATGAGTTTGAGTAAACTCCGGGAGTTGGTGATGGACAGGGAGGCCTGGCATGCTGCAATTCATGGGGTTGCAAAGAGTTGGACATGACTGAGCAACTGAACTGAACTGAACTGATCTTAATTGTAAGTTAATGAGTAACTAGCATCCAACTTAATCATTTTATTTTGGGTAATTTTTAATTTTTATTCTCTTTCAGCATAGTGGAGAGTTTACAGTCTCTCTCAGTGATATCATATTGACCTGGAAATACTTTCTACATGAGAAATTAAACTTACCAGTTGAAAATATAAAAATGATTGACCATTATGAAGACATCAGGAAGATTTATGATGATTTCTTAAAGAATAGTAACATGTTAGATCTGATTGATGTTTATAAAAAATATAGTGATTTGACTTCTAATTGTGAAAATTATGCGAACATATCCCCGGTAAGTATTTTTTTAAATAATTCTGTCTTAGTTGAATTAAAATTTGGCTAGATTTATTTTTATTTTAAGTGATGGTATTAGCATTTATAGTAACTTGATGATGCTTTTGCTTTTTGGATCACGTTAAGAATGGAAAATTTTGCTACCTGAAAGCTAATTGTTACTTGAGAGAAATATTTTGGTGGTAAATTTTGTTGAACTTGTGTTATTAATATTTTGTTAAATTATAAGGACAGCTAATTATTAGATTAAAACATTGTTAGTAAATCAATACCAAATGTGTGATTTCTTTTTGAATAATGTCAAGGATTGCTTTTGTATTTTACTTTCTTGATTTAGGGTGCATCTGTTCATTTGGCATATATAGTATAAATAATTGCTATGACTATGGATTAATAGTTTTTTACTAAGGTGGAGTATGATTTAATGAGAATGTTCAGTATGATACATTCTGTATGAGGTAATATTCTATTCCTTTTTTGCAGACATATTCATTGCTTTTTTTTTTATAGAGTATGAATTTTAAAGTTAATGGAGTATCATCCTTCATAGCTTGGTTGATATACTATTCTAGAATATATTTGAATATATCTAGTATGTTTTAACATATTGAAATATATTTCTTTATCTTAATATTTACCAAGTGCCACTAAAGTAGTAGTTAAACAGTGGTAAAAAATAATAATAATTGTAGCCATAATTAGAAGAAAATGTTTACTGGAATTTCTAAGATAATAAAATATTTTACAAATATTTCTTTTCAATAACTTGGCAGTAATGTTTTGGCTTCTTAGAATAGAAAACTCCACAATAACAGTTATTTAAGATAATGGAAGTTTGTTTCATTCCTTTGTAAAAGATGTCTAAAAGTGAGTAAGCATCTAGGACTTGTATGATTGGTTCATGGTTATCAGATACGTAGGGGTTTTCGGTCATTCTGCCCTCTCTCCCATCTTAGTTCTTCACTTCTACTCTCAAGATCACTTGTGGTTCAAGGTAGTTATTGGAGCTCCAGATGCTATATCAGCATTTCTTGCAGCAGGAAGTGGTAAGAGAGGACAGTCTCTTTTCCTTTCAAGTGGTGTACCTCTTTGGCTTCCATCTCACTAACCAAAGCTTAGTCACATGGCCACACCAAGATGCTAGCCAGGATGGAGAATATAGTTTTTATTCTGTGTAGTAACATGCCAGAAACAAAAAGAAAGCTCAGATACTAAGGAAGAAGGGGAGAATGGATACTGGGAGCTGGTTTGTTGTCCTTGCCTCATTGGGCCATCATGAAAATCCTTGCCCATTTGTAACTTCTCAAAATACATTCACGTACATGCATACCCTGGCATACACACCCCCACCATAATAAGGATACTTGTGAGTGAAGACAGTTTTTTTAATAATTCCCCTCTAGTTATATTTTATGTGCTTACTTTTAGAGATGATTTTTAACTATTTTTCACAAAGTTAATTTAGAGAGACTAATGAAACACAAGTTTTTAAAAGCCAGTGAGAGTATTATCTGCCTGAGGTCTTTGTTTTCATTTTATCCTTTGCCTCTAAGTTCTCTAACAAGTTTCTTCATTTAAGTGAATTAACTAATAGTGTGCGATATATAAGGTTCTACATTTGAAGATGTTCTGCCTCCAGATATCAGTATGTCTCCTCTGCAGAACATCAGGAAAGAAGCGGGAACTGCTGAGATAGTAATATATGAAGTAGAACATTTTCTGCGTTTAAATCTAACAACTTGGTCGATACTTAACATTACTCAAAGGAAACTTGGAGTGAGGAAAAAATGAGCAGGAAAATATCCTTAGATTGATTTTTTAAAAAATATGCTAAATATCTTAAAGTATCTTTAAAGATACGTATCAGAAAGTTTTAAAGATTTCTGAATTTAAAGATCCTGAAATTTCATGATCCTGATAAGCATTCTTTGTTTTTGATTTATTGTAGCCTAAATAAGGTAAGAATTATAAGGAGTTAAGATAAAGATAATGCAGGGAATTTCTGGGAACATAATTTGAATGATACCCCTCTCCCTTTTATTTCCTACTTTTATAATTCTGCTCCTGAGGGATATGGATGCAGGGCCCCATGGGCATATAGGAGCATAAAGTGAAGTTGCTCAGTTGTGTCCGACTCTGTGGACTATAGCCTACCAGGCTTCTCTGACCATGGGATTTTCCAGGCAGGAGTACTGGAGTGGGTTGCCATTTCCTTCTCCATGGGATCTTTCCGACCCAGGGGTTGATCCCAGGTCTTCCGCACTGCAGGCAGACGCTTTACCCTCTGAGCTATAAGGGAAGCCCCATCTAGGAGCATAGAAGTCTTCTAACTGAACTCTAGGGAGAACTGGTACAGTGATTGCTTTCATAAACTGAACAATTATCTGGAGGACAAGATCCTCCAGGAGACCTAGGCTGAGGAGCAAATATGGTGAAGAAGAGCTTGAGAAGAGCTTGGTGGTGGTAGTGGTGGTTTAGGCACTAAGTCATGTCCGACTTTTATGATGCCATGGACTGTAGCCCTCCAGGCTCCTCTGTCCATGGGATTTCCCAGGTAAGAATGCTGGAGTGGGTTGCCATTTCCTTTTCCAGGGGATCTTCCCAACCCAGGAATTGAACCCCAGTCTCTTGCATTGCAGGCAGACTCCTGCACTGCAGGCCGATTCTTTACCAACTGAGCTACGAGAAAAGTCCTGAGAAGAGCTTAGCAGTCCTTAGAGATCTCGGGAACGTCAATACATGCCTTCTATGAGTGTGCCAGGGTTCCCTGACTCTCAGGAAGCCATTAAGTAGCCCAACAGATGGTTTTACTGTTGGTGAGGCTTGAGAGACCACAAGAAGACTTTCTCAGCCTAAGCAGGTGACTGGCAGCCTGTTTATTTCTCTACAGTCAGCTGAGCCTCAAAGAACTAGTGAAAAAAAGCTCTTTGGGATTCAGTTGACTGTTTAGGTATATTAAATGCTGACAGTACTATGAATAATGGAAGTTGAAACGATCTCTACTCCTTATGGGGGCTTCCCAGGTGATGCTAGTGATAAAGAACCTGCCTGCCAATGCAGGAGATGCAGATTCGATCCCTGGGTCAGGAAGATCCCTGGAGGAGGGCATGGCAACCTACTCCAGGATTCTTGCCAGGAGAATCCCATGGACAGAGGAGCCTGGCAGGCTACAGTCCATGGGGTTGCACAGAGTCAAACACAACTGAAGTGACTTAGCACACATGTACTACTCCTTATGGAGCAGCAGTGGAATTCTCAGCTGATTGTAGTAATATTGTGTAATTCTTACAGAGTCGCCTATTGGATTTTCTGTCTGGCAGAGAGTATGCAGTAGATGATGAGACTGATTTTTCTGAACCAGCATCACCAATGAGTAAACACAACCAGGAAAATGAAAAGGTATGGGTAAACTGAGTAAATTAAAGCTGGATATGATCCTCTTCAAATCACTATGAATTTGATTGCACATTACAGGTTTTTTTTTGTTACTTTTTACAAGTTTTTAATTTGTTGAGTAAAAATATATTTGCAAAGAGCAGTACATTAGAGACTGGCAAGAGCATGATATCAGTAATAATCAGTTTATTGTTTTGTACATGGTAACAGGCACTGTGCAAAATAGGTATCTCTCTAAGTATAAAGATACTTAGAAAAGTAGCTAAAGATACAGGTTGCCAGAGTTCTTTGAATTTTTGTATTTGGTATACTTCCCAGTTAGCCTTTTAAATGGTTGATTCTTAGGAGGATATGTACAATTGAAAAATCTATTCTCTACTCTTGGCAGCAGAATAAATGATGTATCATGAGTTCTGATAACAGGATTTGTTGTGCAAACAAACCATAGAAAAGTAATACAGGCTTGGTCTACTGTAATTTGCCTTCAGTTGAATAGTTTGCTGGATTCCTAATAACAGTAGTAATCCCTCAACTTTTTTTTGTTTAAACTGTTCCTCAAAGCTTGTGGAATCTTAGTTCTCAGACTAGGGATTGAACCCTGGCCCTCAGCAGTGAAAGTGCAGAGTCTTAACCACTGGACTACCAGGATATTTTCCAGATTGCAGTTTTAAAAATATATTTTATCACTATGGGATTCCCTGGTAGCTCAGACAGTAAAAAATTTTACTGTAATATGGAAGACCTGGGTTTGATCCCTGGTTTTGGTAGTTACTCTGAAGAAGGGAATGGAACCCCACTCCAGTATTCTTGCCTGGAGAATCCCATGGACAGAGGAACCTGGTGGGCAACAGTCCATGTGGTCGCTAAGAGTTGGACATGTCTGAGCGACTAAGCCTCAGGTAAATACCTGTATGCCTACTTTTTAAACTGAATAATGTACTTTATGGTCTTCCTAGGTGGCTCAGTGGTAATGAATTCGCCTGCCAAGCAGGAGATGTGAGTTTGATCCCTGGGTGGGGAGTATCCCCTGGAGGAGGAAATGGCAACCCACTCCAGTATTCTTGCCTGGGAAATCCCATGGACAGAGGAGCCTGGTGGGCTACAGTCCATGTGGTTGCAAAAGAGTTGAACACAACATGGTGACTAAACAGTAGCAACAATGTGGTGTATATCTGCATCTAATATTTTTTCTGTCCTATTTGAAAGTTAAATTGCTGACATCATGATGATTAAGCCCTAAAATTTTTCAGCATATTATTTCCTGAAAATGAGGGCAGAACTACAATACCATTATCATATACAAGAAAACTGAAGTAGTCCCTAATGTCATCCATTTACTAAATTTCCAGTTCAAATTTCTCCGTTTGTCCCCATAATGAGTTTTATGTCTCCGTAGATTCTTAGCATTCCATTCTTTTTTTTTCCCTTGTTAATTTTTCTGTTGAGTTCCTACTGGTATTATTTAACTTGTCCCTCTATTTCCAATAAACTGGAAACACCTAACTGCTTGCTTAGGTTGAGGTTTAACATTTCCTGATAAATACTTCATAACCAATGCTGAGTATTTCATTTGGTATCATACCAGTAGACTTCCCTGATGGTTCAAAAGGTAAATAATTCACCTGCCAATGCAGCAGACCTGGGTTTGATCCCTGGTTTGGGACAATCCCCTGGAGAAGGGAATGGCAACCCACTCCAGTATTCTTGCCTGGAGAATTCCATGGACAAAGGAGCCTGGTGCACTCCAGTCCACGGGGTCTCAAAGAGTCTGACACAACTAAGCAACCAATACACAAGAGACACAAACTCAAGTTGTCCTGAATTTGTGAGTTCTTCCCAATATAAAGATGTAGTTTTTCTTTTGCTGTCAAAAAAGATCTAGTGATAGTCTGACACTATAAATATCCTGTTTCCCAGTAACCTTTCACCAAATGGTTTTGAGCATGCATTGATAATCCTGGTATGAATCAGTTATTTTTTTAGAATTTGCAGAATGGTTAGTTTCCAAGTCTGTCATGTCTTTGCACTAATTTTCTGTCATTTCTTAGTGAAGAAGAGCTTTATCTCATTAACTGGGATGAAGTACAGTTCCCTAAAAATGGCAGGATCACTATTCCCTTTAATTACCAGTTTAGGAGTTAGCGTAATAGTTACTTATAGGAAGCAAATTAGATTTTTTAAAAATTTTCTTTCTCTTTTTATGTGTGTTTATATTACTATGTACTTACAAATTTTTATTTATTCAGAATTTTAAAATCAATTAGTCATTAATCTTTGGTGCTAAAATGTAGGGGTCCACTTCAATTTGGGTCCTCTTAGACTTTTGAGTACTTCCTTCTTTTCTGGTACAAGAAAATATCCAAGCCTACCTTTGACTGTTTCCTGCTTAGGCATAGGTTCTTTCAGTGATTCTAACTGTTTTCTCTTGCTTGCTTGTTTTTTCCTCCTACCTTGACAAAATGCTTACCAAGTTGCCTCATCTTTTCTTGTGATACTGGAGGAGTACTTTCATACCTCAAGAGGGTAGATCACTTATAGGTCTTTTTGATCTATCTTAAAGACTACAGGGAGAAAGCAATAATTGTTATTGTGCCTTTTATTTAGAAGGAGTGAACTAATTTATACATGTAAGATGACCTTAATGACCAGCAATGAGGTCCAGCCTATTCCAATGGAATATCCTAATAAGGAGCCTCTTAAAAAATTATATCTTCTGTGGAAAATGGGTAGATTATAAGAATGTACAGCTTTTATCCCATTTTATTTCTCTATTTACTAGATGAATTTATGGAAGGGATATAATAGGTCTTTGTTAGAAGAAACAAAAAGAAATTATAAAAATGATTAAGAGAGCCCAAATAATGGGGTTTATGCCAGCTGCATATAAGGATCCAGCATAACTCAAAGATCCTAATATTTGTAGCTTCAAATACTGGGTGTGAATTATATAAAGTTATCACCATTAAACTTATTTTACAATAAAAAATTATCTTAAAGGGATAACCATGAAAAAGGATTTTATTAACAGCCTACAGGATAACTGGAATGAACTTTTTATGTACTTGGTACATAGAAACTGAAGGCCTTCATTGTAAGCCTTTAGTTTTTTATTTAAAACAATGGGAACCCTCTTACACTGTTGGTGGGAATGCAAACTAGTACAGCTACTATGGAGAACAGTGTGGAGATTTCTTAAAAAACTGGAAATAGAACTGCCATACAACCCAGCAATCCCATTGCTGGGTATACACACCGAGGAAACCAGAATTGAAAGAGACAGGTGTACCCCAATGTTCATCACAGCACTGTTTACAATAGCCAGGACGTGGAACAACCTAGATGTCCATTGGCAGATGAATGGATAAGAAAGCTGTGGTACATATACACAATGGAATATTACTCAGCTATTAAAAAGAATGCATTTGAATCAGTTCTAATGAGGTGGATGAAACTCGAGCCTATTATACAAAGTGAAGTAAGTCAAAGAAAAACACCAATACAATATATTAACACATATATGGAATTTAGAAAGATGGTAACGATGACCCTATATGCGAGACAGCAAAGTAGACACAGATGTAAAGAATAGACTTTTGGGCTCTGTGGGAGAAGGCGAAGAGAATAGCATTGAGAGGATAGCATTGAAACATGTATATTCCCATATGTGAAATAGATCGCCAGTCCAGGTTCGATGCATGAGACAGGGCGCTCAGGGCTGGTGCACTGGCATGACCCAGAGGGATGGGATGGGGAGGGGGTGGGAGAGAGGTTCAGGATGGGGACACATGTACACCCATGGCTGATCCATGTCAATCTATGGCAAAAACCACTACAATACTGTAAAGTAATTAGCTTCCAGTTAAAATAAATTTTAAAAAACAACAATGGTAGTTTCTTAGTTTCAATCTTTTACTTTTTATCTTTTGCCTTCTTGGATTATATTTTCTGAGAGATTTTTATCCACCAGTTAGCTGATGGATTTGATATTATGAGGACTATTAAAGTAAGAGCCATCCTCTCAACCATTTTTCTGTTACTTGCAGAACTCTAATTTTTCTTTTGCAGAGTATTTTTGGAAGGCAATATATTTCTATTAAAATTCCAAAGTAAGTTTTTGGGCTGTAGTCTTGCGAAGATATATTTTGATCACCAAGTGTGCCTACTAATGCCATACCAGTTCCTCAAGTAGACAAATGGAATGAGTTGGAGAAACAATGTTTTTGTTGCCTTATTTTATTTTACTTCATTTTGTTTTTCCCTGAAGTATTAAACTATTGCTTTAGAAATTCTGAAGTAATAAAGGGAAAAATAGAATAAAGGCCACAAAAAAAAATCAGTTAAATAAAAAATTCTATGAGTATATTAGTTCTGGTCTAATTTTTTTGTTCACTAAATGTAAGAATTTATGTATTGACAAAGAAATAAAAAAATACTTGTATAAATTTTAATCTCAAGTTAGAAAAATTGACTTTCTTCAAATTAAGATTGAGTATATATGCATTTCAATAATAGTTAAGGGATAGGAAAAGAAACTTGAAGTTCTCAGAAAGTTTAAATAAAATTGTTCAACTCCTAAACAAACATTGCAAGTATTTTGTGGTATGGATAGAATCAGTTTATTAAACAAATAAATGGAACAGTATCTTTATTTTTGGTATCTTGGTAAAAGCTTCAATCTTGTGGATTTTTTCAATTTAGGCCCTTGCTTCTGGATATCATAACTGTATTTATGTGGAATGCTTTTCCAGAGAGCCACTTTAAAACCTACTTGCAAATACAAGAGCAGGGAAACCATAACTGCCATGTTATCTGACCATAATGATAGGGATAGATTTCCAATTGTAGCCATGAGTTAAAAGAAACACTCTGTGAGGACTCCAAGATGTTTTTGCCTGATGTTTTCCTAACATCACAAAAGGACAGAATTTTCTAACCCTAAAGAAAATCTCCTATAGCTGGAGATGTGGGAGGTTAAGCCCTGGTTTTATACCCAGTGAGGATCACAATTATACATATTGGTAAACTCTCATTGTTTTTGGACAAGAGAAGCACAGTGAAACAGAGATTGCATGAAATTAAATGTAGAAAGAGTAAAAAAGTTTCTGACTACAACATCTCTTTTCTCTGCTTTGATTTTTGGGAATTTGTGTCACCCTTTCTGTGTGTTTTAGACTGTTGCACTGTGAGGTTAAAATGGAAACTTTTGCGTTATAGATTCACATGATGTATTATGATTTACTGTGAAAGTAGAGATGAAAAAGACTTTTGAAATAAAGCAGAGAACTATGTTATACCTTTTATTACAATAAAATTTTAGATCTTAATGACAATTTTAGTTTAGTTGTACCTCAGTACTTTTCTTTGTAAGCCAATGTAATAAAAAATATGTAATCACTAATTTGATCCCAGATAAGGGCTTCCCAGGTGATGGTAGTGGTAAAGAACCCACCTGCCAATGCAGGAGACATAAGAGACATGGGTTTGATCCCTGGGTCCGGAAGATCCCTTGGAGGAGTGCATTGCAAACCATTCCAGTATTCTTGCCTGGAGAATCCCATAGACAGAGAAGCCTGGTGAGCTATGGTGCATTGGGTCGCAAAGAGTCAGACACAACTGAAGTGACTTAGCACACAAGTTTTTGTTAATTTCAATTTTGAAATAATCTAAAAGGGCCAGCTATATGTATTAGTTTTTCCTTCATTTACCATTGAATAAAAGCAGATTGAGAACCTATTAATAAAACTGGATTAATTACCTGCTATAATGCCAGTCATTCTTTTAGGCCCTGAGGATACATCATTTGCTCTCATAGAACCCAGAAAGTAGTAGAAAGACTTAAGAAAACAAAGTATTAGAAAGTATTGATACTTATGTAGAGAATTATAATTGACTGATATGCGGAGTTATATATAACATATATAACAGGTGATAAGAAGGAAAATATGTGAATTGCTACTTTATACTGGAAAATCAGAGATCCTCTCTGCAAAGGTAACATTTAGTATCTTTAATACTTAAGAAAAATAATTTCATAGAGTTAATATTCAAACTGTTTGTTTTAATCAGGTTTGCTTAAATTATATTTTGAGTCCATATTTAAGGTAACCTTTTCCTGTTCATTGAGATTTTTTTAATTGACCTTGACTGCCTCCCATGTTTCAAGAATTGGTTTTTTTTTTAACATGAAACTTAAGTAATCCCAAAGCATGTTATCTTTAAAATTGCTTTTAAGATATATATGAACTTGAAGCTTCCTTAATAATTGTCTAAGAAACTTTCTATTGATTTGTAAGTTTTTATTTCTACTTTTTAACTCTTTTATGCTTCTTAATTTTAATGAGAGTAGACAGAATATGAAGAAATCTTAATTTTAATAAGGAAAATATTTTCTTAGAGTTTACAGATGATAAATTATTGTGTCTTTAGCTAAGTTATCAGTCACTGCATAGTTTATGAATTTTATAAGTTTTGAACATAAGTTGAGGTTAGCCTTTCTGAATCTATTTTCCTAAGATAATAGCCAAGGGGAAGATTTCAAGTAAAGATTCTAAGAGAAACATCTAAGAATTTAATAAAAGAAAGTAAAAACAGGATTCTAGAGCAGGGTGAAAGTAGTTGAAAGGGTGAGAATAAGAAGAGAGCGCATACAGGTAATTTAATTTTGATGAAATCCAATTTATCAATTTTTTTTCATATTATGGATTGTACCTTTTTCTCATATGTAATAACTTCCTAATTCAAATTCATGAAGATATTCTCCTGTTTTCTTCTGGTACATTTAGGTCTGTGGTCTATTTTGAGTTAATTTTTATAAAAGATGTGAGGTATAGGTGAAGTTCATTTGTTTTATATGTAGATGACCAATTGCCCCCACTCTCTGAGTTGGGTGTCTTTCTGGACTGTTCTGTTTCATTTATCTGAGTGTCTATCTCTTTGTAAATACTGTGCTATCTTTTTTTTTTAACAATTTTTATTTACTTATTAAAAAGAAATATTTATAATCTCAAGGTTGAGAAGGCTTCTTAAGACCCAGAAAACAAAAAAGATTAGGGAAAAGATTAATGAATTTAATCATTATAAAGCATAAAATTTCTTGACCTGTTCTGTTAACAGTAGTAAAAAGTAAGCACCAGACTGAGAGAAGATCTTTGCTGGGGTATAAAAAGAACTACTGTTAATAATAAGAAAACAAACAAATTACACAATAGAAAGTTATGCAAAAGAACGAGCAGTCAATTAATACGAAAAAAAAAAGATGGCCACCACAATTTTTAAAAGATGCCTAGTCTTCCAGGTAATCAGAGGAAATCATTAAAAAGTTTAGTTTTATAACACTAAGCATTGGCCAGGGTATAGGAAAATGGGAACTCTCCTACACTATTGGTGAGGGTACAAGTAGGTACAAGTGAATGACACTTGGCAGTATGTATTAAAATAATAAAGTAGTACAGTAAAAACACAACATGTATACTGGGAGATCAATATCAGAATATACATGCAGCAATGTTTATAATAAAAATTTGGAGGAATCTAAATGATCCTCGTTAGGGAATGACTAAATTGTAATGTTTTTATGTTAGAATGCTTATATTAGTGTTTATATGAAGACAGGTTAAGTCCATCTTTATAGGCCTGAAAACTTCCTGATACTCATTATGTAATATTTTTTCCTTTTTTTCACAGAAGGTGGAATTAAATTGTAACATATTAGCAATTTGCAATAAGATTTGTGTGTTTTCCAGGAATATATATACTCCTGTGAGAAGTCTTTTCATTAAAACATATTTTCCACTCTATTTAAACTATCTGTTAAAAAATAAGAGGGGGAGCACCCCTTAGTGCCTCAAAGGAAATAGGAAAATTAAGACTGAGTATCACTTGGGTTCCAAAGTTTCTGCCATGGGAAGGAGATCAATACTATGCCATCTTGACTACTGTAATTGTGAAGTAATTTTAAAGATCATGTCTCAGCATATTTAATATGTTGTTTCTATTTCTTCTGGCTTACTTAATTTTTGATGATCTGTTCACCTTATCTTGCATACGTAATGTGTCATTTTGCTCTGGCTGCTCTTAAGATTTTTCATCTTTGGATGTCAGAGTTTAATTGTAAGTTACAGAAGTGAGTTTCTTTGTGTTTTCCTACTTGAGTAGCTTCTTAGGTCAATAAATTGATGTTTTCCACCAAATCTGGGACGCTTTTATCTATAATTTCAGCAAATATATTTTCTCTTTCACTCCTCTACAGAGATTTCAGTTATAGATATGTTGGTTCTTTCTTCTTTTTTCCTCCTTCTCTTTTGTTTTTCAGATTTGGTAATTTCTATTGATACATCTGTATGTTTGCATAGTTTCTTTTACTTTCTCCAAATTGCTGTTGAGCACACCTAGCAAATATTGTGTATCAGTTACTGTACTTTTTATCTCTAGGATTTTCTTCCATTAGAATGTCCACTTTTCTGTTGTCATTTCCTCTAAGTCACCAATAACATACTTTCCTTTAATTCACTGAACACATTTTATTTTAGTTCTTTGACTCCAGCAGTTTCTTTGATCTCTGTCAGCTAAATTCTAATAATTCTAATAATTCTAAGGTCCACTTGGTGACATTTTCTATTGACTGCTTTTTATCCTGAAAATAAGTCACACTTTCCTTTTTCTTTGACTGTCTAGTAATTTTTGGATGAAACCAAGACATTTCAGGTAATATTTTATAGCAACTCTAGTTTTTTCTTGTGTTCAGAACATTGGTTTTTTGTTCTGGTATGCAGGTGACTTGCCTGGATTCCAACTTTATATTTTGTCTCCTTGGTGGCGTGCAGCTTTTTGGATATCTCTCTTATGATTTCCCTTTACTGTTTTTTTTTTTTTTTTTTAGCTTGGCTTTTGTAGCCCTTCCCTCTGCCTGCCAAATTTGGCAGTTAGCCAAGTATTTAGGGACAATATGGAGCTTATTCTTTCCATGGATTCCTTTTTCCTAGGGATTTTCCTGAATTTTCCAGTTGTTCTGACAGGTGTTGGCTTTGTATATTTAATATTTCAAGCCTGTCCAGCTTCAGCTTTCTGTCACTTAAGCTATACACAGTTGTGGAGTGCACTTGGTTTAAGAAACCTTCAGACCCATAGCTCCAGTTCTTTATAACTCAATCTTTCTAGTATATATTTCTTTCTGATTGCTGTCTGTGTTTTAGATGGAGCCTTTGAAATCTTCCCTGTGCTTGCATAATTTCGCTGTCAGCTAGGGATTTTGGCTATTTATGATCTCAGTTGTTTCCAGAATTTCCTCTTAAATTTCTAGCTGTTTTCCCGGCTCTGAATTCTAATCTCTGGCACCTTCAGTCACGTCTATTTTCCACAGCCATAGTCATGAAACTTGGGCCAGTAAACCTCAAACTTAATTCATACCCTTCTTATTGGAATTCTTTTAAAACTAAATGTTTCTCCAGCTTCTATTTTTTGGATACTTCCCAGTATCTTTTAGTAGTATTTAAAATTTTTAATTTACTATTTAATGTTTGTTATTTAAGGGGTTCACATGATCAGTCACTATTACTGGAAATCACAATTCCCTATTATTGAATAACCACAAACTTGAAATTCTTACCCTTTTTGTTGCAGTTCTTCTAAAATTAAGTTCTTCTCCAGCTTGTATCTGCTCCTGGATGCCATCCAGTGTCTTTACATAGTTAAGTTTTTAAAAATTACCCTAATATTTTGTAGTTGTTACCTGTGGGAATTAATATTATTAATTCTGTAGTAATAGAAGTTGCAAGGCCTTGAAAAGCTATAGTTAGCTAATTTGAAGAAAAAGATCATTGAATGCCCCAGTTTATCATTTGACTGTGAAGGATTATTCATATATGAAAGAACTGATGTCAGGTTATTCATATATGAAAGGTTATATATGTCAGGTTATTCATATATGAAAGAACCTGATATCAGGTTCTCCCAAATATTATTTTTATCCTGTGCTTCAACAGTCTCTAGTTCTGTGTTTTAGGGTAGTTAATGTCAACAGCAACTACTTGCTATTATTTGCTAACATTTGGTTGAATCTCTTTTAATACTCAGTTGGTTTCCTGGTATTAAGTCAGTATCTTGTAATACTTAAAAAATTTAGCAATTTAACTTCAGCCCTTACATCTTGCCCTGTAAAGAGACATGGGTATAGTACCAAATAGTGCCCATAGGCCCATCCCTTATGATTCAGGGGAGTTCATTATTGGTTATTATTTAGTGGCAAATATATGTAGGGGAATGAGATCAGGTCTCATCAGAAATGCAGCTGTACCTTTTATATAATTTCTTAGAAGACATTTTCCAGCAATTATGATAGTTGTTATTTGCAGATTTTCATTGATGGCAAGTTAGTTTCATGAGCAAGGATATGTTCTTTGTTCAAACCAAATTTTTCGTTTATATGGCAATTCTCATTTCCCAAAGAGCTGAGTGAGCATTTGTCATTGAATGATCATAAGTATTTTACTGTGTATTAAAAAGATTATTTGTGAATTTAGAAATATTTAATAAAGGAAATATTTTATTGTACAGGTACAGTTACTAGCAAAGAAAATTATCTACTCATATTTAAACCTGCTAGTGAATTCGAAGAATGACTTGGCTCTGGCTCATATTCTCAATATTCCTGATAGAGGACTTGGAAGAGAAGCCTTCACTGATTTGAAACATGCTGCTCGAGAGAAACAGATGTCTATCTTTTTGGTATGGACATGTTACATTTTCAAGATTTTCCAGAGATTCTGAACTGTGGATCCATGTACCTTAATGTAGAATTCTTGTAGCTATGATAGAACAACTTTTAAATTGTGAATATGTGTTCTACCTCATGTATTTGAAAGTCTTCGGTATTTTTTTTCTTACTATATCCTTCAAAGTTAATAAGGGAATATTTTCTAAAGCAGTGTTTGCCTACATGTGTTCTGTAGAATGCTAGTGCTTTCCTGAAATAAATAATTTCCAGAGGCAGAAGTTCCTATTCAGGGCTCCTTGAATAAATATTTCCAAGGGCAAAAAGTTGGAAATCGTGTATACCCTTTTTGGATATACAGAATTCATGAGTTTATATCAAAAGCTTTGAGAAGTCCTGCCATAAGGAACTCTGCTTAAGTTAACTTTGCTATTTAATTTGTTGTTTCCTAAATAATTTAACTATGGAACTTTTTTCAGATTATTTAAATTTCAGAGATTTTTCTTTTTCTTTCTTTGGATATACTTTGGAAAATGCAGCTTTAGAACATTCTGTTTTTGATGGAGATGGTCTAATGTATAACCATCAAGCATGTATTTTTTATCATGGTAAAAGCAAGGCCTTTTCAACTACACATGGTCAAATAATCCTAAAATGTAAAAGCTAGATGGGGGTTAGTAATTATCTCATCTAAATCTTTATTTTACAAATAAAGAAGCTAAGATTTAGAAGAGTTGAATTAATTGTCCAACCTTGAAGAACTCAACACAGTTGGCACTGAAAATTCCCTTTGTTCCATATAACAATTCTAGTAGCCAGTAGTTAATTTATTGAAGAATATAGAATTTATATTTATAGAATATCACTGTCTAATTCTTTATAGACAGTGATATACTTTCTTTTATTTTTTTGCTGCTGCTGCGCTGTAAAGCTCCCAGACCAGGCATTGAACCTGTCCCTTCTACAGTGCAAGTGTGGAGTCCTACCACTGGACTACCAGGGAATTCTCAACAGTGATATACTCTTGGGAACATATTCTTATGCCCTTAATTTGTCCCTAACTCAACTCTTCAGTCTCAGTTTCCATCTGTATGTTGCCATCACTCTGGCTGGCACACCTTCTGCATGACACCTGTTTTTTTGTTTTTGTTTTTTTTTTTTTTGCTTCTGAATGAAAATCTAGCATGAATCATAAAAAAATGCATCACCTTACCTATATACATAGAAATATGTAAATGTGCTTAATTCATAAAATAAGATGTAGTTTTAACTTACTAAATCATTAAACATAACCATCTGTTTTAATTCATAGGTGGCCACATCGTTTATTAGAACAATAGAGCTTGGAGGGAAAGGATATGCACCATCACCATCTGATCCTTTAAGGGCACATATAAAAGGATTGTCTAATTTTATTAATTTCATTGACAAATTAGATGAAATTCTTGGAGAAATATCAAATCCAAGGTATGACAAATATGTGTTATTAGTCTGTCTTTAAAATTCACAGAATCAAGTGGATAGAAAAATAGGAGCTATTGAGATGATCAAACATCAAACCAAACTAGGAATGAGAAACAAAATATCCAGATAAGGAGGGCGGCAGAATTTAGGAAGGAGAGATAATTTGGGAGTTTTGGATTAGCAGATACAAACTATTGAATACTATATATGAAACAGGTAAACTACAAGGTCCTCTTGTTTAGTGCAGGGAACTATATATCCTGTGACAAACTGTATTGGAAAAGAATATGAAAAAGAATATGTATATGTGTAACTGAATCCCTTTACTGTACACCAGAAATGAATACATTATAAATCAACTGTACTTCAGTTTTAAAAATCTAGATTAATAAATTATAATCACATGACTATTCCACCTAAATTCTAGATAAATACTCAATTTAGAGAGGAAGAAACTGAATTTAGTCACATCGTTGTTAAGTAGTACAGTTGGGACCTGAATTCAGTTCTAACCGTGGAACCCATTCTCTTAATCACTGTTTCTTATTCTGTGAAACTTCTTTCCATTTTAAGATTCCAGGAAGAATTATTCTCAGGATTTTGTTCTGAATTGTTTCCTTCTATCATCTTATGCTTGTGCTCAGTCACTCAGTTGTGTCGGACTCTTTGTGACCCTATGGACTATAGCCAGGCTGCTCAGTCCATGGGGTTTTCCCAGCAAGAGTACTGGAGTGGGTTGCCATTTCCTCCTCCAAGGAGTCTTCCTGACCCATGGATCAAACCCACGTCTCCCGTGTCTCCTGCATTGGTGGATTCTTGCTGCTGAGCCACCAGGGAAATCCCTATTTTCTTATATTGATATCTATTACAGTGAAGTGAATTTGGAAGAGGATTTGAATATGACTTATAGTCAATATCAGTGACATCTTCTGCACATCCAAATAATATATTGACTGGTCATTTCTTCACAGCAGATAATTAATTTTAAAGAATATTTTATTTTTAGTAAAACGAAATAGGTATATTTTTGTTAAAATCAAATAGTACTACAGACTTACAGTAATAAAGTCCTCAGAGGAATCAACTTTTAATATTTTTGTTTGTTTCTATATTCACCTCACTTAAATGGAATTTTTATACAGCTGTTTTTTATTGAAATATAATTGCTGTACATCATTTTGTTAGTTTCTGCTGTACAGTACAGTGAATCAGCTATATGTATACATATATCTTCTCCCTCTTTGACCTCCCTCCTACCCTCATCTCAACCATCTAGCTCATCACAGACTACCGAACTGAGCTTCCTGTATTCTATAGTGGGTTCCTGCTGCTGCTGCTGCTAAGTCGCTTCAGTCGTGTCCGACTCTGTGCGACCCCATAGACGGCAGCCCACCAGGATCCCCTGTCCCTGGGATTCTCCAGGCAAGAACACTGGAGTGGGTTGCCATTTCCTGCTCCAATACATGAAAGTGAAAAGTGAAAGTGAAGTCACTCAGTCATGTCTGACTTTTAGCGACCCCATGGACTGCAACCTACCAGGCTCCTCCATCCATGGGATTTTCCAGGCAAGAGTACTGGAGTGGGGTGCCATTGCCTTCTCTGTAGTAGGTTCCTGCTGCTGCTGCTGCTGCTAAGTCGCTTCAGTTGTGTCCGACTCTGTGCGACCCCATAGATGGCAGCCCACTGCTAGCTACTTATTTTACACATGGTAGTGTGTGTATGTCAATCCTAATCTCCCAATTCATACCATTCTTCCCATCCCCCCTGCATCTACATGTCTTTTCTCTACATGTGCATCTCTATCCCTGCCCTGGAAATAGGTTCATATGTACCATTTTTCTGGATTCCAAATATATGTGTTCAGTTCAGTTCAGTTCAGTCGCTCAGTTGTGTCCGACTCTTTGTGACCCCATGAATCGCAGCATGCCAGGCCTCCCTGTCCATCACCAACTCCCGGAGTTCACTCAGACTCATGTTCATTGAGTCAGTGATGCCATCCAGCCATCTCATCCTCGGTCATCCCCTTCTCCTCCTGCCCCCAATCCCTCCCAGCATCAAAGACTTTTCCAATGAGTCAACTCTTCGCATGAGGTGGCCAAAGTACTGGAGTTTCAGCTTTAGCATCATTCCCTCCAAAGAAATCCCAGGGCTGATCTCCTTCAGAATGGACTGGTTGGATCTGCTTGCAGTCCAAGGGACTCTCAAGAGTCTTCTCCAACACCACAGTTCAAAAGCGTCGACTCTTCGGTGCTCAGCCTTCTTCACAGTCCAACTCACATCCATACATGACCACTGGAAAAACCATAGCCTTGACTAGACGGACCTTAGATGTGTTAATATATGATATTTGTTTTCCTCTTCCTGACATGCTTCACTTTGTGTGACAGACTCTTAAGTCTATCCACGTCTCTACATAGCTAAAGCTAAAGTAACTGAAGTGAAAGTCGCTCAGTTGTGTCCAACTCTTTGCAACCCCATGGACTATACAGTCCATGGAATTCTCCAGGCCAGAATACTGGAGTGGGTAGCTGTTCCCTTCTCCAGGGGATCTTCCCAACCCAAGGATCAAACCCAGGTCTCCCACACTGCAGGCTGATTCTTTACCAGCTGAGCCACCAGGGAAGCCCAAGAATACTTGAGTGGGTAGCCTATCCCTTCAGCAGATCTTCCTGACCCAAGGATCAAACCAGGGTCTCCTGTAATAGTTGATTTACAGTGTTATGTTAGTTCAAGTATAAAGCATTCAGTATTTTTGCAGTTTATATTCCATCATAGGTTATTATAAGATAGTGTGTATATTCCCTGTGCTATACAGTAAATACTTCTTGCTTATCTATTTTATGTATAGTAGCATCTATTAATCCTATATTCCTAATTTATTCCCTACCCACTGTGGTAGCCGTAAGTTTGTTTTTATGTCTGCGAGTCTCCTTCTGTTTTGTATATACATTCATTTTTAGATTCCAGATGTGAGGGCTATCATTTAGTATCTCTGACTTTACCAGGCATGATATTCTCTAGGTCCATCCACATTGCTGCTAATGGCAAGATTTCATTCTGTTTGTATGGCTGAGTAATATTCCATTGTGAATATATACCACATTTTCTTAATCCAGTTACCTGTTGTTAGGCACTAGGGTTGCTTCCATGTCTTGGCTGTGCTAATAAAGCTGCTGTGAATATTAGGGTACTTATATCTTTTCAAATTAGTGTTTCCAATTTTTCCAGATATGTACCCAGGAGTAGAATTGCTGGATAATAATGGTAGTTCTATTTTTAAGTTTTTAAGGCACCTTCATACTGTCTTCCATAGTGACTGCACCTGTTTATATTCCCTCTAACAGTGTTTGAGGATTCCCTTTTCTCTGCATCCTCTCCAGCACTTGTTATTTGTAGACTTTTTGATGATGACCATTCTAACAGGTGTGAGGTGATATCTTATTGTGGTTTTGATTTGCATTTCTCTAATAATTAGCGATGTTGAACATCTTTTCATGTGTCTGTTAGCCATCTCTATGTCTCATTTGGAAAAGTGTCTATTCAAGTCTGCCCATTTTTTGATTGGATTATTTGGGTTTTGATAGTGAGTTCTATGAGCTGTTTGTATATTTTGGGTATTAAACCCTTGTCAGTCTATGCAGCTATATTTAAGTTCCAAGTTTAGACATTACCTGTTAATTTCCTACCATGGCAGATGAGGGTTTGCCACCTACTCACTAACCTCCCAACACTCCTTTTTTCCTCTCCCCCTCCTTCCACACACATAGACACGTATGCACACTTGTTATAGCTCTGTAATTACTGCCTGCAGCTAAACTATATTATATACTATTATTATACTTCCTATCTTGTGTACATTTTTGTTTTTTCTAAAGTCAATGAGTATCTACTTTTTTCTTCTGCTTTGCTTTTTATACATTTATGATTAATTCTTTATCAAGTTTGCTGATGAAACTATACAATTTCTTCTTTTTATTAGGTCATCTATCAGTTCTGGTTTTTGCCCTTGCAGACATTTTTTTCTGGAAAGTCATCTGTCTTCTTCATTTAGTCTATGTACTTTTGCTTGCCAGGCCTGTTTCAGAGTGTCACCCATGAAGCTTTATCACCTTGTGAATTTTCTTTGCCTCTGCCTTGTTTCCTGGATTTCATGACTTTGTTTTCTTTATTGGTTAAACCTTTTATTTTGCTCAAGTAGTTTCCTGAGAAAGGGTAAATGGGAGATAAGTATCATTATTCTCACATGTGACTGTATGTGGTCTTATGTTTTATTTATCTCTTTAAGATTATTTAATTTTTATGATTATTTTTATCTGCCTCCTGGATAGTCTTTGTTTTATCTAAGCTGAGTGCTTTTGTTTCTTTTGCCCTCTTTCAAGTTAAAGGTGCTCCTAAAATGTGGTATGATTCTAGACTGTTGTTTCATATTTAAGAATGAGGCCTGATTAGACAGCATAGTCACACCAGTTGGCTTTTTTATTGGGAATTCTCCAAATGTGAATAACTACAGGTCTTTCCTTTGGAACTTATCCCCAAATTTCCACAATGGCATCCTTTAGTCTCCTTCTGAATATAGTCCATCTGGCTAGCAATATTCTGGGATTTGAAGTAACTTGATTTTGAGTCACCCAGTTGAACATGCAGACTTTTACTCAGTCTCTCTTTTCAGTTGTTGGTGCCTCTAGGTCTGGAGCCTCCCTGGCTTAGTTTCTTCAGCATGATCCTGCTTTCCATTCTGAAGTGAGAGAAATTCACTAGTCCTGACTGCTCAGAGTAAGACAGGAGAGTTAGGGGTCTAAGTGTTCCTTGTTAATCAGCTTTCTTATTTGCAATGATACCTTCACCATAGCCTTCAGTTTCTGAGATGACTACTTCTTGGTGTCTCTCTGAGCAGTTACTTGGCTTGTAGCTTTCTCTGTTCTGGGTAGTCAGTTACTACTTTTCCATCTGCTCTTCTTATTTCTGTAGTTTTATAACATGCCTCTGCTCTTGACTATTGTCTCCTCTCTCACACTCTTTTCCTTTATGGATTTAAAATCTTTGCCTTTTTTTGTTGCTTTAGTGGTACTTTAGAAGAGAGCAGATATAAGTGCGTATATTTAATCCATTTGTTGTAATTACATTCTTTTTTGGAGGAATTTCTGGTTGGCG
The DNA here is from genome assembly GCF_001704415.2 of Capra hircus. Classification (NCBI taxonomy): domain Eukaryota; kingdom Metazoa; phylum Chordata; class Mammalia; order Artiodactyla; family Bovidae; genus Capra; species Capra hircus. The sequence continues at coordinate 64,657,777 of NC_030812.1, forward strand.
TAAGTAACAGGGTAAAAGTACATTTGCACATACACTTTTGTACAACAGGGTAGAAGTATGTTTTAGAGAAGATATCTCTTGGATAAGAGAACAGCCTTCAGTTCTTCAGTTTAGCAGCTGATTATTTTGAATATCCTATTTGGTCATCAGTTCAGTTCAGTTGCTCAGTTGTGTCCGACTCTTTGCAACCCCATGGATTGCAGCATGCCAGGATTCCCTGTCCATCACTAACTCCTGGAGCTTGCTCAAACTCATGTCCATCGAGTTGGTGATGCCATCAAAGCATCTCATCCTCTCTTGTCCCCTTCTCCTGCCTTCAGTCTTTCCCAGCATCAGGGTCTTTTCCAAGGAGTCTGTTCTTCATATCAGGTGGCCAAAGTATTGGGAGTTTGAGCTTCAGCATCAATCCTTTCAATGAATATTCAGGACTGATTTCCTTTGGGATTATTTGGTCATAATGAGTAATTATTAATATTCTATATTCTAGAGAAGATACTGAAGAAGTGGGTGTCTAAATAATAGTTGATTGAGTAGTCCTTATTTTCTTCTGTAACGTGATGTTTTCATGTGTTAAATATATATTCATTTCATGATTTTAAATAGTAAAGTTATTACAAACCAAAGACATATATTCTGTTTATATAATAATAGAAGGATGTACAGAGGAAAGGACAATTGACCTAGTTTGTGGGAGCCAGGGATAAGATTGTCAGGAGGGTTTACCTGAGTGGTTGTTATAATCGAGCTTAATCTTGAAGGATGAACTTGAAAGAGTTAAACATACATGGAGAATGGGGGTGACATGAAGTTCAGATGGGGAGAAGGGAGGATATTTCCTATAGTGAGTATAATTAATATAGGTAACCTGTTGGGACAGAGTTTCATTGATTATTCATTTTGTTTCGTAATTTCAGCTTCTGCCAGTCCTTCTGTTGTTGTTTAGTCGCTTGGTCGTGTCTGACTCTTTTGTGACCCCGTGGGTTGTAGTCCACCAGGCTATCTATCCATGGGATTTCTCAGGCAAGAATACTGAAGTGGGTTGCCATTTCCTTCCCCAACTAGTCCTGTAGCCCCAGTCTATCAACATTATAAGAAAAAAACAAGTCATTTTCTCTGTTTTTGTCAGTTCCTTTCTTTTATAGCTCAAATTCTTGAAAAAAATGCTGTCTTTTATTCCAATTCCCAATTGTTTTCCCTCCCAAGTGCTAATAGTTTGAAATATGTTTCTCGTGAGGCTGTAAACTCTGAGGGCTTTATTGGTTTTCTTCACCAATATTCCCTAGCCCTGGCACAGTTTCTGGCATAGAGTAGGCACTCAATATTTATTTATCTGTGTTTAACTGACTCACACTCATTCACTTTTCCGTTCCTCTGAAGCTATTCTACCAAAAATCTTTTATGATCTTCTAGCTGTCATAGTTTCTGGTCTCTTTTGAGTCCTCAAATTTGATCGTTTTCTTTCATAGAACTCTTTCCCCATTAACTTCTGAGGTGTCATCCTCTTATTTTCCATCTGCCTCCCTGACTTATATATGCAAATTCTAACCCATATTTCAGTGAAATTCAAACTCTTTTCCTAGCTTCAAAAATACATTTTTTAACTTCCCGTAGGTTGTTACCTCAAAGGGACCTCAGACTTAGCATCTCCCAAACTAAATCTTTGTCTTTCCTGGCGAGTCTGCTTATCCTCCTAAAGTACCTAGCTTGATGAAGCCTCTTTCCCTCTAGCCATCCAAACAGAATTTGGAACACATCTTAAACTACTTTTTTCCCCTTTTACTATCCCTTCAGTTGCGAAGATCCAATAGTTCTTCTTACTTAGCATTTTTGATACTCTCTCTCTTTTTTTAAATCTCTATTCCTATTGCTACTATCGTATTCCCCTTTTTCATCGAAAGTCTGTTTTCAGTCTTTCATCCTTTTTTGCCTGGATTTTTTGGTTTACTTATCTCTGAGTTGTTCATTCTGCCTCCAGTCTTGAGTTGCTCCATCCTGTCATCCTCACTGCTGCCAGGGTTTTTAAAACAACAGATGTCACCCCCTTAGTTAAAACCCTTCAATGATTCAATATTAGGTACAGGATGAAACTTCAGAAGTGTCAGTGTGATGTACACATTCTACACTCTCCACCCGCTGCTTGTATCTTACCCTGGCCTCTGTCTCTCAACCTTAAAACTCAGAGAGAAAAATATGTTTAACCCTTGTAGCTTGTCTTATAATAGGATGGTGGTGGTAGGGAATCACAGTAATCTTTGAGTTCAAGGAAAGATGGACGATAGACAGACAGGGAAGGAATCAAGATCACGCTTGCCTCCCCACTGCTAGCTGTTGATCAGACCTTCTAAGCTATAGTATGGCTGCATTTCTATACTTTGCCAGTAGGTGCCACCATAAAATGCAGTCTATACTTTCACCTGAAAAAGATCTTAAATTAGGGGTTTCAGGTTACATAAATTAGTTAGTTCCCTGTTCAAATGTTTAAAATTCTATGTTTCCATTTTATTACACAACTTTTCAGTGCACACCTGCATTATATTTATTGGACTAAATATTGTGCATTTATAGAATGTTAAGTCTGATTGAAATTAGCCACTCCAGAATCCTAATGTTACATTTCTCATTTCAAAATAGTTCAGAAGCATTTTTGATATATTTCATATAGCACCTTTAATCACATTTAATTTTTAAAGATATAATTTACTATGGCAAATAGTTACCAAATTCTTAAAGATGTTAGGGAAAAGGCAAGTCATTCTATATAGTAAGTGAAAGAAAGTGAAGTCACTCAGTTGTGTCCAGCTCTTTGCGACCCCATGGACTGTAGCCTACCAGGTTCCTCCGTCCATGGGATTTTCCAGTCAAGAATACTGGAGTGGGTTGCCATTTCCTTCTCCATTCTATATAGTAAAGATAGTCAATAATTATAGTAAAATGTTGCCAATTATTTGTATTATTGCTTATTATCCTCTTTCAGTCACTATGTTTTGATTAGTCTTCAGTCTAAGGATTTAGTTGTGTTTTTCCTCACTTGCTTCATTTTTCTATTTCTGCCTCAGGGCTTTAATGGGATGCATTTATTAGTTAGGAACTTTAGTTTATGTCTTTCTCATCCACATTCTTCCAGAGTAGTAATTTCTTCTGAGTGCTTTCCTGAAGACCCCCTTCTTTCTTACCTCCCCACTTAAGTTACTGCTGTACCTTCCATATCTCATTGTATCAAATGATCAACTGTGACCTTTTAAAAAGAAATATTCATTTTGTATCTCTAGTGCTTAGCACAAATGTCCTGGCATCATTTGGGTTAAAACTTCAGGAGTTTCTTAGACTCTGGAAGTAAGAATTTGAATTATGTTATTGTGTTGCTGAGCAGATATTTGAAGAGCTAATATTGGCTCTTGTCATGAATGTATAGCAATAGAAGTCATAGCACCAGTGTTTGCGGATTTTGTTAAGGGTCAAAATGCTGAGCTTGGCAAGCATGTGAAATACAAATCTTACAAATTTTTCCTAAGTACAGTTCATCCAGGGGATTATATCATCTTTAAAATTTAGAATATTTGGTCTTATAGAAAGAATGAGAAAAGAAGGCAAAGGTGACTTTTACCTTTAATATTATTGAAAGCTTTTTCTTTTGTTCTTATAACTGACACTATGATGCTCTTTCATATTTGATTATGCTTTTGAATCTTTTCCAGAACTCTTCCATTAGAGATTAATTCCCAGAAAAAAGCACACAGTGTTTAACTATATTTTCATTTTGACTACATTTCATCCAATTATTTTCTATGGTTTTAATTGAAAATTAAGAAGAAAAACCAGTTGTAAAATGAATGTTTGTTTACATAAAAGAATTCTTAGAGTTTGTTCAGACTTCTGATTACAGATATATAGCAGACTAGGTCACCTGATTGACCATTCCATTGAAAATAATATTGCTGGATAACATATTTATAAACTAATTCTTAGATGTATTGATTAGGAGGTGAATGTTTTACAGGCCAAAAATAGTGGGAAGGAAGAAAGCCAGAGAGGAAAGTCAAGAAGGGAGGCCAGCTTTTATTTTGAAAGTACTTGCTGAATTTGGTGATTTGGAGGGTCTGTTTTTTATAGCCACCAAAGTCTAAAGGGGCAGGGGGACAAGCCCAGGGATTACTCAAGGTGAGGTGTCTATTGGGATATACCCAACTTATAGGGCTACTACCCTTTCAGTGTAAAATGAACTAAGAATAAGGACTTTAACTTGATAAAGGGTTTTTTTGAAACCTACCTAATGATAAAATGTTTTAGCATATTATTTAAGATTTAGAACATTTCTTTTCAGCATAACATTGGATGTCCAGTTCAGTGTACTAAGGTAAGAAAAAGAAATAGGAGATACAACAATTGAGAAGAAATAAATGTCTATTTAGTGATAATATGAATATGATTGTATGTGTAGAGAACTCCAGGAATCTAAATGCAAATTACTAAAATTAATGGTAGAGTTTAACAGTGTTGCTAGACACATATCAATATAAAAAATTATATATCTATGCCATAACCAAATAGAAAAAACAAGTTTTTTAAAGGTTCAAAAATACAAAATATTGTAGAATAAATATAAATAAAACTGATACTAGTTCCTACCCACTTGGAAGGTTCAGACTCTGGAAATTTTTCACACGTAGGTTTTGGGTCCTGATCACATTGCTACTAGAGCTTTTTGTCCTCACCAAAACCTTCATTCATCCTGCTTATCACTCACAGCTTCCAGCTTTCCACTCCAACTTTTGTTTGTCACTTTTTAGGGATGAAATTGGGTTGTACTTGGACATTTTCCCTGATTCCTACCAAGCCTAGTGGAATGTTCCCCTAGAGTAACTAGTCTGCCATAGTGTAAGTTGAAACTAAGTGCTTTTCTACCACAAATAATAATATAAAAATAGTAAAACATATGTCTTTTGTCTTACAAGTAAAAACTTCAGACTGTTGCTTGTGATTGTTGTTGTTTAGTCTCTCAGTCATGTCTGACTCTTTATGACTCCGTGGACTGCTGCCCGCCAGGCTTCTCTGCCCATGCGGTTTTCCAGGCAAGAATATTGGAGTGGGTTGCCATTTCTTTCTCCAAGGGGTCTTCCCATAGCTCTTGCCACATCTTCTGCATTGCAGGTGATTCTTTATCACTGAGCCACTAAAGAAGCCCCGTTGCATGTGATGCTATTCTGCTTAGTTGCCCAGTCATGTCCAACTCTTTGCGACCCCATGGCCTGTGGGCCACCAGGCTCCTCTGTCCATGGGATTCTCCAGGCAAGAATATTGGAGTGGGTTGTCATGCCCTCATCCAGGTGATCTTCCCAACCCAGGGATCAAACCCAGGTCTCCTGCCTTGCAGGTGGATTCTTTACTGTCTGAGCCACCAGAGAAGCCTGTTGCATGTGATAGTGGTCATTTATTCAATAGAAATATCAATTATTTCTTCTGTTTGCCAAGTTAGTGTGAAGATTAGTAAAATATGGTTCCTTTCTCGAGGAGCTAATTTTTTCATGAAAATTTTCCCAAGCTTGTCTAGTCATAAGAATCACCTGTGGTAACTGCAAAATAAATGCAACTCTTGAATACCCTTTTCTGGAGACTGTGATTCTGTAGGGTAGGCTCTGGAGTTGACCAGATATCATATATAACTAAATTATTTCCTTCAGCTTTCAAATCAAGGAAGAAGTAACTTACCTTATTGAAATAACTTGCTTTTAGAAAAACTTTTAAATTTTGTTTCTAATGGTTCTTATGCTTTTCTTAAATGTGTTACTGTTTGATTCGTAAGATCAAAGCCATATTCTCTGAAAAGTGTTGATTAGCTCTGAGCATTATATTTTCAAGCTTATAAACATATTGTCATCTCAAAATGTTATTATAAAAGTGATCTTATTTCTATTTTCAGCATTGCGGGGGGTCGGATACTCTCAGTGATAAAGATGCAGCTGACTAAAGGCCAGAACAGCAGGGATCCTTTTTATAAAGCAGTAGAGGAAGTTGCTCAAGATTTGGATTTGAGGATTAAAAATATTATCAATTCTCAACAAGGAGATGTAGCTCTTAGTACCACTGACATCAGTCCTGCACGGGTAATGAGGTTTTTATTTTATCCTTCTATACAAAACATTATCTTTTCTAGTGGCTGTAGAAATGATTTACTATTGCTACTTAAATCAGAAGATTGTTTCCTCTGTTATAAGATGATGTTGAAAATGTGAGTTTCTCAATAGGATTATACAGGATTATGTTCAACTTGGGGAAATCATAACATCTATGAGACAAATTATCTCTGTTTATCAAAGGAAGGCACTGGATAATCTTCAGCATCCCTTGTAGCACTAGAAATTTATAGTTCTTGAGGGATATTAAGGTGTTTTGTCCTATTTTTCAATAATTATTTTTACAGAACAATTATTTCCTCATGTACTCAGATGTGAAAGAAGAGTGGTTTCTCTGGTTATGATCCCAGGGCTAGGCACTCCATAGAAAAACCACAGAAATGGTTTTTATTCAGCAGTTTATTTTTCTTCTATAGAATTTTTCTATTTCCATGATCTCTTATTTTCTACCTCTGTTGCCAGTTTACTGCTAATATTAGGAGTTTTTCCTATACTTAGTAATCTTTTAATTACATGTTCCAGAAAATTTACCTCTTTCTTTCTTTCTTTTTTTTTTTTTACATAGATAGTCAAACATTATAAGGTTTTGTAAGTAAAGTTTTATAGGAGAAATTGACTACCGTTCTTTTAATTCTAAAACAGAATTTTGGAGTATGTGTTACAATAATTCATTTGTTGCAATTTAACTGTTCAGGTAACAAAATCCTCTTTTCCTTAGGTGTAATTGTGATAGCCTGTGGATGAAAGAAGGCTTTCACTTAATTTTTGTAATTCATTTGTTTATCTCCAGTCTTTGTGCACTATTTTTAGCTGTTTTCTGTACCAGTGCATGCATTTAGCTTAATTTGAAGGCAGGAGAGATTCTGGGTTGTTTTCACATGTATTTTGTGTGTGTTAACACTTCCTTTGGCTAACTTGGCTCAAATGACCACCAGGTTTTATTATGTCAGGAACTATCACAGTGCAGATATATAAGAGCATCAATCTCTGCCGTTTCCTATCACAAGAAATGAAGATGTAGACAACTTGGTTCTTCATTTCATGTTTTCATCCAAACTGAAAATCTTTGAAAAATATAATCCTATAATTCTCAATGAAATTAATATTAAACAGTATGGACTTATTCGGTACCAATGATAAATGTGTTTTAAGCACCAGTTTTTGATAGGCAGTTTGTTAAAATTCTGGTGTAGCTAGAGTCAGGCTACCAAGAATTGGTCAGCCAAGTAGAGAAAGGAGGCCAAGACCATGTTGATGAAACTTGAAGAAAATGGTACATCAATAACAGATGACCCCAAAAGGGCAACTCTTGCTATTTAAGCACAATGTCCAGCAACCCTCTAGTTAGGCACTATCATTATCCCTATTTTACCTGTGATTTAACTGAAGCACAGTGAGGCTGAGCAACTTTTCCAGAGGTTTACAGCACACACAACTAGTTAATTGGTATGAACCCAGCCAGAAATGCCATCAAAGTTTGTTCTTAATGTGTATCTATGTGTAGTATTATCATATATTTTCCCTATTCTTCTGTCTAGTTACCAAGTTTTTCCAGCTCTCCCCTTTTAATCTACTATTTCTTTATCTCCACTGCTACCGTTTTAGTTCACTGCTACTACCTTCTTCATTTCTGAGCTGGACTATTACAGTCTCTTAATTTGTGGTCCTGTGTCCCAGGTCGCTCAGTGGTAAAGAAACTGCCTGCCAAGCAGGAGATGTGGGTTTGATTGCTGGGTCAGGAAGATCTCCTGGAGAAGGAAATGGCAACCCACTCCAGTATTCTTGCCTGGAAAATCCCATGGACAGAGGAGCTTGGCAGGCTACAGTCCCTGGGGTCACAAAGAGTCAGACACAAACTCAGGGACTGAGCACACACATATGCTCCGTGTTTAATAACAGTCTTACCCTGGAATATATTTTATACATTTCCATCATTGCTTTTTTCTAAAATGTAAAAAGTATCATTTTATTTCCTTTTTTTAATAAAGTAAGAGGTTTTAACTTTGTAACAGACTGACTTGTAACTTCTTTGTGTAATATACAAAGCTTTCCCAGCCTCATCCCACATGACTCCCTCTATGTTGCCCTTTGCTACCTGGTCACTGAAAATACCGAATTCTTTCTTACCCCTCTGTGTCTCCTCTGTGAAACCATCCCTGATACCAGGGTAAATTGGTGTGCTTCCTTTGGTGTGCTCCCACTGCATAAGGTATACGTGGTCTTCAAAATAGCTTTTAGCACTCTGTAATGCCTTTATTGGTTACTTGCTTATTTTGTCAAAGAGACTACGGGTTCCTTGAGGTATTGGTTATTGCCTTTCAAACACAGTTCTTGGGACTTAGGATGTACTTACAGGTGATGACTGAAAGAATGAAGGTCAACTAGTCTTTTTATTTTTGCATTTGAGTAGATCTTTACAGCCATTTGTGGGGTTGGTATTCAGATCACCAGAATCCCACTTCTGGTATAAGAGAGAAAAAATAACAGAGATTAAGTCATGCGGCTGAGGTCACATTTGTTGTTGTTCTGTCGATCAGTCGTGTCTGACTCTTTGCGACCCCATGGACTGCAGCTCCCCCAGGCTTCCCTGTCTTTTACTATCTCCCACAGTTTGCTCAAACTTATGTCCATTGAGTCGGTGATGCCATCCAACCATCTCATCCTCTGCAGCTCCCGTCTCCTCCTGCCTCAATCTTTCCCAGCATCAGGGTCTTTTCAAGTGAGTTGACTATTCACATGACGTGGTCAAAGTATTGGAGCTTCAGCTTCTACATCAGTCCTTCCAGTGAATACCCAGGGTTGATTTCCTTTAAGATTGACTGCTTTGATCTCCATGCTGTCCAAGGGCCTCTCAAGAGTCTTCTTCAGGACCACAATTCGAAAAGTCAGTTCTTCAGTGCTCAGCCTTCTTTCTGGTCCAGCTCTCACATCCATACAAGACTACTGGAAAAACCATAGCTTTGACTATATGGACCTTTGTCAGCAAAGTGACGTCTCTGTTTTTTAATATGCTGCCTAGGTTCATCATAGCTTTTCTTCCAAAGAGTAAGCTTCTTTTAATTTCATGGCTGCAGTCAACGTCCGTGACTTTCTTTGAAGCCCAAGAAAATAAAATCTGTCGGTATTTCCATTTTTTCCCTATCTGTTTGCTATGAAGTGATGGAACCAGATGCTGTGATCTTAGTTTTTTGAATGTTGAGTTTTAAGCCAACTTTTTCGCTCTCCTCCTTCACCTTTATCAAAAGGCTCTTTAGTTCCTTTTCACTTTCTGTCATTAGGGTGGTGTCATCTGCATATCTGAGGTTATTAATACTTCTGACAATCTTGAGTCCAGATTTTGATTCACCCAGTGCAGCATTTCGAATGGTGTACTCTGCATATGTTAAATAAGCAGGTTAACAATATATATAGTCTTGACATAATCCTTTCCCAATTTTTCAACCAGTCCGTTATTCCGTGTCCTGTTCTAACTGTCCTGTTCTTGACCTGCATAAAGTTTCTCAGGAGGCAGGTAAAGTGGCCTGGTATTCCCATCTCTTTAAGAATTTTCCACTGTTTGTTGTGATCCACACAGTCAAAGGCTTTAGCGTAGTCAGTGAAGCAGAATTAGATGTTTTTCTGGGATTCTTTTGCTTTTTCTATGATCCAGCAGATGTTGGCAATTTGATCTCTGGTTACTCTGCCTTTTCTAAATCCAGCTTGTGCATCTGAAAGTTCTCGGTTCACATATTGTGAAGCATAGCTTGAAAGATTTTGGACATTACCTTGCTCGGTCACATAAATTGTAGTTAAACTTTTTGACGTAAAGCTTAGTGTTATTTTGTCCAAAATCTAATGTCTTCATTTGTTAATATTATTTTCTATATTTTTTGTGCTTCTGGAAGCTCATAAGGTAGATTTTAATATGGCTCGAGGGAGAAATATTCACAAGCCTTAAAGCCACTTCTCGTGGCTGATTTTTTATAGCTTAATAGAAGAGAAGGGATAACAATAGCACACGAAATGGAAAAGAATGGTTGATTGACCCAGCTGGAGTGATCATTACATTTACTTGAAATTATTTCTTGTTCTAGCCAAAATCTCATACCATAAACCATGGCACTGCATACTGTGGCAGAGATACTGTGAAAGCTTTGCTAGTTCTTTTGGATGAAGAAGCAGCCAGTGCTCCTACCAAAAACAAAGCAGAGCTTTTGTATGACGATGAAAACACAATTCATCCTAATGGAACTTCTGTTCTTACACTTTTTCGGTAAGTAATGTGGAAGTTATATGTATGTGAATGTTAGGTCTATAAAGAAAATTTTTGAAAAAGCACCTCATTGGTTATAAAAGAAGTATATGTTATGGTAGGAAACTTGGGAACTACAGAAAAAGTGTGAAGAGAGAAAACAAAAGTTAGTTAAAGGGAGATGGAACATTTGAATGTGAGGAAGTCATATATAAAATGGTATTTTGTGAGATTATGACCAATAATTTATGTTTCTCCGTTCTTGTTTTTTGTTTTGGAAATATTTGTTTGCTAAGATATTTGTGTCAAAAACATTGCTGAATGCTTCACTTGTTTCATCCGTCACAAGAGTCTCTTTTAGTAGTATCCCCACTTTATAAGTAAAGAATTAGATTTGAGAAAGATGGTAAGCAATTTGTCCAAGTTAGCAAGTGGCAGAGGTGTACTTCTCCAGAACCTGAGGTCTCTGCTCCAAGGACTGTGCTCTTTTGCCTGGGAATAGGAGAGTTGCTATACTCCAGACTTGCCCTGGAATTGACAATTTACTTGTTCTTCCTCACATTAGAAAGAAAATACTAAATTACCTTTGGTATTCTGTACAAGACATTATGATACTCTCCAGTTTTAACAATTTAATCAAAACATTGAGTAAGTTGGTGATATTTTAATTAATGAATATTTATTTAGAGAAACATTTAAAATTTTAGAACAGCCATTTAAAATTGTATTTAGTACATTGTGAAGGATTTTTACAAAATTAACCTGTTTGATCTTTTCTATTTTCTGCTTGAACTACCTTTTAGAAATCTGGCTTTCATCTAAAATTGTTCAGATCCATCCATGATTGCTTTATGCTCTTTCTCCTGTGCTTCACTGTCTTTTCTCTTGAAAGACTAACTTCATGATTCTCTACCATTCAATGTTGTCTTCTAATTCCTTTACAATTTTATCAGTGATTTACTCATACCCTGGGTTGGAATCCCAGAGCACAGTATAAAGAAGATGAACCTTGTTTTTTTTCCCCCTCCTGTTAATTTACTTCTGTTTAATAAAGCTTGCTTTTAGGTAGAAATATTAATGATTTAAGTTTTCTCTTAGATTGAATTATGTAATTTTCTAAGAAAAAGTTATTTTGTGTTTATAGGATTTTCTAAACAAAATTAATCCCCATATCCATTTTAAAGAGATACTTTTCTTTACTCAGTCATGTGCCCAAACACATGTTTATAGTTACCTTAGTATTTTCAGTTGTCATTGTGCAGACAAGTACCAGTCCATGGCGTGTGTGTGTGCGTTAGTCGCTCAGGTGCGTCCGACTCTTTACGACCCCATGGACTGTAGCCCACCAGGCTCTTCTGTCCATGGAATTCTCCAGGCCAGAATACTGAAGTGGGTTGCTATTCCCTTCTCCAGAGGATCTTCCCGACCCAGGGAACAAACCCAGGTCTCCTGCATTGCAGGCAGATTCTTTGCCATCTGAGCCACTAGGAAATAATGGTCTGCATTGAAATGTTAAAATTAAGGACAGTGTATATGAATGTAAGTCAATGTAGTATTATAAACTAGTCTTTCTTATAATAGACTATCCTTTATTCTTATATAATGGTCTTTTGACTCTAAGGGGTTATGACTCTGGCTCTATTAAGCTAAAAATGGATTTATTGAGGAGTCCAGGTTTGACTGGCTCCAAAGTGCCAGTGTCTACTTCTCTATTGTGTCTTCCCTGACCCTCCTATTTCTAAACTATGTTTTTCTCTTTTGAATTTCCCTGCTATGGCATCTGTCCTTTTTTACTTTGAATTTTAGTTATGTGTTTATCTTATTTCACTTAGATCAAGATTCCTGAATTCAGAGTCAGTGAATGAGTGAACTTTCTGTTCTTCACAACATCTTATACAGTGCCTTACATATAGTAGGAGCTCAAGTATTTAGTTACTGAACTAATTAATTAAGCAAATTATTAGTATTTAGAACTCTGAGAATAGGAATATGAACACTTTTATATGGTACTGTAAACCACTAGGTTCAGAATAAACTTTTATTCTCTAACTGTAAGGTCGAGGAGAGGTGAAAACAAATTTAAAAGCTACTTTGGTTTGTAAATTTTTACTTTTTTTGGACGTAGATCTCCCACACAAGTGGATAATTCATCGATGAAACCCTTAAGAGAACGCATCCATAAGTCAATGGAAGAGAAAAAAATCAAGGTACAATTTAATGTACTATCATGAAAATGATAAAAATTTGTTTTGCTTTTAGAAGAAATAAATATATAAAGCTGAGCTGGATATTATAAATATACATTATACATGGAACTATAGGGATTAAATGGAAAATACATTATGACAGTTGATATACAGAAACTTTCCTTTTAATACAATCTTGGCTAATCTGTCTCTGATGTATTCAATACCCTGGACCTAAAAGAAGGAAAGGAATAAGTACCTGATATGGTAAGTGGTCAATAAATATCTGTTCAGTGAATGAAGGGGAAATTAAAGAGAACATGATTTTCTCATTTACATTTCTGGTATCTTACACTGAGTCTTGAGAGTCTGTGTAGTTTCAGTTTTGTTCCTGTCTGAAGACATAATGGCAGAAAGTAATTGATTGTAGATTGAGACAAGGAGAACATTTCACATTGTTCATTCACTAAAGCTATTCTTTATATTTTCATTTAGCATCCCTGTTCACATATGAAACGTTGCACCTATATGTAGTTAATAACATGTTTTTAGGCATTTAAATTTTTCTTAATCTTTTTCTCAAAAAGAAGCTTATTTTTAACTCACTTATTCATTTAATATATATATTTATTGAGTATCTGCTATATGCCAGACACTGTTCTATGGTTGGGAATTTATTCATTTAACAAAATTTTCACGTAAAATTTACAATTATCCTTAAATTATCAAATAGTTATTCATCTCTTAATAAAACTTGAGAACTCTAATTTGTTCTTTATATTCATATTTGGCAAGTTAGTCCTAGTTAGTAAAACTTATAGTTATCTGTTTCATCTACATACTGCAAATCCATTTAGTTTATTTAGATTAATAAGCCTGATCTTCCTATTGATTATTAGTAGCTATTAGTAATTAACATCTATGGAATACATCATTGAGTTTTGCATAATTTTTCTTTGGAAAAACTTTTCCAATTCTTTGTTAACCCAAGTACTTATAGCCAAGGCATAAGATTTTTGAAAAACAATCTCTCCTTTGGACTTGATTAGAAACAGAAATGTAACAAATTCTTTCATTTTTCCCTTCTATGGATAATGACAAACTTTAATATTTTCATTTAAAGATCATTGGGGTATTTTGTTAAACTAAGTAAATCAAAATGAGATGATCTATCTGAAGAAAGAGAAGGTCTTTTTAGAAATTGATGAGTCAACTAATTGCTATAAAATGTATTAACCAATTTGTAAAGTTTGGGAAGTAGAAAACAGCTTATCTGATCCAGTCTTATTTATAGATGAGGAAATCAAAATCCTTGAGAAGCACCTTATCCAAGATATCATAACTACCAGGACATATTTTATGCCATTGTGGGAAGCTATGGATATGTACTAATGAGACTGTAATTACATTGCTTTTGTTACTTAATAGTGGAGCGGGCTTAGTCTACGTAGCTCTGAAACTAAATGGCAATAGAGAAAGGAAGGAATTGATGTTTATGGTTATATTTTATAGTACAGTACTCTTTATGAAAGCAAAGTGTGAAAATAATTGGTTTAGCCAGGTATATAGCTGAACCATGGCCAGGTTGAATACTTGCTGGAATAACAAAAAAATGCTGCTAATATTTACTACTGAGTAACTATGGAAAAGTAGTTTAACAACTTTTATTACTTTATTATCCTGTTACTTTTTTTCTCTTTTGGTATTTAGTTCTTTTCTTTTAGTCATGGAAAGAGTATATGATCTATGCTTGAAATACTGTCTTGGAAAGACAACAGTAGGTAATATTAAAGAACTTTGATGTAATATTAGAATTTTGATGTAAATCATACTTGATTGTGAAATATCCATGTCATTACTATTTGGGACAAATTAACTTTTCTTGGATTTTCATTTCCTCATAAATAGAAGTGGGCACTCTTGATCACAAAATCCTATGAAACCACTTTGGAAAGTGTTCATTAGCTCATTTTAAGTGCTCAAGTTTTATTTCCTACTGTACCTTATTTGAAAAATTGTCTATGATGGTCAAATAAAATCCCCCGTGAAGGAAATTAGAAGGTTCTTCCTGAATCTTCATGGTTCTGGTAGGAACCTTTAGGGAATGCTTTCTCTCCATTCTTATATTTTAGAGATATTTACCTTCTTAGATTCTTGTAAATTAATCAGTTTTGTTCCTTCCAGCTTGATTTAGCAGTATTTTACTTATCAGATGCAACTGAAAAGTTGTCTATACATCTCTTTTCCTTATTCTGAGTCTAGTATTTTCCTTTATATTATATGTATGTCAGAATAATTATGAGTGTTAACTAACTAGCTTAAGTCAACAGATCAGAAAAACACTGGATCCTTAAAGCTTGGCATAGTTGGGACAGTAAAAACTAGCATAGGTAGTGTGAAAAATAGGCTGGATCTAACTCTAGTACCTTTATAAGCAGCCAGGCAATAGAATGCTCATGGCATTGGAAAATTAAACTCTGTGTTTAACCTTTAGGATACTTGAAAACTGAGTATATCCAAATTAAAATGGTGGATTGAGTTCAAGTCATAGAATTTCCCTCCTCAATACTTAAAATGATTACAGAATAGCAAAACCTAGTAAAAATATTCACCAAAAGCAAACAACAGAAAATAATGTAATTGGATACTGTAAACTTCAAAAATTATAGCTAAGCAAGGAGACTGATTTCAGAGGGAAAAGGCACAACATGATTTAGCAGCTTAATCTAGCTCCAGTGTCCATATAGTGTGCTAGTGAGTTGACAAAGTCCTGAGAATTATTACTGAAATATTTCCAAAACTGAGAAGCCAGCTAAGTGTGTGGTGTTTTTTTTTTGTTTTTTTTTTTTTCTTTTTAGAGAAATAATAGAAGTGGCAACTGCATAGTAATGTGGAAAATGAACTCTGGAGTTCACACATTGACTCTTTGGAGGCTCTAGTGCTGCATACTGAATTGTGGCAATTATCCAAATGATCACCTTCCATTTGAATGAAATACAGACTCTAAGTAGAGGGACTTTTTCTAGTACATATGATACATAATAAATTCTTAGAAGAAAGTACAGAACCAACCCAGACATTTTTTCAGATGATCTGTCTCCTCTATTGAGCATTACTTCTACCTCCATCATTCTTCAGGCTACAGAGAAATGGGGGATAACAGAAAATATGCAGCCTTCAAAATGTTATTGAAGAGAAAGTAAAATGCCCTCAAGGAGGGAATAGAATCAAGAAATGACTCAGATTTGGAGGCTTCTGTTTCTAACTAGGATATAGTAGATCATCGCAAAATACCATTTCTGTTGCAGTAACAAAATAAAAGGCAGACAAGTTGGGGAAAATATATTTGAAAGACACAGGAAAGCTGTGTAAGCAAAGCAGTTTAAATAAACAAAAAATCTGGAGAGGGTAAAGTTCTGAGGTGTACAGTCTATTATCAGAGTTTTCTTCTCTGGGATTATTTTTCCACATTTGGGTATGAGCCGGGGATTGCTCTTGGCCCATATAAAGGAACTTCAGTGAAGCAAAGAGGAACTAATAAATATTTTGGTGTCTTGAGGGGCTGGCAACAATTTGGAAACACTGGATGCACACTTATTTTTACCTAGGATACCTATGCTGAATTTTAGAGCTGAGTAGGAAGTTAAGGAGTCTCAGTCCAGTAGACTAAAATCACCTGCAGTCTTGCAGTTGCTCAGAAGACAGGGCTCCACTTGAGGAGTGGGACCTGCCTCAAACACATGGTTGTTGCTTCTCAAGATATTTCCCACATTTGGAAATGAAGTGGGTTGGGAGACCAAAGAACACGATGTTTAACAACCTTTGAAAGACAGAGTCCTTCAACACTTAAAAGTAATTAAAGGGATAGAAGGGCAAATTGGATGTAAAATTGGGAAATTCCAACAGAGAATCCTTTTTTTTTTTTTTTTTTGACTATGCCATGCGGCCTGTGGGATCTCAGTTTCCCGACCAGGATTTGAACTCAGGCCATGGCAGTTAAAACGCCAAATCCTAATTCCTAGACCACCTGAAACTCCTGAGAACCAAACATTTTAAATCAAAACCAAGTAGAATTTCCAGAACTGTAAAAACATTATCTAAAATTAATAATTAGGTAAATTTAATAGTAAACTAGACATAGCATTAGGTAGTACAAGTAGACATGAACATAGGTCATTAGAATAATATGCAAACTAAAGCAAGGAGAGAATAAGGAATGCAAAAACAAAAGAGAAGATAAGAACACAGAATATGCGTAACATATGCCTAATTGGATCCCCAGAATGAGAGGAGAAAATAGGATTGAGATAGTATTTGAAGATATACGATTATAATGTTTTCTGAAGCTTAACTGGCCCTTTCACATCAGGTAGTAGTTAAAGATGGGAGGAACAGATGCATGGTTTCCTTTAATAATGTAAAGCTACGTCTTGGTTCCAATATTATGGACCCAGAAAACTAAAAAATGTCCCTGAGTCTTTTGAAAATCCATCTGCCCTTCGTGTATGTACCATGGGAAATAGATTGTAAAGCTTTGTTACATAGTAGTGTTCAACAGAACTCTCTGTGGGAATGTTCTGTAGTTTTTGCTGTCCAATATTGTGGGTGTTAGCCACATGTCTCATGAGCACTTGAAATGTGCTACTGCTACTGAGGAACTCCATTTTTAATACTGTATAATTAAGAAGAGGTGGCAAGAATACACAGAAGAAATGTATAAAAAAGATCTTCACGACCAAGATAATCACGATGGTGTGATCACTCATCTAGAGCCAGACATCCTGGGATGTGAAATCAAGTGGGCCTTAGAAAGCATCACTACGAACAAAGCTAGTGGAAGTGATGGAATTCCAGTTGAGCTATTTCAAATCCTGGAAGATGATGCTGTGAAAGTGCTACACTCAATATGCCAGCAAATTTGGAAAACTCAGCAGTGGCCACAGGACTGGAAAAAGTCACTTTTCATTCCAATCCCAAAGAAAGGCAATGCCAAGAATGCTCAAACTACCGCACAGGTACACTTATCTCACACGCTAGTAAAGTAATGCTCAAAATTCTCCAAGCCAGGCTTCAGCAATATGTGAACCGTGAACTCCCTGATGTTCAAGCCGGTTTTAGAAAAGGCAGAGGAACCAGAGATCAAATTGCCAACATCTGTTGGATCATGGAAAAAGCTAGAGAGTTCCAGAAAAACATCTAGTTCTGCTTTATTGAGTATGCTAAAGCCTTTGACTGTGTGGATCACAATAAACTGTGGAAAATTCCTGCCTCTTGAGAAACCTATATGCAAGTCAGGAAGCAACACTTAGAACTGGACATGGAACAACAGACTGGTTCCAAATCGGAAAAGGAATACGTCAAGGCTGTATATTGTCACCCTGCTTATTTAACTTATATGTAGAGTACATCAGGAGAAACACTGGGCTAGAAGAAGCACAAGCTGGAATCAAGATTGCTGGGAGAAATATCAAATAACCTCAGATATGCAGATGACACCTCCCTTATGGCAGAAAGTGAAAAGGAACTAAAAAGCCTCTTCATGAAAGTGAAAGTGGAGAGTGAAAAAGTTGGCTTAAAGCTCAACATTGAGAAAACAAAGATCATGGCATCTGGTCCCATCACTTCATGGGAAACAGATGGGGAAACAGTGTCAGACTTTATTTTGGGGGGCTCCAAAATCACTGCAGGTGGTGACTACAGCCATGAAATTAAAAGACGCTTAGTCCTTGAAAGGAAAGTTATGACCAACCTAGATAGCATGTTCTAAAGCAGAGACATTACTTTGCCAACAAATGTCCATCTAGTCAAGGCTATGGTTTTTCCAGTGGTCATGTATGGATGTGAGAGTTGGACTGTGAAGAAAGCTGAGTGCTGAAGAACTGATGCTTTTGACCTGTGGTGTTGGAGAAGACTCTTGAGAGTCCCTTCGACTGCAAGGAGATCCAACCAGTCCATTCTAAAGGAGATCAGTCCTGGGATTTCTTTGGAAGGACTGATGCTAAAGCTGAAACTCCAGTACTTTGGCCACCTCATGCGAAGAGCTGACTCATTGGAAAAGTCTCTGATGCTGGGAGGGATTGGGGGCAGGAGGAGAAGGGGACGACAGAGGATGAGATGGCTGGATGGCATCACCGACTCGATGGACGTGAGTTTGAGTGAACTCCGGGAGTTGGTGATGGACAGGGAGGCCTCCTGGCATGCTGCGATTCATGGGGTCACAAAGAGTCAGGCACAACTGAGCGACTGAACTGTACTGAACTGAATTTTAATTAATTTTCTCCAGCATATTCAATAGTTTCAGTTCTAGTAGATTAAAGATACTAGTAGATTAAAAATGCGATAACTAGAAACCCTTTATAAGACTTAAGAAATGGTGCTCTGACCATGAGAGACTAGAATAAATAGGATCTAAATAGGAAGAGAGGATGGAGGAGAGCATTTCAGGCTGAGCAAGCAACCCAATGAAACTATTAGATTTCTTTTCTAGTTTAAAGAAACTGTGCTTTCAGTAGTATACAAAAAGAGTGAATAAAACATGGGGCAAGATTCAGGAAGGTGTGGCTTTGGTGATTTTAAGGAACAGTTATTTTTTGTAGGGCTTATTTTAAGGATATGTACATGAGAACCTAAGAAAGGCGGAATATTTAAAAACTTGAAAGGAATGGTGGATACAGTGGGGCTTAAGGACTTTAGCTGCATGGTTCTCTCCACTTGAATGTGATATAGCTCTTCTGTGCATGTATATCTCTCTCTTGTTTCTGTACCAAATAGTTTTCTTACTATACTGAACAGAGTAGAGTTTACTCTGTACCTGTTTTTCTATTTCAGAGCTTTTGTCCTTAGGGTAATTTAGCTGTTCTTCACCAATCTACTTCTCTCATTTCTGTACCCTGTGGTTTCTTTACTCTCTGTACATTTTTTTTTCTACCTCCAAGCTTTTGCTTCCTCTTGGTTTCTGTTACCTCATACCTTCTGCTCACATACACCTGTTAGAGTCTGTTATAATTTTACTTAATTCACTCAACAAACATGTATTAAATGCCTGCTGAGTACCAGGCTCTGTCCTAAGCATTGGAAATACATCTGCAAACACACACACTCCCTGCCCTGCCCTGATGGACAAGTCTTCCCCCAGTATTTACGGGACTGGAGTGCAAGAATATAAATGGAAACCTCTGGTCTGCCCCTGTTGCTGCTGCTTAGTCACTTCAGTCATGTCCGACTCTGTGCGACCCCATAGACGGCACCCCAGCAGGCTTCCCCGTCCCTGGGATTCTCCAGGCAAGAACACTGGAGTGGGTTCTGGTCTGCCCCTACAATTCCTTTAATCCTGGTTCTGTTCCTTGCTCTTAGAGACCCGCCACCCAGAAACATATACATCCCATTCCCCAATACCCGTGTCATAAGCAGTAAGCCCTTGCAAGAGGAAGAGGCCAGTGCTGGCCCAGCACCTTGGCGGTTTGAGTAAGGAATTCTGGGGCCCTTAGATACTTGGAACAGGATCTAAAAAGAGAGGCAATAGTCTCTTACTCCTCACCCTGTGGGAATGAAGAGCACCGTAAGAGGACCAGAGGACACCATCGGTTGGCAAACTAAGGTTTTGTTCATGGAGCGTACCTTTTAGTTGGGAGAGGGAGAAAATAAATAAGATAATTATATTGTATCAGTGTATTAGATGGTTATCAGTGCTATGGAGGGAAATAAAGCTGGGAAGGGTTATAAGGAGAGTATATTCTTTGTGTGTGTCTTGGTTTTAAAGAGAATGATCAGTACAAATCTCTTTAAGAAGGTGACTGAAGAGTATTTTTCATTAGAATGGATATGGAATGTTTATATTAGTTTGAACTAAAATTTGAACTCATTTTGACTGACAGAATGAGGGTGGGATTTATTGCATACCTTCTAAGTGTTATACTAGATATTTTATATACCTCCTTCCAATTAATCCTTGCTGAAGTCTAAAAGGCATTATTTTCCAGTCCATATACCTAGTAAGTATCAGAGTAAGGATTGTGTTTAGATGTAAGACTTCTAGTAGTCATGTATGGATGTGAGAACTGGACCATAAAGAAGGCAGAGTGCTGAAGAATTGATGCTTTTGAACTGTGGTGCTGGAAAAGACTTGAGAGTCCTTTGGACAGCAAGGAAATCAAACCAGTCAATCTTAAAGGAAATCAATCTTGAATACTCACTGGAAGGACTGATGCTGAAGCTTCAATACTTTGGCCACCTGATGCTAAGAGCCAACTCATTGGAAAAGACCCTGATGCTGGGAAAGATTGAAGGCAGAAGGAGAAGAGAGCAATAGAGGGTGAGATGGTTGGATGGCATCACCGGTTCAATAGACATGAACTTGGGCAAACTCCTAGAGATGGTGAGGGACAGGGAAGCCTGGCATGCTGCAGTCCATGGGGTTTCAGAGTTGGATAGGACTTGGTGACTGAACAATAACAACTTCATAGTTTGTGCTGTTTCTAAAGAGTAAATAAAGGCATAGTAATTATAATAAGGAGTCATAAAAATATCATGCTATTACCTAGGTCATAATATTATCTTTCCGTTATTTAGCAAAGTTAAATGAAATTTTACTGATGAAGAAATGGATCATTTGATATCCTCACAAGTTCATATTTCACCAAGGACAGCAAATCTCAGGCTTTCCTGGTAGCTCAGCGGTAAAGCATCTGCCTGCCAGTGCAGGAGACACAGGTGTGATCCCTTATCTGGGAGAATCCCACAGTCCATGGAGCAGCTAAGTCCATGTGCCACAGCTATTAAGCCTGTGCTTGAGAGCCCAGGAGCCCTATAGAGCCTGTCCTCCTCACCAAGAGAAGCCACTGCAATGAGAAGCCCTCTCATTGCTGCTAGAGAGTAGCCCCGATCACCACAACTAGAGGCAAGCCTGCAGCAACAAACACCCAGCACAATCAAAAATAAAGAAAGAAAATTATAAAAAAAATCATAGCAGATCTCTTTTCTTTGGAAAATGTGGTATTGTAAGAGTGAAAAGATAAATTCTGAGTAGTTATATGTCAAATAGGTATGTTGAGTAATTTCCAAACTTGTTAATAAAATATATCAGTATAGTGGGGGCTTAGAAATTTCATTCCCTTATTAATACAGGTAACTGGAAGTTTCTATGATGTTTTAATATTCTGGCTCATTAGTCTTAATTTAACTGGAGTCAGGCTTTCCTTTGTGAAGTACTATTTTCCTTAAACTGGGAACCTACTAATAATTTCAGTTTTAAAAAAAGTTGTGGCAAAAGGACTTTTCCAATTCTTGGCAGGTTTGAAGTTCATTGCAATTTTACTGTGGATAGAAATCTTTCCAAAGGGGGGAAATCACTCTACAAAGGAAAACTTTGAATCCTTTTCTCTCATGTGACTTGAACATAAAATGATTTTAACAGCCATGTATGAATCTGAACATTATTCTTAGTTGTTTAGTACTTCAAAAGCACTTTCAGAAGGGAATTGTTTTGCTTATTTGTTATTCCAAATCAAATACACAGAGAGATTTGGAAAATTTGCAACAGGAAGTAATCTCAGTTCTGTGTAGCCACTAATCTGGTGCAGAAAAATTCAACTTTTATGAACAAAGGAAAAGCAATCTCTTTTAAGTTATAAATACAAGTCAGTATAGCTTGTATTGTTTTAATAACTAAAATGAAGAAGCTGACTGTAAGTTCATTGTTTGAACTACATTCCTAGAATCATTTTCGAGTTGACTGTGTCCTGAGAAACCTAATTCAACGGATTTCCTACTCTATAGGAATATTCTCTTTATGTGTTACTACACTAATAACTATAGAGTATCTGCATATATCTTTAGAGTTATATATAACTCTTCCATATTTTTCACTTCACTTAATCTTGACAACTCTATGAGGCAAATGTTCCCATTTATGTATGGATGGGAGAAAATAATAGCAAATGAAGCAACTGACAAACAACTAATCTCAAAAATATACAAGCAACTTATGCAGCTCAATTCCAGAAAAATAAACGACCCAATCAAAAAATGGGCCAAAGAACTAAATAGACATTTCTCCAAAGAAGACATACGGATGGCTAACAAACACATGAAAAGATGCTCAACATCACTCATTATTAGAGAAATGCAAATCAAAACCACAATGAGGTACCACTTCACACCAGTCAGAATGGCTGCGATCCAAAAATCTGCAAGCAATAAATGCTGGAGAGGGTGTGGAGAAAAGGGAACCCTCCTACACTGTTGGTGGGAATGCAAACTAGTACAGCCACTACGGAGAACAGTGTGGAGATTCCTTAAAAAATTGCAAATAGAACTACCTTGTGACCCAGCAATCCCACTGCTGGGCATACACACCGAGGAAACCAGAATAGAAAGAGACACACGTACCCCAATGTTCATCGCAGCACTGTTTATAATAGCTAGGACATGGAAACAACCTAGATGTCCATCAGCAGATGAATGGATAAGAAAGCTGTGGTACATATACACAATGGAGTATTACTCAGCCGTTAAAAAGAATTCATTTGAATCAGTTCTGATGAGATGGATGAAACTGGAGCCGATTATACAGAGTGAAGTAAGCCAGAAAGAAAAACACCAATACAGTATACTAACACATATATATGGAATTTAGGAAGATGGCAATGACGACCCTGTATGCAAGACAGGGAAAGAGACACAGATGTGTATAATGGACTTTTGGACTCAGAGGGAGAGGGAGAGGGTGGGATGATTTGGGAGAATGACATTCTAACATGTATACTATCATGTAAGAATTGAATCGCCAGTCTATGTCTGATGCAGGATACAGCATGCTTGGAACTGGTGCATGGGGATGATCCAGAGAGATGTTATGGGGAGGGAGGTGGGAGGGGCGTTCATGTTTGGGAATGCATGTAAGAATTAAAGATTTTAAAATTTAAAAAAATAAAAAATTAAAAAAAAAAAAAAAGATTTTGAGGTTTACCCAAGATCATCTAGTTAGTAAGTGATAGGACCAGTATAAGAAGCCAGGTCCTTTGATGGCAAATCTGATGCCTTTTGCATCATATCATCTTGTCTTTTTATGTGCATTTCTTAGTTTGATATCACAGTGTTGGCTCCAGTCAAGTTCATGATCAATTAAAATCTGTAAATCTTTTTCATATGTTTTTAAGTCAGATTCTCATCCTGTACATCTGTAATTGGTATTTTGAACTTAAATATAGGACTTTGTTTATCCTCATTCATTTTCTTTTTTTTTTTTTTTGTCTTGTGTGCTTTTTTTTTTTTTTTTTTAGTTTTTTATTTTTTAAATTTTAAAATCTTTAATTCTTACATGCGTTCCCAAACATGAACCCCCCTCCCACCTCCCTCCCCATAACATCTCTCTGGGTTATCCCCGTGCACCAGCCCCAAGCATACTGTATCCTGCGTCAGACATAGACTGGCGATTCAATTCTTACATGATAGTATACATGTTAGAATGCCATTCTCCCAAATCATCCCACCCTCTCCCTCTCCCTCTGAGTCCAAAAGTCCGTTATACACATCTGTGTCTTTTTTGCTGTCTTGCATACAGGGTCGTCGTTGCCGTCTTTCTAAATTCCATATATATGTGTTAGTATACTGTATTGGTGTTTTTCTTTCTGGCTTACTTCACTCTGTATAATCGGCTCCAGTTTCATCCATCTCATCAGAACTGATTCATATGAATTCTTTTTAATGGCTGAGTAATACTCCATTGTGTATATGTACCACAGCTTTCTTATCCATTCATCTGCTGATGGACATCTAGGTTGTTTCCATGTCCTAGCTATTATAAACAGTGCTGCGATGAACATTGGGGTACACGTGTCACTTTCAATTCTGGTTTCCTCGGTGTGTATGCCCAGCAGTGGGATTGCTGGGTCATAAGGTAGTTCTATTTGCAATTTTTTAAGGAATCTCCACACTGTTCTCCGTAGTGGCTGTACTAGTTTGCATTCCCACCAACAGTGTAGGAGGGTTCCCTTTTCTCCACACCCTCTCCAGCATTTATTGCTTGCAGATTTTTGGATCACAGCCATTCTGACTGGTGTGAAGTGGTACCTCATTGTGGTTTTGATTTGCATTTCTCTAATAATGAGTGATGTTGAGCATCATTTCATGTGTTTGTTAGCCATCCGTATGTCTTTTTTGGAGAAATGTCTATTTAGTTCTTTGGCCCATTTTTTGATTGGGTCGTTTATTTTTCTGGAATTGAGCTGCATAAGTTGCTTGTATATTTTTGAGATTAGGTGTTTGTCAGTTGCTTCATTAGCTATTATTTTCTCCCATTCAGAAGGCTGTCTTTTCACCTTGCTTATGTTTTCCTTTGTTGTGCAGAAGCTTTTAATTTTAATTAGATCCCATTTGTTTATTTTTGCTTTTATTTCCAGAATTCTGGGAGGTGGATCATAGAGGATCCTGCTGTGATTTATGTCGGAGAGTGTTTTGCCTATGTTCTCCTCTAGGAGTTTTATAGTTTCTGATCTTACATTTAGATCTTTAATCCATTTTGAGTTAATTTTTGTGTGCGGTGTTAGAAAGTGATCTAGTTTCATTCTTTTACAAGTGGTTGACCAGTTTTCCCAGCACCACTTGTTAAAGAGATTGTCTTTACTCCATTGTATATTCTTGCCTCCTTTGTCAAAGATAAGGTGTCCATATGTGTGTGGATTTATCTCTGGGCTTTCTATTTTGTTCCATTGATCTATATGTCTGTCTTTGTGCCAGTACCATACTGTCTTGATGACTGTGGCTTTGATTGTTATTTTCTACTTACTGTTCTAGCCTTCTGAGATCTTTTCAGTCTTGATTCTATTATCCAATTTTATAAGTAGAGTGTCTTTGTGATTATAGAAGCCATCCTAGTAGTCTAGTATTCTGTGTTCCTGTTACATAGTTGGAACTTAATAAGTGATAATTGGTTTAAAAAGATATTTGTACAGGGCAGAGAAGAAACTCACATAGAATCTCTTACCAAAAAACAAAATATCCTCAATATAACTACTTTCAGTTTTGTATATAAATGTTGCAGTATTACCATAGCACCATTATGGTTCTCTCTTGTATTTTGTTATGTTTATAAATAATGTTTTTCATGGTAAATATAGTGGCTAACTAATTTCCTTTCTCATATGAACTTGTTATCAGTATTTTAAGAATCCATTGCCTTATAACTCTAGTTTCCTGAAACTGGCCTACTCTGGCTGAGGACTAGAGAATTTCCATTGGGGCCCTGGAGAGAAGAAATCTAGTTGTCAAGAGGGCTATTGAACTTATTTTACAACTGTATTTATATAGCAAAGAGAGGTTTTTACTCAGATGTAAGTTCCCTGGTGGCTCAGAGGTTAAAGCGTCTGCCTGGAATGCAGGAGACCTGGGTTCGATCCCTGAGTTGGGAAGATCCCCTGGAGAAGGAAATGGCAGCCCACTCCAGTACTCTTGCTTGGAGAATCCCATGGGGGAGGAGCCTGGTGGGCTACAGTCCGTGGGGTCGTGAAGAGTCGGACGCAACTGAGCGACTTCACTCACTCACTCAAGTTTAAAATTAGCACAAATAACTTTCTAAATAAATTTGTATTCATATGAGGTATAAAATTGAGACAATGTCAGTTGTCTGTGTTCAATAATATAATTATTGTCTTTTTATGTAGAGTATTTTATGAGTGTTACTAGGGCTTCCCTGGTGGCTCAGACGGTAAAGAATCTGTCTCCAGATTTTGGGTTTGCCTGCAGGATACTTGGATTTGATCTCTGGGTCAGGAAGATCTCCTGGAGAAGGGAATGGCTACCCACTCCAGTATTCTTGCCTGGAGAATCTCATAAACAGAAGAGCCTGGAGGGCTATAGTCCATGGGGTCACAAAGAATCGGACACTTCTGAGTGACTAAGCACGCACACATAAGTGGTACTGATGAAGGTATTTTGGTGGGAGGTTGAAGTCCCTCAAGCCACCTGTAGGTGCCATCACTGTTTGGGTGTTATGGGAGTGCTGCTTGCCAGTCACTTAGCATCCGTTTGCTTTCATGGTCTTATTATACTCTTTATAACTCTTTGCAAGCAGTAAATTTATAATTTTCTATATAGGCAGTCACCTTGGTGAAATGAGAGAAACATTGTGTAAAAATATATTAACAGTTAGTATTGGAAGTAAAAGTTTTTGGATAATTTGCTACAGTAATGATATGATGTAATATAAAATTTATTTCATTAACTATTTTAATAGCTTTATTAATGGTTTTAATTCTTTACTTATGAAATTAATACAATCCAGAAAGGGATTAAAGTTAAATCCCTAGTTAAAGTCTTCAATTGTATTTTAGGGCATCTCATGGTAGAACCTATTTAATAATAGTTGCATTCTTGTGGATTCATGAAGATCTTGGGCTATAGCTCCATCCATTGTCAAAGCCTACTGTATTTCACTTTTTAAAAAAATATTTTTGATCTTTTACATTTTCACATTTTTTCAGTTTTGTGTATTTTTGTGCTTAAATGGAAGATAAATTCTAATTGTCTGAATCTTCAAGCAAATTAAACATAATTTTTAGTGTTCTGGGAGTTAGAGGCTCTCATAAATACCATTACTCAAAAAGATATAAAATTTGTCATCCTGAGAAAACTTGCTTTTATCAAGCAGCTGGACTGGGGACTATTCTAATTTCTTCTAAATTATAGTCAGTGGGTTTCACTGCCATTATCTCTGCAAACATCTGAGGGGGTTAATGCAGTTATCTCTCTGAATATAAAACAATATATAATTACTGAATATATAATATAAAATCTTGCTGTTTTAGACTTTGTGAAATGTATCAATATATGCTCTGTGAGCTTTGTTCAGCATGATGTAGTTATACTTTGAAGTATTAATTTTTGAATTGTTGAAGTCCTCTTTATTTAATCATGTATTTGAAATTTAAACTTGTCTCTTTCTGAAAAGGATTTGAGATGATTTCTAATTATTTGGAGAAATCTCACTATTATAATAACTAAATGGCATTATACAGCAGCTGCAATTGTTGAAATTTGCATTATCTGTGTGGATTACTTTGTTTTGAAATTAATTCCTGTTCTTAAAACAGCCACTGGTTTTATGTTTACAGAATGCATTTCCAAAAGTGTTTTCTTGACATCCTTTTCAGTGCTTAAGAATTAAATTTAGCCTTCTAATTTTCTCCTATTTCTCATGTTTTAAGATAATTACAGGAGTATACTTTGAATACTCAACTATTAAATCACTTGGTCAAATCTTATTTGTTGTTGTTTAATCACTAAGTCCTGTCTGACTCTTTTGCAATCCTATGGACTGTAGCCTGCAGGCTTCTTTGTCCATGGCGTTTCCCAGGACAGAATACTGGAGTGGGCAGCCATTTCCTTCTCCATGGGATCTTCCCAGCCTGCATTGCAGGCAGATTCTTTACTACTGAGCCACCAGAGAAGCCCATCTTATTTCTTAATTTTCTGAATATTCAAGTTTTTAATTAAGAAATAAAGCCTTTCATTCAGTACTGTTTTATCTTGTTTCTTTCTTAGTTGCCTATTTTTGCTTCTTTTACCTTCTCCTATTTCTCTATTTCATCCTAGTATCTCTCCCTTCCTTAGTTTCTCTAATTTCATTTTTTTCCTAAAAGAGTTTGCTCTGTATTTTAAGATTAAAAGCTTCTATTTTTCTAGGATTATGTATATCATGTATATCATTATTAAACTTATAATAAAACCCACTTTCTAAGGCACCTCGGACATAGGAATGTGTAACAAAGGCCATTGTAGAGTTTATAATTGATTTGGTAAGCTTTTATAAAAATTATCAAAAACATACACAAAACTGATATTACTGGGAAAAGAAAAGCTAATTGTAGCAGTGAATGAGTTTGCAAACTATGGAATATTAAGGATTAAACGTTCCCAATAGATAATGAAATTTTTAAGGGAAATTTTTATGGTACCTCAATTACTACAGAGTATATTTCTATATAGATGAAAAAGTAAGTCAAAATAAAGGGAAAATTGCATATTTTCTTCTTGTTACCAGACGAAGCAAACCTTAATTAGATCTCAGTTTGCCTGTACTTATAAAGATGACTGCATGATAAGCAAGGATAAATGGAATAATGTTAATTCAGCATCAAAGCCTTTGTGTGTTCTTCACATGGAAAATGACCTTTCTGGTAATTGACCTAATTGAACAGTTTAATAACAGTTTAATTCTAGTGTACTGATTGGTTTTAACTGAAGTAAAACTAGATTTTTTTTTGTAATGTAAAAGTTTATATTTTTAAAGACGAGTTTATTTTAAAAGTTATATCTAAGTACAAATTGGTGTATAGAATTAGGACTTAGTTTGACTTAGCTAAATGTATTTAAGAAATAACTTGTAGTAGCATTTAAGGATTGTGTTGTGCATTCAAACAAAGCAAATTTATTGTTTGTAGGGATGAAAAGTGATATGGTAAAATGAAATGAAATGTGATAGTAATATTGCTGTATCTGTTAGTAATGTAATTTATAGCATTATTTGATTGTAAATCATAAATTTTAAAATATTCTATGTCTATTTTAAAAGTTTATAAAATCTCATGTGTAATAATTTCAAGTATTATATAATTTCTTTCCTCTTTTCATCTTGCATAACAGAAGGTGTAAATTCTTCTGTTGGAAGAGCAACAATTGGAACAAGTTCTGGAAATGTTCATCTGGGCAGAAATGAAAAAGAAAAAGTAGCAAGAAAATCAAGTAGTCTGACAGGAAATACAAGCTCAAAAAGGAGACAGGTGGATTTGGATGATGAAAATATTCTCTGTGATAATGGAAATGAACCACTTCAATACAAAATTGTTAAGATACCTAAGACATCAAAAGATTTGCAGAATAAATTGGATGGCAAACTACTCAGAGTTGCAAAAAGCAATAGATGTACCACCAAGGAGAAATTGATTACTGGCCAGACGAAGTTGACTCAGTTTTTTAGACTATGAAATTATCTTTTATGTTCTTTAGGTTTGTGTGTGTGTGTGTGTGTATATATATATATATAACCATTTACCAAATTCTACTTAATTTTTAAGAAATGAAGGTGTAAGTTATAGTGCTTTATTATTTTGGTCTGCAGTGTACGTATGGTTAGCATGTTAAGCATTTAAAAAAATACTAGTAAGTCATAATTATGCAGAAAATTCATAAAGTTTAATGCACAAGTAAAGCAATCATTTAGGCATAACTTAATACCACTTTCTTTTAAAACAGACATTTAAAATAATACAAGTTATAGTAACATTAAGGGCTTTTTTCCCGAGAGGCAATTAAATGATTTTGCTTTCTTTTTAAACGATGATGTGGACCAACAGGCATCAGACTTGCCAACAAGGTCGATAGACTCTTCCCAGCATACACCTGAGCACTGAAGGAAAAAAAAAGTTAAATTGTTTAAAGGACTAGTATCACACAAAGTTGATTAGAAATAAAAGAATGGATTTGGTATAGCTAAATCTGAGTAAATTACAATTATAATAACTAATTAAATACTTTTTAATTTCACATCTTTTGCAGGAGTCACTTAATATCAAGTACAAGTTGAACCATGGTCTTATTTGATTTTGTTATGATTGGACCCAAATTCCATTAAATTCAAAGTTCTATTTTATGATATTAAGGTATAAGAATTCAATTAAAAAAAAAACTACTCACTGTCAAAATCTCTCCTTCCTATAGGAAATTTAGCTGAGTTTTCTTCATCCCCAATTTCTCTCTTTTCTTGTGTT
The DNA here is from genome assembly GCF_001704415.2 of Capra hircus. Taxonomy (NCBI): domain Eukaryota; kingdom Metazoa; phylum Chordata; class Mammalia; order Artiodactyla; family Bovidae; genus Capra; species Capra hircus. The sequence continues at coordinate 64,688,087 of NC_030812.1, forward strand.
GATTCAGTATTTTGAACTTCATTCTCAGCTGGAAAAGCTACAGATCCTTTTAGTGCAAGATAAGGTTTTATAGCCAGATTCAGTGGCAGGCCATGATTTAAGAAATTATGTTTGGAACCTGCATTCTGTAAAGAAAAGGTTGATTTGTGTTTTAACTGTTCTATTGTAAATGGAACTATAATATAATTGTGTAATATTCTTATTGATCAATTTAAAGATGCCCTGCACTGTTTTGACTCTTTAAGAAATACTTTAGATACAAGATTTTCGGGGAATGAAAACTTTTTGAATAAGAGATATTTCCCAGAATGGAAGAACAACCTGGTATGTATGAAATTTGCTTAATTGTTCTAATGCATACTGTGACTTGTTTTTACATGCTTCTGCTTATAAAAGTATCAACTTTACTTTCAAATGATTCATAAAGATCATTCAAATTTCCATTGAAATAAAGGACAAGTCACACACTTACCTTTGAATTTTTGTTTTCTTCATCATTCATGAAACTGCTCTCATCATTTTTATATTGCTCCAGGGAAGGAACAACAATTGATTTTTCTGCGGTATCTTCCTTCTGAAAGGCTTTCCCCAGCCTCAATGTTTTAAATACCATGTCATCTTCTAAATTTCTTATCGACTTGGATGCTGAAAGTGAAATGCCTTGAGAAAGCAAAGAAAAAGTTAGTATTAATATGTAGGAAGAGAAATTCATTTTTGCCATCCTTAGTTTGATGTTTGCATAGAGTCAAACAAGGATGTATAAAATGAAGTGAAATTTCTCAGTCATCCTGCTTTGTAAATGATTCTTGCCTTTATATATTTTCCAGCTTGAATAAAAAGCACTTGAAAAACTTTCATCATTTTAGAAATGACTCATCAGATAGAAACCAAGCTTTTGTATAGCTGGTAATACCCACATTGTTTTGGTTTTAGTGGCATATTGTTTAAGTGTGAATTTTCTCAGAATCTTATTAAGATCCTTGGTAGAAAGCTTAGTGTTGAAGAGATTATACTCTCTTGAAAGTGAGTTCTTATTAAGGAAAACCACAGGACATCAGACTCTCCATATTCTTTTCTTGTTTATTTATATTGTTTTCTTCTGTATATTTTCAATTAAGTACAATATTAAAACTAAAGTTACTTCTTTTACTTAGGATGTGTGTGTGTGTGTGTGTGTGTGTGCGCTCATGCTCAGTCGTGCCCAACTCTTTGTGACCTCATGGACTGTAGCCCACCAGCTTCCTCTGTCCTGGAATTTTCCAAGCAAGGATACTGGAGAGGGTTGCCATTTCCTAGTCCAGGGGACCGTCCCAACCCAGGGATAGAACCTGTGACTCTTGCATTGGCAGGTGGGTTCATTACCACTATTGACACCTGGAAAGCCCTTCACTCAGGATTATAAGGGTCAAAGTTTAAATACTTTCAATCCTGATTAAATTGAAATAATTTTCAAAAAGATTTTTTTTTTCCATAAATGCTTGGGAGTAGTCTTTGGTGTTTAAAGTATATATGCCTGTCAGTGTGAAAAAAAGGTCACATGTGCTATATTGACTTATCAGATGTGTTTCTATCTTTGTATTTACAGAAGATTATTACTAATATTTATTAGTGAATTTAGCAGGTCCACAAAGAGAATATTTACATTATCCATAAACCTTAATTTTAGATAATGAGTGTGTTATATAATTTTTAATTAAACATTTCAGAGTTAATTTCTAATGGTGACCCTGGCAACTAAGAGAATACATTCTTGTATGTATGCTTCTGGTATGCATGTGCCATAGTTTTTCTAGGGTATATTTCTAGTTTTGGCATTGCTGGGTCATATAGTATGTGCGTTTCAGCTTTATTAATGCTGAAATGGTTACAGAATAGTAGTAGCCAGTTTAAGCCCCTACCTGCAAGGTATGAGAGTTCTTACTGCTGTAGGTTCTAGTTAACACTTGGCTATCTTATTGTCATTTAATGTTTATTTCTCTAATTACCAAGGAGGTTGGATGTCTTTTCATATGCTTATACCATTTAAAGAAAAAATTTTCATTATTGGGTTGATGATTTTTTTCTTGTTGATTTATGGAAGTTTAATATATGTTAGATATTAATTCTTTGTTATGTGTTTTGATATTTTTTTATTACAGTATGTCTTATCTTTTGAATCCCTTCATGATGTCTTTGGTGAACCAAGCTCCTTAATTTTAATGTTTTAATTTTTTTTGTGCTTTTTGTGGTTAATGTTTTTAATATGCTGTTATTTGGAAGTCCTTCCAAACCCTGAGATCATTAACATATTTCTATATTTTCTAAAAGTTTAAATGTTTTGACTTTCAGATTTAAATTCTTAATTCATCTAGAATCTTCTGTTTAAGAACTAAATTTTAACTTTCTCCAGACGTCCTTAACTTCTTAAATAACTCATCTTCTTCCCACCAATCTGCAGTGCCATCTCTGCAGTGTATTAGGTTCCTATGTATGTGTAGGTCTCTTTCTGAACTCTCTATTCTACTGCCAGATCTACAGTATTAATTGTTATAACTTTGAAATAACTTCTGATATCTGGTAGGTCAAGTTTCTCAGCCCTCTACTCAGTGACCAGTTTTTCTTCCGTAGAAGTTTCTTGGCTGATTTTGTCCGTTTCTTTTCCATATAAATCTTGGAATTTTGAAGAGAATTGCATCCGTTCTACAGATTAATTTTGGAGGTGAACTGATACTCTTAAGATAATTTACTTATTCATGAACATGGTACTTTTCCATATTTATTAATATCTTCCTTAACTTTTAATGATATTTTATTGTTTCCTTCATATCTTTTTCTTATATGTCTTTGTTGTAAGAATTATAATTGTTTATAATCTTCCCAGGTCGCACTAGTGGTAAAGAGCCCATCTGACAATGCAGGAGACTTGGGTTCGATCCCTGGGTCGGGAAGATCCCCTGGAGGAGGAAATGGCAACCCACTCCAGTATTCTTGCCTGGACAATCCCAGGATTAGAGGAGCCTGGCGGGCTATAGTCCATAGCCTTGCAAAGATTCAGACTCAACTGAGCGATTAATTACAGAATTTAATTAAGCTCTTAATTTTTAGTTATTCTAAGTGGTATCTTTTAAAAATTTACCTTGTCTAAGATTATTGCTGTTTTGAACACATGCAGTTGGCATTTCTGTAGTGTTCTTATATACAAAACACTTGTTAAAATCTTGAATTCAATAGTAACAATAATTCTTTAATTCAGTAGTTTATATTAATTCTTTGGGATTTCCCATGAAGACAGTTGATATAAATAATAATGATATGTTATTTCCTTCTTGCAAGTGTGTGTGTTTGTGTATGTTTATCTCTGTGTCTGTCCATGTGTGCAAACAGACTGACTCAAACCTGTGAATGTTGGATATGGAAATAATTCCGTGCAGTGTTACTGATTTTACAGAGAATGCTTTTAATTTTTCACCATTGAACATGATGTTTGCTCTAGATTTTTTTTGTAGGCTCCCTTTATAACTTGCAGGATGTTCTTTTCTATTTTTAGCTTATAAATAATTTTTATCGTGAATTATTGAATGTTATTGAATGCTTTCTCTGCATCTCTTGAGATAATTATATTTTTTCTCTGCCAGTCTTTCATTTAGAAAGTGAACAGATTTTCCCCATATTAAACCAACTATGTATTTATGAAACAAACCTTTTGAAGTATTGAATTCAATTTGGTAATATTTGATTTATACATTTTGCGTTTATTATCATGAGTGAGACTAATCTGTAATTTTCCTTTCTTTTATTGCCAACATGATAATATGTTGTTCAAATCTTGTTTGTCTTACTGATTTTTTCTCTGCATGAATTATGTTATAGAGAAGTATTTGCAAATCTTTCATTATGATAATGGGTTTATCTAATTCTATTTCTGGTTTGCAATTTTTGCTTCATTTATTTTGAGCTTATGTTATTAGGACATTACAAGTAGAAATTGTTCTGCCTTTCCCATAAACTAAACCATGTATCGTGACTCTCTAGCTTTAATAATGTGTCTTTTACTATCACTTGTCCTGTATCATCTGTATGTTTTATATGTGTCTGTTGTAAATATCATATAGCTGAATTTGGAATATTTTGTCTTTGTCATCTTTGTCTTTTACTTGGATAGTTTAGTCCATTTACATTTATCTTGTTTATTGAATTACTAATATTCAGTGCTACTTTCTTTTGTGATTTTTATTGGTTCTAATATGCTTTCTCCTTCCCCTTATTGCCTTCTGATTTAAATTTAATATATTTTTTGTTCTTTTCAGGTAGAATTGATCTTAACTAATGTTTGTTATTGTTGTAGTTGGGGGTTTTTTTGTTTTTTTTTTTTAAGCCAACTTTGTAAAGAAGGATTTTCTATAGGCCAAGCAACTGTATTCAATATCTTGTAATAACTAAAATGGAAAAAAATTTAAAAAGGATATAGTTATATACATATATGGGTGTATAACAGAATCATTTTGCTGTACACCTGACATTAACACAATGTTGTAAATCAGTGATACTCCCGTATATATACATTCTTTTAAGGACTACCCTAGTGAATAACACTTTCACTAACACTTCACTAGACATTTTAGTATCATCTTCAGTTATTTACATTTATTTAAAGTTATCAGTATTTTTGTCCTCCTCCCAAATAATGTAAAAACCTTTAAATCTGGTCACCACTATTCCTAATTTGTAAGCAATTATTTTCAAAGATTTAAATTCTATCTTGATTTTTTAATGAAACAAATTAGGGATTATTTTATTATTTTATGGGCTCCCCTGATAGCTCAGTTGGTAAAGAATCTGCCTGCGATGCAGGAAACCCCGGTTCAGTTCCTGGGTTGGGAAGATCTGCTGGTGAAGGGATCGGCTACCCACTCCAGTATTCTTGGGCTTCCCTGTGGCTCAGCTGGTAAAGAATCCCCCTGCAATGTGGGAGACCTGGGTTCGGGGTTGGGAAGATCCCCTGGAGAAGAGAAAGGCTATCCACTCCAGTATTCTGGCCTAGAGAATTCCATGACAGTCCGTGGGGTCGCAAAGAGTCGGACACGACTGAGCGATTTTCACTTATTATTTTATACATTTAACATTGGTTTAGATTTACCTACAGGTTTACTATAATTTCCCCACCATTTCCTTTTATAGCTGAGATCTTCTTTGGATAACCATTTTTCTTTTTGATGTACATGTTTTTAAAGTATACTAAGTTAGATGCTAACTTAGTGAAGTTCTGTTAGTAATAAACAAAATAAAAAGTTTTGTTTGAATGTCTTTTGCTGTTCTTGAAAAATGCTTTCGTGACTATACAATTACTCATTTGATGATTGTTTTCCCTTAGTACTTTATTTTATTTCAGTTTTTCTGGTTTTCATTGTTGCAGAAAATTCAGCTATTGGTTTTAATCACGATTCCTTTATAGGTAATCTCTGTACTCTGTCTAGCTGCTTTTAAAATCTGCTCTTTGGCTTCAGTGTTCTGCAGTTTCATATGATGTGTCTGGGCATGAGTTCCTTATAATTTATCCCGGCTTAAATTCTTGAATCTAAGGGTTGATGTTTTTCATGAGTTCTAGAAAAGTATTACTTAATATTTCTTTGTTTTTCTTTCTTTTTTTTTTTTTTTTTGGCTGCACTGCACTGCATGCAGGATCTTAGCTCCCTGTCCAGGGATTGAACCCACCCATGCCCACTGCAGTAGAAGGGCAGAGTCTTAACCACTGGACTGCCATGGAAGTCCCGAAGAGGAGATGTTTGTGTTTTCTTTGTTTGTTTATTTTTTACTTATTATTTCTTTGAATATTGCTTCTCTCTTGTTCTCTTGTATTGGAACTGCCTGCTCCATATCTTATAACCTCTGTTTCCTAATTTTCCTTCTCTCTTTGTGCTACACTTTAAATAATTTCTTCAGCATTGTATTCCAGTTCACCTGTACACTTTCACTTGTAGTTAATCTGCTATTTAAACTGTGTTTGGAGCTTTTAATTTAACTTCTTATATTTTCTTAAAGTTCTAGTTGGTTCCTTTTCAGATCTGCCTGGTTCAGTTAGGTTTTCTATTTCTATTCATATTTTCAACCTATTTTATTGCTTTAAATCTGTTAAACATTAATGTTTATTTTTAAACATTTTATATTTGTATCTAGTTATCCAATGTCTGCTGTCTTTGCTTGTTTGATTCTACAGTTTGTTATTTCTGCTGATCCTAGCTCATGGTATTTTCTTCATGTATTCATTGAATTTTCATTTTGTGCATATATTCACTGAACTGTATCCCAAGGAATTTTTGAAATTCCTGTATTTTCGTCTGCCTGGCACCTGGAACAGTATACAGGGCCATTTCAAACCAAAATTTCTTCTTGAAGCTTTTTAGGCCCCAGAGTCAGTGCAAATCCTAAACTAAGCGAATATTCTTTTGTCATTAGGAATTCTTTGGGATGTAGGGGGGTGTGTGTGTGTATGTATGTATGTGTGTGTGTATATATATATATACATATATATGTATACATGTATATATATACACATATATGTATACATATACATATATATAACTTTATCCCTCTTTTCTCAGAACCACTCCTGACACAGACACATTTCCTTCTAGCTGATTTTCTTTCTAGTGTACTTCCTTAGGCGGGTTCTGAGCTTTAAGAGGGAGTTTCTTATCTGCTATCTCATTTTACATGATTCCTAAGTTTTGTCCTCTGTTCAGCCTATGTGGGCTATTAACACCAAGTGCTAGGACACCAGCAATTCACAGAATCTCTCAGAGAAAATGCAGACTCTAGTCCTTGTTAACTCCTGTGAAATATTGTACTTCCTTTTTTCTGGTCATCTGTTACTCTCCTTATTTTACCACCAATCTAGCCATACTTAGCGTTTTAAGGTGTTTTTTACTGAGAGGTGTTCTCTACACAAGTAGTCTGCCATATTGCTAGAAATGGATGTCTTAGTTCATTCTTCAGTGGAAAATTCTCTCTGCAAGTGAGTTTGAATCCATTTACACAAAATGTATGTATATATTGTGTATTAAATTATTTCCTTTTAAACTCATGCTATGGGGCTATATTTCAAGTTCTTAAATGGTAGTGTTTAATATTCTAATTCCTTTATATTGGATCAGAGATGAGTATAGTTAGCTGCTAATTCTCTTGGAGACTATTTAAATCTAATTAGGCACATATTTCCTGAGACTGTATTTATAAATGAAAGATTTCAAAGTCCTCTGACTTCTTTGCTCTTAGGGCTTCTTTATTTTTTTAATGTAGCTAATTGTGCCTTGGTTTGTTTCCCAGGGTATGAACCTGCTTCTGAGGTGGTTGTTTAATCTACAAAAGTCCTTATTAATGGTAACCTTTTTTTTCTTAGCTGTTGTTCTGGAAGTGTAATAAATATTAGCAATTATGTATTTTGTTTTAAATTTCCACCAGATGAATTGGTTTGGCTGATCTTCACCCAAAATTGGGACCAAATCCAAACCATTTTGACAGTTTAGAAAAGTTAGTTAATGTTTTCCTTTATTTTGCTTAAATTGTCATAGTCTCTGAACATTATGAGGTTTTCCCATAACCATTTAATTATGGAGATAGTTTCCAATTTTTTTTTAATGATAATTTTTTTAAACATTGGTTACTCTGATGTGCAATGGAGCATAGTAGATTTCTTTTCCATTGATGCTGAAAATTAAGTGTCCCCAAGTGGTAGAGAGGAACTTTGAAGAAGAAAAACTATTGCCAGATGGGCTTGGGTGGTTCAGAAAACCTCGGAAAGGCAAAAAGTTTATATCAAATGAAATCTTAATTTTTTAAAGAACTACTACTAACACTATATATTTGTAAATAACTTTGTCAAAATTCTCTTTCCTTCAATTAACATATCTTTGCCATGTAATGCCAATAAATTCAGTGCACCCCAAATTAGAGATTGGTCATTGTTTTACTGAGAACCCTGAATTTCTTAATGGCTAATTTTATAAGTCCCAAAGCAAAGATTGCTCACTTACATTATCAAAAAATATAAGTAAACTTAGAATTCCTTCTCAGATTTATACAGTGCAAAACCCATTCGCCTTCATGTAGTTTTATGAAAAAGATCACATTTCATGATGAGGTAAAGTTTATTTCAGCAATGTAAAATGGTTTAACTTTTTAAAAAATTCAGTGAAATTCAGCACATTAAATGAATAAAGGAGAAAAAGCATGATTGTCTTAGTAAGTGAGGAAAAGCACAGTGGCATCAGTTATGCCAAATGCTGCTGAGTGTATAAGATAATAACTGAGAATTTATCTTTGATTTGGGCATGTGGTAGCCATTGGTGACCTTAATGAAGTTTCTCAATGCTAGTAGTGATCAAATACCAATAAAAGAGGATTTAAGAAAGAATGGGAAGAGAAAAAGTGGTGATGGTGAATACAGACAGCATGCCAGTAATTTACACTGAGGAATGCAGAAAAATTAGGCTGTGGATCCAGAAAAGGGGTGTAACACCAAGGGAGGATTTCTATTTAAAGATGGAAGATAGAGCATGATGATAAGGAAGAGAAAGAAGTGGCATTGCTGAATTTGTGGGATTGAACTAACAAGGTTTTACAAGCTACTGACAGTGTGAAATAAAAAAGGACATTCATCCTCATTCCCAACAATTAAGTATGTGTGGTGGTAAAAAGATCAGTGAAATGGAGGCCACAGAGTGTTCATTACCAAGGAGGCATAGTGCAAAGACTGGAGAAGGAGGAGAGGGGAAGCACAGAGCTGTTTGGAGGTGAGAGTATGGGGGAGATAGGTGGCTGGAGTGGGTCACATTTAGATGGAGAGAAAGGACACTGGTATATGGAGTGGTAGATTGGGTTGGCAAGAGAATTACTCCTGGCATTTCCTTAGAAGAGGGGTTCACTCTCTCTGATGTTTATGTAGTTGGCAGAGAAAGGTATCTCTGCGTGGGCATTTATGCCACTCAGAATTCTGCAGTGGAATTAGGAGGTTACACTTCTGAAAGAGTTTGAATCTGGTTACTTTGTTGTCTCCCTTTCCAGAAAGAATCAGTTTGAGTCTGTCTTTAATTTGAGGGTTCAGAGAAGAGATTGAAGGCTTCCAGAACCCAGCCTTGCAGGGAGTGTTTAGAGACTCTTCATGTGCATGGGGCCCAGCTGAGAGTTGTGGAGGCCATAAAACACTTCAATTTTGCTCGAACAGTGGAGATAGGTAGGGGTTCTTCCCATCATGCAGGGGATTTGTGGTATGGTAGATGGGAGATGTGGAGAGAGTTGGTGATGTTCTATCAGAATTTGTTCAGGGACTATGAGCCCAGGTGAGTAGGAATATTGGTATCCTCAAGCTTTGTTCTACTGTTGCAACTGCTAAATGTGAGTTAATCTAAATCTTTATATTGCAAATATATATTTGAATTACGGTCCTGCCTTGCATGCATTTTCCTCTTAGTTAATTATATAAAAATTTGAATTCATGTTTGTCTATGAAGGCTAGTGGACTGGCGTTTCTCCGAGTCTCATAATGAGATGAGATGTTGCTATTAGTGTCATACAAGCAGAATTAACAGCATGTTTAAAGAGCCAAATGAAGAGCCAGAACTAGTGAATTATGCATTACCAGATTTTAGAGATTAGACTGGTATCTTGATGATTGCCTTAAAACCTTAATGCCACAAATCAAGATACAACTAACATCAAGAGTTATATGAACATACTTGAGATTATGTTTCTGGATAAATTTTTCAATTTCTTTCACAGTTGATCCTTGGATATTGTTTTGATTCTTGGCAATTTTGGAGACATATGATAGCATCCTTCCAAAATAACAATCTGATTATAGCTTTTAACATTGGGTTACCAAAAAGATTATTGTATATGTTTATTCATAATTTTAGGTTTCTTCATCATTTCAGTGAATACTGCATTGAATCTTCATTGTCACACATATTAGGAATCCTAATGTTTGTACTCTTCATGGCTGTCTCTAGCCCTCAGACATACCTGGTTATCATATTGAGAACTCTATACTCATAACATTTTAAAAGCAGTGGTTTCTACTATGTAGGATGAATATGAGATTAAGTTGCTTTTACTTCATTTTCTTCTGTTTGTGACAGAGATTAGACAAGACAGAAGCATCTTGATATACATGACATTCTTTTCTTTCTGTTTAGGTACAGCACTCTCTTCTGCTTTCATAAATTTGTTCATGTCATTCTTCACTCTTAGAATTCCCCCATTTTGTCCCTCCACCCATCTGAAAGTGAAAGTCGCTCAGTCATGTCTGACTCTTTGAAATCCCATGGACTGTCCATGGAATTCTCCAGGCCGGAATACTGGAGTAGGTAGCCTTTCCCTTCTCCAAGGGATCTTCCCAACCCCGGGATCCAACCCAGGTTTCCTGCTTTGCAGGCAGATTCCTTACCAGCTGAGCCACAAGGGAAGCCCAAGAATACTGGAGTGGGTAGCCTGTCCCTTCTCCAGTGGATCTTCCCCACCCAGGGATCAAACTGGGGTCTTCTGCATTACAGGCAGGTTCTTTACCAACTGAGCTATCAGGGAAGCCCTGATTCATGCATCTAAATCTCAAATATTCTTCAAGACCCTTCTCTTTTTCTTAAGTCCTATATTTGTAATGCAGTAACATCCCATTTAGAAAATACTTGTTTATATTCATAAGTTTATCAAGACCCTACATACCTGCAGAAACTTGCATTAATAGCTTCAATTGTTCATTGTTTCCTATATCTGTACCATGTAATTTTGCTTTCCCAACTTGGGCAGGATCACCTGCCCACTCCATGACTCTGGCCTGGGGTGGATGACTTGCTTTAACTAATGAAGCAGTGTTGTACACTGAAGGATTCCCTCTTGAACCTCTGCCATCACCATGAGGTCATTCCCCTGCCAGCCTGCAGAAGAGAGGGCCACATGGAGCGAAAGTTGTCACACTGAGGCCATCCTCAGCAGTCATCCATTCAAACACTAGACAGTAGAGCAAGTCAGTCACTTGAGGTCAGAAGTGCTGCCTAGCAGACTCCCAGCTCACCTCAGAAGCACAGGCTATAAGGATGAAGTTTTCACAGCATTACTATAGCAGTAGATAATTGATACACATATCCTACATAGTGTAACCCACGCCTTGCTAAACTTATTTCTTACTCTTGTCTACTTCTTTCATCACTCTGCAGCCATATTGGCCTTCTTTTCCTCTTTTATACCAAGATAATTTTTGGCTTCAGATCTTTGCCCTGTTCCCTCTGTCAGGAGCATCTTCCTTCTCTTATTTGTGGGGGCATCATCATGAGTTTTTTAATGTCTTACTTTGAGATTGCTCCCTTGACCCCACTGCCTAAAGGAGCCTTCTTCCCAGCTATTCCCTATTCCTTTTCACTGTGTTTTCTTCACTTTGCTTATTATTTTCTCAACTTATTTATTTACATGTTTATTGTCCATCTTCCCCAATGTTCCTGAGGTAGAGAGTTTATTTTTTTTTATCCCTAGTATCAAGAATAAGGAGCTTCCCAGGTGACTCTAGTAGTAAAGAATATGCCTGGTAATGCAGGAAACATAAGAGAAGTGAGTTTGATCTCTGGGTTGGGGAGATTTCCTGGAGGAGGTCATGACAACCCACTCCAGGAGAATCCCATAGACAGAGATGCTGGCGGGCTACAGTCCATGGAGTCACAAATTTGAACACGACTGAAACGGCTTAGCACATCAAGAATAGAGTCTGGCACCTAACAGACTTTCAATAAATGAGATAAGTCTATGAATAAATTTTTATTAAGAGGATAGATGGGACAAGGTATATAGGTTCTAGAATGTGATAGAGTATTATATTAATTTCCTAGGGCTGCTGAAACAAATTTCCATAAATGCAATGGCTTGAAACAACAGAAATTTACTTTTCACAGTTCTGCAGGCCAGAAGTCTGAAGTCAATCTGTAGTCAGGGCCACACTCCCTCCACAGGCTCTGACATGGTCTTCTACCTGTATCTGTCCTCTGTGTGTCTGTCCCTAATATCCCTCTGCCCCTCTTTTATTCATGTGATGGCATTTAGAGCCCACCAGGATAATCTAGGATTATCTCTTTATCTCCAGATTCTTAAGTTAGTCACATCTGCAAAGATGGTTTTTGATATGAATACATTTACATGAGTGAGGGGGCCATTTTTTGGCCTATAGTAAGCATAGATATGGGGCTTTACAGAAGGCTCAGTGGTAAAAGAATCCATCTGCCAATGTAGGAGACGCAGGTTCAATCCCTGGGTTAGGAAACCCCCTAGGAAAAGAAATGGCAACCCACTCCAGTATTGCCGGGAAAATTCCATGAACAGAGGATGCTGGCACGCTACAGGCCATGGGATCACTAAAAGAGTCAGACACAATGACTAAACCAGAAAATATGGACATGATCAACTCAAGCACGTGGGAGGCAGAACAACATAGTTTAAGATCCTGTGCTGTGGAGCCAGAGTGTCTGGGTTTGAATCTCAATTTTGCCACTTACTGTATGCATGTGGCCATGTTGCTTAACCTCTCTGCTTAGTTCCTCTCCTGCAAAATCCAGATGACAATGGTTGCTGCTGCTGCTGCTAAGTCACTGCAGTCGTGTCCAACTGTGCAACCCCATAGATGGCAGCCTACCAGGCTCCCCCTTCCCTGGGATTTTCCAGGCAAGAACACTGGAGTGGGTTGCCATTTCCTTCTCCAGTGCATGAAAGTGAAAAGTGAAAGTGAAGTCGTTCAGTCGTGTCCGACTCTTCACAACCCCATGGACTGCAGCCTACCAGGCTCCTCCATCAATGGAGTTTTCCAGGCAGTACTGGAGTGGGGTGCCATCGCCTTCTCTGGATGACAATGGTAGCCTCTTCAAAAGATTGTTGTGAGAATTGATGGGACATGGTATGTGTTTGATGCTTATCATTACAGTTGTAAAGCAACACCTACTGAGCATTTCTGATATGCCAAGCTCTGTGTTAAACACATTGTTTATCTTAGCTAATTTAATCCTCACAACAACCCTATGAGGTAGAGACTAAGCCACTTGCTCAAGATCACACATCTAGAAAGTGGTAGAGGTAAGAGTCAAGCTTATAGTCTGTGCTCTTAGCCACTTCATACATAGCTTCTCTGCTGGTGCTGCTATTATTTTACAGTAATTGCTGTGAGATTTCTTTTGGCGATTAATATTTCCAGGAAAACCAGAGATTTATGGAGGATGTGACTTGGAATCGAAACCATGAATCTGTATAGCCTTTTGTAAAAACCATTTAAAAAATTGAAACAACATTTTAGTTTCAAGTGTACAACAGAGTGATTCATACATACATACACATAAGTGAAAGAGAAGTCACTCAGTCGTGTCCAACTCTTTGTGGCCCTATGGACTGTAGCCCATCAGGCTCCTTCATCCATGGGATTTTCCAGGCAAGCATACTGAAGTGGGTTGCCATTTTCTTCTCCAGGGGATCTTCCTGACCCAGGGATCGAACTCAGGTCTCTCGCATTGCAGGCATACTCTTTACCCTCTCCAGGGAATCCCATATATAAAATACTATATATAAAATGTATATATTCTTATATAATATATATATTCTTTTTCAGATTCTTTTCAATTATAGGTTATTACAAGATACTGAATATAGTTTCCTATGCTGTACACTAGGTTCTTATTGTTTACCTATTTTATATATAGTAGTGTGTAGTTGTGAATCCCCAGCTCCTAATTTATCTCTCCCCCCATCTCCCTGATATCCCTTTGGTAACCATAAGTTTTTTTCTTTGTCTGTGAATCTGTTTCTGTTTTGTAAATAAGTTCATTTGTATCTTTTTTTTTTTTAGATTCCACATATAAGTGATGTGATACTTGTCTGACTTACTTCATTTAATATGATATCTCTAGGTCCGTCCATGTTGCTTTCTTCAATTTAAGCCTCAATTTTGAAATAAGGAGCTGATAACTTGAGCCAGTCAGATCCAGGTTTTGTTTTTGCTGACTATAGAGCGTCTCTGTCTTCAGCTGTAAAGAATGTAATCAATCTGATTTCAGTGTTGACATTTTGGTGATGTCCATGTGTAGAGTCATCTCTTGTGTTGTTAGAAAAGGGTGTTTGCTATGACCAGTGTGTTCCCTTGACAAAACTCTGTTAGCCTTGGCCCTGCTTCATTTTGTACTCCAAGGCCAAACTTGCCTGTTACTCCAGGTATCTCTTGACTTCAAACTTTTGCATTCCAGTGAAATGCAAAAGGACATATTTTTTTGGTGTTGATGAAAAAGACATATTTTTGATGAAAAATGAAGAAAAGGACATACGTCTTTGGTGTTAGTTCAAGAAGGTCATAGAACCGTTCAACTTCAGCTTTTCTGGCAATCATTGTTTGGGGTATAGACTTGGATTACTGTGGTGATGAATGGTTTGCTTGGAAATGAACGAAGATCATTGTGTCGTTTTTGTGATTGCACCCAAGTACCACACGCATTTCAGACTGTTTTGTTGACTATGAGGGCTACTCCATTTCTTTTAAGGGATTCTTGCCCACAGTGGTAGATATAATGGTCATCTGAGTTAAATTCTCCCATTCCCATCCATTTTAGTTCACTGATTCCTAAGATGGCGATGTTCACTCTTGCCAGCTCCTGCTTAACTGCATCCAGTTTACCTTCATTCATGGACCTAACATTCCAGGTTCCTATTTAATATTGTTCTTTACTTTCACCACCAGACACATCCACAGCTGAGCATTATCTCTGCTTTGGCACAGCCTCTTCTTTCTTCCTGGAGCTATTAGTAGTCTCCCTCTGCTCTTCCCCAGTAGCATACCGGACACCTTATGACCTGGAGAGCTCACCTTCTGATCTGGAGAGCTCACCTTCTGGTGTCATATCTTCATGGAGTTCTTGTAGCAAGTATACTGTAGTGATTTGCCATTCCCTCCTCAGGTGGACCACGTTTTGTCAGAACTCTCCACTATGATCTGTCCTTCTTGGGTGACCCTGCATGCCATAGCTCATAGCTTCATTGAATTATACAAGCCTCTTCGCCACCCCAAGGCCATGATCCATGAAGGATTTACTGCCTTAGACAGTGGAAACTGAAGATTAATCTAGATATTAAGATATTATTTTATGTTTAATCTCTTTAGTGGGGAAATATAAGTATTGTATCTTGTAATTCACTTGCACATTTATTCATTCAACAAGTAGTTATTATGGATCTAATAATATATGCCAGGCACTGTGCTAGGCACTGAGAATTCAATAGTGGACAAGATAGCCTCAGACCCTTCTATGTGAAGTTTATATTCTATTGGGAGAGATCATAATTAAACAGTCATATAAATAACTATAATCTGCATAGTGCTGTGTGCCTGGTAGCTGTTTAGCTGATTAATTAGGGTGCCCAGTCTTACTTGCTTCTTAGATCCTGACAAATTGTAGTCAAAAAAAGCAATGTAGTAATTCATATTTGAGGTCTACAGACAACATAAAAAATTTCAGTGCAGTCAATAAGTTTAGTAATAGTCAGGCTGTTTTCTGTATTTTTCTTATTTCTGACATAGAGCAAAGATTATGTCAGTTGCCCTGTGGTTTAAAGCCACAGTTATTCTGGGAGTACACAGTGGCCATCACTGAGCAGTAACTGATCCAAAAGAATTCCAGCCAAAGTCTTGCCAATGATGGAAAGAAGTGATGTGCCCTGGAAGTTGCCAAAAAGTATGTTTTTCTTGTTCATGGCAATCATTGTGTCTTTGAAATTCTTCATATGTTGTGACGTGTGCATATATGAATGTTCCCTGTGAGGCAGAGATGGTGCTGTCAAATTCATTCAAGCAGTACTTAACTCTGTATAATTTGTAGCTAATCAGATGCCTAATAAATGTTTTGATGCTGCTGCTGAATCATGTTGCCAATGACATTCAAGAAAGTTCTAGAAGATAAACCATCAAGATTGACACTTTAACATCGTTGATTATTTAAATTCCATTTCCCCCTTCAAATTATCAAGGCTTGTTTATGCTATTCAGTTCTAGTACCTCTTCTTTAATATGAAAGGAAATATGAAATGCAATTTCCACCTCTGAGGGTTCTTTTCTTTTTTTTGCAACTTCATTTCAGCTTCTCTAAAGTGGTGGATCTGTGTGTAGTTTTTATTGTTAGATACTGACCCTGCTGATATTCAGAATATTGCTTCATTATTCTCTTTTATTTACAGTGTTGAAAACAATGAGTTGGTTCCCTTTCATCCCTCAAAAGGTGATTATTTACTTTCTTTTCGCTAAGTTTCAATATGAATTCATAGATTTAAACATTTTCTGTGTTCATTCAATCCATTGAGATTACTATCCAATCTGTAACTCAAATTGTTCCTTTTTTTTTTTTTTTTTTTTTGCCAATGGGAGCTTTTTTTATGTGAATCTTGAGTCTTTGACAGCTTTTTTGCTATCTAATGTGACATTCTATTCCAGGTTCATCTTGTACAGGTTTTTCCCCTGACCTGGAATTTGTCATTCCTTCAAGAAGTCTTGAAGTTAGAATTGGAATTTCAGTGCCACAATCTGGGGAGCAGAGATGCTGATTGCTTATGGGCTGATCATTTCTTCTAAAACTCTTCAGTGGATAGAACAAATAAAAACAGTATGTTAAATAAAATATCTAATGCATTCATACTGATGCTTCCAGTTAAAATTCATCTATAAGGATTTTTAATTTACCTCTTCTATATTTATCTGTGTCTCCTTTTTTCTTTCTGCTAAAAATCCTAGTTCTTAAGGATACAAAGGATATTAGACTATCTCATAATTACTTATTTATTTTAAATTATATATAGCAATCTCAAAATATTAATCTATAACTAATATTTCTACTACCAGTATAATTAGAAGAGTTTTAAAGGTGTATGATTTTTTCCATATGCTCACTCCATTTTTTAATCATTTGTACCTCTTATCATTGAAGATCAGTTTTACTGGGTATAAAATTCTTAGGTCACATTTTATTTCCTTGAGCATGTTAGTTATGATTATCTTGACTGATACTCTGTAAACATTTGATGAAACTTCACAGATGTTCATTAAAAAAATTTTTTTTCAGCCTCACCACAAGGCTTGTGAAACTTAGTTTCTTGACCAGGGATTGAACTCAGTCCCCAGCAATGAAAACTCCAAATCCTAATCACTAGACTGCCATGGACTTCCTCCCCTCAAAATTCTTTTTAATAAATTAGAAATGACATGACAAAGAACATAAGCCAGAAACCAACATCAATATGATAATTAACTTAGAAACATTTCCAGAATTGATGAGAACAAGACTTGATGCCCTTGTTACTGCTATTATTCATCATTGTTCTGGAAATGCTTTAATAAGAAACAATATATTCTGGTATTTATCAGAATTCAGGAGACAAAATTGCTGTGGTTCACTGATGATATGAATGTCTAGCTAGAAAGACTACAAAAACCAACAAAAAAGAAACAAATATGTTCAGTATGCTGCTGCTGCTGCTAAGTTACTTCAGTCCTGTCTGGCTCTGTGCGATTCCAGAGATGGCAGCCCATCAGGCTCCCCCATCCTTGGGATTCTCCAGGCAAGAACACTGGAGTGGTTGCCATTTCCTTCTCCAATGCATGAAAGTGAAAAGTGAAAGTGAAGTCGCTCAGTTGTGTCCAACTCCTAGTGACCCCATGGACTGCAGCCCACCAGGCCCCTCCATCCATGGGATTTTCCAGGCAAGAGTACTGGAGTGGGTTGCCATTGCCTTCTCTGAAATATGTTCAGTATAATACCTGGCTAATGTCAATATATAAAAATCATTAGTGCTCCTATTCTATAGGAAAGGGTTAACTCAACAGGCTGGGTTGCTCAAACCCTGTACTTTCCCAAGAAAGGCCCATTTTCAGGACTGGCCTTTAGTTGGCTCCTGGGAGCTGAGATCTTGGAATGTTCTGTCTAATAATATTTTTCCATGCTCAAGGCCTTGAGCCTTGCTATACCTGTTTGTTCAAATAACTGATGCTAACAATGTGATTTAGGATGAACACCTGCTTTCTTTATGGGGTCTGGAACTTGGGTAACAAATCTGTGAGGCAATGCTATATGTCTACATGAATGACCCCAGTAAAGAATTCAAGCATTCAAGCCTGCTTAGGATAACTTCCCTGACTGGCAACACTTTGCGTATGGTTGTCACACATTGTTACTGGAGAAATTAAGTAGGTTCAGTGTGGCTCCACTGGGAGAGGATATCTGAAACTTTGAGCCTGGTTTCCTCTGAAAATGCCCCATATGATCTTTCCTTTTCCTACTTTTACTCTCTATTCTTTCACTGAAATAAACCATAACCATGGGTATAACAACTTCTGGGTCCTATATAGGAGTTCTAGTGAACCATTGAGCTTTAGGATGATCTTGGGGACTCCTCACATCTCTGTATATTGGGAATACCTTTATAAAAAATAAGATCCCATTTATCAGAGTGATAAAACAATGCTTCGCTCAGTCTTGTCTGACTCTTTGCCACCCCATGGACTTTAGCCTACCAGGCTCCTCTGTCCATGGGATTTTCTAGGCAAGGGTACTGGAGTGGGTTGTCATTTCCTTCTCCAGGGGATCTTCCCAACCAAGGATTGAACCCGGGTCTCCCTCATTGCAGACAGACGCTTTACCATCTGAACCACCGGGGAAGCCCCTTTAGAATATATATTCCACTTATAAAACACTATAAAAATTTTTAAGTAGGATAAAACAAAAGGTAAAAATTTTTCTGAGAAATTTAAGAGAAGACTTGAATAAGGGGAGAGCACTTATGAACATATCAATTCTCCTGAGAGTATTAAAAATTGTAACACAGTCCCAATTAAAACTATAATTTTTTAAAAATTTGATCACCTGAGAAAATAGCCTATACATTTTGGAAGAAAGAGTTCCGGGCAAGGCCTTTCCTCTAGATAATAAAACTTGGTTTTTAAAAAGCTATAATAATTAAAGTAGTATAGTACCGAGAAAGCCAGGAATAGATATATACATGAATTATATGGAAAGCTCAGAAATATACCCAGATATTTATTAGAATTTAGTATAAGCTGAAGATTGCATTCAAGTCAATGAGGAAAAGTTGTTTTGTTTGATGACTGGTGTTAAGAAAACGGGCTAATCTTTTTGGGAAAAGTCAAATTAGAGACCTATTAGTCCATTTAGGAAAATCCAGCCCAGATATAAATATTTAAATTAGGAAAAACTAAAGTATAAAAGGACTTGAATAAAACATAAAATGGTTAGATGATCTCATGGTAGGAAAAGACCTATATATAATCCCAAAGTTGTTATACTATTAGAGAAAATATTTATACCTTGTAAATATTCAAATCTGATTCCTATGGCAGATCTACAAAACTGAAAAGAAGCCATCCCTCCAATAAAGAAATGCAAGTTAAACTCCAGTAAGTTCCTAGATTTTTCCTACTAGATTGGCAGTGATTTAGAATAATGATAAAGGCTAGGATTAGTGAAGATGTGGGTAAATATGAATTTTCGTATGCTGTCAGTGGAAACATACTGATACAGGATTTCTGGGAGTAATTTGAAAATCTGTATCAAATACCAATGTGTATTTTTTACTATTCCACATCTAGAAATCCTTTCTAAGGGTATCATCGGATATGCCACGAGATATATACAAAATCTGTTTGACAACCTAAAGGTCCATTGAGATGAATGGATAAAGAAGATAGGGTATATATGTATACACACATGATGGAATATTACTCAGCCATAAGAAAGAATGAAACAATGCCATTTGCAGCTACATGGATGGACCTACGGATTATCACACTAAGTAAAGTAAGTCAGAAAAAAAAAGACACGTTCCATATGGTATCATTTATATGTGGAATCTAAAATATGATAAAATGAACTTATCTACAAAACAGACTCACAAACAGAAAACAGATTGTGGTTGCCAGGGGGAGGGGGGGAGTGGGGGTGGGTTAGACTGAAAATTCAGGGTTAGCAGGTGCAAACTATTATACCTAGAATGGAAAAACAACAAGGTCCTGTTGTATAGCACAGGGAACTGTATTCAATATTCTGCAATAAACCATAAAGGAAAAGAATATGAAATCAAATTGTAGTACAATATACATATAACATGGACTTTCCTGGTGGCTCAGATGGTAAAGAATCTGCAATGTGGGGGACCTGGGTTCGATCCCTGGGTTGAGAAGATCCTCTGGAGAAGGAAATGGTAATTCACTCCAATATTCTTGCCTGGAGAACTCCATTGACAGAGGAGCCTGCAGTCCATGGGGTTGCAAAGAGTCAGACAAGACTGAGTGACTTCACTTTTATTTTTCACCTCTGAAAAAAATGTGTTTTGAAAACTTATAAACTGTTTCAAATGATTATAAATAGGAAATTGGCTAAGCAAATTATGATACAATATTGTCACCAAGAATAATGTTGTAGGTATGTATTTGTATACATAGAAAGATGTTTTTAGTATATTATTTAATGGAAAAATGATAAAACCATTATAAGACAGCTTTTAAAAACTATAAGCATATATTTATTTGT
The DNA here is from genome assembly GCF_001704415.2 of Capra hircus. Classification (NCBI taxonomy): domain Eukaryota; kingdom Metazoa; phylum Chordata; class Mammalia; order Artiodactyla; family Bovidae; genus Capra; species Capra hircus. Next base: position 64,708,660 of record NC_030812.1, read on the forward strand.
GTGTGTGTCTAAAATATTATACACTAAAATATTCAGTGTTATTTCTGGGTAGTAGGATTATATTTATATATATTTGTGCTTATCTGTATTTTAAATTTTCTATAGTAAATCTTTTACATAAAAACAATAAACTGTAAAGAAACCAACTCTCCTCTATTCACTTTAATCGTATCAGGATTCATATAAGGGATGTGCTTTAATGTAGAGATTCCTGGCCATCCTGTTACTGATTCTCAGTGATTCCACAATTCTAGATTGAGACTGCCCTCCTCCTGTACTGATGCATAGTTTGATCTACTCCCTAGACTGTCAACATTCCTGATTTGTCAGTGACCCTTTCATCATGATGCTAGAATTCCCCACATCTGATGATTGCCCCATGGTCAGTTTTGTTTGGACATTCTCTTCTTCAGAGAGCAGTTATAGATAGTTATGACTGCTCATGATAATATTTACAAAGATTTGAATGAAAGACATTTTTATCTCTTCAATATTGGTGGTAAGGGGAGATTAAGAATCTGAATCTAATGCACCAGACTTGCCCTAGTTATGCTCTTTGGAGAAACATCTAGGTTATATTGGTTATGGGGTTTCTATCAGATGATATAAGGCGACCTGGGTCCCAGTATTTCCACAATAAAGATGTTCAGCAGGACTTGAGGAGCATCTCATTCTCAATTTGGCTTGCTTGCAAATGACTCCCTTTACAATTCCAAAGAGAGAGTCTCTGGCTGGGTCAGTATGATGTTTGTTTATTAAACAAAAGTTCATGGCAACTTCAAATGCATTTGATTTTGTATTTAGCCACACTGTGGATTTCTGTATGAGCAACTTATCATCATAGTGATGAAAAATGAGACAGTGCTAGTGATGTTGTGGTTACAATTGCCCTTTTCATCCTTGATTTTCTGGGGAGTCGGTCTTCCTTGAAACTCTCTTGACCGTCAGTATGAAACTCTGAGCTCTCATTGATGGAGCGGATCCCTGAGCTGGCGTGCACCCAAGCCAGGAATAGACTGGAGTACACTTATTGAGAATGACACAGTTCTTGATTGCATGTCTGATCCATGGATTACATTGTCTTCACCACAGCAAATGGTTCTGCCATGAAATCTTATTTCTCCTTCCTTTACTCTCTCTGCTTCTTTCCCTCATATAATACTACTCTGTCCTCAGGAGTCTGTAGATTTCAATGAGTCTTCCAAGTCCAAAGGCTTAAATCTGGCCACCTCTCTCTTTTCTATCCAGTTATTTTTCCGAGGTGGCATTGAGGATGTTACCATGTTTGTTTAATTCTTAGTTATGATTGTTATGATGGGTAATAGCTATTTTATTTCAAGTCTGAACTAAAATTACTGGCTTGCTTTTTTCATTATGCTATGGTTTTTAGAAACATTGCACTCCAGCTTTGCCACTGGATGTTTTAATCATGTGGTAGATATTAGGAGAAAAGAATATAAGAGAAGCCTTCAGAGAAAATTAAAAAAAAAAATTAGTTCCAGAGTTGACCGCCTTGCTATTCCTATCGAGGCCTACCTTCTCTCCCTGCAGTTAGTCACCACACTTGGAGGGCTGCTTCTCACACTGGCACCAAGGAGGTCAGTTTTTCCACTCTCTCCCCCAGAAAAGATCAGGAAGTGCCATAAGGTTCATGAAAATTTAAGCTTGAAGTTTAGAAAACTCAAAACAACCCAAACCCTCAAACATTCAGTTTGGTTTGAATCTTGGACAAAGGTTTGCTATGTAGCCAGTGGAGTCATTCCAGTTTAAGGGCTGTAGTAACTTCATTTCAGGGCTAGTGACGGGGAAATTATGAAACCATAACTTGGATCTTATTTTAACAAAACCAAGAAACAAAAACACTTACTGGGGAATCTGCATGGGAAAAGGGGCCTACCTAACCCGAACTGGTGCTATTTCACTGTGGCAGCTCCTCTTACTATAGGAATTATGAAACCGTTCTTTCCAATTCCTTCAGAGAAAGCTGACTTTTGAAAGCAATTGAGTTGCCTGCATCCAATTTATAAGCCTCTTGTGTACAACAGGGAAAGATCTTTCATAGGTGATTAAATCCAGCAGGGTTAAGGCCTGTCATAGTGATCTCCCATCATGGTCAGTTTTCATTTCAAAAGTCATCCCAGGAGAACAACTGTAGTTCTTTACCTAGCTGACTTCTGAAACAAATTTTCTACTTTAAAGAGAGCCCAATAATTTAGACCCTATCCTCCTTGGATACCACTTATTTATTCCAGGGATAAGAGTTCAATTTAATGACTGTTTCTTTAGTGGCTTTATTATATCCAGCACAGGAGAATGTATTTCAGGCAAGGGTATGTAACATAGAAAAAAAATATATATGATTCTCAAATATCTAATGGACCAGTCTATAATCAGCAATGAAGACCTCTTAGAACAAATATAAATGCAAAAAAGGATTCATTCTGCAATAATTTAGAAAGCTTAAGTTGATTTCTAAACGTACCCAATAGAGTATCTCACCTTGTTTATAGCTGTTCACTTAACAAATACGGCAAAGCAAAAATGAGGACAAGCCTCAGGTTGTGCAGGTGTAGAAGACAGCCTGGAGGGGCAAAGAGTCAAGAGGGGCCTGCTGAATTTCTGAAGTACACAATCTCGAAGGATTTTAGGAAGATTTGGGGCCTCAGTGTGCTCAGAGATACCGAGAATTTAATAAAGTATGCCTTTTCTTATTTAGGTAGAGACTTTGACTTGGCCCATTAAGTGACTAAGTTGACAAAGTTCCAGTTGGCAAATAACATAAATATTCCCCAAAGTATCCATATTCTTATCAAATTGGATGGTTCTCTTAATTGGGAATGTATTTCGTTAGCAATTTTAGTTGGATTATATTAGGCATTCCCCATCCTTTTAAGTGATTGTTTCTGCTATTACATGGAGTCATGTTACTGTGAAATTTGAACTAATTCACATGAAATTGGATATGCATCACAAACTGATGAGCTGTGGTTAATAATATTTGTTGTAACTTGAAAATTTTCTATTAGTGTTTCTGTTAAAATATCACTCTGTAATGACACCAATAAGTAACTCCTTTTCTTCTTCATATTTGAACTTTAGGACTACAGGAAGCAAGTCTGCTTCTCAGAATGTAAATGCTGCTGCTGCTGCTGCTAAGTCACGTCAGTCGTGTCCGACTCTGTGTGACCCCATAGACAGCAGCCCACCAGGCTCCGTTCCCTAATACTGGAGTGGGTTGCCATTTCCTTTTCCGGCGCATGAAAGTGAAAAGTTAAAGTGAAGTCGCTCAGTGTGTCTGACTCTTTGTGACCCCATGGACTGTAGCCTACCAGGCTCCTTCGTCCATGGGATTTCCCAGGCAAGAGTACTGGAGTGGGTTGCCATTGCCTTCTCCGAATGTAAATACATCTAGTTAAATTTTCAAAATTTGGAGATTCCCTAGAACTATTTTCCGAACAAATAGTAATACTGTAATGTTTACAGTTTAACAGTGGAAATATAGGAGCATAACATTCTTTAATAATTGAGGATTTAAATTTTTGGTACTGAATATTTATCAAAGCTATTAATAGGCAATCAATAAATAAGTAGAGCCCTGTGCTCAAAGAGTGAACTGATGGTTGAGAAATAAATATAAGTGTTAAATGCCTACTAAGTGTCAGGGACAGTCAGTTCTGAACAAGGAAATAATCATTTCCAGATGGAGATGGTCAGAGGATTCATGGAAAATACGAGATTTATGTTGGCCTTTGTGGTTGTGGTTTAGTCACTAGGTCATGTCTGACTCTTTTTGTGACCCAGTGGACTGTAGCCCGCCAGGCTCCTCTGTCCATGGAATTCTCCAGGCAAGAATACTGGAGTCGGTAGCCATTCCCTTCTCCAAGGGATCTTCCCCACCCAGGGATGGAACCTGGGTGTCCTGCACTGCAGGTGAATTCTTTACTGACTTTGAAGGTTATACAAATTTGGAGTAAAGTAAACAGGTTGTTTCAGATGTGAGGAATCAGAGCATCAGAGACTTGAAAATACAGTATAGAAGGGGAGAATTGATGTAAGAGAATAGTGGGAATTAGAGCTTGAAAGAAAGGGTAAAATCAGATTTTGGAAGGCTAGCCAAGGACTCTGGGTTTTATCCAATAGATACAAGGAGTTATTCTATATTTTTGAAATGGGAAATGAAATAGTGAAGTAATGTTTTAGGAAGATACTGCTGGTAATAATAGGTTGAATAGATGGAAAAGGAAGTGGTTGAAGGCAGAACATTTGATTAGAAAACCCTTTCACTGGCCTAAAAAAATGATAAAAGTCTGGTGTACAGTAGTGGAAAGGAAAATGGAGAGGAAAAACATCATTAGGAAGAGAAAGAGAAATCAATACAGCTGTGAGATTATATGATGTGGAAAGTAAGGGACAATTTACGATGTCATCTTTTGGTTTAATGTGTGATTTGAGACCTGGGTATCAGAATGGTTGCAAAACATTTCTCATGTTCATAAATGAGAAATGTGAAAAGTAGCTTCAGTTGGGGTTGGAGGAGAAAAATAGGTTTTGTTTTAGGTTTGTTGCTTTTGAGGTGATGGCATACTCTTTAGTAAGCAGTTGGAAATGCAGGGCTCAATTTTGTGAGAGACAGATAGACAGACAAAGGTTGGGACTAGTAATAAAGATTTTGATATTGTCTGTATGTAAGTAACAGTTGAAATTGGGGAGATATATTTTAGAGGAGGATCTGCACAAGCAGTGCAAGGTGAGGAATTGTCTCCTGGAACACTGATTTGGAGTAGGTTTATGTGCAGAACCAACTATTTGCCCCTGTGATGTCAAACTCAGAAGAGTGTATTCTTTTTAACATACATAACATGTCTAGGAGATAACTTTATCAATTTGTGTCCTGGTCAAATAGGATTAAAAATTCAACTCAATGAAAATATTTTTATAAATGTTTCTCCATGTTTCTGCCTCTGATAAGTTTTCTGAACTTGTTCAAGTCATATAGCTAGTTTGGGGCTAAAAATTTCTCATTTGTAAAATAAGGGTGTTGACTAGAATTCTCAGATGACCTCTAAGGTCCCTTCCAGTTCCTCAATCCTAGTGTCAATTTCTAGGATATTTCTCTAGTGTCGGTTTCTAGGGTATTTAGCTGATTGACTTGAGTCTTACCAGCAGGGAGCAGACTATTCCACAATTTCTTGAGGGCATAGCTATCTCTTTGGAGGACTGATGGTCTAGGGGGTGTTCTTAGCAGTGTTCCTAAATCCACATTATCTTGGAAAATGTCTTATATTTATAATCCTTTTAGAGGCCTTTTTCAATCTCCAGTAGCTGGATATCAAGCAAAAATCTTTGAGTTAATGAAAGCTGTTTGTGACGAATTAGTTATTCAGGAGACATAAGAGATGTGGATTTGATCCCTGGGTTGAGAAGATCCGCTGGAGGAGGGCATGGCAACCCGCTCCAGTATTCTTGCCTAGAGAATCCCATGGACAAAGGAGCCTGGTGGGCTATGGTCCATACGGTTTCAGAGTCGGACACAACTGAAGTGATTTATCTGCAGCAGTAGCTACATGACATGTTCTCTTCTCTACCCAAGGCTTCTCTACTAGGAGAAACTTAAAGGTAGATTCACTGTTGAGTCCTTCTAGAATTTTAGTTTCAAGAACTTGGTGTAGACTAATGAGTGTATATATATATATATATATATCTTGAAGTAGAGTTGATCCTTGAACAACACAAGTTTGAATTGTGTTGGTCCACTTACACACATATCTTTCAGTAAGTATATTGAAAAAATTTGAAAATTCACAACAATTTGAAAAATTCACAGGTAAGCCATGTAGCCTAGAAATATTTTTAAAAATAAGGAAAACGTATCTCACAAATGAATAAAATATATGTAGGTGCTAGTCTATCCTTACATAAGCATAAGGTGAATGGTATTTAATATAAACTTAATAATGTGTTTGTTTTCTTATGGTTTTATGACTTTTAAATAATTATATCACTGTGTTGTATGCCTCTGGAGAGGCTTATTAGCCTATTAGCCTATTTAGCCTATTAGCACAGGTAACTGTTGTTTTTTATTTTAAATAAGTTTCTAAAACTGTATTATGAATATAGTCATACAATAGTACTGTATCGCATAAAAATTTATAATGATACAGCCATTAGCATATAAGATACACTCTGTAAAACAGTCATATCAATTATGGGCTACCATAAGAATAAAAGCCATAAAGTAGTCATATTGTTGCTTCCTCATTATCAATTCATGAATTCAGTTATACTTGTAAGCATATATGAATTTATCTTGCATATTATGTTTTTATTTTTGATGTTTAGTGTTAGTGATATGTATGATATCTATAGTATTTTATATTATATAAGACAGTATTAATGGAGGTGCTGACAGACAAATGGTTTCATCTGATAAACAGATGAAGTAAACTTACAGTATCAATGAGGTATAGTACAGTACTGTAAACGCATTTTATTTTCCTTATGGTTTTCTTTTTTTTTTAATTTTTATTTTTACTTTATTTTACTTTACAATACTGTATTGGTTTTGCCATACATTGACATGAATCCACCACGGGTGTACATGCATTTTAGCACCCTTAACCCCTGCATTGTACAAGGGTCCACGTACAGTCATTTTTAGAAGGTTGAGTTCAGCTCACTCACTCATTCGTGTCCAACTCTTTGTGACCCCATGGACTGCAGCACGTCAGGCCTCCCTGTCCACCACCAGCTCCCAAAGCTTGCTCAAACTCACATCCAAGTCAGTGATGCCATGCAGCCATCTGTCGTCCCCTTCTCCTGCTGCCTTCAGTCTTTCCCAGCATCAGAGTCTTTTCCAAGGAGACAGTTCTTCACATCACGTGGACAAAATATTGGAGTTTCAGTGTCAGCATCAGTCCTTCCAATGAATATTCAGGACTGATTTCCTTTAAAATTGGCTGGTTGAATCTCCTTGCAGAACAAGGGACCCTCAAGAGTCTTCTCCAACTCCATACTTCAAAAGCATCCATTCTTCAATGCTCAGCTTTTTTATAGTCCAACTTTCACATCCAAACTGGGAAAACCATGCCTTTGACTAGATGGACCTTTGTTGGCAAAGTAATTTCTCTGCTTTTTAATATGCTGTCTAGGTTGGTCATAGCTTTTCTTCCAAGGAGCAAGCATCTTTTAATTTCATGGCTACAGTCACCATCTGCAGTGATTTTGGAGCCCCCCCAAAATAAAGTCTGTCACTGTTTCCATTGTTTCCCCATCTATTTGCCATGAAGATATGTGAAGTGGAAGTGCTGCACTCAATATGCTAGCAAATTTGGAAAACTCAGCAGTGGCCACAGGACTGGAAAAAGTCAGTTTCATTCCAATCCTAAAGAAAAGCAATGCCAAAGAATGCTCAAACTACTGCACAATTGCACTCATCTCACACACTAGTAAAGTAATACTCAAAATTCTCCAAGCCAGGCTTCAACAGTATGTGAACCATGATCTTCCAGATGTTCAAGCTGGATTTAGAAAAGGCAGAGGAACCAGAGATCAAATTGCCAACATCTGCTGGATCATAGAAAAAGCAAGAGAGTTCCAGAAAAACATCTATTTCTGCTTTATTGACTATGCCAAAGCCTTTGACTGTGGACCACAACAAACTGTGGAAAATTCTGAAAGAGATGGTCAGACCACCTGACCTGCCTCTTGAGAAAACTCTATGTGGGTCAGAATGCAACAGTTAGAACTGGACATGGAACAACAGACTGGTTCCAAATCGGGAAAGGAGTACATCAAGGCTATATATTGTCAACCTGCTTATTTAACTGATATGCAGAGTACATCATGAGAAACGCTGGGCTGGATGAAGCACAAGCTGGAATCAAGACTGCTGGGAGAAATATCAATAACCTCGAACATGCAGATAACACCACCCTTATGGCAGAAAGTGAAGCAGAACTAAAGAGCCTCTTGATGAAACTGAAAGAGGAGAGTGAAAAAGTTGGCTTGAGGCTCAACATTCAGAAAACTAAGATCATGGCATCTGGTCCCATCACTTCATGGGAAATAGGTGGGGAGACAGTGAAAACAGTGACAGACTTTATTTTTTGGGGCTCCAAAATCACTGCAGGTGGTGACTACAGCCATGAAATTAAAAGACGCTTACTCCTTGGAAGGAAAGTTATGACCAACCTAGACAACATATTAAAAAGCAGAAAAATTACTTAGTCAACAAAGGTCCATCTAGTCAAGGCTATGGTTTTTCCAGTGGTCATGTATGGATGTGAGAGTTGGACTATAAAGAGAGCTGAGGGCCAAAGAATTGATGCTTTTGAACTGTGGTGTTGGAGAAGACTCATGAGAGCCCCTTGGACTGTAAGGAGATCAAACAAGGCCATCCTAAAGGAAATCAGTCCTGAATATTCACTGGAAGGACTGATGCTGAAGCTGAAACTCCAATGCTTTGGCCACCTGATGTGAAGAACTGACTCCTTGGAAAAGACCCTGGGAAAGGTTGAAGGCAGGAGGAGAAGGGAACAACATGGGATGAGATGGCTGGATGGCATCACTGACTCGATGGACATGAGTTTGAGTAAACTCTGGGAATTGGTGATGGACATGGAAGCCTGGCGTGCTGCAGTCCATGGGGTCGCAAAGAGGCAAACATGACTGAGCAACTGAACTGAACTGAACTAATGGGACCAGATGCCATGGTCTTAGTTTTTTTAATGTTGAATTTTAAGCCAGCTTTTTCACTCTCCTCTTTCATTTTCATCAAGAGGCTCTTTAGTTCCTCTCACTTTCTGCATAAGTATGGTGTCATCTGCATATCTGAGGTTATTCATATTTGTCCTGGCAATCTTGATTCCAGCTTATGCTTCATCCAGCTTGGCATTTCCCATAATGTACTCTGCATGTCAGTTAAATAAGCAGGGTGGCAATATAATAGCCTTGACGTACTTCTTTCCCAATTTGGAACCAGTCCATTGTTCCATGTCCAGTTGTAACTGTTGCTTCTTGACCTGCATACAGATTTCTCAGGAGGCAGGTCAGGTGGTCTGGTATTCCCATCTCTTTCAGAATTTTACAGTTTGTTGTGATCCATACAGCCAAAGGCTTTGATGTAGCCAATAAGGAAGAAGTAGATGTTTTCCTGGAACTCTTGCTTTTTCTATGACCCAACGGATGTTTAAAAGGTTGGAGACATGCAATTCAGCAAATTTTGAGTATCTTCTAGGCATAATATAAATAAATGTATGAAGATGAATAAGGAACAATTTCTGTCTTCAAGGAAGCTACTGGTTCATAGGAGAACCTGGAATGTAAGTAAATACTCCACATGAGTACATGAAAAGGGTAGTACAGTAGAAGGAAGTACTGAGTGTAGGGTGACTGAGATGCCAGCCTCCTGTTGCAAACTGGAATAACTATGTTCTGGTATGTGCTGTTCCTAAATTGCCTGAGCAGGTGGTGGTTAGTCAGTATCCTTCAAGTCTTGGGTCTAAAGTAGGTGATTGATTTATTTTGAGCAAATGTCTATGAAAGCTTTTAGTCTATCTTAATAATCAACTTAGATCACAGCATATTGTTTGTGCGAGATATGCAAAAGGACTGACTCACTGAAAATGATTGACTAGTTATAAATAGACACTACATTTTTGGCAAGATGCAGATGAAAGCTTTTATGAAGTTATACAGTTGTGGCAAGATATTGTCAACTGTTGTACTAGTATTCAGATCATTGGAAAATCACATCAATATTGTCAGTATACTACTTAGCAGACAGGCGTGCTGACATAAACAAGTTATCAAGCTGCAGACTAAACTGAAGACCTATAAAAGAATGATGCTTTACAGAACATTCTATGAATACCATATTTGTTACGTATATTATATCCAACTTCTGGATGAGTGTCATTTTTAGATTTCCTGTGTTGAATTTAACATAAAGGTGACCAAGTTAGATTTATAAATAAATATATGACATTTATGTCATTCAGAGTGCTTGCTAAAATATTCTTGTTCTATAATGTCACTCATCTGAAAGATAACTATGTTTTCTGGTAGTGAAAAGGTATTCTTTCCTGTTTGGTGCTTATACATTCTTTTTCAATTTAACACATCAAAAGACAGAAATTAGAATATTGAGGATAAATAGTCATAGGTGCACTGATTAAACTTCCAGATGTAAAGAGTAATGGAAAGCTATGTAGCCTGGAAAGTGATCTGGGGGAGGCAATTATAAACTTCAGCTCATTATGAAATTCTTTGAATGATTTGATTATTTAATGTAGGGATAAATCTCTAAACTGTGATAAAAGTTCTGATTCCAGATTTGTGTCACTAGTTTTTGAGTGGGAGCAACACTTTTCACTTTCGTGCATTGGAGAAGGAAATGGCAACCCACTCCAGTATTCTTACCTGGAGAATCCCAGGGATGGGGGAGCCTGGTGGGCTGCCATCTACGGGGTCACATAGAGTCAGACACAACTGAAGCAACTTAGCAGCAGCAGCAGCAGCAGCAGCAATCCTAAAAATGACTTCCAAGATGTGTGATCTGAATAAGGGCATCAAAAAAATCTAAGCCACCCATAAGGTATGTTTCCATTGGCTCTAAACCCCCAGACCCCACCCTGAGTGATTTTGTATATTGTGTTTAAAGAACCCTTGTTAAAATGAACTATATTATCGGGCAGGAGTAACATATGAATAATACTGGCTAACATTCAAGTGCCTAAATCTTAGTTAATACTTACCATACCTTTATGAAGTTGATATTACTGTATTTAAACATTTTAAGATTCACTTTCCCCCCTACACATTTTCACAGTGAAATTAGTATGTGTTTTAGAATTAATGGTGTCTTTACTAGCATAATTTAGAACATATTCTTTTCTTTTACAAGCCTTGGGGCTTGTCAAATCATGGTGAGACTGACAAGAGACGGCATCATAGATTAGATGAAATATGGTATTAGCCACCACTCCCCTTCATCCAACCTTACCTAAAAGAAAATTGGGACATGAAGCTAAGTAAACTGTTCAAGATCACAGAACTGTTAAGTATTTGAGCCAGGATTCCACACAGATATAATTAATTCAATCCAGGACTGATGTTTACAACCACACCTTTCTACCTTCTGGTAATCTAGCAAAATTGGTATATCTGAAAAGCTATCCTCACAAAGCTGCCCTCTTTGGACAGTGGAGATGGGAAGAAAAGGAATTTATAAAGGACCACAGTGGACTGTTCAGTGAAGGAGTACAGTAGAGGACCCTTCGAAGCCAGGGTAATTATGAGCAAAACAGACCCTAAGAGGATAGGAAAGCTACAGGAATGTTGGGAAACACTGAAGGTGATGAAGGTGAAGGTCATTCACTTCATTTTTTGTCCAGGGCCAGAACTGTGTATGCAAAAGCTTCTAAATGGGATGCAGAAAGAAAATCCTTATGTAACAGGGAGTTATTTATCTGTATCTCTCATCTGTATCTCTACATTCACATCTGTACCGATGCATGTGTGCTAAGTCGCTTAAGTCGTGTTTGACTCTATGTGGCCCTATGGACTGTAGCCTGCCAGTCTCCTCTGTCCATGGGATTTTCCAGGCAAGAATACTGGAGTGGGTGCCCATGCCCTCCTCCAGGGGATCTTTCCAACCCAGAGATCTAACCCATGTCTCTTAATGTCTCCTGCATTGGCAGGCAGGTTCTTTATCACTAGCGGTCACGTGGGAAGCTCATCTGTACTTATATCTATTATTTGAAAGAGAGATTTGTATTGGGCTTTTTTTTTTTTTCAAAGGAAATGTTACATTATTAGCAAGCATTGGGAGGGGAGTTTGGGGAAGAATGGATACATGTGTATGTTCCTACATGTATGAAGGAACAGCCGAGTTCCTTCGCTGTTCACCTGAAACTACCACAAATGTTAATTGGCTATACTCCAATACAAAATAAAAGTTTTAAAAGCAACTAAATATTTTTTAAAAATACTTTCTTATCCTACATTTAGATTTTATAACTTTATGTTATTCTTTCTTTTTTATTATTTGCTTATTTTATTTTCACAGTGCCTAGCATAGGTCAATGTAACTTGAAGCTCAAGTATTTATTTAATAAATGAAATATAACTTTCTCTCTTGCTGTAAATACTACATGGACTCTTGGAAGCCTATTTGGGTGAGAAGAAGGATGCTTTGAGTGAGGGTGGGACACCTCTGAAAGGGTTTTATCAGCTGCAGTAATAACAAAGAGCACTGTAATTTCTTGTCCTGCTTGTCAAGAAATGAGGTAAGCAGATTAAAATCAGTCAGGATCTAGCATTGCTGCTCTACCTCCAAAAGTAAAGATGAGCCAAGGAAAAGACAATCCAGTGAAAATACTGTCATTACTCCCTGTCAACTCCAGTGAGCATTCGCAAAAACATGACACACAGCAAGACACACACAGACACACATCTATATAAATTTTTGTATTTTCTTTTGCCTTTGTGTCTAGTCATCTCAAATGGGTCGACTCATGTTTTGGCTAATATAACCAAACCAGACTCTTTGGCTCAGCTCTACCTGCAAACTTTCTGGCCTGTTTGGGTATAGTGAAGTGGTTTGAGTTTCTGAGAACAAATAATTAGGCTCTAAGAGAAGGCCAGGGTTATACAAAACCCATTCGTTTCTGCCTCTGTGGGTTCTGTAACCCTGTTGAAAGGAAAACAAAGTTAGATTAGGACAGTGCTTGGCTACATGGGCTTCATGAGATTTTTTTCCACTTAGTGTTATCAGAACATGTATTTAATTATTGTTGTTCTAGACTTGATAAGCTTAGGGATTCGTATCTTTAAATTACATCTCCTTTAATGAACCACATACCATATCTTGGACTCAGAATTAGTGTTGGTGTGGACCGGAATGCTGACCTTGTCTTTTTCTATTTAGTCTCATCCATTGGGCTTTAAAGATAGATGAAGTTTCAAACTAGGTCTAAGAGTATCATCAACTCAAAGAGACTGAGAGTATAGTTACTTATTTTATTAGCTTTACTCCACCATTTTTCTGCATCTTTTCATTTCATTTTCATTCCATAAAAACATCAGATATTTGTGTTGATGTTGGGGAGAACAGTCAGTTACAGTACGGGCTGATGGAGACCACTGACCCTTGTAAGTGAGTTTTGATGACCAGAGGGCAATGATTAGGCCAAATATAAGACTTCTTTCCATAGTGTTCATGGTGATAGTGTTTAAACCATTTTTAAGTAGTTTTAAAATGTGGTAGAACATAAATCTCAGTTTTTAGGTATTTTTTCTTTATCAGGGACAGAGCATCTAGAAATTCTGCTCTATTAATTGTTCAGTTCAGTTCAGTCACTCAGTCATGTCCGATTCTTTGCGACCCCATGAATTGCAGCACGCCAGGCCTCCCTGTCCATCACCAACTCCTGGAATTCACTCAAACTCACGTCCATCGAGTCAGTGATGCCATCCAGCCATCTCATCCTCTGTGGTTCCCTTCTCCTCCTGCCCCCAATATATTCAAGCTCTTTTCCAAATCATGAATCACCTGACTACAATCACTTATTCATATATACTCTCTCAAATAACTTACAGTGAATTGCGTGAGAGTTGGACCATAAAGAAAGCTGAGCACCGAAGAATTGATGCTTTTGAACTATGGAATTGGAGAAGTCTATTGAGAGTCCCTTGGACTGCAAGGAGATCAAACCAGTCAATCCTAGAGGAAATCAATCCTGAATATTCATTGGAAGGACTGATGCTGAAGGTAAAACTCCAATACTTTGGCTACCTGATGTGAAGAACTGACTCATTGGAAAAGATCCTGATGCTGGGACAGATTGAAGGCAGAAGGAAAAGGGGACGACAGAGGATGAGATGATTGGATGGCATCACCAACTCTATGGTTATGAGTCTGAGCAAGCTCTGGGAGTTAGTGATGGACAGGGAGGCCTGGCATGCTGCGGTCCATGCAGCTGCAAAGAGTCAGACACGACTGAGTGACTGAACTGAACTGAACTCTGTGTGTGTTCATGTACCCAGAGGCAACTGCTAATATTATTTTTTATAGAAATTATATACATTTAATTTCCCAAATAAAGCACCTGTAGCCTACCAGGCTCTTTCCTCCATGGGATTCTCCAGGCAAGAGTTCTGGAGTGAGTTGCCATTTCCTTCTCCAGGGGATCTTCCCAACCCAGGGATTGAACCTGGGTCTCCTGCATTGCAGGCAGACACTTTAACCTCTGAGCCAGCAGCTCACAAATAAAGCATAGCCTTGTCTATTAAGCTTGAGGCAGGTATTTAAGAAGGTAGGAAGCACTTTTCTCATACTTAAGCTCAGAACTCATGTCCAGTTAAATGAACTGGAATATGAAATAGAAACCACCTTCCCAAATGGTGGGGCTTTTAATTTCCTAAGCAGGAGCAGAGAGGGAGTGGTGTTCAGCTCAGTGGGCCAACTTTCTGCTTCTGATCTCATTTATCAGATGATATTTTAGGATTCAGGCTTCCCTGGTGGTTCAGTGGTAAAGAATCTGCCTGCCAATGCAGGAGACGCGGGTATGATTCCTGGGTCACGAAGATCCCCTGGAGAAGGAAATGGCCACCCACTCCAGTATTCTTACCTAGGAAATCCCATGGACAAAGGAGCCTGGTTGGCTACAGTCCATGAGGCCACAAAGAATCAGACATGACTTGGTGACTAAACCACAATAACAACAATTCTAGGATTCAGTGACTATCAGTATCACCTATGAGCTATTAACAGAATTGAAAGTTTTGTACCAGTGAGGCGGGAGAAGACAGACAATAACACTAGTAGCTGCTCACATTATGAAACAGGGTTATGAGGTCAGAGGAGGGTAAGAATAGTCTGAGGAATATATAAAAGTTAACTCCATAGTCATTATTCCACTCCCACCCCCAAATCAATTTTTTTGTAATCATGATTCCTTAAACTGAAAATAATCACAAAACTCTTGTAAGACATTGGTTTAAAACCCAGTGCTTGGGTAAGTGAAAGAAGGTGAGAAAATACCAGATGAAAAAAGTTTGAACACTGGACATATTCCTTCATGGCACAAGAGCAGGGTTATAACTCTTCAATGGTGTTTTGGTAACTGTTGGATTTTTAATTTCCATGTGCTTATTCTTTTTTTTTTTTTTTCTTTGAAATGCCAGAGAGCATTGCCTGGGCCCTTCAACATCTGGCTTGGTCATAACATAGTAGTCAGACTGGGATTTGCACTTTTCATTGGAATACTGAAAATTTACAGTTAGGCAAAGATCAGGAGGGCAATCTCATTGGAGCTAAGCCAATGTTGGTCATTAGCCACATGAACACAGCCAGATCTTTCACCAGAAAGACACACATGATGAGTTTTGGGACCATGTTGACCATGTTGATGGGGTTACTCTCATAATTATGGAAAACTTCTGAAGATAGCTCTATTGCATGGCCCTTTGAATTTTGTACAGCTTGGATGACAAACTTGTAGACCCTGAAGTTGATAGTGAGAAAGAGGGAAGCCAGGATGATATAAGAAGCCACATTGATGATGCTGAAATCTCCAGGGTAAGCAGCACTATCAGTGTGGGGTAAGATCCAAGCTCAGCTTTCTTCACATTGTGCCAGAAAATCAGATGGTGTATTGCAAAGGAGGCATCAGAGCACGTTCCCAGGCAATTCCCTCCCATGTCCCCTTCCCTCATTAGTGGGCAAGGAGGGTTGGGCCCCAGAGGATGAAGAGGAGTTAGATGGGATCGACAGGCTTCCAATGGCTCTACCATGAGCTTTTCCAAGAAGGGCAGGGGAGAAGGCAGGGAAATAAAATAATCACTTTGTCAGCTCCCCCAAGTGCCTTTGCTCCTTCTAATTCGTGCTTAGGCTCTGACTACTAGTGATGTTTTGATATATAGCCTTCCAGACTTTATTATTTTATATGCTAACTGGAAATTTTCCTGTTTAATATTTCACTTATAATCCCCTCTCCCTTTGCATTTTTTCCCCACTGAAAGGGTTCCTTAATTGTTTTCTTTTGTCTCTCTGCCTCTGCCCTAATCCCATTCTCTTGAGGTAGATTCTAGTAATGTTTTGATATATAGCCTTCCAGACTTCCTCAATTATTTTATACGCTAACTGGAACCATGACTGTTTTCACTGGATGGGACCTTGGAGATCATCTTTCCATCTCTCTTTACTCCCTCCTGCTGCCCTCCTAGCCCTGCCATGGCAGGCTTCCAGAAGATGCATCGGCTAAATGCCCCACCTGAGACACCACCTCAGCCAGTGATTGGCATAACTTGGACTAGAGCCCAGGTATTTCAGTCCTGGTTAAATGACCTTTCTGCTGCATCCCACAATTTAGTTTCTTAGCCTGTTTCATGACCTAAAGAAACAGTTTCTATAAGATAGATTCAAGTGGTTTATGGGCAAATTTAGTTTACATGGTGACCATTCATTTTCTGATGGAAAACAAGCAATTAGACAAACCAACAAACAAACTTCTAACCAAATAGATGGCTATGGTTCGCCTCTGTTTTTCCTTTGGCCTCAGTGACTGGCCCATAGGCCCCGTGCTCTGCCTTCCTGGAACAGTTTTCTTGTATTAAGATTGTCCTTAGATCCATCTCTCATGCAGTCAGCTTTTGGTGCTTCTTCTTCTTCTTTTTTTTTTAAATAAACATACTCTTTATTTTTCTTTAAGATTTTTCTAATGTAGACAAGTTTTTCAAAGTCTTTATCAAATTTGTTACAATATTGCTTCTGTTTTACGTTTTGGCTTTTTTGGGTGAGAGGCCTGTGGGATCTTAGCTTCCTGACCAGTGATCGAACCCACACCACCTGCATTGGAAGGTGAGGTATTAACTGCTAGACCACCAGGGAAGCCCCAGTTTTTTGCTTCTTATTCTGTTTTCTTATTGGTCACTTGCTTTGGCCTTGGGTACAGCTCTCCCTTCGTTTTCACAAGTGCTTCCAGAAAGGCTAAACTTAAGCCAGCCAGGTCATCCAAGTTGCTGACTTCCTGGGTATGTTCAAGGTGTTCCCCATAAAAACCAGGACTCTCCCCTGGTGTGGGACATCATGTTTCTTATTCATGCACTTTCAACTGAAATTTATAGCTTGAACAGTAAATTCTGACCCACCTTAAACTGCTCATCTTGACTTTTTCTTTAAATTTTTTAACAGCCCTCTCTCTAAGCTTTCTAAGTTCAACTCAAGCACACACCTACATCCACTTTTATAGACAGTGCGCACTTTCCCAAAATAACGTTAATGAAAACCTTGGGGTCTCATTCTACTGCCATCCCAAACACTCTCAGAATTTCTCACCCAGCCTACCTAGAAGTCCTAAGATCACTCTTCACACCAGGCCCAGATCTATGGACTTTGTTCAAAGTCCATCCTGTCTTCTAACTCACAGTAAACATGGTCATGTTAACTATAGTCAGATTTCTGACACAGACAGAATTTATAGTGATTTTTGGATATGGGGATTCTTTTTTTTTTTTTTTTTTGGCTAAGGATCCAATTTAATCAAACTTGTGTTTTCAAGGAAGAGAGCATCAGAGAGTGAATGCCAGAGATACCCACTTTTCAAACATTATGTGCAATTGTTAGACTGCAAGTGAGCTCTTCTGAGTTTGATGGTGGTGGCTGTGGCTTGGGGGAATCTGTTTCTTTCCCATAAGCCTCTGGCTGTTGTTGTTTCCCGTTGTGTGTGCTTGCACGTGTGCTGTGAGGGATGTTAAACAAGCATCATTTTTGTTTCATGTGACTGCAGAATAGTGCTTTCATGTTTACCTTTCATATCCACTTTAAGGATGGAATCTGTTTTACAACTGGGACTGCTGCTATGACCAATTCTGTAGCATTGCCTTCAGTTCAGGCACATGCCTCTGAAACCTTAATCACTAACAGATGCTGCTTTGAATCAAGAATTCCCCTCTCTGGCTACTCAGCCTGAGCAATGAGCTGCCTAACTTGGATCCTACGGGCTTCTTGAGAAACTCCATAGCCTGTATTACTAGCACACTGGTAACAGGCAGAAGATTGATGTTTTCCAGGCCCAAGTAGGACTTTGAAATAATACCTAGCGGTTGTAGAGAGCTATTTATTTTCTCCTCCTTCTACAAGTGTTTTCACATACATGATCTCATTTTACCCTTCAAATAGTCCTTGGAGTTAAGTAGGGAAAACAGTATTTTCCCCTAGGAACCTGAGGTCCAGAGATGTTAAGTAACTTGCTCAAGGTTACACATTAGCTTTGACTCCTAGTCTGCTGTTACTTCCACTAAAGTGACACTAGTATTTACTTTGTCCTGTGTCAAAACTGTCTAAGGTCTTTTCAGGTGCTGCGTGAAACCAAACTGTCATTCTTACAGCTCAGATTTAATTAAATTTGTAACAGCTTTAGTATTTTTTTGTACACCCCTCCCCTGCCCAGTCCTTAAATTATAACTAAAAGGCAGTGACTTTGTGTGCCTAGAAGTTATTTGGGGAGCTGTTCAGTAGATCCTGGTTTAGCAGATGGAAGGTGCAGCCTCAAATTTAGTATTTTTCATAAAAACCACCCACATGTTTCTGAATCAGATGGTCTCTGTAAATAGTGTTGTAAGAGCTAAAGTAAGCACAGCACTTAAGATTTCTAGGCCTCTGTTTCTTCAGTCAAAGAACAAAAGAAACAAGACTAGAATTATTAAATTATCTCCAGAAATTAACTTAGATTCTAATCTAAATTTAACAGTTTATATTGGAATTCCTCTTATGGAAGAAGCAGTATCTGTCTGGAAAAATACCTTGGAGGGGAAAAGTGAAACCTCCAGGGTCTGAGCTTTCTGGAGAGGGAAAAGAGTAAGAATAGAGGGGAATTTACAGAAAGACATGAAGCTAAGTGCTGATTATGTAAAGAACCAACTGGGGAATCCCTGGTGGTGGGATTACTAGAAAGGACCCCGGTGAAGAAGAGTGGTTGATGTGAAGCTGTTTGCTCTGGGTGCAGGCTATGATCCTTCCTTGTGGTCCTTCTGTATTCAGCTAAGCTGTATTTTATGTGAATGGAGGCTTTTCTATGGGAATTAATGAAGAGACTGAATTTCACTTCTGAATTGACATAATGGAGAACTGAGCAGAAGAGACCATAAGAACTCTTGGTGATTTGAAGAAATCTTGGGGAGAACTCAGACTAGAACTGCAGACTTAAACTCACTGCACCTAGCTACCTATGGGATGGATATGATCGGGTGGCATCTGGGTGAATATACGATAGTTAGCATGAGGACCGGAGAAGGCAATGGCACCCCACTCCAGTACTCTTGCCTGGAAAATCCCATGGGCGGAGAAGCCTGGTAGGCTGCAGTCCATGGGGTCTCGAAGAGTCAGACACGACTTCACTTTCACTTTTCACTTTCATGTATTGGAGAAGGAAATGGCAACCCACTCCAGTGTTCTTGCCTGAAGAATCCCAGGGGTGGGGGAGCCTGGTTGGCTGCCATCTATGGGGTCACACAGAGTCGGACACGACTGAAGCAACTTAGCAGCAGCAGCAGCATGAGGACATTATAGAAAATATTATTTTTTGGAGTACTCTCATGGCTTGAGCTGAACTGGGATGTGATTAGATCTGTCTTAATAAAGGTACATATTGAGAAAGTAAATGTGAACAAGAATGTTTGCAAATAGAGGGGGTGAAAGATAAAGAACCTTCAGAAGCATTTCCAGCTTTGGCCCCAGTTGAAGAATGATTTTAACTAAGATCTAGTGCTTCTGTTCCCTTTCCTATATGCAATATGTAATTGTAGTTCGTATGGATAGTTTTAATCTAACAGCCAGAACCAAAAAGAAGAATTTTCTATATCTGGAAATACTTTAAGATCTTGAGAAAGCTTTCTTAGTCTGAAGGAGCAGAGGATGGGGAGATGCAAGGCATTAATTTAAATTCAGAAAAGAACAGACATTTTACATGAATGTGAAGGGCAAAAAGAGCAAAAATGTCCTCTTTGCAGATAAATATGAATACAGCTATGCTGGCTTTAAAAAAATGGGGCCATGTCCTCATCTGTGGTATGGAAATGGGAGAGTCCCAATTTAGGGGCTTAGATGATAACAGGATTCATTGAGAACACTTATGTTGAATAATTTCAGTCCTCTCAGTAATGAAGTGAATTAGAGTTGGGATTAAAGAAGTTTGTGAGCTTCACAAGAGATCTGGACTAGTTCTGGGAGAAGTAAACTAGGGAGGAAATGATAAATTAATGGCAAGGCTGCCTATTAGTGGCTAAGGTCAAAGAACCTTTACATAATCTTAGACAAACTTCTCAAATAAAAGCTCCCTCTTTTTTATGGCTTCCCAGGTGCAGGAGATGTAAGAGACTCAGGTTTAATCCCTTGGGTCGGGAAGATCCCCTGGAAGAGGGCATAGCAACCCACTCCAGTATTCTTACCTGGAGAATCCCATGGACAGAGGAGCCTGGTGGGCTACAGTTCATATGGTCACAAAGAGTCAGACACAACTTAGCTCACACACACCACCTTTTTACTGTCACTAAATTCAGTTCTTTCTGAGAATACTGCTCAAGTGGGCTTCCCATTTTCCCCCTCCCTCCTCATCACGGGACTAGGAGAAGCAAGCAGAGAAAATGCCTTTATTCTTCTGGCTGCCTTTTCATTACTTATTCTTGGAATCAGCAAATATTTGGTGAGCAGCTACTAGTCTAGGTGTTCTGGTTTAGGTGATGGGGATGCAATTGCAGACAAAACAAAGCCCTCCTGGTGAACTTATTTTAACTCCTTGGATAAAAATACTGCCACTGAATTTTATGCTGCATGTAAAAATACCACCCTTTCTCTTTCTTGTTGCTATTATTTAACAGATAACCCCTTTGTTGAAGGTTTTGATGTTCTCTGAGTCTGGGTTGTGGGAGGGAGAAGAGCTGAGCATTCTTTGAGCTGTCTCCCCTCTCTTCAGATGTGAGAGATCGTGCCCTGAATCACTTTTTTATAAGCCATTTCCTATCACTGAAAAGACTGAGTGGGCATCCATCACAGTTTTTTCTCTGGGACATCGTCACGTATTCAGCAAAGTTAACAAAAAAGATAATGGCTATACCTTTGGTTTGCGCCTTCCCTTGAGTCTGAGTTTTAACCAGTATTTATTGCTAAGTTCCATATTTTTACCATTTGGTATAAAAAAGCAATTGCTTTCTCTAACCCTGTAAATCCTCAAATTTCTGAACATATTCTGTTTTATTCCTGCTTATACATTGATCAGTTCTTTTCCGAGCCCCACTCTTTCTGGTAATACCTTGCTGTGTTACTTTGATGTAATAAAATACCGCAAACTGGATAACATAACAGAAATTTACTATCTCACAGTACTGGAGGCTTTCCCTGCTTGTCATTTTGGTAAAAAATATATTGTGTTTTATGAGGTAAATATTAAATGTTCCTATATAAACTCTGGCTAGAAAATATTGTATTGGAAGATACACACATCTCTGAGGTTTGGTTATTAAAACCCAAGAGTTGTTTTGTCAGGAACATATTAACTAGGGAGATAATCTGTGGAATTACTTGGGTAGATTACTATATATAGTAGTCTATTTGTATGTATGTTCATAGTTTTACTCCTATCCAGCCATTCTCCTTTTGATGGTCATTTAGATTGCTTCCAATCTAATTTTTATTAGAAATAATTTTGCAGTTAATATTATTGCATATTTTTGCACATTCATGGATGAACAAAGCTACCTGTAGCATAAATATCTATAAGCAATGTTCCTGGATCAAATACTATGTGCATCTCTAATCCTTAGAAATGTTGCTGACTGAGCTTCATAAGATTGTACCTGTTTACCTGCCTACTAACAATGCAAGAGTGATTGTTTCCCCACATCTCAGTGATGATAGTGTTAGCAGACATTTTTTTTTTTTTTTTGCCAAACTGAAGTTAAAAATTACTTCTCATTGCAGCTGAATTAAAAAAAATTTTTTTTATAAATTTACGAGTGAAGTTTGAGTTACTTTCATGTTTATTCGATCTGGACATTTCCATCTTTAGCTTTTTTTTTTTCATTCCTGCCTTCTTTTGATTTGAGTATTTTTCAAATTCCAGTATCTCTTCATTGTTAACTTTATTGCTTTGATGGGTGCCCCAGGTTTGAAACATGCATCTATAACTTCTAACACTTTTCTGTCAAATAATATACCACTTCACATGTAATGTAAGAAACAACAGTATACTTCCATTTGCCTGTGCTCTTTTATCTTATTGTTGCCATGCACTTTACTTCTGGATGTTACAAATTCCACAATACATTATTATGACTTTTACCTTAAATAGACATATTTTAAATAAATTTTTTAAATGAGATAAAATATTATATTTATCCATATCTTTATCATTTATTCTTTTCTTCATTCTTTTCTGTAGATCCAACTTTCTACCTGGTTTTATTTTTCTTCTGTCTGAAAGCTTAACGTTTCTTTTAATACAGATATCCTGGTGATAAATACTTTCAACAACATATATGTCTTTAACTATACTATGTTTATTTCATCTTTATTTTGAATATTTTTTACTGATTGTAGAACTCTATATTGACATGTTTTCTCTTTTCTTTTAGTAGTTTAAAAATGTTGTTTAATTATCTTCCAGTTTACATAGTTATAATAATAAGTTCAATTATTTTTATTTTTGTTCCTTTGTTTATCACATAATTTTTTCCTAGCTGCTTTTTTAAGATTTTTTTCTTCATCATTGGTTTCCTACAACTTATCAGCTTTCTCCTATCTTTGAAACTGTCTCCAGACTTCATAAAATTTCTTTTCTTACTGTGTGTGTGTTTTGCTTTAAATACTTCAATATAGTGTTGTTGTTTAGTTACCAAGTTGTGTCTGCCTCTGCTGCAACCCCATGGACTGTAGCCCACCATGCTGCTCTGTCTCTGTGATTTCCCAGGCAAAAATTCTGGAGTGGGTTGCTATTTCCTTCTCCAGGGGATCATTCCCACCCAGGGATTGAACCTGAATCTTCTGCACTGGCAGGAGGATTCTTTACTGCTGAGCCACCAGAGAAGCCCTCAGAGTAGTTTATAATAGCTATTTTAACACTCTTATTTGCTAGTTCCATCATCTTTATCGTTTCTGAACATGTATCTTTCTAAAACACCTTGTTTATGGTCAAATTTTTGTTTTTCTTGGCATGCCCACTAATTTTGTATTAAACACAGGTTATTGTCTGGTTTACATTGTTGAGTGTTTTTCTTTTATCGTCTTCTTTAAGGAATTGTTAGGCTTTGTTTCAACAGGTGGTTAATTTACTTGCAGATATATTTGATATCTTTGAAGCCCTTCTGAAAACCAGTATAATGTATGTTGGGCTTCCTTGGTGGCTCAGACAGTAAAGAATCTATCTGCAATGCAGGAATCCTGGGTTCTATTCCTGGGTCAGGAAGATCCCTTGGAGAAGGAAATGGCAACTCACTCCAGTATTCTTGCCTGGAGAATCCCATGGACAGAGGAAGCTGGAGGTTGCAAAACAGTCCATGGGGATGAAAACAGTCAGACATGATTGAACAACTAAAATAAAATATATAGTTTATCTAGAATAGTAACTCTGGATCTTCAGTATTTCTTCTATTTCCTCTTGATTTTCAGTTATTTGTCTCTATTTCCTGATATATGTTATAATTTTTTACTGAGTGACAAGACTTGCATATGAAAAAATTTTAGAAATAATTTGAGGGTCTAAATTCTGTCCATTCCTTCAAAGAAGATTTGCAGTTGCTTCTGACAGGCAATTTGCTTCAATCCAGCCTGGGACTAAGCTGATTCAAAGATGGATTCCACTGTGAAGACTAATCCATTTCCAATTTGGCTTTAAGATGTAACCTCTCAGGGGACCTAACTAAATGTCGAGCATGTTTATTAGAGTTCCTTCCCTTTTATGGGCCTTGAGGCCCAATTTTTGTCTCTCTATCGTCAGTGAACTGCCTAAAGTTTTTCTCTACTTCTTAGGCCCTCTTATGGGCTCTACTGTATCCTTCCTAAAATCATATATTGGGATCCTAACCACTAGTATCTCAGAAGGAGACTCTATTGGGAGATGAAGGCGATAAACCCTTTAAGAAGGTACTTATGTTAAAAATGAAGTCATTACATTGAACCCTAGTCCAATATGACTGCTGTCCTTATAAAATGAGATTAGGACAGAGCCATGCACACAGGGAAGACCGTGTGAAAACACAGATAGAAAATGGCCATCTACCAGACAAAGAGAGAGACCAGAGAAGAAACCAGCTCTGCTAATACTCTCCTTGATCTTGGACTTCCTAACTTCAGAATGGTGAGAATTAAGCCACCTAGTCTGAGGTCCTTTATTTTTTTGGGAGCCCAAGCAAACTGATACAGGATCCTGGTTGCCACTTTCTGCTTGGCTTCTTATGTTCTCATCTCCATATTATTTACAAATGAGCAGATTCCTAGAGGTTAACTGCATCGCTGAACGTTGGGTTCATTTTAATATTAATACACTTCCATTCCCCCTGATGATCTTGTGTTTTCAAGTCTTAGTTGTTTTGTTGAATTCCAGGTTTTTTCCTTCAGTCTTGCGAGACCACAGAAAGTTTTGTTCAGCTTCCAGCCTCATAGCCATCCCTTTCTGTTTGATTCTCAGACGTGAAACTCTAAACTGCTTGTGAACCAGCAAATGCATTCAGAGGAATAATGGAGCAAAATTTGGGGTTTATCTCAACACCCTTCTTGCCTCTTGTAGAACTTCACCTCTCAAGTTCTAGTGACTTGATAGTTCTTCATGCTTTCAAACATGTACTTTTCATTTTATCCAAATTTTCTATGGTTTTGTTTGCTTTTGTATGGTTTTGTTTGTTTTCTATGGTTTGGTTTAATATAAGAATGTCTATCAAAGCTGTAACTGGAATAATTTTATATTAATTTTTAACTTAGACATTTTATTAAATTCTTTTACTGTTCTTTTACTGTCTATAAAGAAAGCTGAGCATCAAAGAATTGATGATTTTGAACTGTGGTGTTGGAAAAGACTCTTGAGAGTCCCTTGGACTGCAAGGAGATCCAACCAGTCCATCCTAAAGGAGATCGATGTTGAAGCTGAAACTCTAATACTTTGGCTACCTAATGCGAAGAGCTGACTCATTTGAAAAGACCCTGATGCTGGGAAAGACTGACGGCAGGAGGAGAAGGGGATGACAGAGGATGAGATGGTTGGATGGCGTCACCAACTCAATGGACATGGGTTTGGGTGGACTCTGGGAGTTGGTGATGGACAGGGAGGCCTGGCATGCGGTGGTTCATGGGATCGCAAAGAGTTGGACATGACTGAGTGACTGAACTGAACTGAACTGGACTGCAAGGAGACTCTACCAGTCCATCCTAAAGGAGATCAGTACTGAGTATTCATTGGAAGGACTGATGTTGAAGCTGAAACTCCAATACTTTGGCCACCTGATGCGAAGAACTGACTCATTTGAAAAGACTCTGATGCTGGGAAAGATTGAAGGCAGGAGGAGAAAGGGACGACAGAGGGTGAGATGGCTGGATGGCATCACCAACTCAATGGACATGACTCTGAGTGAACTCCGGGAACTGGTGATGGACAAGGAGGCCTGGCATGCTGCGATTCATGGGGTTGCACAGAGTCGGACATGACTGAGCGACTGAACTGATCTGAACTGAACTGAAGTCGCTTTAGTCATGTCCTACTCTGTGTGACCCTATGGACAGCAGCCCCCAGGCTCCTCTGTCCACAGGATTCTCTCGGCAAGAATACTGGAGTGGGTTGCCATTTCCTTCTCTAAAAGAAAAGGATGAGCAGTATCTTATTAAAGATGGTATTCTTATAATACCATCTATATATTATCTATTCTTATAATACCATCTATTGTATTCTTATAATACCATCTATGTATTATATGTCTATAATAGCTTCTTCTAAAATTTTAGTTTATTGAAATATAGTTGACTTACAAAGTTGTGTGATTTTCTAGTGTTCAGCAATGTGATTCAATTATACAATATGTATACATCCTTTTTTGTATTCTTTTCCATTATAGTTTATCTCAGGGTACTGAATATAGTTCCCTGTACTGTAGAGTAGGACCTTGTTGTTTATCTTTTTTATATATAGTAATTTGCATCTTGTAATAGCTTTTTGATTGGGTCTTGCTTGTGTCCTTCCAAGATTCACTTGTTGAAAACTAATCTCTAAAGTGATAGTATTTCAAGGTAGGGATCTGGGGAATTGATGGTGTCATGAGGGTGAGCTGTCAGGAATTGGATTACTGCTGTGGTAAAAGAGACCCCAGGGAGCTCCCTCACTTGTTCTTCCATAGGGAGATACAGTGAAAGGACAGCCATCTACAGATCAGGAAGCAGGCCCCTACCAGACACCTTCAGAACTCTGAGAAATAAATTTATGTTTTTTATAAGCACCCACTATATAGAATTCTATTAGAGTGAAAAGAAAGAAAGAAAGTGAAGTCACTCAGTCATGTCCAACTCTTTGCGACTCCAAGGATTGTAGCCTGCCAGGCTCCTCCATCCATGGGATTTTCCAGGCAAGAATACTGGAGTGGGTTGCCTTTCCCTTCTCCAGGGGATCATCCCAACCCAGGGATCAAACCCCAGGTATTCTGCATTGTAGACAGACTCTTTACTGTCTGAGCCACCAGTGAATCTGCATTCTATTAGAGTAGCCCTAACTAAGACAGTATCATACCTAAGTCTACAGTGTTGAGTATTATTGTGAAGTATGAAGCCAGTCTAGCTTTTCTCTTTGTATTAGGTATAATAAAGAATATGATACTGAAACAAAGTATAAGATACAGTGATTTAAATAAGACTGAACAATTGCACTCATCTCACATGCTAGTAAAGTAATGCTCAAAATTCTCCAAGCCAGGCTTCAGCAATATGTGAACCGTGAACTCCCTGATGTTCAAGCTGGTTTTAGAAAAGGCAGAGGAACCAGAGATCAAATTGCCAACATCCGCTGGATCATGGAAAAAGCAAGAGAGTTCCAGAAAAACATCTATTTCTACTTTATTGACTATGCCAAAGCCTTTGACTGTGTGGATCACAATAAACTGTGGAAAGTTCTGAAAGAGATGGGAATACCAGACCACCTAACCTGCCTCTTGAGAAATCTGTATGCAGATCAGGAAGCAACAGTTAGAACTGGACATGGAACAACAGACTGGCTCCAAATAGGAAAAGGAGTACGTCAAGGCTGTATATTGTCACCCTGCTTATTTAACTTCTATGCAGAGTACATCATGAGAAACGCTGGACTGGAAGAAACACAGGCTGGAATCAAGATTGCCGGGAGAAATATCAATAACCTCAGATATGCAGATGACACCACCCTTATGGCAGAAAGTGAAGAGGAGCTAAAAAGCCTCTTGATGAAAGTGAAAGAGGAGAGTGAAAGAGTTGGCTTAAGCTCAACATTCAGAAAACGAAGATCATGGCATCTGGTCCCATCACTTCATGGGAATTAGACGGGGAAACAGTGGAAACAGTGTCAGACTTTATTTTTTTGGGCTCCAAAATCACCGCAGATGGTGACTGCAGCCATGAAATTAAAAGACGCTTACTCCTTGGAAGAAAAGTTATGACCAACCTAGATATTCAAAAGCAGGGACATTACTTTGCCGACTAAGGTCCGTCTAGTCAAGGTTATGGTTTTTCCTGTGGTCATGTATGGATGTGAGAGTTGGACTGTGAAGAAGGCTGAGCACCAAAGAATTGATGCTTTTGAACTGTGGTGTTGGAGAAGACTCTTGAGAGTCCCTTGGACTGCAAGGAGATCCAACCAGTCCATTCTGAAGGAGATCAACTCTGGGATTTCTTTGGAGGGAATGATGCTGAAGCTGAAACTCCAGTACTTTGGCCACCTCATGCGAAGGGTTGACTCATTGGAAAAGACTCTGATGCTGGGAGGGACTGGGGACAGGAGGAGAAGAGGACGACCGAGGATGAGATGGCTGGATGGCATCACGGACTCGATGGACATGAGTCTGAGTGAACTCTGGGAGATGGTGATCGACAGGGAGGCCTGGCGTGCTGCGATTCATGGGGTCGCAAAGAGTCCGACATGACTGAGCGACTGAACTGAACTGAACTTTATATCTCTCTCATCTATCTGGTCTGGTCTGTTATCAGAGCAACTACTGCATAGTCATCCAAGGAGCAATTTATTCTGTCTTATTGCTCCACCATCCCCTAGGGCATTATTCTCATTCCCAAGATTAAAGGTGTGTTGCTGGCACATCTATATTCCAGTTTGCAAGAAAGATGAAGTGGCAAAATTCAGAGAAAATAGCTTTTCTTTAAATTTTCGATTACTTTGCACACTTCATTTTAGTGTGTATCCAGTTATCCAGAACATACTCATATAGCCACCCTAACTAACTGCAAGGAAGGTTAGGAGATCCAGTGTCTAGTTGGGTGGTTATACAGCCAGAAATAAGAGTAAATTTAGGGGTAACAAATGGGAATGTGTCTCAGGCTTGTAGGTTACTTAATCATTTTGCCTGCACACCTGAAGTTTTTTGGTTTTTGTTTTTCATCTTTGAAGTGTAGATCATATTGCATGAAGGCTTCTCTTTTTTTTTTTTTTCTGGTGGTGGGTGTTATGGATTGCTAGACAAGTTATAGATTTAAGTTTTTCAGGTATTTCAAAATTATGTCTTTGTTTTTTCTTTTTGTTTTGTATTGATTTATGTTTTTATCTCTGATTCATATCTATCACTTCACTTGCTTTCCTTAATCCTGTTCTTCTATCCTTTAGTGTGATTTCAATGATGGCTCTTTGTACTGCTTAATGTCGCCATGATTTGTTGGACGGATTTTTTTTTTCTATTCATTTTTTAAATCTGCCAGCTTGGGTTTCATCTCCTCCATTTCTCTGCTTTAAGCTCTTTGATTCATTAGGTGCCTTGTATTTATGACCATGTTTTTGGTCATGACTTTTATCTGAGCAGTGGTCATATTTTTCTGGTGTGTGTTCCTCACCTGCCATGTGTTTTCCCCACATTTTTCTTCCTTTTCCTGGAATAACTTTGCATGCATACTTGTCTGGTTCCTTTTTGCTTATTACTTTTGTGAATGAGCTGAATTCTTCCAGTTATTTTTGAGATATTTCTTCAGGGAAGACCCTAGAGTAGTGTTCCAGGTAAGCATTAACTTTCCTTGGTTCACAATAAAGCTCTTTATGGCTCAGCAGTGTGTGTGTGTGTGAATTGTTCTAATCTTCATTTCTCCCCAGTGCAAAGAAATCAGCAGTTTCTGGACTGCTCATAATTCAGGCTCTATATCCTTTACCCTTCCTTAACAACACATTGCTTTTCTCAAAAAAATGTGTGTTTCCTCGTTCTTTTTTTTTTTTTTTGTCTTTCTATTCTACAGGGTTTGGGAGACTTCCTCTAAAGACCCAGGCATCCTATTCCCACTGTCCCAGACAACACTTGTGGTTTTGCCCCTCATGTTGTGCTCCATGCTTTGATAACTAACTGGGCTCTGCCTCATTTGTTTGAGATCTTCTCCCACAGATGTCTCTTTTGGCATTTCCCTGCATTCCTGTTTGACTTTCCTGGCTTTGGTAACTCTTTCTCAAACATAGTTCAAAGTTACAAGTATATACTAGTTTTACCAAAGATCATCCCCCTCTCTCTCTGTCTCATTGTTTTGATTTGATTTCTTAAAAAACAAAGTGAATAGAGCCATTTTTTGATCTGATGTTTTATAATCAGGTACTGTGGATATCCATTTAGAGGAATCTACTATTGTTTTGTTAGGATTAACTCCCTTAAATGGTATATTTACAAAATTTCAAGAATTCCAATCTATTTTTCAAAAAAAATTATACAAATCTATACCATTTCACAATGGCACCCCAGTCCAGCACTCTTGCCTGGAAAATCCCACGGACGGAGGAGCCTGGTGGGCCGCAGTCCATGGAGTCGCTAAGAGTTGGACACGACTGAGCGAGTTCACTTTCACTTTTCACTTTCATATATTGGAGAAGGAAATGGCAACCCACTCCAGTGTTCTTGCCTGGAGAATCCCAGGGACGAGGGAGCCTGGTGGGCTTCCGTCTATGGGGTCACACAGAGTCGGACACAACTGAAGTGACAGCAGCAGCAGCAGCAGCAGCATACCCTTTCACTAGTATATTTTCCTATACCCTTACTAATACATATATAGAGCTTTGTCTATTTGATATTCTAACATGGCATGCTCATTAAGTTGCACTTTCAATTATTATGTGGCAGGTAATTACATCTTTTGAGAGTTTTTGATCATTGTCTGTTACTGATTTTTATTTATGACAAAGACTCTTTGTCAGCTTTCTGTGGATTAATATGAGCTTTTTCTTAAAGGTATATTTTTCTCAGTTAATCATCTGCGTGTTTGGATTTATATTCAATGTATTATTTTGCCAAATAAAATATATTTACAGAAATAAATATAAAGAAGTTTAATATATTCCTGTATGCCTTGGGTGTCATTTTCTTCACCACACCAAGATTATATATTCACATATGTATTTCTTTAGTGGTATAGATCTTATTTTTCTATTTAAATCTCTAATAATCCTGGACTTTATTTATTTTTTAAATTTAAATTTATTTTAATTGGAGGCTAATTACTTTACAATATTGTGTTGGTTTTGCCATACAGCAACATGAATCTGCCACAGGTGTACACGTGTTCCCCATCCTGAACCCCCCTTCCACCTCCCTCTCTGTACCATCCCTCTGGGTCATCCCAGTGCACCAGCCCCAAGCATCCTGTATCCTGCATCGAACCTGGACAAAATTCTAGCAATCAGAATCCAACAACACATTAAAAAGATCGTACACCATGACCAAGTGGGCTTTATCCCAGGGATGCAAGGATTCATCAATATCTGCAAATCAATCAATATAATATACCACATTAACAAATTTAAAAATAAAAGCCATATGATTATCTCAATAGATGAAAAGAAAGCCTTTGACAAAATTCAACATCCATTTATGATAAAAAAAAAAAAAACTCTCCAGAAAGCAGAAATAGAAGGAACATACCTCAACATAATAAAAACTATATATGACAAACCCACAGCAAACCCATTATCCTCAATGGTGAAAAATTGAAAGCATTCCCCCTAAAGTCAGGAACAAGACAAGGGTGCCCACTTTCACCACTGCTATTCAACATAGTTTTGGAAGTTTTGGCCACAGCAATCAGAGCAGAAAAAGAAATGAATCCAAATGGAAAAGAAGTAAAACTCTCACTGTTTGCAGATGACATGATCCTCTACGTAGAAAACCCTAAAGACTCCACCAGAAAATTACTAGAGCTAATCAATGAATATAGTAAAGTTGCAGGATATAAAATCAACACACAGAAATCCCTTGCATTCCTATACACGAATAATGAGAAAGTAGAAAAAGAAATTAAGGAAACAATTCCATTCACCATTGCAACGAAAAGAATAAAATACTTAGGAATATATCTACTGAAAGAAACTAAAGACCTATATAGAGAAAACTATAAAACACTGGTGAAAGAAATCAAAGAGGACACTAATAGATGGAGAAATACACCATGTTCATGGGTTGGAAGAATCAATATAGTGAAAATGAGTATACTACCCAAAGCAATCTATAGATTCAATGCAATCCCTATCAAGCTACCAACAGTAATTTTCAAAGAGCTAGAACAAATAATTTCACAATTTATATGGAAATACAAAAAACCTCGAATAGCCAAAGCAATCTTGAGAAGAATGGAACTGGAGGAATCAACCTGCCTGACTTCCAGCTCTACTACAAAGCCACAGTCATCAAGACAGTATGGTACTGGCACAAAGACAGAAATATAGATCAATGGAACAAAATAGAAAGCCCAGGATAAATCCACACACCTATGGCCACCTTATCTTTGACAAAGGAGGCAAGAATATACAATGGATTAAAGACAATCTCTTGAACAAGCGGTGCTGGGAAAACTGGTCAACCACTTGTAAAAGAATGAAACTAGAACACTTTCTAACACCATACACAAAAATAAACTCAAAATGGATTAAAGATCTAAATGTAAGACCAGAAACTATAAAACTCCTAGAGGAGAACATAGGCAAAACACTCTCCGACATAAATCACAGCAGGATCCTCTATGACCCATCTCCCAGAATTCTGGAAATAAAAGCAAAAATAAACAAATGGGATCTAATTAAAATTAAAAGCTTCTGCACACCAAAGGAAACTATAAGCAAGGTGAAAAGACAGCCTTTGGAATGGGAGAAAATAATAGCAAATGAAGCAACTGACGAACAACTAATCTCAAAAATGGACTTTATTTTGAATTGTGTTGAATATTAATCTAACTTATTTTCCCCAAAATCAATAGTCAAGCTCTCCATTCCTATTTATAGACTAATTTACTTTCTCACTGATTTAAGATTCCACTATTAACAAATTAATCTTTTGCTTATGAAGAAATTGCTCTAAACTTTAAATTCTCTCTCACTCTTGCTTGTTTTATGGAAGTACTATAATGTTGTAATTATTATTTTGTATATGAATACATTTTATTTCCTAGTAGAATAAAGTCCTCTCATTACTATAATTTCCTGAATATCCCACTTAGTTTCGTGTATTATTCTTCCAGATGAATTTCAGAATCATTTCTTGCATTTCCAGAAATAAATCCTCAAACCCACTGAGATTGCACTGAGTTTATTTATTTATTTGGGAAGCAATGACATCTTGATAATATTAAATCTTCTGACCCAGTAACATGATATAGTTCTCCATTTAGACAAGTTTTCTTTTATGTTCTTCAGTAACAATATTGTGGTTTTATTCACAGAGATTCTGTACATTTCTCATGAGTTTATCTCTTAGGCGATATATGTTTTGCTATTAGGAATGCAGTTTACTTTCTAACTTCTTATTGCTGGAATGTAGACACATATTGAGCTTTATTTATTTTTTAATTACTACTCTACTAATCTTTTGTATAAACCCTGGTTGCTTTTCAGATTATTTTGTTCAGTTTTATACTTATACAATGAAGTCCTCTACATAATGTTACTTTTTCTTCCTCTTTCCAATATTTGTACTTTAAATTTTCTTTCTTTCCCAATTATGTTGGCAAACTTTTCCAGAACAATATTAATTAATAATAGATCTAGCAGACATATTTTACTTGTTCTTGATTATAATAGGGATGCTTCTATTTTACTATTAAAGTAGCTTTTTTGTAGTTGTCTATTAGAATATTTTGATTTTCTCATCCAACAATCACTGACTTTTAATTGGTATGTGGATCATTTACCATTAATGTAACTATTGATGATTGCATTTGTCTCCTTTATAAATTATTTTCTTTATTTGCTTGTCTCCTGTAGTTTTTGTTCCTTTTTCCTTTTCCTGCCTTATTTTTTTGGTAACCTATTTTAATTCATTGACTTGCCATATCTCTTAGTATTTTTAGTGCTTCTTTTAGAGATTATGATATATATAACTAAGTTAATATCTTTTCAATTTAAGCAAAATGCAGAAGCAAAATTTGGAGTAACAGAGTGTTTGGGGCAAAAGAGCTAAATTAATCTAATTGTATTTTAAGAAGATAACTTTGTTGCTCTGTTGAGAATAGGCTCTAGGAGTGAAAGGCTAAAATAGGGAGACTTGCCAATAAAGGGAAAAACATTAAAGGAGTTT
Source organism: Capra hircus (assembly GCF_001704415.2). Taxonomy (NCBI): domain Eukaryota; kingdom Metazoa; phylum Chordata; class Mammalia; order Artiodactyla; family Bovidae; genus Capra; species Capra hircus. The sequence continues at coordinate 64,742,416 of NC_030812.1, forward strand.
CCTTCTATTATGATTTTTCTGCAAGATCTTATCTAGAAAAAGTGTTAACTTTGTTAAATGTTTTTTCTACTTCTATCAGGGAAATTATTGAAGTAATCATTTTATTCTGTTAACTTGGTGAATTGTATTGATTTGGTTTTCGCTGCAATGAAAACCACTTAGCCATGAGGTAGCATCCTTGTTATGACTCATCCTAGATGCTCTGTCTTCCTCTCCCACCCCACATTGTTTTCTCTTCTTTTTTGATCAGTTTTGGCAAGATAATGTCAAGTTTATTAAACTTTTAAAGAACTAGTTTTTGGTTTTATTGATTTTTGTATACTGTTTGACTTTTTAATTTCATTGATTTCTTCTCATATTTATTAATTCTCTACATTTTCATATATGGGGTTTCATTTACTCTTTCTTTTCTAGAGTTTTAAGGTATAAGTTTAGACAGTTAATTTTCAATCTTTCTTTTAAAGGAAAAAGATCCAGTACATCTATAAATTTCCTTTTAAACGATACTTTAGATGCCTCCCATAGTTTTTGACATATTTGTTCTCCTTATTTATTTCAAAGTATTTTCAAATTCTCTTTTTGATTTCTTTGATGTTGGCTTCTTTAAGTGTTGAAAGTGAAAGTGAAGTGAAAGTGAAAGTCGCTTAATCATGTCCTACTCTTTGTGACCCCATGGACTATAGAGTCCATCTCATTCTCCAGCCCAGAATACTGGAGTGGGTAGCCTTTCCCTTCTCCAGGGGATTTTCCCAACCCAGGGATCGAACCTAGGTCTCCTGCATTGCATGTAGATTCTTTACCAGCTGAGCCACAAGGGAAGCCCCAAAATACTTGAGTGGGTAACCTATCCCTTCTCCAGCAGATCCAGGAATTCAATTCCCAATCCAGGAACTGAACCAGGTCTCCTGCATTGCAGACAGATTCTTTACCAATTGAGCTATCAGGGAAGCCTTGTTTTTAAAATTTTATAATTTGGAAATTTTTTGATGTCTATTTATTATTAATTTTTAATTTGGTTTCTTTTTTTCTTTTTCTTGGCCATTCCACATGGTCCACAAGATCCCAGTTTCCTGACCAGGGATGGAACATGTGTCCTCAGAAGTGAAAACATACAGTCCTGACCACTGGACCACCAAGGAATTCTCTCTTTATTAATTTCTAACTTAGTATGACTTAGTCCTTCTAAACTCATTCGTATTTGTTTATGCCCAACATATGATCTATATTGATGAATGTACCATGAGTACTTAGATTCTTTAGTTGTTTGGGTATGGCATCCTATATTTTTCAGTTAGATCATGTTGGCTGGTAAAGATATCTGTTATCAATGGCTGTGTAACATATATCTCCCATATTTAGTGGCTTAAAACAGCAACATTTATTTGGCTCAAATGCTGTTGTTCCAGCAAGGTTTAGTGGGAATAGTTTACTGTGCCTCAACCACCATCAGCTGGGACATCTCAAAGGCAAGTTCCACTCAGCATTAGCTGATTGGGGCTGGGTTGGAACCTGGAATCATCTTAAGCTTCTTAGGCATCTCTATTTTAATGTGGTCTCAATGTGTGACCTCTGCAGCATGGTGGCTCAGGGGAGATGTTGGTTTAAAGCACTCAAGTTTTGTATTATGAGAGAGGGAGAAAGCTAAGTAGGTGATATATTACCTTTTTTGACTTAACTTTGGAAGTCATAAAGCTTACTTCCGCCATGTTCTGTTTGTAGTGGCAGTCACAGAATGCTGTCTGTTCAGTCTAGAAGAGAGTCCATTGACTCCATGTCTTGATGGGGATGTGAGGAGGTTCTAGAAGAGCATATGAGGCTGTAAATATTGCTGAGAACATTTGTGGAAAGTAAAACTTGTCACAATATTGTTCAAATCTTTTTCTAATATTGCCAGTTTTTTTGTTTGTTTGTTTGTTTGTTTTTTTCTCTGTTGACAATAGAGAAGAGGGTTAATACCTTAAACTATGAGTATGGACTTATACATTTCTTCATTTGGTTCTGCTGGGTTTTGCTTCATTTCTTTTTAAACTTTGTTACTATTCACATACACATTTTAAACTGTCTTCTTGATGAATTGTTCTGCACATCTTATAAACTCCACAGGAAACTATTATCCTTGCTTTAAATAGTCAAATCTTTAGAGAAATTGAGAAAAGTCATTTATTTTTGCCCATATATATTTTCATCACTCTTCATTCCTTGCAGATCTAAATTTCTGTCTGATATTTTCCTTGGGCTTGATGTGCAGGTCTACTATTCATGAATTTTCTCAGATTTTATTTGACTATATATTTTGCCTCCCATTTCAAAGCATATTTTTTTCTGGATATAGGATTCTAGGTCAATGATATTTTCCTTTCAGTGCTTTAAATGTGCCATTTCATTGTTATCTGGTTGTACTATTTCTAATGAGAACAGAGCAGTTATCTTATTTGTCTCTATGCAATGGACTCTTTTTCTCTGGTCCCTTTGAAAATTTTCTCTCACTTTTTAGTTTTCAGCAATTTGACTATTATGTGCCTAGGTCTAGTTTTTCTCAGGTTTATCTGGCTAGAGTTAGTTGAGCTTCTTGAAGAATTTGTAGCCATTGTTTATTTAATTTAGAAAAATTTTTGACTCCAATGTCTTTCCCCTCTCCTTCTAGAATTCCAACTATATATATGTTAGATAACTTGATATTGTTTCACAGGCCACTGCAGCTGTATTCATTTTTTTTCAGTCTTATTTTATTTTTTGTAAGCTTTGGTTTAGATATAGTTCCTTTTGTCCAGTCTCCAAAACTAATCTTTTCACCTGCAATGTGTAGTTTATAGTTAATCCTAAGTATTTCAGATATTTCTTTTTGAGTTCTAGAATGTCCATTCTTTCCTCCCCGCCCCCGCCCTGATTTTTATTTCTCTTTTTAGATTCTGCTTCTATTCACTCAACACTTAAACATATTTATAATATAGTATTCCCTTGGTATCCACAGAGGATTGATTGGTTCCAGGACCCACTGTAGATACCAAAATCTGTAGATGTTCAAGTTCTATAGTCAGCCCTCTGAATCTGCAAATTTTGTATCCACAGAATGAACCATTGCAGATTGTAAATGTAGTATACATGATGCACAGTTAGTTCAGTCTGTGGATGAAAAACATACTGGTGTGGAGAGCTGACTATATATTCATCTAAAAAGCCTGTGTATAAGTTGACCCATGCAGTGTAAATCCCTGTTGTTCAGGGGTAAGCTGTAGTTATATCAAGAGTGTTAGTTGCTCAGTCATGTCTGACCCTTTGTGGCCCCATGGACTGTAGCCTGCCAGGCTCCTCTGTCCATGGAATTCTCCAGTCAAGACTGGGTTGCCATTTCCTTCTCCAGGGGATCTTCCCAACCCAGGGATCAAACCTGTGTCTCTTGCATTGCAGGAAGAGTCTTTACTGTCTGAGCCACTTGGGAAGCCCCAGTTATTTTAAAGTCCTTGTTATTGAATTCCAACATTAGTGCAGTCTCTGAATTTCTACTGACTTTTTCTTCCTATTTTTGGGTTTTAATACATTTTTCCAGCTTCTTCATCAGTTTAGTAATTTTTAATTGTATGCGAGACATTTAAGATGCAATGTTGTTGCAAATCTGATGAGAGTGTGTTTAACATTATGTCTTTCTTTAAACAATGTTGAAGTTTGTTTTAGCTAGCAGGAACTTTACTCAATCAGCTTGATCCTACTTGATTTTAAGCTTTCTTTGGGAGAGTCTAGAATAGTCCTTAATCTAGTGATGAAATAAGCCTTCCTTTAACGTGTGTCCATTCTGGGGTTGCAACTAGATATCTGTGGGTATTCAGTCAAATCTCTTCATTTGGCTTGTGAAAATATAAACATCTCTCAGTATTGTGAGAGCTTTGGGATCTGCATTAATCTCATGGCTCTGAAGCAGTTGCTCCCTATAAGACCTCTTGGAGTCTTTCTCTTTCCATGCATAACTTAGTATTCATCCAGAGACTAAAGGGGATCTCTGTGCAGATATATGGGGCTATTCCATATAGCTCTCTCTTCTTTAGTATCTTTGCTTACAAATTTCACTTTGCTGTTTCTACTTGTTAACATTTCTCCTTTCTATTTGTGATCCACTCTTTGTGCTGCTATTTGTAAAATGTAGAAAGCAAGTGACATATGAAGATCACCTCATGCATTTTGCTTCTTTCAAGAATAATACTTGTATTGTTTTGTCTAATGCCTAAAGTAGTTTCTTCATTTATTGTTGTTCAATTTTTATGAAAGTATAATTGACATACTAATTTTGGGTGTGCAACATAATGATTCAATATTTGTATATGTTACAAAATTATTTTTGTTCAATTTTCAATTGTTTATTGTGGGAAGATAAATATGATATGAATTACTTCATCATAGTAAGAACTGTATGTCTAAACATGTCAAATTTGAGATGTCTATTCAGTAACCAGATAGCAGAGTGTGGTTGACTGTTGAATACATGAAATTGGAGTTCAAGGATGAGGTCCATGCTGTAGACATAAATTTGGTATTCATTAACATAAATATATAAAAAGCTTTGAAGTGGGTGGCATCATCTAAAGAGTTAGTATAGACTGAGAGGAAATATAAATACTGAGTCTTTGGGCAACTTTAAAGTATCAGGGAGATGAGGAAGAATCAACACATTTAGAAACATCAAGTGGGTAAGAGCAAAACTAGCAGCATGTGATGACCTAGAAGCCAAGTGAAGACTATGGTTTCAAAGAGGAAATGATTGACTGTGTCAACTTTTGCTTATTAGTTAAAATAAGATAAGAATGCAAAATGACCATTGGATTTGTCAAACACTGGTGTCATAATGACCTTGACACTAGCAGTTCCAATGGAGTGTTGGGGATGAAAACCTAATTGGAGTGAATTCAAATCAGCATGAGGGGGGAGGGGATCAAAGGGAGTATGAAGACCTATCACCTACATCTTACCTTATGAAAGATATTAATCTATTTTTGAAGTTTTATTCTGTTTCCAGTATTCTAAGAAACTCGAAGTTTCTCTATTGGCCTCTTTGTTTGCTTTTGTTTTTCCCAAGTGTTATAGTCTTTTCTCAGATGTTTGTTGAACTTGGTAGCCCCATCATATTCAAAAGCTAAGAGGTTCTGTATTTGTGTGTTTGTGTAGAGGTTTTAAATGATATGCTTTACTTTTGGTTAATAGAAAAGGACTGTTTCTTTGGGAAACCTGTATATATATATCATGATTATGATACATATATTCATATATTCATATATACATATTATATATATTATATATATATATGATTTTTCCCCAGTGGGTCAATTTCTCCAGAGAAAAGTTCTTTAATTCACTGCTTGAATGTTGTAAAATTGTGGCTATTAGTATTCTGGGAATTCTAACACCCCACACAAAAATAAACTCAAAATGGATTAAAGATCTAAATGTAAGGCCAGAAACTATAAAACTCCTAGAGGAGAACATAGGCAAAACACTCTCAGACATAAATCACAGCAGGATCCTCTATGATCCACCTCCCAGAATTCTGGAAATAAAAGCAAAAATAAACAAATGGGATCTAATTAAAATTAAAAGCTTCTGCACAACAAAGGAAAATATAAGCAAGGTGAAAAGACAGCCTTCTGAATGGGAGAAAATAATAGCAAATGAAGCAACTGACAAACAACTAATCTCAAAAATATACAAACAACTTCTGCAGCTCAATTCCAGAAAAATAAACAACCCAATTAAAAAATGGGCCAAAGAACTAAATAGACATTTCTCCAAAGAAGACATACGGATGGCTAACAAACACATGAAATGATGCTCAACATCACTCATTATTAGAGAAATGCAAATCAAAACCACAATGAGGTACCACTTCACACCAGTCAGAATGGCTGTGATCCAAAAATCTGCAAGCAATAAATGCTGGAGAGGGTGTGGAGAAAAGGGAACCCTCCTACACTGTTGGTGGGGATGCAAACTAGTACAGCCACTATGGAGAACAGTGTGGAGATTCCTTAAAAAATTGCAAATAGAACTACCTTATGACCCAGCAATTCCACTTCTGGGCATACACACCGAGGAAACCAGAATTGAAAGAGACACATGTACCCCAATGTTCATCGCAGCACTGTTTGTAATAGCTAGGACATGGAAACAACCTAGATGTCCATCAGCAGATGAATGGATAAGAAAGCTGTGGTACATATACACAATGGAGTATTACTCAGCCATAAAAAAGAATTCATTTGAATCAGTTCTGATGAGATGGATGAAACTGGAGCCGATTATACAGAGTGAAGTAAGCCAGAAAGAAAAACACCAATACAGTATACTAACACATATATATGGAATTTAGGAAGATGGCAATGACGACCCTGTATGCAAGACAGGGAAAGAGACACAGATGTGTATAATGGACTTTTGGACTCAGAGGGAGGGAGAGGGTGGGATGATTTGGGAGAATGGCATTCTAACATGTATACTGTCATGTAAGAATTGAATCGCCAGTCTATGTCTGACGCAGGATACAGCATGCTTGGAGCTGGTGCATGGGGATGACCCAGAGAGATGTTATGGGGAGGGAGGTGGGAGGGGGGTTCATGTTTGGGAACGCATGTAAGAATTAAAGATTTTAAAATTTAAAAAATTAAAAAAACAAACAAACAAAACAAACAAACAAACAAGAAAAAAGAATGGCGTCTCCCACATATCACCATTTAGTATGTTCTTTCCAATATTTTTTCATGTTCTTCTTTTAATAACACACCTTACCTTAATTCTCAATGAGAATGGTGTTCCCAAGTCCAGGGTCCATTTCAGTGTGTAACAGAAGAGAGCCTTCAAACTTCTACCAAGGCTGTAGAAGAATAGACATTCAACTTGTACAGTGAACCGGTGGCCCAGGAATCCTACTGCTTCTTGTTCAGATTTTTCAGTGAGTTCACCCCTATTTAGCTCCACCATTCAGTTTCTGGATACCTGAGGAGTCCAATTTCCGAGGCTCTCTTGGATTCTGCAGCACAAATCAGTTTAGTTCTGGGCTTCAGTTTGGATTCAGCTTTTCCTGGTCTGCTAGTCAGTTCTACTTGTCCATCAGCTTTCATGTTTCCAAACCTGCATTGCTTTCATGTCCTCTGCTATTCTCTATACCTGTGAGTTGTTAATCTTAATCTCCTTTAATCCCATTTTAGTGAGGTTTCAGGAGAGAGTCAAAATTAACATTGAATTTTGTCTTCTTGGTTCAACTATAATTTGTCTAGCTTGAGTTTTATTTTTATGTAGAACTACCTTTCCCTCTCTTTCTGATTTCAGAGACCTTTCAACCTTAGACATGTCTTTTTAGCACAGGAAATGTTTATTCTATCACTGATTATAGTGTATGCTCTGTTTTTTAAAGCCATTTTCTGAGATTGCCTTTCCTGTGAACCAAATCTGACCTACCCAAACAGAGCCAATCTCTACATTCTATGTATTTCCAGAGGACTTTAAATAATCATGCAGTATAGCACTCATCAGGCTTCTCAGCTAGTGCAATGGTAGAGAATCTGCCTGCAATGTAGGAGACACAGGAAACATGGTTTGGTCCCTGGGTCAGGGAAAATCCCATGGATAAGGGAATGGCAGCCTACTCTGGTATTCTTGCCAAGGAGATCCCATGGACAGAGGAGCCTGGCAGGTGACAGTCCATGGGATTGCAAAGAGTCAGACATGACTTAGCGAATAAACAGAGCAGCAGCATAGCACTCCTAACAGCATTTCGCAAATGAAGTTTTGTTTTGTGTTTTTCCCCTGGCTACAAATACTTTGAGGCACATTTTATGCAGCTAATATATATAATGGAGTAAACAGCTTATACAGTGTAATTTAAAGAGGTTACTGATTAGATGAAGAGTCACAAAAAAGAAGTGAAGAAAAAAATTGTGAATGTATCACAGTAAATTGAAGACTTTCTAAGACAGTTAGGATTAGGGTTAGGGTTATTGACAGGTAGGGCAGGAAGAAGCATGACAAGAGTTCAGGAGCATTTATCAGAGGCCAACAAGGGAAAGGCTTTTACTGAGTAAGAGGAATGTGTGCATTGCATTGTGGGGAAAAGCCAGTAAATGACATTACATAGAAAAACAGTTTTGTAAACAGAATGCCAATAAATTCTTCTTTGAATCATTCCATTCTAAATTGAGCCTCAAAATTCTTCCTGCTGTTTATATCTCTTTTGAAAGTGAAAGTGAAGTCGCTCAGTCATGTCTGACTTTGCATCCCCATGGAGTGTAGCCTACCAGGCTCCTCCGTCCATGGGATTCTCCAGGCAAGAGAACTGGAGTGGCTTGCCATTGCCTTCTCCATTTGGTGTCTGCACTTCTGTATAATATATTGGGCATTGGTTAGAGTGTGTGTGTGTATGCTTAGCCGTGTCTGACTCTGTGACCTCATGGACTGTAGCCAGCTACGGGATTTTCCAGTTGAGAATACTGGAGTGGGTTGACATTTCCTCCTCCAGGGGATCTTCCCAACCCATGTCTCCTGCATCTCCTGAACTGGCAGGTGACTTCTTTACCACTAGCATCACCTGGGAGAAGGGTATTTAAATGAAATACTCTCTAGGATTCCAACCTTGGTTCATAGTGCTTGCAGTGATAGCTAAGAGAAAACTTATTAGCAATTACCTACCAGATTTAAAAGCTGGTACTTGAGGGATAGGAGGGGATGATTATATATAAAATTTCAATGAAAAATAGCATTTTTGACGTATATGATATGAATTGGCTATACTGGTTGAACCAAATTTCCTTGAGAAAGCTGATTTGGCCTTATCTGTTAGTCATCATCTCTTGACCGTTTTGGTGCCAATGGGCCCCTTGGCCATCTGGTAGAACTTAAATGAATAAAATGAAATACACTGAATTACAAAGAGAATGTTATATTTTACATATGGCTATCAAAGTATTAAATTCATGGCATAGACATATATGTACTTTATTAACACAAGACACTACATTTAAAAAGCTAAGTTAAAGCTAATTTTATTTATTAAAGACAGTATTACTATAGTATATAAACTTTTGTTGCTTAGCTTGAATAAGAACATTAAACTCTGGTGTAATATCTGAGTCATCTCTTTCAATGATTGGCCAATCATTATATACAGGAAACACTGAAAAGCAACATGGATCTGGGTCCCCTGTGTGAGACCACGTGGCTTTCATGGTAAAACATTTGGAAAATATGGAGGCCGGATGACTATGAACTGCAGAATTGGTGAGTAGTTGTCCATGTTTTGCTGAGCATCTGTGAGCAAGAAGATATAATCACATGCAATTCTAGCCACAAGTTGGCTACTAGCATAGTTTTGAAGTAGTGAAACATTGTAAGTGATATTTTTAGATCTCTGTAGTAACTATAATGCAATATAAAAATATTTGTGATTTCTATTGGTAACACAGTTACAGATGCAGCTAATATTACTGTGATGTGTTGCCTGTATTTGTACTTGAGGGAAATGTCAAGTTAGAGTCTAGTGAAAAAGAAAAGATGTATTTTGTCTTCCATGCATGATCACAAACCTCTCCAATTCTACCCTTGGACTCTAGGTTGAACACGTTTGTCTTAGATTCTTTATTCTAGTCTCACTCATGACCCTTTACCATATTAATCAAGAGTTTTTAGATAATAACATGGGAACTGATCTCAGATCCTTCTCTGCTATACTGCTTTAATTTAATTGGTATTGAATCTTAAAGAAGGTGTTTTTGGCAAAGACATTTGATTCTAGTTGGCGAAATCTGAGAAGAGTGAACTAAGCCAGAAACCGTGGAGTCTGGTTGTTTTCAGATCTAAAAAGTGACTTGATCTTAAGAACAAACTTGCCCTGCTTTTCTTCAGGACTTAAAGGTTGAGCCCATTTTTGTTTCCATGTTGAACCTTTTTCTTTGTCAACCACAAGGAAAGATCTGAATCAGAGACACATGGTGTGATATCTGGCCCCCCAGAGGTATAGTTAGCCTAACAGAGCTAGTCTGCAAAGCATACTCTGAATTTATGGTTTTAATCAAAGCAACTAGTCTGGATTTGTTTAGTTTCTTTTTTTGGGTTAATGGAGATAGTGTGTAGGGAAAAAAGAAACTTTATTTCTGTTATAGGCTTAGATCCAGTCAGAACGCTGTAGTGAACCCTAATCCTGTAATCTATGTTGAGTTTTCTAAACATATACATTTCAGATATGTATAATTGAGCTATATATAGTAACAATCACTTGAGTGGAAAGTAGCTTTACAACGTTTGGTCTAGTGTTTCTTCCAAATATTATGGCTTTGAGGCTGTCCTTATAATTTAAAAGTGAACACATTGTTCAAAAGTTGAACATATTGTACCTAATTCTCTAAGTGCAATGTTTTTTGAGGTTTGGAAAAATAGGCAAGACTTTCATTTTGTGTGAGATTCTCAAATGAGAACAAGGAAAAGGGACTTAACAGTTTAAGTTTAAAAGTCCTTAGACTCCACTTTTGTTATGCTCTTATGTCACCACAATCAGTACAAAATGGGTCCTAGAAAAAGCGTACTTTTAATTGGAGTCCATTTTAAATAGTGACAAAAATTTTAAGATAAATAATGAAAAAAGATTTAAATTGGCTGTAAGCTTGAAAAAGAAAATCATAAAAATTATTTTACTTACAAAATTCAGCTCATAACTATGCATTGATTTAAAGCAAGAAATGGATCAAGTATTGGTATTTTGGCATATATTCCCTGATAAATAATATGTTGGTAGGATATGACTTATTTCTCTTCAAGTTTTAATTTTTTTCTTAGTGCAATCATATTTAGTCCTTTTTTTGGGGGGGCAAACATTTTCAAGGGCTTTACCACTTTTCCCAACAGGTTTGTTTCATATTTTGTATTCTCTTCGAGGTGACTTTCCTTCCTTTTTCACTTTGCAAGACCTTAATTTTCTGTTTCAATCTGTTTGCTCCGTGCTGTCAAATGTTGAGAACACTGAACCTCCGTGTTGGCAGATGTCAGTGTAGCATGTGGGAAGAAGTATTGAGTAGTAATTTATTTCATAGGAGGCTAGTTTAATGGGGGCTTCCCTGGTGGCTCAGATGGTAAAGAATCTGCCTGCAATGTGGGAGACCCAGGTTTGATCCCTGGGTCAGGAAGATCCCCTGGAGAAGGAAATGGCAACCCACTCCAGTATTCTTGCCTGGGAAATCCCATGGACAGAGGAGCCTGGTGAGCCACAGTCTATGGGTCACAAATAGCTGGACACAACTGAGCAGCTAACACTTTCACTCATTTGTTAGTGAAAAACATCAGGTTATAGCTATTGTTCCCCTATATATCCTCCTAACAAGGAGGCAGGGAGAAACAGTCTCCAAACTCCCCTTTGAAATATTAATAAAGATAATAGAAGAAATACGAAGTTATAGTAGCACTAGATCCCAAACATAATGGCCTTTCTAGCCTATACCAAGAAGAATTTTCAGTAATCAGATTGTGGAAAGAGGCCTGAGGAAGGATGTGGGATTGAGCTGGTCAATGGTAGCATATTTCTACCCATTTCCACTGTGTCGTCAACCTTGGAGAGAGGGAAATTTCACTGACCGTGAGGTTAAAGTAAGTAAGAGAGTGTCTTTTACATTGTCTTCTATATCTGTCCTTCTATATCTGTGCTAGTCACTCAGTCCTGTTCAACAAAGGTCGTACAAGACTGAGCCACTAAACACAGCACAGCACAGCACATCAGCTTCCCTGATGACGCAAATGGTAAAGAATCCATCTCCAGATTTGGATCTCCTGAATTGGGAAGATCTCCTGGAGAAGGGAATGGCAACCCACTCAAGTATTCTTGCCTGGGAAATCCCATAGACAGAGGAGCCTGGTGGGCTATAGCCCATGGGATTTCAAAAGTCAGTGAAGTCAGCAATATGACTTAGCAACTAAACAACAATATGTGCACTTGGTAAAAAATTCAAAAGTCATCAGCTAGTATACAATGAAAAATAGGTCTCCCTCCTCTCAGTCCTACCAGCTATCAGTTTTTTGTTTCCTATGATATCATGTGTACATATTCTCATATGTATATATAATCTAGAAACAGACCCACAATAATATTTCACATATAGTGCTATACCTTGTTATCCATATAACAAGATGTCTTGGATATTATTTCAGCGTTGTGTTTGACATTCCATTCTAGAAATACTCTGTGGTTTGTTTAAGCAATCTTTACTGGTGGGAATTTAGGTTGTTTCTAGATTTGTGTTATTACGAGTAGTGCTATAATGAATTGTTTGTATATACTTCTTTGCATATTATTTGAATATACCAAGTACTGATTCTAGAAGAAAATATAGGAATATAGAAAATATAGGAAAATATAGGAATTATGTGTATTTAAAATTTTGACATTGCTCAGTGGCTTTCATATGGATTATACCAAGTGAAATTCCCACCTGAATGTATGAGTGCCTGCTTCCTCTTATTATCAAACATAATATATTTTTCTCATCTGATAAATAAAAATTAGTATCTCATTATAGTTTTTCTTTCTATTAAAAATTAACAAAAGAAAGTACAAATTAATGTTTTGTTGTTGTTGATGTATGGCAAAACCAATACAATATTGTAAAGTAATTAGCCTCCAATTAAAATAAATAAATTTATATTAAAAATTAAAATTAATTTGTATTTTCTTTTGTATTCCTACTTCTGTTATGTGTTTATAACCTTTGCTTACTCTTCTTACTGCCTTTTTGTATTCTTTATACGTTTTATGAAATTAACCCTTTGTAATTTGTACTGTAAATGTTTCCTTTTAGTTTATTGTTGTACTTTGTGTTGATTATTTCTTTAGACAATTTAGAGTTTTCATTCATATATAGTTGAACTCACCAATAAAAAACTTTTATAGTTTTAGTCAGACCTTTCCTACTCAAAATATTTTCTTTTTAAACCTCATGCTTTCCTTAGTATTTCATTTTGTTTTGTTTTCATTTTTATGTTTAAATCTTATTGTTGTAAAGGAGAAAGCAAGCTGTTAATTACCATCCTGTGATATTCCTTTTATAACTTTTGCATTAAATTAGGTTCTTGATGAGTCATGTGCAATGGAATAAGATTTGGCTTTGTACCTTCAAAATGATGTTTGAATCAGTTGTTTAATTGCAAAAATATATTCTGCAAGAAGGAAAGTCTTAAATATATTTTTTCATTCTTCAAAAGAAGTCAACCAGTCTGGTTGAGTTAATTGTAACAAGACTGGAGCTGGGAGAAGGTCAGGGAGTGTTTAACTATTGTAAACTTAGTGAGCAAATGCAAACTATGACAAACATGGTTTACAGTTTTATGTGAACAAAGACAATTCTCTAGGGCCAACATTGTAAAAAATGTAGTTTCCTATAACAAGAATTTATATTCTCAACATTTTACAAATCAACAATCTTTGAAATTATTAAAAACAAACTTTTGAATATTATAGGAAAACTGTCTTATTTAAACTGTCTTATGTAAACTTAGGCAGAAATTCCACTTTAAGATAACAAGATACAGAATAAGTATAGCTTTAATTTAAATTTTATGGTAACTGGTATATAAATATTCTCTAAACTCCTTCATTACCTAGCTAAAACAAATGGTAATGGCTAGCTTAGTGCTTTGCATTTTTAAAAGCACTTGTGCTAACAGTTGAAAGTTTCTCATTAAATAACATTGAAACACATTGCTACCATACAACTATTATTGTAATCAAGGCTGAATCAAAGAACTTGGACATAAAATAATGTACTTTAACTGATAACAAATAATAATATTAATGCAATATGACATTGCAAAAGATGGCACTTTGAATTTAAATTTAACATTGATGAAAATTCTTACAAGAATTCTTCCTGTTGTCATGCTTACTAATTTTTAATCCTCCTTAAACTTTTTAAAAATTTAATTTTTAATTATATAACAAAATATGAATACATTTGCTTTTGGGAAGAGTAAACGCAAAAGGCAAAACTAAAATCTCTTTACCTTTACTCCTTCATCTATTTCAGTGAGTCGGTCAATTCAGTCACTCAGTCATGCCTGACTCTTTGCAACCCCATGAACCCAGCACACCTGGCCTTCCTGTCCATCACCAACTCCCAGAGTTTTCCCAAACTCATATCCATTGAGTCGGTGATGCCATCCAACCATCTCATCCTCTGTCGTTCCCTTCTCCCCCTGCTCCCAATCCCTCCCAGCATCAGAGTCTTTTCCAATGAGTCAACTCTTTGCATGCGGTGGCCAAAGTACTGGAGTTTCAGCTTTAGCCTCATTCCTTCCAAAGAAATCCCAGGGCTGATCTCCTTCAGAATGGATTGGTTGGATCTCCTTGCAGTCCAAGGGACTCTCAAGAGTCTTCTCCAACACCACAATTCAAAAGCATCAATTTTTCGGCACTCTGCCTTCTTCACAGTTCAACTCTCACATCCATACATGACCACTGGAAAAACCATAGCCTTGACTAGACGGACCTTAGTCGACAATTACTTCCTGGCATAAATCCTTTATGAAAATGATTTCTTCTCTGTTGTTAATCACTATACTGATATATTTCCTTGTTTTCAGAATCTTTATATTGGTCCATTGTGATTTTATTTATTTATTTTCCAAAATTTTGATAGTCATTTAAAAAACTAAGATAACAATAAACATTTAAATGGTGAATTCCATTGAAAAGAACTAGCTAGGGAAATGAAATGTACACACCTGCTATATGATAAAAGGTAAAGCAGTTGAAATGAAGCATTCAAACATGCAAAATTTTTTAAGCTAAACATCAGGTTGAAGGAACTTAAGCCTTAGCTTTTTACTTGTGTATAACATTTTTAACAGTATATATAAATGTGTGAAGTTATTTGGATCAAAAAAGAAATCAGAAGTGAAAATTCCAATCACAAGCCTTAGGAATGTGGATGTTTAGATGCTTTCTGCTTGTCTAATTAATTCTTATTCATTAAAAGAAGTGGAGAAATGGGGATAAGTGAGCAAGATTAAAGCAAGATAGAGACAACAAGTGGGTGTACCTGTTGATACCACTTTAAGAAGAATAAATTCCTTTTGAAAGTACTTGTGAATATCCAGTCCATAAAAGAATACATTCAGAAAACATTTATTGAACTTACAATGTGGCAGACACTGTGTTAGAACTTGGGGTACAAAGATTTTATTTTTGAGAATTGGGGGCTAATAAACACAAACATTAATAAATACTCATACCATGAGTTGACTCATTGGAAAAGACTCTGATGCTGGGAGGGATTGGGGGCAGGAGGAGAAGGGGACGACAGAGGATGAGATGGCTGGATGGCATCACTGACTCAATGGACGTGAGTCTGAGTGAACTCCGGGAGTTGGTGATGGACAGGGAGGCCTGGCGTGCTGCGATTCATGGGGTCACAAAGAGTTGGACACGACTGAGCGACTGAACTGAACTGAACTGATCTTATATCTTGGGATATACAGAGGAAAATGAATCATCTGTATCTATACAAGGAAGCTAGTCACAAAGACAACATTTGTGTGAAATATTTTGCCCTGTTAGTTTCTGGTAGAACCTAGAAACCACCAGGATTCCTGAAATTTTAAAGCAGAACTTAGATACTCCAATAATTTCACATCAAGTACCTACTAGTAGCTACACATCTGCTACACAATAGTATACAAAAATCTAGAAGGTAATAAAAATGGTGCAAATGGGTTCCCCATTTCTTTTCCAAGAAAAACCTCCTAATGGGCTGATGATGAGCTAATCAGGTCAAGTGTTCTCTGAGTTGCCCTTTTTATACAGAGTCAGCAAGCATAACATTTTGTTAACCTATTGACACAGAGGAAATTTGTTTTCCATCTGACCTTTTACAGTAACTACTCAAAATTACTTTCTCTTCAGCTAACAAAGTTAATGAATAAATTATCCAAGTTAAGCATTCATAGACAGTAACATATAAATTTTTTTTGTTGTTACATTCTGTTTTCTTTTTCAGCCATTACATTTTCCTTAGGAAAAATGTAATTTTTATTGAAAATCTGCAGTTTTGTTTTACAGAGTCATACTCTTGAACCATTTGGAACCAGTCACAGTAACTATTTATTTTGCAGATATTATATTCTTATATGTTGAAATGGCTACATGGTAATTTTGTAATGCATAGAAATTCTTTTCATTAAAAATTTATAACCATTTGTATAAGATAGAATGCAAGTTTAATTTTGGGCTACCTGTGAACAAAGGATTTCCTTAGGAAATATTTATTAAAACAAAAGCATAGAGAGCATTTTAAACCTGGGAATAAACTCTTTTCCTATGGAAAAGTGAATTGTGGGTACTGGCTACGTTTTTTTTTTTTTTAAATTAAATCTTGATTCTAAGAATCTCTACTCACCAAAATTTTGTTAAATATATTCTTTCAAATTACTAAAAAATTCTTCAAAATACTAACACCTTATTTCAAATTACCCTAAAGTCCAGCTTTTTATCTGTTTCAAATGATCTTTTCCTAAATAGACCCAAATTGGAAGTTAACTCCAGTAAATAAGTTTTTAATCATGTGCAATGTTCATCCAGCTTCAAAGGTGGTCATTCAATTCAGTCTCTAAGGGAAGCCTTCTTTTACTCTCAAGTGGTTGGACCAGTTAAATACTTCTTGCTGCTGCTAAGTCATTTCGGTTGTGTCCAACTCTGTGCGACCCCAGAGACGGCAGCCCACCAGGCTCCCCCATCCCTGGGATTCTCCAGGCAAAAATACTGGAGTAGGTTGCCATTTCCTTCTCCAAAGAGAATGAGATTAAATATATATTTCTGTGCAGACTATCCTAACATTTGCTATTTTAAGAATATTATTTAAGTCTCATTAAATCCATTCACCTCTCCAGTTTTCAGAGAGGAAATCAAGCTTGCTCACATTACATTTATCATGGATCTGCTATAGGCTATGAGCTTATCATTTTCCACCAATGTAAGCAGATAGTATTATTATTTTACACTTCTTAGAAAAGTTCAAAGAACCAAGATCATTTTGGATTATCATCAGCAAGTGGCCATTGTTCCTTTTGGAAGATATTCTTTGTCACTGAAAAGTCTGTTGTTTTAATTGCAGCTCATTAAATTGGATTCAGAGACCCACAGCTTATACCACCAGCAACATTTCTTTCAGTTGAATATTCTAAGTCTGTTTTTATTCTCTATATGTTTGATTCAACTACCTTGAACAGTGTTATAATGAAATGAGTTAAAATTATTAAATTTTTTTAATAGAGAAGTAACTCATTTGAGGTTTAAATAATAACTTTTTGTTATTAGGCACACTTATAAAATATTTCTCCTAAGATATAACTTAATTTGGGGGCATGTTGAGTGAAGCCTCCTTTATTTTAATTATTTATAGACTGAAGTACCAGACAGTCATAATATCTCTTTGTTTCTTTTAAAGCAGAAAAACATAGGCCTTGCATGGAAATTCTTAAGAAATGTCAAAGAGCTAGTCCTGTTGGAAAGGTTAGTAGTTATAGAAAAATATTTCAAAAACATAAATGCAGCAGTTTCAAACATGGTTTAGTGCCCAGAATAACTTCTTGGTTTTGTTTTTCATTTTTAACATAAATATCAACTGCCACTGGGTAACTGAGTCACAAACACATTTGAATTCAGGAATTTTTATACTGAAATACTTCTCTGTGGACAAATCCCATCTTACCAAACAGAAAGATTTTGTTACTGTTTGTGTGTTTTAAAAGCGAAAAAGCCTTGTATTACATAATACTCTGTTGGGTGTTTTATGTATCTCTGTACTTTCTTATTCCACTCCACTTGTCATTTTTGTGTTCCTCAAAATATCTGGGACAGCATTTTTGCATGCTTGCATATACATAAGAATATAGTGTAGTTGTTAAAAAACTTGGATTCTGTAGCCAGACTGCCTAGGTTCAAATCTTGTTCTGCAACATTTAGCTCTATAACCTTTGCAATTCATTCAAACCTGTTGTGCTTCGTTTTCTCATCTATAAACTGGGAGTTGCATTAAATGTCTGTGGATTGAAAGAATTAGCACATGTAAATCACGTAAAATAGTGGCTGGCACATAACAAATTCTTAGTAAATGTTAGCTGTTGTTTTTAACAAGTATGTATCAAGCACCTATTACACTGATGCTGTCCTAGAAATTCTGGGGGTGCCACAATGAGTAAAATAGTCATAGTTACTCTTCTGGTAGAATTTACAGTTTAGTGCAAGATTCAGACAAATACTGGTGGCTCAGATGGTAAAGCGTCTGTCTACAATGTGAGAGACCTGGGTTTGATCCCTGGGTTGGGAAGATTCCCTAGAGAAGGAAATGGCAATCTACTCCAGTACTCTTGCCTTGAAAATCCCATGGACGGAGGAGCTTGGCGCAGGCTACTATCCATGGGGTCGCAAAGAGTCGGGCACTACTAAGCAACTTCACTTCACTTCAGACAAATACATAGGGTGTGATAATACAATAAAAACTACTCTGATGGGGTAGTGTAGGGTGCCACCATTACCTAATGGGGGACACTTTATCCAGGCTAAGGAGACCAGGAAGGTTTTTCTGGATTAAGAGTATCTAAGCCAGGATCTGAAGGATGTGTTTGCTTTTGCCATGTGCTCATGGACAGGGTGGAGGAATAGAGTTTCAAGCAGACAGAGTAGCCAGAGAACCTATTACGAGAAGTTTCCATAGAGGAGAGAGAGCACGGCACATTTAAGGACTTCAGGAGGCTTGGTCAAATGTACCATACTGTTCAGGGCAGGGGAATGGGGGTGGTACACAAGGCCACTTTATTTTGAGAAGAATGAGGAGTCACTGAAGACACAGAAGGGAAGTGTGTCATGTTCAGATTTTAGTTTTTTAAAGATTCCTCTAATTCCAAAGATCATGTATTAAAGTGAGTTAAAAGTAGATATGGGGAGGTCAGTTAAAATGCCAGTATAGCATCCAGGAGAGAGATGTTGGAGGCTTGGAACTAGAGTGTTAACAGTGCAAATAAAGAGAATTTGAGAGATGGAGAGATGTTTACAGGGAAGGAAGCAAAAAGATGTAGTAATAGTGTAGTGCTGGATGGGGCGTGAGCAGGAGAAAGGCCTGGAGGTGGATTCCCAGGTTTTGTGCTTGAGTGTGTGAATGGCATTTTAGCTGAGACAGGAAAGAGTGCAGTGGATGCACAATGGTTGTTGTTGCCACTCAGCATATATTCTCGGTAATTACGTCCCAATTTTCAGCCAGATATAGCTCCCTCCTCCATCTCAATCCATTTGTTCCTAAATGGAATGGACTCTACCTCCATTTCCAGGAGTGAAGCACATGATCCCAGAGGAGCCAATCAGTGTATTCCATTCTTTCTAGACACATATCAAGATAGGTTAGAGCATCTCAACTGATGCAGTCAGCATGAATCTCTGAGCTTTTGTTGGACCTACTAAACAAGTCATGGACATGGCAATTGGCAGAGCTACTGTAGTTATCTTGAACTCATTACAGGAATGTCTGTCTGAGAACAGAGCCAGTACAATGAAGTCAAAGCTCAGAGACAGAAGCAAAATCCTGATGGTGTCCTTAAAGTACTAAAACCAGCCATTTCTGAAGCCATCCTTTATTTTGGACTTTTTGATTTATGATAGTAGTGTGTTGTCTTTTGTCTTAAGCCAGAGGGGTTAGGTTTTGTAAATTTATATATTAAAAAACTGATAAAGATAAGAAACCATGTATGAAATAATTTGTTGAGGGGAAAGATGATGAGTTTAGCCTTGGCTGTGTTGAATTCAAGGTGTTTGTGAGGCATCTTAGTAGAGTGGACAGGTACAGTAGAAAATATGCATAGGAAATTAGAGACTTTTGATAGTCTTTGGTAAAAAATTTTAGAAAGGCATTTGGCAATGCACACAAAAACCACCCTGGTAGCTCAGCAGTAAAGAATCTTCCTGCAGTGCAGGAGATGGAGGACACACAGGTTTGATCCCTGGGTCAGGAAGATCTCACAGAGGAGGGCGTGGCAACCCACTCCAGTATTCTTGCCTGGAGAATCCCATGGAGAGAGGAGCCTAGTAGGCTACAGTCCATAGGATCACATAGAGTAGGACATGACTGATGCAACTTAGCATGCATGTAAGCACAAAAAGAATTCTCTCAAACATGGTCACATTACTTAACTTTCTAGTAAACTCAAAAGAGTTTGAAGAATATAGTTCTTTAATTTCAGTTTCTCCAATGATTTGTGGTGTATTCAGAGTTTCTACTTCTGTGATATTCTGATGTAACAAGAACAACATGATGTTATAAAGCAATTATGCTTCAATTAAAAATAAATAAATTTTTAAAAAACAACACAAAGAAGAAATATGTATCTAGCATTCACCCTTGGTCCCTTGCATAGAGCTCCTAAAATCTTTGTAATGTATTAAGTGATAGAGGTGCTAGGAGCGTCTTTTGTTCCAATATTTGGTCTTTGACTCAATTCCTAACACAGAGCTCCTAAATCTCATGGAATTTCCTGGACAATAAGGTCATCTTTTATTCTAACAAGGTAACTCTTAGAGGCTTCTGGAATGGGGCTGATCCCTAGAAAGACCAAGCCATGATTAGCAGCGTGGAACTTTTAGTTTTACCCCTCATCCTCTGGGGAGGGGAATTAGGCTAGAGACTGAATTAATAATTGATCATGCCTATGGCCTCTGTGAAAATCTCCAAAGTAGGGGGTTTGGAGAACTTCTGATTCAGTGAATAAGAACACATAGAGATTCTGGGTGAACAGTGTGCCTAAAGAAGGCACAGAAACCCCATATCCCTCCTCATGTGCCTTGCTCTATGTACCTCTTCATCTGACTATTCATTCGTATTCTTTATCATATCCTTTATAACAGACTGGTAAATATAAATAAGTATTTACCTTAGCTATGCGAGCTGTCATAGTAAGTTGCAGAAGGAGGGGATCATGGGTACTCCTCATTCATAAGAGTCATCCAGAATTATGGGTAACCTGGGTACTACTACTCAAGATTGGTATGTAAAGTGGGGAGCAGTCTTGTAACTTATGGGATCTGAAGTTAGCTTCAGGTAGACAATGTCAGAATTGAGTTGAATTGCAGAATACCCAGTTAGTGTCCAGCAGAGGACCAGAACAAATTGTTCTGGGCGAAAACCAAAAAAGCAACAGAGATGTTGAAAGTTGTGTGTATAGTAGAGAAAACTGCTTTTCCTTTTCAACTTTCCAAGTTCCAGGACTACGGAAACTTTGCAGTTACTTGTGTGTGTGCTATGGAGAAGGTAATGGCACCCCACTCCAGTACTCTTGCCTGGAAAATCCCATGGATGGAGGAGCCTGATAGGCTGAAGTCCATGGGGTTGCTAGGAGTCAGACATGACTGAGTGACTTCACTTTCACTTTTCACTTTCATGCATTGAAGAAGGAAATAACAACCACTCCAGTATTCTTGCCTGGAGAATCCCAGGGATGGGGGAGCCTGGTGGGCTGCCATCTATGGGGTCGCACAGGGTTGAACACGACTGAAGCAACTTAGCAGCAGCAGCGTGTGTGCTAAGTTGCTTTAGTTGTACCTGACTCTTTGTGATCCACACGACTGCAGCCCACCAGTCTCCTCTGTCCATGGGATTCTCCAGGCAAGAATACTGGAGTGGGTTGCCATGCTCTGCTCCAGGCTTCCTGACCCAGGGACTGAACCTGCACCTCATGTCTCCTGCATTGGCAGGCAGGTTCTTTACCACTAGCACCAGCTAGGAATCCCTTGCAGTTACTTACTGGGTTTTAATTGGTGTTTTGTGGTAGGAGAAAGAGACAAAAAGGAGATTGCTAGTTTTCTACCACATTATTAGATTTAGATTTGGATACTCTTGTATAGCAGCAATTGTAATATTCCCCCAAATTTCCCAAGAGTCTAACAGTTGGATTGAGTCATATA
This sequence comes from Capra hircus, assembly GCF_001704415.2. Lineage (NCBI taxonomy): Eukaryota > Metazoa > Chordata > Mammalia > Artiodactyla > Bovidae > Capra > Capra hircus. Next base: position 64,764,371 of record NC_030812.1, read on the forward strand.
ACCAATTGTGGAAATGGACTATGGGTATAAAGGGCAAGGGCTTGTGAAGCTTAAAAGAACCCACAGCTTTCTTTTTCTTTGCCCTGTTGACCTAGAAGGCCAGTAGAATCTCCATTAAACTGGATCCCTAGAATAGGCACCCTCTTGACCCAAGTGATTAGAGCTCCTTAACAAGTAGTGTGAGCCATAGTGAACTTTTTTTTTTTTTTTGGTACAAGCTAATGAGATTTGGGGTTGGTTTGTTTCAACAGTTGCTTATCTAGATTAATGTATTGATATCTTCTTTCTATATAACTAAACTCAGATTCTATCAAAAAGTTGATGGCAAAATGAAAATCTCTCCAGATGGCTTCGCAGAATTGAACATATCATATATCTTTAAGTGTTGAAGGAATGAATAGATATGGCAGAGAGGTTGTTCGTAATTGAACAGGATGGTGGTTTTTGAAACATCCTGTGCTATATACTAGGCTTGCTTTTTAACAGATGCAATAGTGAGGTAAATATCTTTATCAGTATTTATTCTCCAGTTTAGGAGGGACATTTAATTTAAAGTGATAGGTCTCTTCTACTTGAAATGTTTCAGGGAGTGATTCCCTTTACTTTTTTTGTCCACTGATTATTACTTATTATATATGCTTTACACCTGTGACAAGTAAGTTGCAAAATGATTGTTTGCCTTTAAACTTAATCAAAATAAGCTTTAAATTCATTAGGCATGTGATTATTAGTTTTTTAATAAAAGATCATTCTTTTCAGTATGTGGTTTAAATCATGGAATCATAATTGTTTACAGGCAATTCTTTAAAGCTTCGGGCTTCTGTATTTAAAGGGATGCTAGGGGACCAATCCAAGGGTTTTAGTATGAAAAATATATCTATATTAATTTAAGGTTCTTCTTATTTAGGCTTCCCAAGTGGCAATAGTGGTAAAGAACCTGCCTGCCAACAGGAGACATAAAAGACACAAGTTTGATTACTGGGTTGGGAAGATTCCCTGGAGGAGGGCATGGCAACCCATTCCAGTATTCTTGCCTGGGAAATCCCATGAACAGAGGAGTCTGGCCAGTTATGGTCCACAGGGTCACAAAGAATTAGACACAACTGAAGTGACTTTGCATGCACAGCACACACTTGTTTAAAAAGAGATGTTTTCTGAGATGGAAGACATTGGGTAGATTCTATGTAATAGAGATGAACATGAAATTCTTTTCTTTTTAACCTGAGAAAACTCTATAAGATCAGCTATACTCCAATAAAAGTTTAAAGCAACAACAAAAACAAAAAACGTATGGGAAAACTTTGGGAAGACTCAATGATAGGTGTAAAATGGACTTAAATGGATGAATCTCAATGATATAATGTTGAATGAAGTAATAATATGCACATTATGGCTCCATTTGTATAATACATTTTAAAAAATTAAATGATATATTGTACATGGTTAGTAAAAGGATAATGAAAAAAGTGTGGAAATGATGAACACAATATACAGACTAAAGGTTACTTTGGGGTAAAGGGAAGAGGGCTACAATTAGAGAGATGTGTATGGAGGCTTCTAAACCGCTTTTAATACCATAGCTCCAAAGTTGAGTGGTGGATACACAGATGTTCATTTTTATTCCAGTTTTTAAAACTGTACATATGTTTTCTACACTCTTTTGGAAGCAAGCCATATTTTACTATCAAAAATAATGGTAAGTTCAATATGAATTGATGATATGCTATGGCTTACTCAAAAAAGTTAATTACTCTTGTACATGGTATTATAAGAAGTCTGGAATTAAGGAAATTGAGGGTATTTCTCTATCTAGTCCTGATTACACCATACTTTAGTACTTTGTTCAATTCTATGTATCCCACTTAAGGGTGTACAGATAAACTAGCATGTGTTCATGTGACAGTGATAAGGCCAGTGATAATTTTTGAAACTCTGCCACACATGGGAACAACTGAATAAGGAATTGAGAAGAGCAAAATTGAAGAGAAGAAAATGACCCACTAGTACATAAATTTTCCTATATTTGAAAGACAGGCATGAGAAGGAGGGCTTAGATTACTACTACATACGGTAAAGCATAGAATCAAAACCAATAGGTGAATGCTGCAAGGAAATAGATTTTTTCTTAATAGAACCAAAAATTTTCTAATCATTACATCTGTTCAATGAGTTGCCTTGAGAAGTAGTGGGTTTCCACTGGTGGCAGTATTATAGAATAAATTCAATGTCTGCTGGTGAGATATTATTGGGAGGTGATTCTAAAAGCCCCTCTGGGCCCTAAGATTCTTAGAAGACTTGCAGAGATTTCCAGTCAACCTGAAGTTTATATTCAGTATCTCCTACTTGAGTAGCATCATAGTTTACCAACTAAGGGCACAGACTCTGGAATCAGATTTCCTGGGTTGAATCCTGGCTTTGCCGATTACCATCTCTGTATCTTTGAGCAAATTACCCAACCTCTCTGTGCCTACTTTCTGCAATCTGTAAAATGGGTTTGGTATCTCTCTCACAAAGTTGTAAGACTTAAAAGCATGGCATGTAATCCCCGATAACTATTTGTTTTTTTAAAGAAGTACTTTCTTCTAAAGATCACTTGCTCAGTTTACTTTGAATTATTTACATTTGTGCTTTTGCTTTGAATGAAAAACCCCCTTTTCTTCTATTTTTATGAGTACATATCTTTAATTATCTCTCAGTTTACAAAGGAAATGGAGAATCTGTTGGGCTCCAAACACAAGCAATTCCAATGAGTGTAGAATTTTTAACTAAAAAAGCTCTTAACTTGACTTAAATGGCTTTAGAATAGCTTTATGACATAATCACAGGGCCACAGAGCCCAAAAAGAACCTTGAGAGGATAATCCAGCCTCTTTTCTTACTCTTGAAATTAGGTGCCTTGTCTGCCAAGACACTTTGTCCTCAAGGGATTGCTGTAAATCCTGTCCCATTGTTGAACCTTTACGTGGCTCTTCCAATCATCACTAGCAGGAGGTGGATTGTCTGTTAAAAGTTAATGATGATGAGCTGGAAGTCTGTTATTCTCAGTTTATGCATGCAGAAGAAGGGGTAAATCTATCTCAGTAAAACTATTAACTTTGGAAGCTTACATTCTTTACACACTATGTCCTGCTTTTGAAATCACAGTTTGTAGGATAAGGAATATTGAAGTGATGTTCTGGGGTCCACAACAAGTATATTTTCTGGTCATAAGTATAAAGCAATGATAAAAACCAGATTTCCTTTCTAGGAGATGCAGAAAAAAGCAAGAATTATTAAATTTAGGTTTTTAATGAGGAGAAAAAAAAGGAAAGAAAATGAAGACACATGAAAGGAGGTAGTTGGTTCCTTCTAGACCTGATTTCAGTCAGTTCAGTCGTTCAGTCGTGTCTGACTCTTTGTGACGCTATGGACTGCAGCATGCCAGGCTTCATTGTAAATCACCAACTCCTGGAGCTTGCTCAAACCTGATTTATATGGGTACATTTCCTGCTAATGATTCGTCTTGGTTGGGAGGGGGCAGGAAATATAGAGGTCCAAGTCCACAAGGATGAGTGTATACCTTGGCAGAGGTGAGACTTGAACCTTAATTGTTACCTAAGATTCATATAAGCCTTGAGAAATATACTGTTGGTTTGTTTCAAGCCTTCTATATTCTTAGGAATGATTTGAGCATTGTGCCACTTCTGTAGGTAGTAAAGAAAGGCAGCTCTGAATGACTCTGGGTGACTGGAGATCAGCCTGCTTATTAGGACTTTATGGGTTTGATATAACTCAGTATATCAGTCAGGGTAGAATGGGTAATGCTGCTATGACAAAGTACTCCCAAATATTGATGACTCATAATCTAGAGGTTCATTTTTCCTTATACAACATGCTTCCTCTGCCTTATCCTTTCTTCACAAACCATTAGGGTCTGGGGGTAAACCTGTCTTGTTGGGACTTTCTCTATGTCACAATATTCTCCTTGCTGTAGGGGGTATTTCTCTTGGGTTATCATAGTTAAACAATGGTTGGAACAATACTAATGGAAAAAAGCGAAAAAGAGAACATTGGTTTAATATTTACAAAATATTAACCCCATTAAATTTGTAATTAAGCTGAAATTTTATAACTCTATATATGAGAGCTATTAGAAACATGGTAATTGAGTATAGAGAGAAATAAAGATTGACTGCTAGGTTTGTGGCCCATCTAACCTAATTGGTGGGTGACAATGCCATTCAATAAGATGAGAATGTTGGGAGATGGAAAAGGTTTTGAGGCAGAAAGTCAAGAATTCTGTTAATATTTGCTAGCTTAAGAAGGTATAATTACGGGTGATTTTCTTTTTCTGCCTGTTTGTTGTTTTTTTTTATCCTAAGTTTTTCTTAAAGATGCTTCAATAGTAAAAATAATTTAATGACCAGAATAAACATGTAGGTTGCATCCTGAGTTCTGTGTCTGGGACATCTGCTGGTTCTCAGGCTCCATCCTGGCCTGTGTTGGATCCAATCCGAGAATAAGGAATGTTGCTGGAAGAGCTTGGGATGAGCTTGCTGTGGTTTCTTAGATGCTTCTTGCTGGGTAGACAGGGCAGGGCATATGGCTCAGGTTGCCAGGATGGTGTTAAATGCCTCCATTTGGTGCAGAGTGGCTTGATGGATGCTTTTGAACTCTTTTTTTAAATGCTTCTCAGCTTGAAAATGTTTCCAATTTCCATCTTTTTCATGGGAATTTATTGAACATAACTAAGTCAAATGTTTTTCTCATTAACTAGAGAACTTAATCATGTAGCATGACAAAGGAAAGAAAGGCAGAAAGGATTCACAATTCCCAAGAATGGGCAATTCCCTTGAAGGGATGGATCATTCAGGGAAGCTGTTTGTTTGGCCTGGATTTTCTCTGAGTTGATTGTTTTCCTCATTTTGGCCCAATTAAGACTTTGAGCATTTCTGACTACCTTTCCTGACCCAATCATTTGGCTTGTGGTACCGGGGCCCCTAGTTAATGCCGTTTGTCCCCCAACTCCTTTCTAGAAAGGTAAATTTTCTTGTGAGGAAAAAGGAAGCCTGTGTACATTGCAAGCTAATCCTATTAACTTGAGTCATGGAAGTTTGTGCTTTTTGTTGGTCTCAACTGTTGCTATTGAAAAAAAATCTTAGAGAAGGATTTAATTATTTTCCTACTTTGGTACTTTGGTATTTTGCTACTTTATTTTCCTATGGCAAATGAGAATTATGATTGTGTTGTGGTATAAATATGGAAAGGGTAGACAATAAATGAGTAGAGATAGGAGACACAAGATATGTTTTCAAGTATTTCTTCTATAAACTATTTATTCATTCTTTGATTCCTAAATGCTTTTTTATATATTGATATTCAACTGAGTACTCAGAATTATTTTTAAGAATGGTGAGGAATATTAAGATCATGTCCCTGATCTTAGGCTGCTGACAAACTAGTTGGAAAGAAAAACATACATTTGGGAAAGTAACTACCAGTATGTGGAAAAATACGACCAGAGCCATATGAGCAAAATGCAGAGAAACTAAGTTATAGGAGTTCAACAAGGGTGTAATCCCTGTGGACAGCATAATCTGAGAAGTCTTCTTGGGAGAAATGGAATGGGAGTTGAAATCTGAGGTCTGGATTAGCAGAGAGGGAAGTGGGAGGGAATTTTCAGGGAGTAAAGAGGCAAAGGCAGTGAGAAGAAAAAGTACAGTACATGTTTGGGTAGGGCCAAGGGCAATAACATGAATATATCAATTTGTTTGGAGCAAAAACCTTCCCACTCCCCCTGCTAATTCCATTAGATAAGTTCAGTTCAGTTCAACCACTCAGTCGTGTCTGACTCTTCATGACCACATGGACTGCAAGCATGCCAGGCCTCCCTGTCTATCACCAAATCCTGGAGTTTACTCAAACTCATCTCCATTGAGTCAGTGATGCCATCCAACCATCTCATCCTCTGTCATCCCCTTTTCCTCCTGCCCTCAATCCTTCCCAGCATCAGGGTCTTTTCAGATGAGTCAGTTCTTCGCATCAGGTGGCCAAAGTGTTGGAGTATCAGCTTCAGCATCAGTCCTTCCAATGAATATTCAGGACTTATTTACTTTAGGATGGACTGGTTGGATCTCCTTGCAGTCCAAGGGACTCTCAAGAAACTTCTCCAACACCACAGTTGAAAAGCATCAATTCATCAGCACTCAGCTTTCTTTATAATCCAATTCTCACAATCCATACTCTATTAGATAAAGAGTTCATTGATTTGAAGTAGAAATAGAGGAAAAGAACAGAATGGGAAAGACTAGAGATCTCTTCAAGAAAATTAGAGATACCAAGGGAACATTTCATGTGAAGATGGGCTCAATAAAGGACAGAAATGGCATGGACCTAACAGAAGCAGAAGATATTAAGAAGAGGTGGCAAGAATACACTGAAGAACTGTACAAAAAAGATCTTCATGACCCAGATAATCACGATGGTGTGATCATTCATCTAGAGCCAGACATCCTGGAATGTGAAGTCAAGTGGGCCTTAGAAAGCATCGCTACGAACAAAACTAGTGGAGGTGATGGAATTCCAGTTGAGCTGTTTCGAATCCTGGAAGATGATGCTGTGAAAGTGCTGCATTCAATATGCCAGCAAATTTGGAAAACTCAGCAGTGGCCACAGGACTGGAAAAGGTCACTTTTCATTCCAATCCCAATGAAAGGCAATCCCAAAGAATGCTCAAACTACTGCACAGTTGCAATCATCTCACATGCTAGTAAAGTAATGCTTAAAATTCTCCAAACCAGGCTTCAGCAATACGTGAACCGTGAACTTCCAGATGTTCAAGCTGGTTTTAGAAAAGGCAGAGGAACCAGCGATCAAATTGCCAACAACCGCTGGATCATGGAGAAAGCAAGAGAGTTCCAGAAAAACATCTATTTCTGCTTTATTGACTATGCCAAAGCCTTTGACTGTGTGGATCACAATAAACTGTGGAAAATTCTGAAAGAGATGGAAATACCAGAGCACCTGACCTGACTTTTGAGAAATCTGTATGCAGGTCAGGAAGTAACAGTTAGAAATGGACATGGAACAACAGACTGGTTCCAAATAGGTAAAGGAGTACGTCAAGGCTGTATATTGTCACCCTGCTTATTAATGAGAAACGCTGGGCTGGAAGAAACACAAGCTGGAATCAAGATTGCCAGGAGAAATATCAATAACCTCAGATATGCAGATGACACCACCCTTATGGCAGAAAGTGAAGAGGAACTAAAAACCCTCTTGATGAAAGTGAAAAAGGAGAGTGAAAATTTGGCTTAAAGCTCAACATTCAGAAAACGAAGATCATGGCATCCAGTCCCATCACTTCATGGGAAATAGAAGGGGAAACAGTAGAAACAGTGTCAGACTTTATTTTGGGGGCTCCAAAATCACTGCAGATGGTGACTGCAGCCATGAAATTAAAAGACGCTTACTCCTTGGAAGGAAAATTATGACCAACCTAGATAGCATATTCAAAAGCAGAGACATTACTTTGCTGACTAAGGTCTGTCTAGTCAAGGCTATGGTTTTTCCTGTGGTCATGTATGGATGTGAGAGTTGGACTGTGAAGAAGGCTGAGCACCGAAGAATTGATGCTTTTGAACTGTGGTGTTGGAGAAGACTCTTGAGAGTCCCTTGGACTGCAAGGAGATCCAACCAATCCATTCTGAAGGAGATCAGCCCTGGGATTTCTTTGGAAGGAATGATGCTAAAGCTGAAACTCCAGTACTTTGGCCACCTCATGCGAAGAGTTGACTCATTGGAAAAGACTCTGATGCTGGGAGGGATTGGGGGCAGGAGGAGAAGGGGCCGACAGAGGATGAGATGGCTGGATGGCATCACTGACTCGATGGACGTGAGTCTGAGTGAACTCCGGCAGTTGGTGATGGACAGGGAGGCCTGGCTGCTGCGATTCATGGGGTCACAGAGTCGGACACGACTGAGCGACTGAACTGAACTGAACTGAAAGACTTAGTTCCTTACCTACCCTCTGAGCCTCAGTTTCCTTATTTGTAAAATGGAGTTCCTGTATCTAACAGCCATGGATGTTACAAGGATTGAATAAGATACGATACTAAGAGGAAAGTGCTAGGTAGGGCTTCTTGTACTTTTTCATCTTTGTTTACTCAGTTCCTAGAGTTCAGCTTAATCTTAGTCCCATTATGCTATAAAAAATTTCTCACTCCTCCTTATAGATAATTTAAATTTTACTTTGCATCTCTCTAGACTAGTTTCCAGTCATCTCTGGTTTAGGAGAATTTTCTTGATATAACCCAACTCAATGTGAAGGGAGACCAGTGTCACATTCAATAACTCATCACTAACTGTTGCAGGGTGGCTGGAGCCTAACAAGCTGAAAAGGAGTAGTTAGAGATAAGAAAGCATACTTTTCTTTTTGCAATTATATCAACATCTTCCTTGACATAAACATCACAGTAAACAATAGGCAAAATAAATGCCATTACTCGGAAAAATCCAATTAAAAACTGACTGTGATTGCATTTGATCTCTGGAGGAAGGTGACTCAGGTCTGGGAAGAAGGAGCACTGTACTGAATCTAATCCCCATGCCATGTTAGAGTGTTTACACCAGCTTGAGTGGTTGTGATGGGGTCGTCTGCATCATTTGGTTCTTGTCCTCTGACTCACTGTTTCTGCTGTGGGGTTAATTCCCTGCAGTGGAAAAGGGGGGAGTTACTTGCCAGACCATATGGAGCAGAAAATAGCAGATTGACTTAGGTTTTGGTGGAAGCTGAAAGCATATAAACTTAAGCCTCCCAGAGGATAACCTTGGAAAATTCTTTTAAATAGCCTCCTTGCAGAGGTGTCTAATTTTCAAAATCTATCTTGAAACTTTTAGTAACTTTCCGAAGTTACTTTATGGAAAAAGGTTGAATGAGGACAAATGGTAGAAGGTATGCAATTTCACTGCCTTTGCTTACGTTTTCAGTATAGAGAAGCTGGAAAAAAGAATGCTTCCCTGTGATTTGCTATAATTCTGCCTGGGCTAGGAGGTATGATCATGTCCACGTGTGTATAGGAGATTCAGGAATTTCAACTCTGTTAAACCAGGGTTCCTGTAGGCATAACTAGACCAGCTAATGTTAAAGAATTTGAATGAGCCAATGAACCTGGAAAGCTGGAAATGCATGTGTTTTCAAGTTGGATTAGACAAGATTCCTTCTGGCACATAACCCTGACAACTCATGGATTTGTTAATCGTGGCCTTAGATTCACAGTGTACCTTGATTATATGAAGAACTGATATCAGTTCAGTTCAGTTCAGTCACTCAGTCATGACTTTTTGTGACCTCATGAATTGCAGCATGCCAGGCCTCCCTGTCCATCACCAACTCCCAGAGTTCACTCAAACTCATGTCCATCGAGTCAGTGATGCCATCCAGCCATCTCATCCTCTGTCGTCCGCTTCTCCTCCTGCCCCTAATCCCTCCCAGCATCAGAGTCTTTTCCAATGAGTCAACTCTTCACATGAGGTGGCCAAAGTACTGGAGTTTCAGCTTTAGCATCATTCCTTCCAAAGAACACCCAGGACTGATCTCCTTTAGAATGGACTGGTTGGATCTCCTTGCAGTCCAAGGGACTCTCAAGAGTCTTCTCCAACATCACAGTTCAAAAGCATCAATTTTTCGGTGCTCAGTCTTCTTCACAGTCCAACACTCACATCCATACATGACCACTGGAAAAAACATAGGCTTGACTAGACAGACCTTTGTTGGCAAAGTAATGTCTCTGCTTTTGAATATGCTATCTAGCTTGGTCATAACTTTTCTTCCAAGGAGTAAGTGTCTTTTAATTTCATGGCTGCAATCACCATCTGCAGTGATTTTGGAGCCCCCAAAATAAAGTCTGACACTGTTTCTACTGTTTTCCCTTCTATTTCCCATGAAGTGATGGGACTGGATGCCATGATCTTCGTTTTCTGAATGTTGAGCTTTAAGCCAAATTTTCACTCTCCTGTTTCACTTTCATCAAGAGGGTTTTTAGTTCCTCTTCACTTTCTGCCATAAGGGTGGTGTCATCTGCATATCTGAGGTTATTGATATTTCTCCTGGCAATCTTGATTCCAGCTTGTGTTTCTTCCAGCCCAGTGTTTCTCATGATGTACTCTGCATAGAAGTTAAGTAAGCAGGGTGACAATATACAGCCTTGACGTCCTTCTTTTCCTATTTGGAACCAGTCAGTTGTTCCATGTCCAGTTCTAACTGTTGCTTCCTGACCTGCATACAGATTTCTCAAGGGACAGGTCAGGTGGTCTGTATTCCCATCTCTTGAAGAATTTTCCACAGTTTATTGTGATCCACACAGTCAAAGGCTTGGCATAGTCAATAAAGCAGAAATAGATGTTTTTCTGGAACTCTCTTGCTTTTTCCATGATCCAGCAGATGTTGGTAATTTGATCGCTGGTTCCTCTGCCTTTTCTAAAGCCAGCTTGAGCATCAGGAAGTTCATGGTTCATGTATTGCTGAAGCCTGGCTTGGAGAATTTTAAGCATTACTTTACTAGCATGTGAGATGAGTGCAATTGTGCAGTAGTTTGAGCATTCTTTGGGATTGCCTTTCGTTGGGATTGGAATGAAAAGTGACGTTTTCCAGTCCTGTGGCCACTGCTGAGTTTTCCAAATTTGCTGGCATATTGAGTGCAGCACTTTCACAGCATCCTCTTTCAGGATTTGAAATAGCGCAACTGGAATTCACCTCCACTAGCTTTGTTCATAGTGATGCTTTCTAAGGCCCACTTGACTTCACATTCCAGGATGTCTGGCTTTAGATGAGTGATCACGCCATCATGATTATCTGGGTCATGAAGATCTTTTTTGTACAGTTCTTCTGTGTATTCTTGCCACCTCTTCTTAATATCTTCTGCTTCTGTTAGGTCCATGCCATTTCTGTCCTTTATTGAGCCCATCTTCACATGAAATGTTCCCTTGGTATCTCTAATTTTCTTGAAGAGATCTCTAGTCTTTCCCATTCTGTTCTTTTCCTCTATTTCTTTGCACTGATTGCTGAGGAAGGCTTTCTTATTTCTCCTTGCTATTCTTTGGAACTCTGTATTCAAATGCTTGTATCTTGCCTTTTCTCCTTTGCTTTTTGCTTCTCTTCTTTCCACAGCTATTTGTAAGGCCTCCCCAAACAGCCATTTTGCTTTTTTGCATTTCTTTTCCATGGCTATGGTCTTGATCCCTGTCTCCTGTACAGTGTCACAAACCTCCGTCCATAGTTCATCAGGCACTCTATGAGATCTAGTCCCTTAAATCTATTTCTCACTTCCACTGTATAATCATAAGGGATTTGATTTAGGTCATACCTGAATGGTCTAGTGGTTTTCCCTACTTTCTTCAATTTAAGTCTGAATTTGGCAATAAGGAGCTCATGATCTGAGCCACAGTCAGCTCCCGGTCTTGTTTTTGCTGGCTGTATAGAGCTTCTCCATCTTTGACTGCAAAGAATATAATCAATCTGATTTCGGTGTTGACCATCTGGTAATGTCCATATGTAGAGTCTTTACTTGTGTTGTTGGAAGAGGGTGTTTGCTATGACCAGTGCATTCTCTTGGCAAAACTCTATTAGCCTTGGCCCTGCTTCATTCCATATTCCAAGGCCAAATTTGCCTGTTACTCCAGGTGTTTCTTGACTTCCTACTTTTGCATTTCAGTCCCCTATAATGAAAAGGACATTTTTTTGGGGTGTTAGTTCTAAAAGGTCTTGTAGGTCTTCGTAGAACCATTCAACTTTGGCTTCTTCAGCATTACTCGTTGGGGCATAGACTTGGATTACTCTGATATTGAGTGGTTTGCCTTGGAAATGAACAGAGGTCATTCTGTCATTTTTGAGATTGCATCCAAGTACTGCATTTCGGACTCTTTTGTTGACCATGATGGCTACTCCATTTCTTCTAAGGGATTCTTGCCCACAGTAGTAGATGCATGGTCATCTGAGTTAAATTCACCCATTCCAGTCCATTTTAGTTCGCTGATTCCTAGAATGTTGACGTTCACTCTTGCCATCTCTTGTTTGACCACTTCCAATTTGCCTTGATTCATGGACCTAACATTCCATGTTCCTATGCAATATTGCTCTTTACATCATTGAAACTTACTTCTATCACCAGTCACATTCATAACTGGGTATTGTTTTTGCTTTGGCTCCATCCCTTCATTCTTTCTGGAGTTATTTCTCCACTGATCTCCAGTAGCATATTGGGCACCTACCGACCTGAGGAGTTCCTCTTTCAGTATGCTATCATTTTGCCTTTTCATACTGTTCATGGGGTTCTCAAGGCAAGAATACTGAAGTGGTTTGCCATTTCTTTCTCCAGTGGACCACATTCTGTCAGACCTCTCCACCATGACCTGCCCATCTTGGGTGGCCCCACACATGTTATACAGGAATCTAATTTCCCTCTCTAACTAATTCATCATAAACTTATTGAGTAACTACTATGTACCAGGCATGTGTTAGATAGAAAAATGAAAAGAACGCAGTCCTGTGGGAATTTATAGTCTAAGAGAGATAACTATGTATCAACAGTCATGGAATAATGACTGTGTTATGATATAGGAATCTGTGTGAGCTATGGTAGCAAACAGGCAGTTGTTTAATTGCTAAATTATGTTTGACTCTTTTGTGACCCCATAAACTGTGGCCCACCAGGCTCCCCTGTCCATGGGATTTTTCCAGGCAAGAATACTGGAGTGAGTTGCCATTTTGTTCTTCAGAGGATCTTTTCAACCCAGAGATTGAACCCTTATCTCCTGCATTGGCAGGTGAATTCTTTACCACTGAACCACTAGGGAAGCCCAAGAGGAGAAAGCATTTAAATCCACTCGTGGTTAGAGGGACAGGTCAGGCTCTGTAGGAGAGCTGACCCGATAGTGGGTCTCGTAGGTTGAGTAGGAGAAGGTGGTACTACAGGCAGAGGGAAAAAGACAAATGTTGGACAGCAGATGTATGCTAGGTTCATACACGCAGAGAGAAAAGCATGGGCCTGTGGGGATGGGCAGGCTGGGGGTAGGAGGAACATGCAAGTTAGATTATTGAATACACTAAGCCCTTACTTCTTTTAATTTCTGTAGGATAAATAACCCAATCCCCAGTGAGGCAGAAATATCATCAGAGAGACCTTGAAATTAATTGACTGATAGGTCCCAAAAGATAGAGAAGAGAAATAAGAAAGAATTAGACTGGTGGATTCTTTACCAGGTCTGAGCCACCAGGGAAACCCATACGTTAGAGCATGAGCTAACAAAAGTGGATGAGTCAGGGAATTCTGGTAGGAAACATGCCATATTTCGAAGAGTTGAACTGTCTTATGAATGGACTATTTCAGGGCTAAGTTAAAGGAACCAACAAAGGATGGTGAGGTATCCTGGGACTGGAAATAGCAGGAAGCCATTACTGATTTTTGCTCTGAAAGGGCAAGAGGAGGAAATGGTGTTATTGCAGGTCAGGGAGAGGTGGAGCTGCGAAGGACAAGCCAGTTCAGGAGCCATGGATGTAAAGACACATAGGACTACAGGAGAGGTAGGGAGGGACCAGAGAGTGAGTACCCCAAACTCCACTTCCTTTCACCCTCTGCTATAGCCAAATCAATAGCGGCCAGAGTATGGGAGCCCAGATGATGAATTCTGTAGAGATCAGCCCTTTGATTGCTTCTCAGCCCATAATACTATCTACTTTATGTGCAAATGTGTATTTGTTGTTGTTCATTGTTTAGTCACTCAGTCATGTCTGACTCTTCACTACCCATGACTGTAGTCCTGCCAGTCTTCTCTGTCCATGGGATTTCCCAGGCAAGAATACTGGAGTGGGTTGCCATTTCCTTCTCCAAGGGATCTTCCTGACCCTGAGATCTAATCCACATCTCCCTGGGATCTAACCCAAGTCTCTTGCTTTGTGGGCAGATTCTTTACCTCTGGGCCACCAAGAAGGGTGATAATGTATGTTCAGTTCAGTTCATTTCAGTTCAGTTCAGTCACTCAGTCGTGTCCGACTCTTTGCGACCCCATGAATCGCAGCACGCCAGGCCTCCCTGTCCATCACCAACTCCTGGAGTTCACTCAAACTTATGTCCATTGAGTCAGTGATGCCAGCCAGCCATCTCATCCTCTGTCGTCCCCTTCTCCTCCTGCCCTCAATCCCTCCCAGCATCAAAGTCTTTTCCAATGAGTCAACTCTTCGCATGAGGTGGCCAAAGTATTCGAGTTTCAGCTTTAGCATCAGTCCTTTCAAAGAACACCCAGGACTGATCTCCTTTAGAATGGACTGGTTGGATCTCCTTGCAGTCCAAGGGACTCTCGAGAGTCTTCTCCAACATCACAGTTCAAAAGCATCAGTTCTTCAGTGCTCAGCTTTCTTCACAGTCCAACTCTCATATCCATACATGACCACTGGAAAAACCATAGCCTTGACTAGATGGACCTTTGTTGGCAAAGTAATGTCTCTTCTTTTGAATATGCTATCTAGCTTGGTCATAACTTTTCTTCCAAGGAGTAAGCATCTTTTAATTTCATGGCTGCAGTCACCATCTGCAGTGATTTTGGAGCCCCCAAAACAAAGTCTGACACTGTTTCTACTGTTTCCCCTTCTATTTCCCATGAAGTGATGGGACCAGATGCCATGATCTTTGTTTTCTGAATGTTGAGCTTTAAGCCAAATTTTCACTCTCCTGTTTCACTTTCATCAAGAGGCTTTTTAATTCTTCTTCACTTTCTGCCATACGGGTGGTGTCATCTGCATATCTGAAGTTATTGATATTTCTCCTGGCAATCTTGATTCCATCTTGTGCTTCTTCCAGCCCAGCATTTCTCATGATGTACTCTGCATATAAGTTAAATAAGCGGGGTGACAATATACAGCCTTGACGTACTCCTTTTCCTATTTGGAACCAGTCTGTTGTTCCATGTCCAGTTATAGCTGTTGTTAGGATACAATAAAGTTCTAAAGATGCTCCACTGGATTCTCTTACCCCAGACTCAAACCAAGCTATTCATTCTCTGACACCCAGAACACAATCTCTCTGTGTTAGATTAGCCCTTTTTTCATTTTCTTCAGTCTAAGAAATCACACACAAGCCAGTATCCCCATTAGGGTGTCACATTTCACACAAAATGCTTGTGTTGTACCATCCAGAGACTTGGCCCTCCTTCAGAATCAAGCATCCATTTCCCTAGATACTGCAAATATTTGCTATTGATCATTCACAGCTCATAGTTCCCTCCTTGAAAACTGTCTACCCAGGATTATGCCTTACTCTCTTACATGATTTTTATCTTTAGCGGGTTGAATGCTGCCCCTCCATCACCAATGATATGTCCATGCCCAAATTCCTGGAACTTGTGAATGTTATCTTACTTGGGAAAATCTTATTTGCAGATGTCATTTTGTTGAGGTGAGATCATTCTGGAATACCTGAGTGGGTCCTAAACACAGTTATAAGTGTCTTTATGAGAAGAAGAAGACACAGACACACAGAAGAAAAGACAGTAAGATGATGGAGCCAGCGATTGGAGTGATGTGGCCTCACGTCAAGGAAGCCAAGGAATGCTGATGGTCACCAGAAGACAGAAGAAACAGAAAATGTCTTTCTGAGAGCCTCCAGAAAGAGCTGATACTTTGATTTCAGCTTTCAGGCCTGCAGAACTGCACAAGAATCCTTTGCTCTTGCTTTAAGCCACCCAACTTGTGGTAATTTGTTCCAGAACCCCTAGGAAATACATGCGTCTCTCTGTTTAAGTTCGCCATCTCTTCATTCATGTATTATACTTTCCCCACTAAATCCTTTAACACATTAATTACAGTTATTTTGAAGTCCTTGTCTGTTAGTTTCAACATCTATGCCAAGTCCTGAGTCTGTTTTTTCTCTTGACAATGGGTTGTTTTGTTCTTGCTTTTTATGTTTATCATAATTTTATTTACATGCCAGATAATGTGTATAAAAGAACATTAGACACTAGGCTAAGTAATGTTTATGCCCAGAACTAGGCATGCTTCTTTTTCTATTAGGTCATGATTCTTCAGGGAGTTGAGGCTATCTCATCTGTAGCTGAGCTGGGTCTGGATTTGCTATTGTTGTTGCTAGGTTGTGGTTAACTTCAGTGAACTCTAGGCTTCAAATTCTTCCAGTGGTGAACTACTAAGAACCTTGTTCTTAGTGTGAGGTCTGGACTAGAGGGATTTTCTAGACTTTTCTTCTCTTATCCTCAGCTTTTAGCAATCACTAGTGCCCTTGTCATAGAAGAGATTTCTCTCCATGTTCTTGTCCTTTCCCTAGCTTTAGCCTTCTGTTGCTTATTACTCTGTGCAAGGCTCATGCTGGGGTGTTTTTTTGTTTTTAACCCATCCTGATCCAGCCTCCTTTGTTTGCTTTGAGCTGCCTTTTGCCCTTTAGAATTTAGTACACCTGATCACCTTGTAATCTCAGCTCACTGTTGAACTCAAGAGAGACTATTTTGTAGCATCTGTCCTTCTTAGGATAGTCTTAGGCAGAGACTGTGCTCCGGAGCCTCATATGCCAGGCTTTTTCATCACTCCTATTTCTCTCCTGTGACCAGCTAGCCATCTTTGACTCTCTTCAGGTCAGTTCACTCATGTGACGGTGAACTCTATCTTTTAATTAATTATGAATTTACTACTCCTCCTTGAGCAGTAGCAAGCTCTGCTTTGTATCGGTGTAGGGTTTTGGGCAGAAGCAAGGTTTCTGCCATTCATCCAGAGGCAGCCAACTTTTGCCCTGGAATAGGGACATGGCAATGCTTCTTGATTCTCCCGTAGGACATGATGCATTTTACTCCATGTAAAAGCACAGTCATATCTAGGATATGAATAGGTTCTTTTGACTACCCTCAAGGCAGATGGATTTTTGCCTCCTATCAAGAAGATTTTGGGCTGTGGGCAGTGGCAACTGTTTATCATCCTGAACTCATGCAGAGCCCAGAGTGAGACAAGATTCTATAGGTGTTCTTGTATTACTTTCAGATTTTACCAGGCCCTGTACACTTGTGCCATGAAGAAGGGTGTTCCAATTTCCTATCTGCCCCTAGGCTTCCTTGTTTTTTAATTTGTGCTTATTTATTTTTGTTTGTGCTGGGTCTTTGTTGCTGCATGTGGGCTTTCTCTAGTTGTGATGTGAGGGCTTCTTATTGCAGTGGCTTCTCTAGTTGTGAAGCACAGGCTCTAGGGAGTGCAGGCTTTAGTAGTTGCAACTCCTGGGGCTTACTTGCCCCACGGCATGTGGAATCTTCATGGACCAGGGATTGAACCTGTGTACCCTGCATTGACAGGCAGATTCTTAACCACTGGACCATCCTAGGCTTTCTTGTAAATATCCAGTGGAGGCCTTGGAAAGTAACTGGTGAGTGGGTGCAGACCCTCTTGTGCCTGTGGCTCCTGAGGATTCTATATTTTCATACTAGTCCACAGGAGTGCTTTAACAGCATGTTAAAATTTTAGTTGTATCTTCCTTACCCACTTCTACGGCTGCCCCTTTTCCTTCCATATTCACTCAGAGGTGGAACATGGAGTATTCTATGTTTTCTTTGAGTTGCCTTTTGCCCTTCAGAATTTAGTTAACCTGATTACTTTGTAATCTCAGATCACTGATGAACTCAAGAATGATTGTTTTGTAGCATCTGTCCTTCTCTAAGGCAATGTAAGTTATTTAAGAGTCTAGATTATTGGAAGCAAACAGACAAATCCAGAAAATCACATTGTTTCTGGGACATTTGTAGGACAGCTGACCCAGCTTCTGCAACAAGTCAATGGGATGGGAAAAATAAATAAAAGGAGAGAGTACTCAACAGTTAGAGACCTAAAAGATACAATTACACAAGGTAATTTGCAGACCTTGTTTGTCTCTTGATTCAAACATGCCAATAGTAACAAGACGTTTCTTAATCAAGTGGGAAAATTTGAATATGGCCTAGATACTAGAGGATACCATAGAATTAATGTTCATTGTGAAGAAAAGATAATAGCATTATAATTATGTTTGAAAACCAGTATTTTTTAGAAATACATAATAAAATATACACATGTGAAATGATGATGTCTGGGATTGGCGTTAAAATACTCCAAAGGTTGTGGGTTAGAAGGAGGAAGCAGATAGATGAAGCAAATGTGTCCAAATCTTGATCATCTTGGAATTTAAACAGATCTACTGTGTGTAAGGTGAGGAGAATGGACCATAGGGTGCAAGAGTTTAAGTAGAGAAACCACTGCTGTGGTCTTCATGAGAAATAATGATAGCCTGGGTTGAAGACAGCAGTACACAGTAGATTCTCAATAAAGATTTTCTTAAATGAATCCATGATAATGATATGTTTTACACACACACAAACACATAGACATGGGTTTTCACTTTTTTAAAAACAAATATAAAAAAAATAGAATGCATTCTTTTTGCAAACTGCATTAACTTCAAATCAAAATTTAGTTGGAAAAGAGCTCCTGGACACTGGGAGCCTCAAACTGCTCAGGTCATACTCTGCCCAAAGAAATATTTCCCTCTAAGCCTGTCTGATGACCTGGAATTCAAATATTATGGGTACTTGGACTTAAAAATAGAGTATAGACTATCAACTTTTCCTGTTTCGGTGATAATGGCTTTATTATTATTTTTTATTTTTGTTAGCTTCTCCATCCTAGGTGGAAGCAGAACTACATTTATTGATTTAACAAGTATTCATTCATATCAACAGATGGACATCCAAAAGACTAACTGATGTCTCAAACTTCACATATACATAATGGAATTTTTTAGTTTCTCCAACTTCTTCCTGTCCTACCCTATACCCATCACAGTAAATGGTACCACTGTCCAGCTAGCTGGTCAAGCCCAAAGCCCAAGAGTTATCCTTATTTTCTCTCTTTCACTCCACACACCCAATCCAACAGTAACCACTATGATTCCAAAACAGTTATAAAATGCACTCTCTATTCCATTATTGTCATCACTATTGTTATCCAGGCTATCATTGTCATTTGTCTGGACTACTATGAAAACCAGCAAACTGTAGACTACATTATCCACCCAGCAGCCAAAGTCAAAATCTAAGTCAAATTACACTCTAAAAACATGTGTTCAATTTGTTATTGTTGTTGTTCATTCACTCATTCATGTTTGACTCTGAGATTCCATGGACTGCAGTAAGCCAGGCTTCCCTGTCCTCCACCATCTCCTGGAGTTTATGCAAACTCATGTCCAGTGAGTCAGTGATGCTATCCAACCCTCTCATCCTCTATCACTCCCTTCTCCTTCTGCCCTCAATCTTTCCCAGCAGCAGGGTCTTTTCCAATGAGTTGGCTGTCTACATCAAGTGGCCAAAGTATTGGCACTTCAGTTTCAACATTAGTCCTTGAATGAATACTTGGGTAGTTTCCTTTAGGATTGACTGGTTTGATCTCCTTGCAGTCCAAGGAACTTTCAAGAGTCTTCTCCATCACCACAGTTCAAAAGCATCAATTCTTTGGTGCTCAGTCTTCTTTATGGTCCAGTTCTCACATCCCTACATGACCACTGGAAAAACCATATATTTGACTAGACGGATCTTTGTCGGCAAAGTAATATCTCTGCTTTTTAATACTCTGTCTAGGGTTGTCATAGCTTTTCTTCCAAGGAGCAAGAGTCTTTTCATTTCATGGCTGCAGTCACTATCTGCAGTGATTTTTAAGCCCAAGAAAATAAAGTCTGTCACTGCTTGCATTGTTTCTCCATCTATTTGCCATGAAGTAATGGGACTGGATTCCATGATCTTAGTTTTTTGAACACTGAGTTTTAAGCCAGATTTTTTTCACTCGCCTCTTTCACCTTCATCAACAGGCTCTTTAGTTCCTCTTCACTTTCAGCCATAAGGGTGGTGTCCTCTGCTTATCTGAGGTTATTGATATTTCTCCCAGAAGTCTTGATTCCAGTTTGTGTTTCATCTAGCCTGGCATTTTGCATGATGTACTCTGCATATAAATTAAATAAGCAAAGTGACAATATACAGCCTTGACATGCTCCTTTTCCAATTTGGAGCCAGACTGTTGTTCCATGTCTGGTTCTAGCTGTTGCTTCTTGACCTGCATACAGATTTCTCAGGAGGCAGGTCAGATGGTCTGCTATTCTCATCTCTTTAAGAATTTTCCACAGTTTGTTGTGATTACACAGGCAAAGGTTTTAGCATAGTCAATAAAGCAGAAGTAGATGTTTTTCTCGAATTACCTTGCTTTGAGAATAATCATGAACAGGGATTTGACTGCCCTACTCATGAATATTCAATATCTTCCCATTACCCTTAAAATAAAATTCTAACTCCTCTCCATGGCCTAGAAGGCCCTGAATGATCTAGCTTTGACTACTTCTGCAACTTCATTTTGAGCTACTTTCTTCCTCATTCGGTCTATCCGGCTACATTGACATCTTTCTTTTTCTTGAATACACCAACTTCTCTTTCCATGTCATCTTTGTCTTTGCCATTTCCTCTGCCTAGAAGCTCTATCTTGGAACTTTGCAGTGCTAGCTTCTTCTCATCCTTCATGTCTCAGTTCTAATGCTGCCTCTTTAGATATGTCTTCCATGATCCCCACATCCAAGACAGCCTAATCTTCTTAAGCCCTCAAGTCCTATTATTTTCTTTCTCAGCATCCAGTTTGTTTCCTTTATAGCACTCATTATGTAAACATTTGTCTATTTGATTTTTGTTTCTCTCCCTTACTAGAATGTGAGCTTCTTGAGGGTTAATTTAGTGCTGCACCCCTAGTGTCAAAAACAATGGCTAGAACATAGCCAGTACTCAATAAAATTTGTTGAACAGATAAACTTATTTAGCACCATCTATATATCATCCTCGGATTGCTGGTGGCTCAGATGATAAAGAATCCGCCTGCAACGTGGGAGACCTGGGTTAGTTCCCTGGGTTGGGAAGATCTTTTGGAGAAGGGAATGGCAACCTACTCCAGTATTCTTGCCCAGAGAATTCTATGGACACAGAAGCCTGGTGGGCTACAGCCAATGGGGTCACAAAGAGTTGGACACAACTGAATGACTAACACACACATGTCATCCTGGGCTTCCCTGGTGGCTCAGTGGTCAAGAATCCACCTGCCAATGCAGGAGACGCAGGTTTGATTCCTGTTCGGGAAGATCCCCTGGAGAAGAAGTGGCAACACACTCCAGTATTCTTGCCTGGGAAATCCCATGGACAGAGGAGCCTGGTGGGCTACAGTCCATGAGGTTGCAAAAGAGACTGACTTAGTGACTGAACAACAGCAATATATCATCCTAGACTTGGTGATTTGAAACTAAAAGACGCTTGCTCCTTGGAAGAAAACTATGATAAATCTAGATAGTATATTGAGAAGCAAAGATATCCCTTTACTGAATAAGGGTCTGTATAGTCAAAGTTATGATCTTTCCAGTAGTCATGTATGGATGTGAGAGTTGGACCATAAAGAAGGCTGAGTGCTGAAGAATTGATGTTTTCAAACTGTGGTGCTAGAGACTCTTGAGAGTTCCTTGGGCAGCAGGGAAATCAAACTAGTCAATCCTAAAGGAAATTAACCTGAATATTCTTTGGAAGGACTGATGCTAAAGCTGAAGTTCCAATACTTTGGCCACCTGATGCAAAGAGTTGACTCATTGGAAAAGACCCTGGTACTCAGAAAGATTGAAGGCAGAAGGAGAAGGGGTGACAGAACAGATGGTTGGATTGCGTCACTGACTCAATGGACATGAGTTTGAGCAGACTCCAGGAAGTGGTAGAAGGACAGGGAAGCCTGGTGTGCAGCAGTCCGTGGGATCACAAAGAGTTGGACACGACAGTGATTGAACAACCATAAGACTTGGTGATGGAGATACAGTAGCAAGCAAGCAAGAGTAGTACTTTTTCTTTTGTAGTTCAGTACTTAATGAGGGAGACATATATTAATCATCAGTTACAAAATTAACAATTTAACTATAATTGTGGTTGGAGCTGTGGAGGAAACACACACAGGGGAATGTGACTTTATTTCCCCCCAAGGAAGAAGTGTCTGAGATAAACTGTCTAAGATTCAGAGAGAGTAAACCAGTGAAAAGGAGTGGCAGAGGATCAGTCTTAGAAAAAGAAATAGCATATGTATAGGACTTGAGGCAGGAAGAAGCATGGATGTGAGACAGCAGAAATATCCTGGAAGGTTTTAGTGCTGAGCTCAAGAGTCTTCTTGGGCCCCCTGCTCCTGGTAGTTTTGATCTTAGGGGTTCAGTGTTAGGCTGTTGCCTTGCTCAGCATTCTTGTAAATTTTCATAGACATACGACTTTGTACAACAGGCACAAGAAGACTGTTTGCTTTAATTGGAAAGATAGATTTTTTTCAGCATTTCAGAGAAACCCAGGAGAGGAGGTGGAATAGTTTTTCTTTCCACCTCGACCTCTCTTCATTCTGATGTATATCAAAGGCAAGGGAGCCTCTTCTTTAATTTATATTTGGAGACTAATACTTAAATGTGTGACAGTTAAATGGTGAGAAGCAGAGTTGAGTCTGGTGAGTATGAAGAGCTCTGATGTGACCCCAAGGAGTACCTCCAATCCTGACTCCGTGGTGGTCCACCTGCAAGATTCTGCAAAAGCCATTAGCCCTCTCCAGGCTTCGGTTGTCTTGTTTGTACAATAAGACATTTGAATCTATACAAAGAGGCCAGGAAACAAACCAGTTATTTACAACCTCACAATAAAGTTATTAGAATATAAGGCAGATTTTGGA
Organism: Capra hircus; assembly: GCF_001704415.2. Lineage (NCBI taxonomy): Eukaryota > Metazoa > Chordata > Mammalia > Artiodactyla > Bovidae > Capra > Capra hircus. Next base: position 64,787,126 of record NC_030812.1, read on the forward strand.
AATTTATCTTGTGATTTTGTAAAAATAACACATAAGCTGGAATTCATGGTGAATTATTTGGCTTTGTAGTTATGCTAGAGAAGGGCAAAAAATACTTTTTACCATAGTTTACAAAATTCCCCAAAAGAAAATCTGAATTTACAAAGTTGATACATTGTGGGGCCTGGTTTTCAAAATGATTTATAACAAGGTGTTATAAATAAATATCTCATTAAGGACATTTGAAATGCGTTATTGTATGAACTTCCTTACAAAATGGAAAGAGACTCACAGACTTAAGAGAATGAACTTGTGGTTGCTGAAGGGAGGGATGGGAAGAAGGGATAGTTAGGGAGTTTCGGATGAACACATACACACTGCTATATTTAAAATGGACAACTAACAAGGACCTATTGCATAGCACAGAGAACTCAGCTCAGTGTTATGTGACAGCCTGGATGGGAGGGGAGTTTGGGGGAGAAAGGATCCATGTATATGTATGGCTGAATCCCTTCAATGTTCACCTGAAACTGTTACAATATTGTTTGTTAGTCGGCTATACCTCAATACAAAATAAAGAGTTAAAAGATATCTTATTGTTAAGATTTTATTTATACAATTCTTTTCAGGAATACCTGTTGAGAGGCATTCCCAGCTTACACATGTTTGAGGAATCAGAGCATTTGTGAGCATATCCCTAACCTTTGTAAACTTTAAAATATAAGTGTTACTCAAAAAAGAATCCTGGGATCTAAATCACCTTTATTTATTTCAGCTTTGCTTATTTTTATGACATATGTGCAATATTATTTCATCACTTTCTGATCTGCCTCATATTCTCCACAGATAACTGTGGTTTATTTTTGTGAGGAGATTGTTGAATCAAAGCACTACATGTGCTAAGGGTGGTGGATTCTTCTGAAGCTCTTTTTCAAACTCTTATTGGTAAGATATCCCTTTGTTATAGAGTGCAATGTGGTTTGCTTAGGGTAAATGTGAAGAAGGCAGGATGTCTGTCTTTGCTTGGTATCCTAGCCCCTGTCTCTCATTTGGAAGAAGTCCGCTTCAGGTAGTTACATCCTGAGAAGGAAATGGCAACCCGCCCCAGTATGCTTGCCTGGACTGGGCAAGCCTAACCCCATGGACTGAGAAGCCTGGTGGGCTACAGTCCAAAGGGTCGCAAAGAGTTGAACATGACTGAGGACAAGAGCCTACATTCTAGTGGAAAATATCAAACTACTGTGTGGCCTAGAAGGCGTTTAAAAATATTGAGTGATCTCTAAGAGTCTATGAATTCACTTCTAAGACTTGTAGAGGGATTACTGGAAAAGGAAAATGAGAATGGTCTTTGAAGCCAGACAGTACTGTTTTAGAAACCTGGCTGTACCACCTCTGGGCTTTGCAAGTCTTGGGGAAGTTCCTAAAGCTTCTGAAGTTCAATTAGTGTTTTTACCTTCAAAAGGGGAATATTTGGAGGAGGGCTAAATGGGATAATACATATAAAGTCCCAGCACCTATTAGGTGTGATAGTTTGAAGGTGTGTTTAGTGAAAATGAAGACTGGATTAAACACAGTGACTTCAGGGTCTTTTGTTTTTTTCTTAATATATGTGTCTGTGGGATTGGAGATGTGAAGATCTAGTTTACTGGGGAAGCAAGGCAATCCTAGGCTAGTGATGGGTAATGAATGATGTGGACTGAGCCAGCTCTGAAGGCAGGGGCCTCAGGTAGCGCATCCCAGGTGCACCCAAAGAAGGTTAAGACATTCAGCACGTCTCACTGAGTGTGTCTGATGATAGTTTTGTGGTCAGGCTTTATTTGCCATCTCAGAGAACCTGGAAGAGTTAATTTTAGCACTGTTGATTTTTTGGACAAAAAAATTCTTCTGAAAATATTTAATTGTTTGACTCACAGTCTTCAAGAACAAGCTTATGGTTATGGAGGGAAGGATAGGGGAAAGGGATAGTTAGGGAGTTAAGGATGGCCATGTACACACTGCTATATTTAAAATGGATTACCAAGAAGGATCTACTGTAGAGCACAGGGAACTCTGCTCAGTGTTATGTGGCAGCCTGGATGGGAGGGGAGTTTGGCGGAGAATGGATCCAGGTATATGTATGGAGAAGCCCCTTCACTGTCCACTGGAAACTATCACAACATTGTTTGTTAATTGGCTTTACATCAATACAAAATAAAACGTTTTAAAATGTTTATTTTTAATATTATTATTATTTTAAAATATTATTATTTCTCATTAAGGAAAGAATAATGCTTTCCTGGCCAAATCCTAACTTGTTAGCAGCTAGTCCTTTGTGAAGCACTTGAGTGATAATTGCCAGTGTTTTGTTGTAGCTTTTGACAGTGGCAAATGCTTTTCCATGGACAATCTCATTTTTATCATCACGATATTATAGATGGAGAAGAGAAACTCAGAAATGATTTGGTTGAAGTAACACAGATAATATGTGTTTAAGTTGAGACCTCAAGTCTGGTCTTTTCCATCATACAGGACATAAAATTATGGGCCAAATCTTGGATTATGAGATCAGAATTTTCAATGAAAGTAAAATTAAAATTGGATTGATACCTGTCATTCTATTTTCTTCTATTTTATCTTAAGTGTGAGTGGATAATCTTTGAAAAGCTTTCATATTATTATCTAATTTAGCTCTGCTGAGCAACTGACTATCTAGACTCGGTTTTTATATTCTACTCAATATTATGTGACTGAAAACTTCACAGATTATAATAAGCTGGTAAGATTGAACAAACAACTCCTCACTCACTCAAAACACACACACACATAAGCATTTATTTGAGTTCAAGAACTGTATGGAATAATTAATTTAAGCAATTAAAATTTGATTATTATGTTATTGCTGTTACTTTTAAATAATCCCATATAAATACTATGATGTAAATTAACTTTAATTCATACCATAGGAGTGGTCAGGTATTGTCATGTGCTGGTAAATGTTTAACAACGAGCCCTAGGGAGGAGTGAAGCCCTGATTTTTGGCATTCGTTGATTTCTCCTGTGTAAATATTCCCACCATGGCCAGTTTCAAGCTACCAGTGTAAGGTTATGAAATGCAGGGATGTGCACGATAGGTTCACAGCCAGTACCACCTGCTCTCCTACAACACTATGACCCCTGCAGTTCTCTGCTCAGGGATCCAGACCCAGATCTCTTCATATGTTGCACCAGAGGGTTCATTGATCGATATAAGGAATGTTTGACATAATTTGGGGAGTAAGTGAATCAGTTCAGTTCAGTTCAGTCACTCAGTCGTGTCCGACTCTTTGCGACCCCATGAACTGCAGCACGCCAAGCCTCCCTGTCCATCACCAACTCCTGGAGTTCACTCAGACTTGCATTCATTGAGTCAGTGATGCCATCCAGCCATCTCATCCTCTGTTGTCCCCTTCTCCTCCTGCCCCCAATCCCTTCCAGAATCAAAGTCTTTTCCAATGAGTCAACTCTTCGCATGAGGTGGCCAAAGTACTGGAGTTTCAGCTTTAGCATCATTCCTTCCAAAGAAATCCCAGGGCTGATCTCCTTCAGCATGGACTGGTTGGATCTCCTTGCAGTCCAAGTAACTCTCAAGAGTCTTCTCCAACACCACAGGTCAAAAGCATCAATTCTTCAGAGCTCAGCTTTCTTCACAGTCCAACTCTCACATCCATACATGACCACAGGAAAAACCATAGCCTTGACTAGACAGACCTTAGTCGGCAAAGTAATGTCTCTGCTTTTGAATATACTATCTAGGTTGGTCATAACTTTTCTTCCAAGGAGTAAGCGTCTTTTAATTTCATGGCTGCAATCACCATCTGCAGTGATTTTGGAGCCCCCAAAAATAAAGTCTAACACTGTTTCCACTGTTTCTCCATCTATTTTCCATGGAGTGATGGGACCGGATGGGAGGCAATATATGCATCAGGCTAAAAGTGTCCCTGAAGGAACAACACTGAAGGACCTAACAAACCCAGAAGCCTAACATCTTCAAAGTATGTCCTGGGTCTAAAATTTTGTTCTTTTTCTCCCTATTTAATCAAGACTCTGTCACCTGCTCCAATTAGTAGGTTTGCTATTTTTTAAATATATTGTTAGAGTATTATTGTAAAGCTTGTTGGAGTGCCAGAAAAGTAGAGAGCAGGAACTTTTTCAAGCCCATTGGAATTGTCTTGTGTGACTCTTTTGCAGTTTTCTAGCTAATAAATATTTCTAGGGGGCAGAATTTGGCCTGACATTTATTTGCACTATACTTACTGCCTAATGGTGAGGTAGAGGAAGCTGTCACAACTTCTATTTATCTCTTATCTTGTCACCAAATATTGAGAAAAGCAGTGTTTACCAGAAGAATTGGAAAATTATGTGGGGCCAACTTGGCATGTCAATTTGCATTGTCATGAAATGTCTAGTATGTTTGGGACACTAAAGTGCGATCAAATCCCTGTCTAAAGAGAGCTTTTAGGTTGATTGTTCCCAGTGTTATTTAAAAATGTGATGTTACCAGTTCTACTTGTAAAGTGAGAAAACAATTTGGATGCCAAGACCACACATGCCAGCAGAGAATGGTCTTGTTTATAATACTGAGAGAAGTTATGGTCCAGGTGAATACACAAATCCCTTCACTCTCTGATGGGGGGAGCAAGGACTTAATGAGAAACTAGCAAAAGTGTCCAGGTAATTTTTAACTGTAATGATTGTGCGGTACCTTGACTTTAAAATGCAGCCATGGAAGTTACTGAAACTCCTTCTTTCTAGTGGTGGAAGGTCTGTGTCTCTTCGTCTTGAATCCTCATGGATTATGATTGCTTGGCTGATAGAACATGGCAGAAGTATTGCTGTCCCAGTTTCTTAAAATATGACTTTGGAAACTGGCACTGGATCTGGTAATGAAGAAGGAATTCATAGGGCCTGGACTCCATCTTAGGTCTGTTCATTCTGATCATGCTCGGCCAGCTTTCCAATGGACTCTGAACACTGTGTTTAGTGCCTATGAACAACAACAGAAGTGAGGAGGAACCCACCCAGTAGGGTGGAAGAGGGGGCCTGATCACCCCGCTGGAAAGGACTAGAAGGGGCACGGACCCACAGGGGCCTGGAATAGGCAGGAAGCAGCGATTGCTTGGTACACAGGTCAACAAGCATGCTACGGTTTAGGAAGGAAATTTGTGAAGGTCATTTAGGAGGTGTGTCCATGCCATCTCAGGGAAAATTATTACCAGCGATCGCGAGGGGATTTTTAGGATAGGAAACTGGTCCTTGTATGCTCGCATTCTGCCCTCCCCCAGGATGTGTCTCGTCTGCTGTGAAATTCTTGACCCCCTCTTAATTGTTAGGCTAGAAGGAAGGGGATACTTAGGTGAGTATGAATTGGCTTTCCCGGAAATGGCCTCAGACATGGGATATTTAACTCATCTGTGTTTTCATCCGCACCTGATCAAGCCCACCAAGGCAGAATGGACTTTAATTGAGAAACAGTCTTGGACCACGCGGTGTTTGTGGTTTGGCTGTGCTGACCAGCAGGTGAAGGCACGCCGATCCCCCTTCTCCCTCTGGGATCTGGCAGGTAAGGCTCTTCTCACCCCAATTAGGAAGGAGGCAGAATGGCAATTTAAGTGTCATTGAGTGGAAATATCAGAAGTACATAGGGTACTGAGAACTTCGTAGACAGAAAGAAAAGGAAAAGTAGAAGAAGGTCCAAGAAGGTAAGCAAGATGGGGGGAAGTGAATCTAAGGCAACTGTATTGGAGTGCATGATTAAAAATTTAAAGAAGGGATTAGGAGATGATGATGATTAGGGGTGAAGATGAAGCCTAACTGCCTCCACATACTCTGTGAGGTCAAATGGCCCCCTTTGGGAGTAGGATGGTCACCAGAGAACAACATGAACTTAAAAATAGTGGAAGCAGTCTATACAGTAGCCACAGGAGAGCCAGGACACCTGGATCAATATCCATATATTGGCTCATGGCTAGGGTTAGCTCAAGACCCTCCTACTTGGACACGGTTCTGTATCCAGAAGGGAAAGGGAAAAATATTAATGGCACAAAAATTGACTGATGATAAAAAAGGAAATTCTACAGGATTTGGACGGGGATGACCTTCCCCCTCCCCCATACTGGATGATGATGCTCCTGCCGCCCAGTGCTCCACCAGGACTGGAGGCCGCCTTAATGCCCGATCCAGGGCCAGGTGAAGTCCTGCAGCAGCCGCTGCTCCTCTGCGAGCTCTCCCTGAGGTCATAGAGCCACCACCTCGGCAGGTGACAGAGTGACACCTCTGGCCAACACTTCCAGGATCCGGCTCCAGCCAAACTGCCCAAGCTATACCTGCCTCTCCCAGTGAGTACTGACAAGAAGGGGAGGGAGATGTTGGAATTAAGCAGAGACTGTGCTCTGCCAGAGAGCTGGAGGGAATGAAAGAGAACAGACAAGAGATTTACAATGCTAGCTGCTGCTCTGGGAAAGTCTATCTCGGGCCCTCGGGAAAACCGCCTCTGCCCCAGGGACAGGACAGTCCTTCAACTGGTCCCAACGGAGGCCCTGGGCCCCATTACAGCCAAACCAGTGTGCCTGGTGCAAAGGTTTTGGCCACTGGAAGAATGAATGCCCTAAGGCCAGGAAGGAAGATGGAGCTCCCGCAGTTGTGGGGCTTGCGGACTTGGAAATTAAATAGGGCTGCCGGGGCTCAGAGAAATCAGGTCCCCGAGATCCCATGGTAACCTTAAAAGTGGGGAACCAAAACATTGACTTCATGGTGGATACAGGAGTGGAACTGTCGGCAGTAACAAAACCTGTGGCACCACGGTCCGAAAAGACTGGGGTAACTGGGGTATCAGGAGAAGAGATGATTAAATCATTTTGCCAGCCCAGAAAATGTCAGATGGGGGGTGGGGGGAGCACCAAGTGATTCATGAATTCCTCTACATTCTTGAGTGCCCAGTACCCTTGTTGGGAAGAGACTTGCTCTCCAAACTAGGAGCACAAGTGACTTTCTCCCCTGAGGAGAGGCCCACCTTCCGGATGGACACTATGACTTATTAGCTCTCTCTCTCAATACCACCCCAAGATGAGTGGAGGTTGGATGAGCCTCTGAAGGAAGAACCAGGTGGGCCAGAAGAGCATGAGAGAGAGCTAACTCAATTATCCCCTGAGGTCTGGGCGGAAGACAACCCCTCCTCCGCCCAGGCTGGCTAAACATCAAGCCCCAATGATAATAGAACTTAAACCAGGCACCATCCCTGTTAGAAAGCGCCAGTACCCGCTACCGATAGAGGCCTGGGCCGGCATACTGCCCCACATCAATAGATTGAAACAAGCAGGCATTCTAGTAGAGTGCCAGTCGGCTTGGAATACGCTGATCCTGTCAGTCAAAAAGAAAGGAGGACAGGACTATAGGCCTGTACAGGATCTCAGGCTAGTCAACCAGGCTACTGTGACTTTACACCCCACTATTCCAAACCCCTATACCTTACTTAACCTCCTCCTGCCGAGGACTAAAGTTTATACTCGCCTAGATCTCAAGGATGCCTTCTTCTGTGTATGCCTCGCCCCAGTGTCACAGCCCATCTTTGCCTTTGAATGGGAAGATCCAGTCGGGGGCACCAAGCAACAGCTCATCTGGACTCCCCCACAAGGGTTTAAGAACCCCACAGCCATCCTTGGGGAAGCCTTGGCTTCTGACCTGAACTCATTCCATCCGGAAGAGTACGGATGTTGGCTCCTACAATATGGGGATGACCTGCTGCTGGCTGCTGAGACCAAGGGAAAATGCTGGAAAGGGGCAAAAGCACTGCTCCAGCTGCTGATGGAAGCAGGTTCAGTTCAGTTCAGTTCAGTCACTCAGTCGTGTCTGACTCTTTGCGACCCCATGAATTGCAGCACTCCAGGCCTCCCTGTCCATCACCAACTCCTGGAGTTCACTCAGACTCGCGTTCATTGAGTCAGTGATGCCATCCAGCCATCTCATCCTCTGTCGTCCCCTTCTCCTCCTGCCCTCAATCCCTCCCAGCATCAAAGTCTTTTCCAATGAGTCAACTCTTTGCATGAGGTGGCCAAAGTATTGGAGTTTCAGCTTTAGCATCATTCCTTCCAAAGAAATCCCAGGGCTAATCTCCTTCAGAATGGACTGGTTGGATCTCCTTGCAGTCCAAGGGACTCTCAAGAGTCTTCTCCAACACCACAGTTCAAAAGTATAAATTCTTTGGCGCTCAGCCTTCTTCACAGTCCAACTCTCACATCCATACATGACCACAGGAAAAACCATAGCCTTGACTAGACAGACCTTAGTCGGCAAAGTAATGTCTCTGCTTTTGAATATGCTATCTAGGTTGGTCATAACTTTTCTTCCAAGGAGTAAGTGTCTTTTAATTTCATGGTTGCAGTCACCATCTGCAGTGATTTTGGAGCCCCAAAAAATGAAGTCTGACACTGTTTCCACTGTTTCCCCATCTATTTCCCATGAAGTGATGGGACTGGATGCCATGATCTTCGTTTTCTGAATGTTGAGCTTTAAGCCAACTTTTTCATTCTCCTCTTTCACTTTCATCAAGAGGCTTTTTAGTTCCTCTTCGCTTTCTGCCATAAGGGTGGTGTCATCTGCATATCTGAGGTTATTGATATTTCTCCCGGCAATCTTGATTCCAGCTTGTGTTTCTTCCAGCCCAGTGTTTCTCATGATGTACTCTGCATAGAAGTTAAAGAAGCAGGGTGACAATATACAGCCTTGACGTACTCCTTTTCCTATTTGGAACCAGTCAGTTGTTCCATGTCCAGTTCTAACTGTTGCTTCCTGACCTGCATACAGATTTCTCAAGAGGCAGGTCAGGTGGTCTGGTATTCCCATCTCTTTTAGAATTTTCCACAGTTGATTGTGATCCACACAGTCAAAGGCTTTGGCATAGTCAATAAAGCAGAAATAGATGTTTTTCTGGAACTCTCTTACCGGGTGTCAAAGAAGAAGGCACAGATCTGCAAGGAGGAGGTAAGATAGCTGGGGTTTGTTTTAAAGGAGGACGCAAAGTTCCAGACCCTAGTTGGGTCCTATATACTGATGGCACTAGCCTGATAAAACAAGGACAACGGCTGTCAGGTTAGCCAGAGTGGAAGGGGACATCAAGATTGAAAACGGATGGTGGGAATTGCAAAGTGGCAAATTATTGGTACTGGAGGAGCTGGCATACAATCTGGTAAGCCAAGCACACCAAGCGACCCACCTAGGCCATGCTGCCTGCTCACAGGTTAATGCTGCCTCTCGGGTACTCAGACAAAAACCTCCGGCTATTTAGCTGAAAGGCACATTGCCCTTTGAACACCTGGGACTGGACTTCACTGAAATGAAACCTCACCGACACTACCATTACCTGGTGGTCATGGTATGTACATTCTCGGGATGGGTAGAAGCTTTTCCTACCTGGACTGAAAGAGCATCAGAAGTAGCCCAGTGCCTGCTTAGGGAAATAGTTCCCAGCATTGGTTCAGACAATGACCCGGCTTTTGTAGCTGGTTTAGTACAACAAGTAAGCAAAACTTTAAACATCAAATGGAAACTGCACACTACATATAGGCCCAGAGTTCTGAGATGGTGGAATGAACCAACTGGACATTAAAGAGACTCTCCAAGTGGATCATAGAGACTGACTGCTCCTGGGTGGACTTGCTTCCGACAGCTCTGCTCAGACTCAGGATGACCCCACAGTCCCAAGGCTATTCTCCATATGAAATTGTGAATGGGAGGCCCCCTCCCATAATAAAACAAGTGTCAACAAATTTGCCTCAGGTAAGGGAGGATAGGATTTTACACCAGATGGAACTGGGTAAGGCAATAAATCGGGTAACTAAGTTTGTACAAGAAAGGGTGCCATTCCCCCTTGGGGAACAGATTCATGAGTTTACGCTTGGTGACCAAGTATGGGTCAAAGACTGGAAACATGATTTGCTAGCCCCTTGGTGAAAGGGCCCTTATGTTATTCTAACTACCCCTACTGCAGTTAAAGTTGCAGGTATTGTTCCTTGGATCCGTCATACGAGGGTGAAGAGAACACACCATGCAGACTGAAAAAAAAATGCTTAATGGACTGCACAGAGGGACCCCTCTGACCCTCAAGAGACTAAGACCATCCTTAAGAAGAAGGAAAAGAAGATCCCGGACGAGCCCCTTCAGGAAGCCGCACAATCAACTCCTGCTGCTTGGGCTCATCAACGTGATTTTGAATTTAATTTCCGTTTCAACTCATGACAGTGTTTTCATCTCATGGGCTCATTCCTACGCAGACTTCCACAACACTTCCAGCTGCTGTAGGGCTATGCCTCTGTCAGTGATGGATGGACTTCCTTGGTGGGTGTCACTGCTCTGCCAAGGAGGTTTTTAAACCACTCTGCTCTTTTCTGGGATGACAAAAAGAGACTTTCCTCTCTCTCATCAATCATAACCTCTCCTTGCTCTCTTGGTGTAAGACCTACAGGCAATAGACTTGGGTCATGGGGTTACATTTGATATAAATGCCAGTGTAACAAAAGCCTAACCTACAACAAGCCCCAGTAAATCTACCTTATTTACATGCTAGGTGGACAAGATCCATGTTTCAATGGTATGAGTATATTGCTGCCTTATTCGTACCCTCTATAGGGACAACAGATATCATGATTAAAGTAGAGGCCTTGACAAATTTCACAAAACGGGCCCTCCTAGATAGAACAAAAGCCATCCAAGCCTTAAATGAAGAGCAAATCCAAATGAGAAAAGCAGTAATTCATAATACAATGGCTTTGGACATACTCACAGCTGCTCAAGGGGGGACCTGTGCTATAATTGAGGTTGAATGTTGTGCATACATTCCTGACATTGGCAATGTATCGACTGCTTTAGATGACATGAAAAACTAGGTAAAAGCAATGTCAAATGAAAACATTCCCTTCTGGACTTCGGTCCTATCTTGGGTGAAAGGCGATTGATGGAAAACTATATTTACCACTGTTATAGTTGCCTTGATAGTTCTGCTTTGTGGACCCTGGATTTTACAATGTATTATGAACTTTGTAACCCGAAGGTTGATGTCATCCTCCCAAATTGGTGGTCGGAGAGCCAGGGTGCAATATATCCCTATGAATAGTGCTCATAATATGAGTTAAGAGCATCAAGAGAGGGGAATGAAGAAGGAATTCAAAGGGCCTGGACTCCATATTAGGCCTGTTCATGCTGATCATGCTCGGCCAGCTTTCCAATGGACTTTGAATTCTGTGTTTAGTACCTATGAAAATAACAACAGAAAGATAAGACCCCCTCCAGACAGGGGAACCTTGAAGATCGTATCTAGGTTACTCATCGCCTAAGAGAAGACATACACTAATCACCCCTTCCTCCAGACAGGCCATACATTTTTCTGTATCTATTGGAGTGTAACCTCGGGTTTATTGGTTATTGCCTAATTGTTTGACTGTTTGAGCACATGAGCACATAGCACGTGAATGATGGGGTTGTTGGGATTGTATTTTCCTTGGTTTATGTAAGTCTCAAGGAATTTGGGGTGGTGGGTTTGGACACATACACATGGGGTATAAAGATTTTCACAAATGCTGGTCAGGGTCCTTGGCTAAGAGGAGACTCTGCCTTGGGCCTGCCGGTGTAATAAACTACACTCCACTATCTGCATTGTCCTTCTGAGTGAGTTTGTTTCCTGGAACGCATGGCTACAACAGTAAGATCCAGTTCTTAAGAACTTAGTTGCTTTTGCTTCCTATCTCTTGGAATGCTTGCTCTTAGGAGCCAGTCTTCAAGTTTTAAGAAAGAAGGCAATGGCACCCCACTCTTGTACTATTGCCTGGCAAATCCCATGGACGGAGGAGCCTGGTAGGCTGCAGTCCATGGGGTTGCTAGGAGTCGGACATGACTGAGAGACTTCCCTTTCATTTTTCACTTTCATGCATGGAGAAGGAAATGGCAACCCACTCCAGTGTTCTTGCCTGGAGAATCCCAGGGATGGGGGAGCCTGGTGGGCTGCCGTCTATGGGGTCACATAGAGTTGGACATGACTGAAGTGACTTAGCAGCAGCAGCAGCAGCAAGCCTCCCCCATGGAGAGACCCACATGGAGAGAAACTGATAGGCGGCATCAATCAGCTTTGCTGGAGGTGGACCATTCAACCCCAGTCAGGCCACGTGGAGTAGAGATGAGCTGTTTCCCTCGAGACCTGCCCAAAGTGCAAAGTGCAGACTCTTTATGCCAAATAAGTGATTGTTATTTAAGTTACTAAGTTTTGGGGTGACTTGTTAGTCAGTGATTGAAACCTAGAACACATGGTAAGTCCTCCAGCTGTGAGAAGAGGCTAATAGATTCTTCTACTAGAACTTCCCTATAACTTCCCTGTTATGTTGTCAGTCATCCCTTTGGAGGCTGTAGATATGTTTCTCTTGCTCCCTCATGAAAAGTTTCCTTGCTCTTTGCCTGGCTTCTCTGGACAGGAATCCACAGCAGGTAAAACCCAAGGTGAAGCAGGGAACAAGTACACTAACACCAGTGGAAGTTTCTGCAGAGGTGTTTCTGGCAAGTGAGATGCAAATACATTGATTTGCTTAATTCCTTTTGCTTTCTGGTTAGGGGTTATTAAGTCATATGACTGCTAATTCTTCTGATATGGAACTCTCTTCCAGCTCTATGAACCTTTTCTAAAAGACAAAGCCCTTAGATGAGAGATTAAAGGTGCAAGTTGTTGCTCTACCACCTACTATGAGAACAGTGCAGTCATTTGACATTTCTGAATCTATGACAAGATTAAGATGCTTGGAAGCCCTAAACAGTGAGCATATCATGACAACATGACCCCAGATGTAACTGTCAGCAAATATAAGAACATTCAGATTCTCTCCAATCTGATTACTTGATGCCTTTTTCAAAAAAACAAATGACCAGTTGTCAAATTTGCTTATCTTTTGTTCTTTTGGTGTCCCTAATTGAGTCTACTTATTGAGTAACCATTGTCTTGCTCTCAAATATGCTTCATCCACAAAATGAATTAATAGATGAGTTGATTTGTTAAATTTCTTTCAGATCTAAACCTTGATTCTGATTTTTTAAAAAATCTTATTTATTTATGGCTGTGCTGGGTCTTCATTGCTGCGCAGACTTTTCTCTGGTTGTGGTGAGCAGGGCTGCACTCTAGCTGCGGTGCGCAGGCTTCTCATGGTGGTGGCGTCTCTTGTTGAGGAGCATGGGCTCGAGGGGGCACAGGGTCAGTAGTCATGGCTCTCAGGCTCTAGAGCGCTGGCTCAATAGTTGCAGCATAGGCTTAAGTTGCTCCACAAAATGTGGAATCTTCCCAGACACAGGGATTGAACCTGTGTCTCACACTGACAGGCAGATTCTCCACCACTGAGCCACTGGGGAAGCCCTCTGAATCTGTTTTTAGTCCCTTTCTTTTGTTTGCTATGTTCTTTTTTTTTTTTTTTGCCCTTTGCAATAGCTTTACTGGGGGCTTCCCAGGTGGCACTAGTGGTAAAGAACCCACCTGCCAAGGCAGGAGACATATGAGACAGAGACTTGGGTTCCATCCCTGGGGTGGGAAGAGCCCCTGGAGGAGGGCGTGGCAACCCACTCCAGTATTCCTGCCTGGAGAATCCCACGGACAGTGGAGCCTGGCAGGCTATAGTCCACAGGGTCGCAAAGAGTTGGACATGACTGAAGCGACTTAGCACTCACGCACGCATAGCTTTGTTAGTCGCTTAGTCGTGTCTGACTCTGCAACTTCATGTATTGTAGCCCGGCAGGCTCCTCTACCCATGGGATTCTCCAGGCAGGAATACTGGGGTGGGTTGCCATTTCCTTCTCCAGGGGATCTTCCCAACCCATGGATCAAATCCAGGTCTCTTGCATTTCAGGCAGATTCTCTACTATCTGAGCCACCAGGGGAACACACACATAGCTTTATTGAGGTGTAATTGACAAATCATAAATTGCATAAATTTAAAGCATGCAAACTGAGAATTTTTGACAGACTTATACATCCATGAAACCGCTGCCATGGTCAGAAGAGTGAACACGGCCCTCGTCCCTACAATTTCCTTGTTGTCTTTGGTAAGCACCCCTTCCATCTTTACTCACCCCAGCTACCAGGCAACTATTGAGTTAGTTGTTTTCTGTTACTATAGATAAGTTTACATTTTCCAAAATTTTATATGAATGGAATCATACAGTATGGACTTCCCGTTTTCTGGCTTCTTTAACTCAGCATAACTATTTTGAGATACAGCCGTGTTGTTCATGTATCAATTGTTCATTCCTTTTAGTTGCTGAGCAGTACTTCACCATGTAGCTATACTATAATCTATCCATTCTCCTGAAGATGGATATTCAAATTGTTTCTAGATTTTAGCTATTTTGAATAAATTTGCTGGAAACATTCAGGTATGAATCCTTATAAGAATATATGAAAGCTGCATTTCTTCCATATGCTCACCAACACTTTGTATGGTCATTCTTTTTAATTTTATCCATTCTAATTAAATTCACATTTCTCTAACCTAATGTTGTTGAAAACCTTTTCATGTGTTTATCTCCCATCAGTGTATCTTCTTAGGTAAAACATCTGTCCAAATCTTCTGTACAATTTTTTATTATTGAATTTTGAGTGGTTTTCAAATATATGTACATTCTTGATAACAGTTATTTGTTGTATATATAATTTGTTAATTTTTAATTTTACTCTATGGCTTATTTTCATTCTCTTAAATTATGCTTTTAAAGAGAGAGTTTTAACAAATGTAAGTTATTTTGCAAACTCTGTTAAGCTCAAAGAGGAGCATATGTGAATCTGGGAAGTAAAAGGATATAAGCAAATAATTCTACATTTTAGCATTGAATTCCTTTTTGCATGATTTTCTTTAGTTAGCACTTATTGAGTGACTTTTCTGTGTAAAGCATTGTAGTATAAATAAGCACGGTGGTAAGTAAAGTTTAAACTTGAATTCTGGGCTCAAATCAAACTTTTAAAATCAGTCTCCAGTTTAGATAAAACCTTTATTGTCATGGTTCTCACAGTATCATGTCTGGTCCGCAAACAGTCTAAACTAAAATATCCATGCATACCATCTATATATCTATACCTACATCATCATCCATATGACTTATATTTCCATATATGTATGTATGACTTGTAAAAAGCAATCTAACTTGCATTCACATTCGACTTATGTCTTTGGTCAGACATAACCATTGTGGAGACTGTTATGAACTTGGAGGTAAACTAAATGATAATATGAAAATACATGTCACAAAGCCAATGAACTTTACTCCACAGTAAAAACACGGATCTTCCTTCAGGTCTTTATCCAGACAATTATTTATAAAGTAAGATATATTATAAGCAGCAAGGCCAGCATGTGGAATAACAGTTTACAATGATGGGAGGAGAGAAAGCTAAAATACAGAGCCAAAAGCTACAATGCACAGAAGCCTGGATTTATTTTGTATAGCTGCAGTAAGCTTAAAAGCATGAATTCTCCAGGGGACCCTGAGTCATGCAAAGTTTATAATAATTTATTTCAGAAATGGTTGGAATAAAATATAAGTTCTCAAAGGGAATAAAGTTTTAAGGAACATATAATTAAATCCTTGATAATGTAAAAAAATTATATTATGATATAACTTGAAGCTATAAAATGTGTAAGATTTTAAAAGAATGGAGGCAGAGATCTGAACAAAGTGAAGGTTGAGTGTCTATCTTGAAAACGCTTCCGCTTTTAATAGTCTAAGAACAGATAGGAAATTACAGTTAATTCTATGTGAGAAAACAATAGCTATTAAATGGATTTCTAGTGGATACTGAATAGACAGTGACAGTAATTGAAAAGGGGTACTCTCAAGTAATCTTGAGTGAAAAAAAAAACTGCTTAAAACTCAACATTCAAAATACTAAGATTGTGGTATCTGGCCCCATCACTTTATGCCAGATAGATGGGAAAACAATAGAAACAGTGACAGACTTTATTTTCTTGGCCTCCAAAATCACTGTCAATGTTGACTGCACCCATGAAATGAAAAGACGCTTGCTCCTTGGAAGAAAAGCTATGACAAACCTAGACAGTGTATCAAAAAGCAGAGACATTACTCTGCCAACAAAGGTCCGTCTAGTCAAAGCTATTGTTTTTCTAGTAGTCATGTATGCATGTGAGAGTTGGACCATAAAGAAGGCTGAGCACAGAAGAACTGATGCTTTCAAACTGTTGAAGTTTTAAGGAACAGCACTTGGAGAAGTTTTGGTGTTGGAGAAGACTCTTGAGAGTTTCTTGGACTGCAAGGAGATCAAACCAGTCAATCTTAAAGGAAATCAACACTGAATATGCTTTGGAAGGACTGAGGCTAAAGTTGAAGTTCCAATACTTTGGCCATGTGATGCAAAGAACTGACTGATTGGAAAAGACCCTGATGCTGAAAAAGACTGAAAGCAGGAGGAGAAGAGGACAAGAAGATGAGGAGAGAGATGAGATGGTTGGATGGCATCATCGACTCAATGGATATGAGTTTGAGCAAGCTCCAGGAAATGGTGAAGGACAGGGAAGCCGGGCATTCTGCTATCAGTGGGGTCTCAAACAGTCAGACACGACTGAGTGACTGAACAACAACAGGCAACCTATTATTAAACTTCATAGTATCAAACTTTTAATCTAACATTTGAAAATTTTAAAGGTAGGACTTCCTCCATCGTTTGTTATTTCCATTGTTAGAGCTAATTAGTGTCAAACAGCATGCACTTTGGAAACTGTCCAATGTGGGTGCAAGTCCTAATACTATCACTGGGCTGGATTCTATAAACCACAGGATTCTCATCTGCAAAACAGAGCTAGAAATCCTCACCTCATGGGGTGGTGGTGAAAGTGTTAGTTGCTCAGTTGTGTCCGACTCTTTGAGACCCCATGGACTGTAGCCTGCCAGGCTTCTCTGTCCACTGAATTCTCCAGGCAAGAATAGAGGGGTGAGTAGCCAATATCTTCTCCAGGGAATCTTCCTCACCCAGGGATTGAACTTGGGTCTCCTGCATCGGAGGAAGATTCTTTTATCATCTTGAGCCACCAGTTGGTGAAGATGACATGAAATACAGAAAAAAGGCTTATTCCAGTGCCTGGGCCAAGGTTTCAAATAATACATATTAAATATTACAGTCATTATTATTGTTTGTTCTAGGCAGAAATCAGAAAGTGAAGAAACATTGGAAAATTCAAGCAAAGAATACCAGTTGTTGGTATCCTATAATTTAGAATTGAGGATTGAAACTAGGTTTTATTTTCATCTGTTTTTGTTTCTCTGATTTTAATAATAATACTTGAGGAAGCCCCAAAACATACTTGGCCACTTTTAGGGGAGTCTCTTGATGCTTCATGTGCTCCATCTGGGCTGCAGCCGTCATTCTAGCTCTACAGACGAGGAGGTCACTGAGGTTAAGTGTCCTTCACAACGACACCCAGGTCGATGGCAGAGTTAAAGTATGCCCCCCAGGTCACATAACTCATTCTCTGTTCAAAAATCTTCCCTAATCCCTGTGCCATTTGGGAATGGTTTCAAAGGCATTCCAACTGCAGAATCATGCCAGTGCACTGGTTATCAATTATTTTGTTGATCCTTTAGCAAATCCTCAAACTGATTTTTCTGCCCTCCTGGGACACAAGTCACAAAGCTGACCTTAACCGCTTTGGCATCCCCCTCCTACCCACAAGGCACACAAAAGAGCTGTGCGAAAGTGCTGATTTATTGTTTTCCCACACAGGTCATGCTCGAGCCCAGACAGATAGAGAAGATCTGTCTTCAATGAGAGAAATGTACCATTACTTGGTCGTAAATTCAATGTAATGGTAATTTTAGTAGGGCAGCTTGCCCAGGGTTTGTAGCAACACAAATCAAAAATCCCAAATTCCAAGCATATCCTCCTAGAAACTCTTTTGGCAACTCCATTCCCTTTGCTTTTTAAGGAACTCAATTTCCCTAGTTATGGTCCCTAGTTGCTTAGGGTAGATTTGCACAAGGGCTAGAATCACTGTGGCAGCAGAGAGTAGAGTGAGTGGCATGCTGCTCAAATTATTTCTGCCAAGCATCAGACCTTGACTTCAGTCGTCAAGGAGGCACAAATGAACTGACACACAGATTCGGTATACAGCCCAGAAAAGTAGTTTGCAGTAAGAATATTCAAAACAACTCCAAGGAAAGGTTTTATTTATTTATTTATTTATTTCAAATCCTCATGTCCTTGGTCAATTCTAAACTGACTCTTATTGGTCATTACCACTCTCAGATCTCAAAACAACTTTTTTTCCTAAGACTTATTTTTTTTTTGGCTGACCTGGATCTTCATTGCTGGGCATGGACTTTCTCTAGTTGCGACAAGTGGGGGTTACTCTTTGTTGGGGTGCATGGGCTTCTCATTGCAGCGGCTTCTCTTGTTGCAGAGCACAGGCTTTAGGCATGTGGGCTCAGGAGTTGTGGTGCATGGGCTTAGTTGCCACTTGGCATGTGGGATCTTCCAGGACCAGAACTCATGTCCCCTGCATTGGCAGGTGGATTCTTAACCACTAGACCACCAGGAATCCTCAGAATAAATTTTAACCTCTGCAGAGTTGACTTAGTTGGTGGTACTGGGTTAGGAGGATATGCAAAGTATATTCAGGCCCAATGCTACTAGATACACCATTGAACTTTCAGAAGTAGATTTGAATATACCCTCTTGTCTTGTATCATATCCTATGCTCACTTTCATCATAGCAACTAGCATCTCCTTCTGGGCTTAGTTATTCAAATGCATTGCCTTCTACTAAACTGTATGCTCCCAGGTAGGGTGATATCACACGTGTGTGCATTTTTCTCTAGTTTCTAGCCCTATGCCTGACATGTGACATGTGGTGTATGTAGATGGGTGAGACAGTGCTCTGGAAGACACTGGAGAGAAAACAGAAGTGAAGACAACCGCCTTTCATGGAGTCTGTTAAAAATATTACTTCTTTCATCCGAACAAATATGTATAGATTGCCAATACAGCTAAAGTGTTAGTGCCAGGTATTGAAGGATATTCAAGATGAGTAGAAATCAAAGAGCCTGCAATTTACTTCTATTAATAACATCCAATGTGTAATCTTATGTTATTTTTTCCTAAAAACATAGATCTGCTTGGTGAAAGGACATGAAATCTAGTTCTCCTTCAGTGATTTGGTTTTGCAGTGGGGTGTACCTAAATACTCTCTCCAGATATAGAGGGGAGTTTAACTGGCACTTTATTTGTATTTTATTCACACATCTAGCATGTGCAAAGGTCAGGTTTAGAGCAGAAAGGGAGGCCTGGAGGCCATGAGAAACTCTGGGCTGGATGAAGCACAAGCTAGAATCAAGATTGCCAGGAGAAATATTAATAACCTCAGATATGCAGATGACACCACCCTTATGGCAGAAAGTGAAGAAGAACTAAAGAACCTCGTGATGAAAGTGAAAGAGGGGAGTGAAAAAGTTGGCTTAAAGCTCAACATTCAGAAAACTAAGATCATGGCATCCAGTCCCAACGCTTCATGGCAAATAGATGGGGAAACAATAGAAAGAGTGGCTGACTTTAAGCCACTGTAGCCATGAAATTAAAAGATGCTTACTCCTTGGAAGGAACATTATGACCAACCTAGACAGCATATTAAAAAGCAGAGATGTTACTTTGCCAAAAAAGGTCCTCTTGGTCAAGGCTATGATGTGAGTGTTGGACTATAAAGAAAGCTGAGCACTGAAGAACTGATGCTTTTGAACTGTGATGTTGGAGAAGACTCTTGAGAGTCCCTTGGACTGCAAGGAGACCTAACTAGTCCATCCTAAAGGAAATCAATCCTGAACATTCATTGGAAGGACTGATGTTGAAGCTGAAACTCTAATACTTTGGCCACCTAATTCAAAGAACTGACTAATTTGAAAAGACCCTGATGCTGGGAAAGATTGAAGGCGGGAGGAGAAGAGGATGGATGAGGAGAGAGGAGAGATGGTTGGATGGCATCACTGATTCAATGGACATGAGTTTGAGTAAACTCCATGAGTTGGTGATGGGCAGGGAGGCCTGGCATGCTGCAGTCCATGGAGTTGCAAAGAGTCGGACATGACTGAGCGACTGAACTGAACTGAACTGAACAACAATAATAACAAAAAGGCAGTGATGGGCTTCCCTGGTGGCTCAGTGGTAAAGAAACTGCCTGCCAGTCCAAGAGACATAAGTTCAACCCCTGGGCCAGGAAGATCCCACATGCCACAGAGCAATTCAGCCTGCGCTCCACAACTACTGAAGACTGTACTCTAGAGCCCAGGAGCTGCAACTACTGAAGCCCACTTGCCCTAGCGCCTGTGCTCCACAGCAAGAGAAGCCACTGCAGTGAGAAGCCTGATGTATTGCTGATCCTGTTTGTGATGCCAGTGGCCTTGCTGTTCATATTGCACCATTCGTTGGACCCACCATAGATAAGGTGCAAGCGGGGATGCTGGAAGAAAACTCAAGGAACCGTAGGAACTGCAGACATGTTTTATTCTCTGCTGGCTGGTGCAGCAACTGTAACAGTATTCTCTCTCGGCTGGTGCATCCGCCATAGCAGTAGACATACTGCATTCTCTCCTCTCCTGGTTGACCCAACACACACAGCCGTGATGCAACAGCAAATGCCGCCACTTTCTACATGGAACTCACTTAGTAAAAGTAGCCTGTGGCCAAGCGAGTACCTTGTGACACACATGTGCAATGTTATAAGTGATCTCAGCTGTTACATAATCATTATTTACAAATCATGGGGCAAGAACAAGGGGCTGTGGGGTGAGAGAGCCTGACTATGCCATCTTGGCTAATTTGCTCTTTCCCTACACTTGAACACTGCAACAAAGATCCAGCACAACCATAAATATTAATGCATAAATAAAAATTTTTTAAAGGCAGAGAAGGGCATGACAGAGGATGAGATGGTTGAATGGCATCACCGATTCAATGGACAGGAGTTTGAGAAAGAAAGCTGTTGGAGATGATGAAAGACAGGGGAAACTGGCGTGCTGCAGTCCATGGGGTCACAAAGAGTCGGACATGACTGAGTGGCTGAACACAGCAAAAAAAAATTTTTTTTAAAGCAGTGACTTTTAAGCTTGAGCAGGTTTGAGAATCATCAGTTTGATGATTTGAGAATCATCTGGGTCTGTTAAGACCCAGACTTCTGGCCCCCACCTCCAGAATTTCTGTGTCAGGAGGTCTGGGTTAGGATTCTGGAAGTTGCATTTCTAACTGGTTTCCAAACAGTGCAGATGCTGTAGGTCCAGGACAAGCTGATCTAAAGTAAGCCCTGACACTTACCTTCTACCGAAGTTTATTCTCCCATTCTCTTGAATAACCCCACAGAGTGATTCAATTTGTATGGTTTTGTCAGGGTGGCCTTGAACTGAGGTTAAAAAAAAAACAAAACAAAAACAAAACAATTTGCTTTATTTTGTAGCCATGTGCTAGTGATTGACCAGATTTTTCACGTTGGTGTTTTCCTTTAGCCATTTAGCCCATGGAGTTATAGGCTGCATCTCCTAGCATTAGTTCAGAATAAGAATAACTGTGTGGATCACAATAAACTGTGGAAAATTCTGAGAGAGATGGGAATACCAGACCACCTGACCTGCCTCTTGAGAAACCTATATGCAGGTCAGGAAGCAACAGTTAGAATTGGACATGGAACAACAGACTAGTTCCAAATAGGAAAAGGAGTACGTCAAGGCTGTATATTGTCACCCTGCTTATTTAACTTATATGCAGAGTACATCATGAGAAACGCTGGGCTGGAAGAACACAAGCTGGGATCAAGATTGCTGGGAGAAATATCAATAACCTCAGATATGCAGATGACACCACCCTTATGGCAGAAAGTGAAGAGGAACTAAAAACCTTCTTGAAAGTGAAAGTGGAGAGTGAAAAAGTTGGCTTAAAGCTCAACATTCAGAAAACGAAGATCATAGCATCTGGTCCCATCCCTTCATGGGAAATAGATGGGGAAACAGTGGTAACAGTGTCAGACTTTATTTTGGGGGGCTCCAAAATCACTGCAGATGGTGATTGCAGCCATGAAATTAAAAGACACTTACTCCTTGGAAGAAAAGTTATGACCAACCTAGATAGCATATTCAAAAGCAGAGACATTACTTTGCTGACTAAGGTCTGTCTAGTCAAGGCTATGGGTTTTCCAGTGGTCATGTATGGATGTGAGAGTTGGACTGTGAAGAAAGCTGAGTGCTGAAGAATTGATGCTCTTGAACTGTGGTGTTGGAGAAGACTCTTGAGAGTCCCGTGGACTGCAAGGAGATCCAAGCAGTCCATTCTGAAGGAGATCAGCCCTGGTATTTCTTTGGAAGGAATGATGCTAAAGCTGAAACTCCAATACTTTGGCCACCTCATGCGAAGAGTTGACTCATTGGAAAAGACTCTGATGCTGGGAGGGATTGGGGGCAGGGGGAGCAGGGGACAACAGAGGATGAAATGGCTGGATGGCATCACTGACTCAATGGACGTGAGTCTGAGTGAACTCTGGGAGTTGGTGATGGACAGGGAGGCCTGGCGTCCTGTGATTCATGGGGTCACAGAGTTAGACATGACTGAGCAACTGAACTGAACTTAACTGAATATGAATAAAAATAACACTTAGATAATTTGTTAACAGAGGGAAGTGTACATGTAAAGTATTTCACTCATGCCATTGGCCTTGTGTGAAAAACTCTGTGAAATGATGAATTTAACATTGTCCCTTGGATTCCTGCTTCTTCCCCTTACCTGCTCTGACTAGGAAAATAATTGTAACTTTAGTCTGAATGGGAATGTATCAGCCAGGTCTTTCTGACTTTTAGATGGCTTCTGTAGCCTGGCCAAGCTATCTGGCTTTCTGATTACACAGTTTTTATGAAGAGGGAAAAAATATTTTCGTAGGAATCCTTTTTAAATTATTTTCTCCTCTAACAGAGGAGATCTAAAGATCTAAAAGCTGGCACTTCATTCAGGACTGTTTCCTACTCTTTTGTCATTCCCCATTCTTCCCTGATGCCACCTACCCCTTAGTCAGTCAGGGATTTAAAAGTATGTTGGAAGATTTTGATGGTGTCTGCAGAGTTGAATTACATTCTTCTATGTAACATTCGGACACCAAGCAGAAAGATAGCACAGTCTGTCTAGCTCTTTGTAATTAGTTTCACGTTATTGTTTTAATTGTGGCACAGCTTAATCACTGGCTGTGCCCAGATTACGCCACATGGTTAAAATAATTATGGGGATTTGATAAGATAATGCTTTGAATTCATATAATGCTTCTTTTCCAAAAAGCTCTACACTTTAAAAGGAGAGGGAGAGAGCAAAGAAGGACAGCCATTCAATTCCAGCTTTGGTTGTTTTTTTGCACCTTGTCAGGGCTGGTTATTATATATACATAATTATTTCAGGTCATAGTCTATTTGTCTAAGGAAGTATTTTATCCAGTACTCAAAGGTTCCGAAGGTAGTGTGAAATGATACATACTTGATTTGCTGCTACTGCTCCTGCTGCTAAGTCACTTCAGTCATGTCAGACTCTGTGTGACCCCATAGACAGCAGCCCACTAGGCTCCCTGATCCCTGGGACTCTCCAGGCAAGAACACTGGAGTGGGTTGCCATTTCCTTCTCCAATGCACGAAAGTGAAAAGTGAAAGGGAAGTCACTCAGTCATGTCCGACTCTTCTCCGACTTGATTTGCTAGCTAATACTTGATACAGACTATACAACTGGTAGCCTAGGCAAGCCTGTATTGTTGCATTAGTTCTAAATCTAAACATTTGCTTACAAAGCTGATGACTACTGGCTCTATGAGCAGTTCTTTACTTTCAGAAGAGTGCAGTCTGGTCATAAACCTTTCTTAGAACTACCATACAATTTGTATGGTTTATTGAACATTCATTCATTCATTCCAAGTGGTATGCCTACTATGTGCTAGTCAGTAAGTTCAGTCACTCAGTCATACCCGACTGTTTGTGACCCCATGGACTGCAGCACGCCTGGCTTCCCTGTCCATCACCAACTCCCAGAGCTTGCTCAGACTCATGTCTATCGAGTCAGTGATGCCATCCAATCATCTCATCCTCTGTTATCCCCTTCTTCTCCCGCCTTCAATCTTTCCCAACATCAGGGTCTTTTCCAATGAGTCGGTTCTTTGTATCAGGTGGCCTAAGTATTGGAGTTTCAGCCTCAGCATCAGTCCTTCCAAAGAATATTCAGGGTTGATTTCCTTTAGGATTGACTGGTTTGATCTCCATTCAGTCCAAGGGACGTTCAAGAGTCTTCTCCAAGACCACAGTTCAAAAGCATCAATTCTTTGGCACTCGACTTTCTTTATGGGCTCAGTCAGTGAAGAGTCTGCCTGCAATGCGAGAGACCTGGGTTCAATTCCTGGGTGGGGAAGATCTCCTGGAGAAGGAAATGGCAACCCACTCCAGTGTTCTTG